>NC_058081.1:510129376-510729376 GCF_014858855.1 Bufo gargarizans | reverse complement strand
TATCCTCTGGATAGGTCATTAGTATCTGATGGGTGGAAGTCCCTCAACGATCAGCTTTTTGAAAAGACCTTCTCGCAGCCTTTCCTAGGCAATGTGACAGCATGTTCATCGGTCACATAGCTTAGGCGCAGCTCAGCCCATTGAAATGAAATGATGCCTAGCTGCGATACCAAGCACAGCCACTGTACAATGTATGGCGCTATGCTTGGTAAGCTGAGAGAAGATCGCAGTGTTACTGTGAGTGCTGATGCATTCTAAAAGAGCTGATCAGCGGGGGTCCTGGGTGTCGGCCCCCTACTTCTCCACAATCATATACTGATGACCTATCCAGAATATAGGCCATCAGTAAAAATATCTTGGAAAATCCATTTAAGAAAAAAAAAATCCAACAGAGCTACATAACATCTATACTGAACACATGTTTCACGTCACATTGGTCATGGTGCTGTATCCACTCTCTGCTGGTTTCAGATAGTTTATGACAAACCGATACAAAGAGGTATGAGAAAACCAAAAAGGGTTGTCCAGGTTCCAACAAAGTTTAATGCAGTGGTCCCCCAACCAACACAGGACCATGGCATGCCAAGAATTGTACTCTGACGGTGAAGCTGTCAATCACACTGTAGTCCCACATACACTGGCTCTCAATTATCAAAACTAATAGAAATATTGACTTTGTTGTCCAGGGTAATCAACCACAGCGCAGTTTTCATTTAACCTTTAGCCAAATTAAACATTGGAGGTAGCACACCAGCTTAAAAGGGTTTGAACTAATGGGACAGCTATTTCGAAAAAAAAAAAAAAATCTCCCCTTTGTGGTCAGCTGATTTCCATGGGTCTAGCTGCTGGAATTATATTTTGTTCCCATTAGTGGAAGCTGTTAGCCACCACACATTTCAGTTCAGTGGAAATATAGGGGCACAGTTATTAAGACTGCCCCTGTGCTGGAGGTGGATCCGCCGAAGTTATGTAGAGGCGCCGGTCTCTACATAACCTCAGTGTATACAGTGTCGGTCTGAATGTAAGATAGCTTCCTTGCTGTCTTACATTTAGACCATTTTCTATGCCTAAAACAGGTGTAGAAAATGAATGAGACGGGCCTGCCAGTCCATCCCCTTCTTTCCCCCACGCAGCACAGACTTTTTATTTTTAGACCTGGCGTGAGCATAGAGAAAGAACAGATTGCGGAACAAAGGACCTTTGCGCCGCAATCTGTGCCATGTCGTAGTTTCATTCCAGCTGCCTCTCGACATGTCGCGGCGGCACGTGTGCACTATCGACAGCACAGATGCGGCAGGCTCTTCACCCGCCGGAACAGCCTGCCGAACAAGGCTGCCGCTAGTGTGAAAGTAGCCTTAGACGTATTTCTGTTTAATAAATGACCCCCATAGTATTACTTGGTACCCACTCAAATAAATGGGCTGCCATGGTTGGACCAAGTTTACCAAAGAGACATCCATTTTTTAGAGTGCCTCTCTGACCTGGGTAATAGAGAAGGTTCTGAGCAAAAGATTCCCTTTTTGATGTCCATATTCCCAATGGGGCTTTTTTGTTCTGGAGGCTCAAAAGATGGTGATGCCTGGACCTCACCAACATTCATCATCTATTTCAAAATAGAGACAAGTAGATGTGTGGTGGCAAATTGGTTTGGTCCCACAGTGTCCTCAAACCAGTGCCAGCCACAGTGCTTGTCCTTAGTACTACCTTGACCAAAAATTGAAAGAGATTGTCCAGATGGAATCTCTTAACTGTAAAAAAAAATAGTATCCCACCCCTAAAAGTAGAGTCTGTGGCACTAAATGTTATGGGTAAAAACCTATTTCATAATAGGCGGTGCTATTTCTTCTTTTAAAACTAACAGAATGGATTCATAACTAAAGCCATCCACCAGTAACATGACCTTCTCTTCCCTCACTCAGTCAGAAAGCTACTCCTATCCATCATGATTTGAAAGAATTCTTTAAGGAAGGAACAGTTCAGAACTTTTTTCTTTTATTCCGCCTAGATTTCTATTCTGTAGGCTTGTTTTAGACTGTCTGGGACTGAAAGGTGTTACGTATTTATGTGACATAGTGGCTTAAGCGGCTCAGCGTCCCATATTTTAAAGTTGAAAAGTCGAGCTGGGTTCATTTCCTATGCTGTCTGGGAGATGTTTGCTTCGAAAATGTCTGCTCTTGGATCTTACAAGACAATTGTGAAGTATTTATTTTTCACCCTGTGAGAATAAGGGGGCACAAGAGGTAATGGCTGGCTTAAGTCAGGAGGAGGGCACCCTAGAGGTCAGATTCCATTCAGATGAAATCATATCCTTCTGTTCTGATAAGAGGAAGCCCTTTTCATCAGAACTGGAGCTACATAAAAATATACATGCATATAAGAGTTCCCAGTATATTATGAGTGCATACTGTAATTGCCAAACAAAGAACTGAGTGACAGGGCAGCATCTGCCAGCTTCCAAGTGGGGTAGACAGTGTCGGAAGGGTTACCCAGATACACTGACCCACGCTTTCCAGATGAAAGGCATCTCCTGAGAAAAGGAAGGCAGCAGGGTCTCCTTTCTCCTCGCTATAATTCCTTGCAGAAGCAGCTGCTCTATTACCCTCTGTGTCAACATGAAATTATGACAAATCAGACAGGGATATGTATCCCTGGCGAACGTTGAACAATAAGGCACTGAGAGGGACAGAAGGCCTGGAAGCCGGCTGCTCACATTGTGCTCATCGAAAAGGGATTCTTAGAAGAACCCAGGGCTGGAATGCAGCAAGCTAAAAGCATTGAGAAAATGTTATTGAGATGCTATAAAGGAATATCTTGCTGATAGTCTATGAATAAGGAATCTAGCTAGGCCATCAGATGGCAAGCTGGAACTTTCAACCACTAAAAGGCGTATTTGTCATGCTCCAGTTTGACCAAGTGGAAATGAAGAGAGGGCCTGTCAGAAAAAAAAATTAGCATGTCCAAGCAGAAGGAAGTCCAAGGGGAAGGAATCTCTGTTAACAGTTCTAGAAAATACAAAAGTGGATGTACAGTTACTGTATGTGTACTATGCCAAAAGGCATCTAATACAAAGAGACTCAGAACTGATGTGAGAAAGCGCTCAACATCCTGTCCTGGTACTAGGGTCAAAATAGCAAGTAGGTCCGAATACTGTGACATGATATGCCAGAGGTCAAGTAACCTTTTCTAGCCACTTTCAAATTTGGTCTACATTAAGCCATATGGCAGTTACCCTAATATTAACTGATCCTGGTCCAAGCTTCAACTTTGATTTTCCTATATTATCCCTGGTGTTAATAGGGCATAATAGTGCTTAGATCTGCCCCTAGCTGGGGAGTCCCATGCCAAGGATCTAAGAGCCATATGTAGCTACCAAGCCACTAGGTTGCGCACCACTATTATAGAGTATGGTTATAGCAGCAGTGATGCTCTTTGTTTGAATATCTTAGCTACCCAAGCTAGGAGAAATAAATAACATTTTAGCCCTATAGACCAGGGCTTCTCAAACCTTACGTGATATTACAAGCCATTATGTTGATGCCAGTGCTTCACCAGTGATTAACATTCATGCCAAGGGAGAGACACTTGTAACTACCTATTGCTGTTCACAATCTGCACAAAAGAATGTGCATGATAGATCGCTTCTACCAGGCCATTAAGTCATATGCTTGGCCTTTATGAAGGACACTTGATGAGCATGCTGCACTTCAAGAACTGGGGTAGTACCTCACCTATGAAGCGTACTTTACATTTTGTCCTATTGTACACCATCGCCCTTGAAGGCCTTCTCTACCATTAAGCCACTGAATTGTTGCCTAACTTCTCTGCTACTTAGGGCAAAAACTGAAATGGTGCTCCTTCCGTGTCATATTCTCAATCCAATCCCCTCTCACACACTACTAAAGTCATATTTGGATGGACATTACATACAGTGCTAAGAAACATCCACATGTGAATACAGCACTGCATACCTATTACATCCAGTGATGTCTCCTCTGATGTAGATGTTCTTTTTCCTCATCTTCTCCTTTTAGACCAGACCTCCAAGACAAACTATTTCAGCAGCTTCTCATCTTTGCAGAGTTTGCCACACAGACATCATAGGTTCCTTAATTTTCATCCTCCCCTCCTGGTGCCCCAACATCGTTATCCTACTGCTAGCCCCAATACTGTATAAGCTGTGCTCCCCAACGCCCACAAACAGATAATCCCCCCCTTAGTAAAAGTGCTACTCAAAGTCCCACCAATACTAATAATACATTATTAGTAATAGTGCCCTCTACAGTACCCCCAGTAGCAATAGTACACCCCAAAAGTCCTTATATTAGTAATGCAATTCCCCTCCATATTGTGCACAATAATAATGCCACACAATACCTTTAGCAGTAATAATGCCCCAGACTGCCCCCAGTAGAAATAAGGCCCCCTATAGTGCCGCCCAGTAGTAACAAGGCCCTTCTATAGTGCCCCATCAGTAATAATGTCAATCTGTGCACCCCTACAGAGCCTAAAGTAGTAATAGGGCCCCTATAGTGTCCTTAGTAGTTATAATACCCCCCCTACTGCATAGTTCCCAAAGTAGTTCTAATGCCCCCTGTAGAAGCTCCAGTATTTATGCCACCCTTTAGTGCCCCCAGTATTTATAATGCCCCCTGTAGTTATAATGCCTCCTGCAGTTTCCTCTGTAGTAATCTCCCCCTGTAGTGCCCCCAGTATTTATAACGCCCTGCTGCAGTGCCCCCTGCAGTTCTAATGCCCCCTTCCTGCAGGAAGAACCCCTTGTGTAGTGACCCCTGTATTATAATGCTCCACATAGCCCCAGTATGTATAATAAACCATATAGTGCCCATCTATTATAGTTCCCCCTGTAGTGCCAGCATGTATAATTCCAATCCCTGTAATGTAAAAAAAAAAAAAAATTATACTTACCTGACGCCTGCTTCATGTTACTGCATCCCGCCAATGATGGTAATGATGACATCACCACGACCTCTGCTTCAGGTCTGAGGATGCAGGAGGACGTAGCCACTAACCCCTGTGCCAGGATGCAGGCATTCATAACCATATCACCGCACCACCTGACACCTGGAGCAGGAGGTTGTGATGCCATAGCAGCAGCCTATGCTGTTATAATTACAGTGGCCTGTGGCCTACAAGGCTGGATTCAGGGAAAGGTGCAACAGGCTCCCTTGCTCCGCTGTTAACTGCCTCCCCCTCAGAGGAAGGTTGGCTGCCACCTGAGCCGAGATACTCACATCGCCTCATGGTGGATGGAGCCCTAATCTGTATTGTAAAGCCTTTACAGTTACTCCTCAGAGAGGATCTGTCAGCTCTCTGTTTTTGCAATTACTCGAATACTGTGGTAAACTTTTGCTCTGAATAAACTAAACTGGCCACTACCAATCCAAATGTCAATACAGTTTGTTCCAACACAGTCTTAAAGTATGACTTGACAGCGAAGCCACACCTACCCAAGGCAAGCAATGACTGCATAATTTTGCTGTAATATCGTGCGATCATTGGTTGCCAGATGGGCATGGCCTGGCTGCATGCAGGAAACCACTGTCTAGCCGTATCCCTAAAGCGTATCTAAACCATCATGTAAATTGCGCAGCAGCACTTCTCAGGACAATCTGCACCTTCCACTTGCATCGACTCTGCTTTAGCAGCAGCATGACAGTGTCAACTGTGTAAGGACACAGCCCTTTAAGAAGCAAATGGTGACATCCATTGTCAGTGTACCGACACCGTACATCTCCACCGACACCGTACATCTCCAGGAGGAAAACTGGAGCAACACAAGGTAGAATTACTTTATGCTGTATACAGGCACACAAAGTAGCCTGATCTCAAGGAAAACTGGCACGAGAACTATGGTAATGACTGTATCTCAGAAGGACAAGGTCATACATGAAGTTTTTACCTTAAAAAAATGTGAGTTGACTTATGCTGTTATTTTTTATTGGTTCTGCTACAATGTAATTTTCTGGCTTTTTCTGTCTCGTAATTCTGTTCTCTTCTCACATTCCCTACATATTGCTTTCATTTTGGTAAATTGGTTTAAAAAGCCCTTCAGACTGATGACTGGTCACTACCATCCCTGTGACTCAGTATTATTTATGGAAGGACATTCCATCCAAGTCACCTCATTGTGAACAGTAAACTCATATCCGAATGGTCAGTGTCTAAAGTATTGGTACTAGAATTAAATAAAATTTGGGAGGGTTTCAGTTCTTTTCCTTAGTGTGTCACTTTAGTGATCACAGTTGATTTGGCAAATGAAGTTCTCCAGCAGCACATTTAGATATATGACAAAAATACAATTGGCTCAAGACTCTTAACTGAATTTCAGAGGGTACCTATCATTAAAAAAGGACATCATAATCACATATCAGAAGCAGATGCTAAGACCCCCACCAACCCCTAAAACAAAAAAAGTACTCAACTGAGTGTTGTTCCCCTTTGTTTCTGATAGGCTCTGAGTGGTCTATAATCTTATAATGTCTGAGTCCACACACAACTTGCTCAGCTCTCTGAATACAGCCCAGCAGAGCTCATCAGAAATGATGGGGCAAAGGACTTAGCTGAGCACTTTTGGCCATTCATTTCATCGAATGGTATTCGGAACCTTACCAAGCAAAACTTTGGAAATGTCACTATGACATGACAACGTGCCTTTAATTAATTATCCAATCTCCTCTGCTTGCTTGTCCGAATTCACTATCTTCCAAAACAATCAGACAAGACAACCTCTTTAAAAATTATGTACACTTTTGACATGGATTTTTTTTCTTTTCATTTTAGTGGTTGTTAGGCCTGGGCCTTCTGCCATACCTACATACCTACTGCTGTCTCACTTGTCATATCCCAAGCATCTCCTGCCTCGCTGCCCGCTACTGTCTCCGCCAGATGTGGTAGGAGCATCCCTGCCAGACGTGTCCTCTGGCCACGTCGCCTCTGTGCTCCATCTCGTGCTGGTGTCCGATAGGGGCACGTGCCCCCTGCTTCCTGTCCTTTATGATTCCAGGCGCATGTGCTTCCTGCCTCCCAGCATTAAAGGTTAAATGGCAGCTTCTTTTTCCAGGAAGTTGCCTGAGCATTTAGTTACTATCTGTAAAAGCAAAGGTATTCTGTTCTGATCTTCTCCGTTTTGACCACTCTGTTTACCTGCTGTCTGCATTGAATACTCATCCGATACTGGCTTCTGACCTCTAGCTTGTCTCTGACCCCTCAGATAGGTTTAGGTGGCTGTGTCTTCGCCAAAATGCCATTAACCATTACCACACCACACTATTAAATAATGCAGCTGCGCCTGCCAGGCTTCAGCAAGTATATGTTTGAATAGGGAAGATGCTGAGATCTGGCTATACCTTACAGTGAGGTACAGCCGGATCTCAGCATCTTCCCTAATCCCTATTACACAGCCACCTAATCCTATCTGAGGGGTCTGTAGCACAAGAAGGTGAAAGTACATATCGTGGGGTGTGTATGTGTATTAGACAGAAAGTAGGGATATGTATCTTGTGTAGTTTGGGTATTAGGGAGAGTAAGGGGTATATATCTAGTGCTGATACAGAGCCGCTCTTCACCTACACGTGTATCAGCACTAGATATATACACCTTACTCTCCCTAATACCCAAACTACACAAGATACATATCCCTACCTTCTGTCTAATACACATACACACCCCACGATATGTACTTTCATCTTCTTGTGTTACAGACCCCTGTACAACTTAACAATCTTCTTTAATACACAGACATTTATTCATACATTTCCTACACTGGCACAAATGCGTTGCCAGTGACCAACACGTAACCGTCGCAAGTGCATGAGGAGCTGCGGATGTGGCGGCGAGGTCCGAGGGGTATGTGAGGGTGGGAGATCCGGGGGGGGGGGCCCATAAATTTGGGGGGGGCCCATAAATTTTTTTTGCTATGGGGCCCAGTCATTTCTAGCTACGCCCCTGCATCTGTGAATGGGATCTCTTATTCCTCCCCACCTGCAGATTCTATAATAGGTAATGTCCTTACTCTACACTGATGTCTGTGTGTGTGAACACACCCCATGCAGATTCTGCTGTGGATTTTCTCTCTCTACACTGATGCCACTTGTGTGATCGCTCCGCTTCCCCTTGCAGACTCTGAGTGCTCTTCTTCTACTGTAACACAGTTTATCCTGATCTCTAAAACCTCCATTCTGCCCTTCTGGTACCCTAACAGTTAAAGGAGAACAGCATAAAATGCAGATGCTGGAGTAAGCCTAGCAGTGTTCTGTTAAAATTTGTCAGAAGCAACAGCACAGCCAATAAGGTAAAGCAGTTGCACGGATTCTACAGAAGCAAAATTGTAGAACCTGTAATGCAGGAGTCCTTGATTTTGCATTAACCACTTCCAGACCGGGCCATTTACCCCCTTCCTGACCAGGCCTAATTTAGCAAATCTGACAGATGTCACTTTGTGTGGTAATAATTTTGGAAGCCATTCAGAGACTGTTTTCTCGTGACACATTGTACATCATGTTAATGGTAAATTTGAATCAATATGTATTACCTTTATTTATTAAAAAAATCAAAAGTTAACGAAAATTTTAAAAAAGATCACTGTTTTCCAAATTTGCTCTGCGATAGTGATGTCTCATAAAATATTCATTAATTAACATTCACCATATGTCTACTTTATGTTGGTAATGTAATTTTATTCTTTTAGGACGTTAGAAGGTTTAGGATTTTAGAAGTCAACTTTTTTAAAGACCAGTTCAGTTCTGAAGTCACTTTTTTGTGGGGCTTACATAATAGAACCAACCCATAAATTACCCCATTTTAGAAACGACACCCTTCAAACTATTCAAAACTGGTTTTATAAAGGGAGTTAACCCTTTAGGTATTCCATTGGAATTAAAGCAAAATAGAGGTGAAATTTCAGAATTTCACTTTTTTGCAGATTTTCCCTTTTATTACATTTTTTCCTGGAACACAGCAAGGGTTAACAACAAAACAAACCTCAATATTTATTACCCTGATTCTGCAGTTTACAAAAACACCCCATATGTGGTTGTATACCGCTGTTTGGGCACATGACAGGGCACAGAGGGCAAGGAGCCCCATATGGTTTTTGGAGGGCAGATTCTGCTGGAATAATCTTTAGGCACCATGTTGCATTTGAAGAGACCCTGAGGTTCCCCCACAATCAAAACCCCCAAAAAGTGACCACATTTTGTAAACTACACCACCCAAGGAATTTTTAAGGGGTGTATCAAGCACTTCACTCAACGGGTGTTTTATACAATTTTTAATACTTGGGCGTGAAAATGAAAACATTTTTTTTTTTTTTTTTTTTTTTACAAGAAAATTGTGCTTTAGGCCCAAACTTTCTTTTTCACAAAAGATAAAAGGCGAATATCCCCCCACAATTTGCTACCCACTTTCTCCTGAATACAGTAACATCCCAAATGTGGTCGTAAACTGTTATTTGAGGATACGCCAGGGCTCAGAAGGGAGGGAGCAGCATCTGGATTTTCTAACATGGAATTTTCTGTCAGGGTTTTTAAGAGCGATAACTTTTTTATTTTTTGTTGAATGAGCTGCGTGAGGGATTACTTTGTGCAGGACAATCTGTAGTTTTTATTGGCACCATTTTGGAGTACATTTGGCTTTCTGGTTGCTTTTTATCTCATTTTTTGGGAGGTGAAGTCACAAAAAAACAGTTTGGTGTCATTTTTCTATTTTTTTATACCGTTTACTTAATGGGGTAGATTATGTGATATTTTTGTAGAGCCAATTGTTACGGATGCAGCGATACCAAATATGTCTATTTTATTTATTTTTTTACGTTTTACACAACAAGAGCATTTTTTTAAAATAAATCATGTTTTTGTGTTGCAATTTTCTTAGAGCGATATTTTTTTATTTTTCTGGCTATGGTCTTGTGTGGTGGCTTATTTTTTGTGGGATGAGGTCACGTATTTATTGCTACCATTTTGGGGTACATACGACTTTTAAATTTATGTTTTTTGGGAGATTTACACTTTATTTATTTATTTTACAATTTTTTATTTTACACTTTGTGTCTCCCATAAGGTCATACAAGACCTCTGGGGGACATTTAACTTCTTTTTTTAACTATTGATTTCTCCTGTAACTGGGGCCGACATAGTAGCCCCAGTTTCAGTGGAAATACACCCCTCAGAGAGGCTGTACAGGATAATACTGCACTGTACAGCCTCAGTGCAGGGCTGATCGTGGTCTATGGAAGAACCGTCAGCTCCTGCACTCCCCCGGCCCCGGCAGTCACATGACCACCGGGCCGGGACAGGAAGCGGCATATCGCTTCCTGATCTGTATACACGAGTGCTGTGTATACAGCGATCTAGAAGGCAGGGACACCCAGGAACGGTCCGCTGCCTTCTCTCTGGGGTGTCCTTCTGTCACTGACAGCGGAACCCCTGCTCGGCAGTTGTGCGCTAATCGAACGTCCATTCAGAGATAAACTGACCGCCCAAGGACGTTTATAGTCAATGGGCAGTTGGGAAGTGGTTAGGGAAGAAAATTAATGAGAAAACATTGACTAGTACATTGCCTAGATCAAACCCGCTAATTACCCAACGTACAAAGACTCTTCATCTTTATTAGTTGAGCCCTCAATGAGCAATTGGTGATAATGACAATGATACATACACCCAAAGAAACCACATACTCTACCTATTCTACCTGTACTTAGAAATACCACCTAAGTAGGCACACTGGCATAACATATAAGCAAATATTAACATTTTGCTTTCCATATTATTTTTCAGTTTTTACCAATTCTTTCCTGAATGCCCTTAAACCATACATTGCTATGAAGGCATCAAATATAATGAATCCTGGCTTAAACATATGGCCTTTGTCCCTTTAAATATCATTTCCACACATTTGTTGGCATGTACTGTCATTACATAATAACCACATGCTTTGTGAAATCTTCTGCTATGTAAAAACATATTTTCTGTCCTGACGGTTATCTCACAGCGTGTCTATTTTCACTTCTTAGACGCAATAGACTTACACCCCAAAATCATGGTCCTTTAAAGATCAACTTTGTGCTGCCACTAATAAAGGGGGGTCATCTGGTTTAGTAAAAATTTTTAGAAGTAGACTATTTGAAAAAGAGTACCCCTTGCTCTGGAGGATCTGGCACACCAGTGATTTAGCCTGCAGTCACAGCCCACTGCTTTTATTGAAGATTATGTAATGCTTCCATTTCCCCTTTGGCAGCATTGCAGGGAAACTGAATACTTGCTGCTGAGATCCTTCACTGAATACAGTAGATTGGTGGGTGAATCTTTGGTGGGGGATCCTTTAGCAAAAAAAGGATTGTTCAACGTGGACAACCGATTTACCCAAGTGAACAAAAACTCTCTTTAAATATACATGAGTTCAAGTCTCTTGCAATTTTTTGTTTTGCATGCATTTTCCCTCCACCTTCCACGGGCTAGATTAAACGGTAAAGGTATGGGAGAATGAACTATATATAGTAGACAGGGCCACATTATATAAACCCTAGTCCTTCCATAGCGTTCCCAAATACAAAAAACTAATTAAAACATTAATTAAAAACACAAACTCTCTGGAAGTGCAAGACACAAAACATAGCATAACAAACACTATGGAGGTGAATAACATAAAAAAGTATGTTGAGCATATACAAATTAAGAAGTCTATGTCCAAAATGTTATAACAGAGTATTATAACTCACACTAAATGCCACGATGATGTTCTGAAACACACTGTCCGGCACCATGAAACGCATTGTGCATTAAGCTTGTGCAAAATCATGTCGTGGTTCATCACATTAGAATGGCATTTGATGACACTTTTGTATGAAAAAGCATATGTATACTTTTTTGGACTGCTCATCTTCATAGCCATGTTTTGTACCTTGCAGAGATTCTTGGGGCAGGTTTACGAATGCTAAAATTTAGACAGTCCAATTTAGACTATAAAGTCTGAAACCGTGCCCATTTTATCACTGTGACACACCTTTAGGCCGCAAGTGCATCCCACACTCTCCTCAGTCCCTATTATAGAAATACCTATTCTTGCAAAACAGACAAGAATAAGACATGTTCTATAATTTGTGGAATGGCTGCACGGATGCAAACAACAAATGGATGGCATCTGCATTTTTGTGGCCCTATAGAAATGAATTGTATTCATAATTGCATGACTAAACAATTTTATATGCTTAAGGCCTCTTTCACACTTGCGTTGTCCGGATCCGTTGTATACTCCATTTGCCGGAATTACACGCCGGATCTGGAAAAACGCAAGTGAACTGAAAGCATTTGAAGACTGATCCATCTTCAAAATGCGTTCAGTGTTACTATGGCAGCCAGGACGCTATTAAAGTCCTGGTTGCCATAGTAGTAGTGGGGAGCAGTATACTTACCGTCCGTGCGGCTCCCGGGGCGCTCCAGAATGACGTCAGAGCGCCCCATGCGCATGGATGACGTGATCCATGCGATCACGTCATCCATGCAAGTGGGGCGCCCTGACGTCACTCTGAAGCGCCCCGGGAGCCGCACGGACGGTAAGTATACTGCTCCCCCGCTCCCCACTACACTTTACCATGGCAACCAGCGTCCTGGCAGCCATGGTAACCACTCTGAAAAAGCTAAACGTCAGATCCGGTAATGCGCCGAAACGATGTTTAGCTTAAGGCCGGATCCGGATTAATACCTTTCAATGGGCATTAATTCCGGATCCGGCCTTGCGGCAAGTGTTCAGGATTTTTGGCTGGAGCAAAAAGCACAGCATGCTGCAGTATTTTCTCCGGCCAAAAAACGTTCCGGTCCGGAACTGAAGACATCCTGATGCATCCTGAACGGATTTCTCTCCATTCAGAATGCATTGGGATAATCCTGATCAGGATTTTTCTGGCATAGAGCCCCGACGACGGAACTCTATGCCAGAAAAGAACAACGCAAGTGTGAAAGAGCCCTAATTCAAGTTTTTTTCGTAGGTGACAGAGAAGGACCTGGTTTCATGTTCTGGAAAAGCAGTTTGTTTTGTTTGAAGGCTACCAAATGGAGTACATAGGAAACTAGACCACTTCCTATAGTTATATAGTGATGGTGGTGGCTGCTCTCCTATATAACCTATGGTATGGTGCTACAAGTCCAGGGAGAGGACACCCTACCCCTCTGAATAAAGTGGAAATAAAAAGATGTATGTGGACGAGCACTCTACCAGTTGGCACACATTTATTATAATAGAGAATATAAAATAGCTAGTAATATAAAACATATAAAACAACACAATAAAAATACATCAGAGGAAGGGAGAGTTATTATTCCCGAAACGCGTCTGGGTTTAACGCCATACACCTGTCTATATTTCTGTAATCGCATGGCCATGCAGACAGGACTTCTATACTCGAAAAACTGAATATCCGAAAAATCGAAGTTCCAAACTATCGGATCGAATACAAGAAAGACGTCACAAGAACCTTCACAGACATATTGCTAGAAGCAAGTGTTCAATTCCTCTACAGTGCCACCACTGGAGAAATGAAGGATTACGTACTGAATTCAATCGTCTGCTTGTTTAATGCATGGACAGGCTGGGTCCTCCAAAAAGAAAGGTTCTCTTTGAGGCTGCTCGCTGCTGTGGATGACTGATGAAGGTCTCAAATGATGAAATCCCCTTAAATGATTAACTTAGATCAAATCTCTTATTTCTCCAAGTCAGACAACCCCTACTTAAAAAATAAAAATTCCCCTGTCTCATGCAGCATCCAATGAACTACATCTGATATCCTCCTGGCGGTCCCGGTAAAATCTGGATCTCACCCACGTGGCTAACATCAGCACTGTATCTGTTGATTCAACTGACAATGAGCCCTATAGGGTTCTCTTACCCTTACTTCCATACTAACCTATTGGTCAAGTTCACGGCATCATGTAGCACGTATAGGGAAAGTCACAAAATATGGCGCAAAATAGAAGTGAAAAGAACCTTTACATTAGGCTTTTACCACACACATTGAAGTCATGTTTTTTTTTCACTCTCATCATAAAAGGGCGCACAAGAATTTGACTTGTAATAAAAATGGATCACTTAATGTAAAAAAGTCCACACAGCATATGTTCCCTACACAGGGCCTGTCTGAAACGTTCACAGACCTGGGCTATGAAATATAACAAAGCACAGAGTAGAAGTAAGCGCCATTATATACACCTGCTGCAGACTAACACCTTCGCTTCTGTGTTTGTAAAAGACATTAAAAATCGCAGCCAACTATTTTAATTTATTGTATATGAAAACCAAAGACTCGAACACTTACTCAAGGAAAATATTTTTATTATACCCCATAATTAACTTGTTGCCATTAAAAACTGTTCACATTGAGGGAATAAAATGTTATTCATATTTTGTCTTCATTTCTTTCTGCTGAATTGAAGTACAAGTTACCCAATAAAAAAAAAAAAAGTTTTATTGTTGATGTACCATATGGTCAAATGTTATAGCTGCAAAAACAAAAATCTAAATAAAAAATCCAAAAACATAACCAGTATATATAGTAAAGCTATTACCTGTCACGTACCAGAGGCCCAAGGCAGACCTCCGGGACATCATGTAAACTTTATTACACATGTAATAAAAGCACATGACAGTAAGCAGGTTAGGCAATAGTGGTAGAACTACCCCAGAACCAAGTGCACCGGCAGACCAGAGGCAAAACGGAGAGAGACAGCGAGCCCCTTTCTTTACAGAGCTCCTGGTGGTGGGGATGAACTGGGCCGAGGACTCACTGGTCGCACCTCCAAGAAGGCCTACACTTGGCCCCTACCTGCAAGGAACCACACAGGTGCAAGCACCAGCGGAACAGACAACAAGACTGGAACCCAAGCAAACCCAAGGACATTGATCAGACGACAAGACAAATAGGAACCAGCACAGAAGCAGATGGCCGGACCCCATGTGGAATGAAAGCATGGTGGTCTCAGGCAGAGTTGAACACAGACAAGAAATCCTCCCTCCAGAGAACCCAGGGACCCTCTCACGAAGACAGGACAAACACAGGAACAGAAGCAGTAAGGCACTGCAGGACAGACAAGGAACAGACTAGATCAGAAGCAGTAGGCACTGCCAGGCTGGACATAGAACAGGCAGGATCGGAAGCAGTTTAGCACTGCCAGGCTGCCATCAGATGCAGTTAGAACACTTCTAGGCTAAACATAGAACAGAGTGGTCCAGACAAAGAACAGGTAACAGAAGAACAGGCAAGGCATGGACAAGGATAATAACATCAACATCCTCACAGGACAGGTACAGAAGAACAGACTAAGCAACAACACATTACCAGGCGACACCACAAACAAGGGCAGATGGCAAAAAAAAACCTGGGTCAGCAGCAAGATGCTACACCCAGCAAGACACAAGAGACTGACCTCCTTCCCCACCGCTCACAGGTTGAAATAGCTGCATAACTAGAGCACCTGATAAGAAACACCCAGGAACAGATCAGGGTAAATTAACCCCATCAGAACCAGAATAACCAGAACCATAGAACAAACTATACAGGCCACAGTTAACACAAGGCCGCAGGCAGCACACATCACAGAACCAGCATACATGGGGATACCCACAGCCAGTACGCGAGGGAGCCTGCAGCCAGCCTACACGGCAACAGTGACAAGAACTGCACGGAGATGCAGACACGGGGAGAACACACATTCACAGGCAACAGTTCACACAAGACACCATAGCCAGCATGCAGCCCCAAGCAACCAGCATACACAGGAGTCAGCCTGCAGCCAGTACGCAAGAAGGCATGCAGCCAGCCTACACGGTCAAAAATGTCACAGTGATTGGCACTGTAACATTAACATTTATTTCAAAAGTATTATGCAGTTCCCTCTGATCTTCTGTATACAATCATATCTGTATTGGTGTTCTATGTATGCCCGGAAGGGTTTATATTTATCTGCACCTGTATTCCAGTACAAAACACAGTACGTTGCAGATATTGCAGCCTAGATATGAGAGAAATATGCAAGAAACATAGATATGATACAGATAGATGACAGATAAATAGACAAATGGATAAACCGATAACTAGAGCCAGATCTGTAACTAACATTTGGACCTATTCAGACCCGCAATCCTCTTGCAATCTAACCTGCCCTAATAGTTTAGTTAACAAAATGAGCATGGAGATGATCATGAAGGGTGGTCTTTTCAATGGGAGAAAAGAGGTCAGTTTTGGGGCACTGTGACTGCCAGCACCATATTTGGCATCAGGGTACATAGTTCTCCTGTACTCCAGTATGTCAACACTTTAATCTTTCTCCTGCGTAAAAATTACAACTAAAGATTAAATGGCAAATCAATTTGTCATGAGTTAGATTTTAGCTTTTATAGCACCTTCACTAAAGCATGTTGTACAGGTTGAGAAGAAAGACAGATCGTGCAGCTAAAAATAAATAGTAGCCCTACATTCCGGCATCTGTTTCCTCCATGCTTATTATCTGTTTCAACGTCTTAAGTCCAGATGCACCTAAAGCTTGAGCTCAGAGTTTCAGAATGGCGAGTGTCATAGTCAGAATGACAAGAGTGGGTTTTTGATGAGTCTTGTAAATGACAAAAGGGCTTTCCCCGCTATCTGACTACCTCCACAGAGAGAAAACATAATTTGCTTTTTCACAAAACGATTGCTTCCTTTCAGCTCTGTAGTTCATTTTCCCATAATTTTCTAGTCTCATTTCACTAACCCCTTTACCAACCCATGCACAACCACCCATAAGATTACCCAGCCCAACAATTAGACCATGCATAGTGAGCCATCTCACCCATATATACAAGCAGCTATAAGACTGCCCAGCCCAATGGTCAGAATATGCATGATTTTCCTTGCTACATATACACAATCATCCATAAGATTGCTTAGACCATTGATCAGACCATGAAAGGTAAGCCTTACCAGACATAGACAAACATGAAGGGGGTTGCATGGATCAACGAGCAAAGATTTTCTATTAGATTGCTTAGCTCAATCATCAGATTATGCATGGTAAGTCTTACCACAACCATCCATGACACTGCACTGGCCAACAAGCATCGAACTTGATCCATCGAAAAGTGGTCAAGAAACTAAACAGTCCACCAAAATGGGCAGAAGTCACTACCATGCTGATGGAGATCATATGAACTAACATATTGTGCACTAGGAAAAGTCATCTAATATATTATCCATAAAGAATGATCATAATCTTACTAGATAGTTGAAATCTGGTGTCAAAAGACCAAATGTCACTTAGGTCTCATCAAGCATGGACCATAGCATCGGTATTATTTAAGGTACTATATTAAATTTCAGCACAGAAGCTGAAAAACAGTGAGAACTGATGACTTGTACCACCCAAATTATAGGTTTAAAGGGTTTGTCTCACCTGAGACATTGTTGGCACATCACTAGCATATGCCACCAATGTCAGTTAGGTGTGGGTTTCCCAAAGTGAACAAGAACAGGGCCTAAAAAAATGAATGAGAGCAGACTGCGCATGTGCAGTGTGCTCTCCATTCACTTCTCTGAGATTTCCAAAAGATTGCCAGGCAAGGGCGCTCAGCTATTTTAATGTCCCATAGAAGTGAATGGACGCACATGCACTACCACTTCTCTATTCACCTCTATAGGACTGCCATAAATAACCAGAACCAGAGGTTAGCTATTTTTGGAACTCATTCATTTTGGGGGCCCTGTTCTAGAGATAGGTGCATGTCCCAGAGTTGAGACCCGCATATATCTGACACTGCTGCCATATCCTAGCAATATGCTACCACTGTCTCAGATGAGACAACCCTGCTAATTCCAAGACAGGGTACTATCTTCACAGAATATGGAGCACAATCCAAAAGTGTTGACATGAATCATTCTGCAAAATATGAACTCTGTATTCTTTTCCATCTGTTGTTCTAGGCTAGGTAGCTTATTTATTGGATGTTAAATGACACTTTTGTCATTTTTAAGATTGTATTACACAGGCCGATATTTCATCTGATATTCGCTAACGAGCGTTCGCTTGATTGCTCATTAGCGATCATCTTGCAGTGTGACACTGCCACTGATTGCCCGATGAACGTTACAGATCAGCGCTTGCCGGCGGCAGATTGTGCTGTTTAATAACTATCTGCTGCCGGCAAACCACTAGACAGTATGGGGACGAGCGATGGCATAGCGATTGCTCCTTCCCATGCTGCGGAGGAAATCACTGCATGTAATAGCATCTGTCTCCTCCGCTAGCTGGCAAGAGATTGCCTGGAGGGAACGCTTCCCTCCCAACAACCACTTGCTGATCTGCCTGTCTAGTACAGGCTTTAGACCCTCTCCTCATCTTCTCAGGAAAGCATGCTTTTTTCCTTTTCCATTTGCTAAGAATAAGATGGTATAATCACAAGATTTTTCAAAACCTTTTTTAAATTCTCATGCACCAGTTGACCCACACCAATTCTTAGCACACTGATTGCATTGGGCCAAAAAGTCTCCATGTATCTACCATGCAAGGTACTACCCCTGGGATACACTTTGGTGTTTCCATTCTCCCAACTATGTATCACCATATGCAAATGCAAAGTTTGTTCAGAAATACATTTCATTTACCTAAAATTCCAGGACAATGAAGTCACAAAAAGGGGGGCGGATTATCTTTCTGTACTCATTTCTGGACAGACTGCTGTTACTAAGCTCTTTAAAGCTGCCTGCAACATTGGGTAAGGGTCATTTTAAGTTCCTGTTTAGCGAAAAATGTTATGAGCTGCTAATGGCAGTTTCTATTTTATGTGGTACCAAATTTACACAAAAAGCCTACAGCAGCGGGCAGAGCAGACATATGTTAATTTTTATTTTGTGGGTGGGGGGGGGGGGGTTGGCGAGGGTATGAAAAGTATGGTAAAAGCACAAAAGCTGTTAAAATAATGACTCATTTTCCACCTGTTGCACTGAGAGGAATGCAACATAATGAATAACATTTTTTTTAATGATTGTATAGAACTTTTGCACAGTAAAGCACTTTTACAGAAAAGGATTTTGTACACGGCTTCACAGAAATTTAAAGTGTTTTGGCAAGAGTTGAGCATAAGTCCCTGGTGGGTTGTAACATTGGGAACTTTCAGAATAAACATTATATGGCAATGGTGGATACAATTCTTTCTTTTTATTACCAAGGCAGTATAAGAAATTCAGTAGATACTTTTGTAGTTGGAGGTAGTTTTTGATTCCATCAACAGTTGGGCAAACTCAGTTCCTCAGTTATAAACTTTTCAAAACTTGCCGCAGCTGAGAAGGTGCCATACTCTACAAAAGTCCCTTCATCATCAATCTGGAATTGGGCTACAGGCTAACTTCTCCCAACCAATTTTTGAAATTGGTTTCCTCACAACCTCTTTTTAAAAACAAGGTAATGTGGAGAACAGCTGATCACTGTGGATCCAGCCTATGGAACTCGGGGCGACCCCCTTATATCACCAGGTTGGGCAGAATCTAGACCTTCAGTCAGCAGTGGCCACTCCAGGGGAAATCTAGCATTACATGCAGGCCATTCAAATGGACGGTCATCCATGGAATGTATGTACCACCCTTTATGAAGTATATTTTCCCTAATAGGGCTTATGGACAGGGTTTATTGTCATAAGACAGCCCTTGTAATGGGATGTGGCTATACAGTCAAAGCCGCTCTCCACAGTAGCTTCGGGACCCTTCACCAGCCAATCATAAAGTTGCTTATAAGGTAGAAAATGAGGGGTGACTGTGGTTAACTGCATAACTGGCACTTAAATATTATACCTCTCCAAATGTGATTTCAAATTCATAGGACTTGGTAAGCACTGCCCCTATTCTACTCAGAAAAACCTAAAATGGCCATTGTATTCTAATTTACATAAGCTGTGTCCCTTTTTGGTCTAGTTTGTGGCACAGTTCCACAAAAAAGGGACTGTAATGGTATTTTTAACGTATGCTGTTATACCTTGGTTTAGAAACTTCTTCTCCAACATTTCCTGATTTCTGGCTTTCTTAGAAAAGAATGGGTACTTCAAGAAAGAGTATTTTAGATAATGAACCATTTCTGTAACCAACTCGCTTTGGTAAAGATGCAGCAGTGTTGGGTTTAGCCCTATCTTGATTAGAGATATTGGGATGAATGACTGAAAGCTTCTTAAAATTGTTCGTAGTCTCTGAACTCTTAAGACTATGCCAAAGAATGACATTACTTTTTTTAAAATTCTCATGCACCAGTTGACCCACACCAATTCTTGGCACACTGATTGCATTGGACCAATGCATCTTTTTTCATCATTGATTTTAACAGTTTGGTTCACACAGAAAAATGGAGGATAATTGTGGATAATCTATAAAGCACCAAAGTTACATTTAGGAGCTCCAATGTAAAAGGGTTCACCTTTCATCTATAAAGATTTAGTAAAGGTTTTGAGTGACTTTTTCAATTATAAAAACTTGCACATTGTGGTGCATGTCACATCTGCACAATAAATGATGAACTTTTGCAGTTTTACACTTCTCATCACAGTTCAAAATGGATGAGAAAAGTGGATGGAGTTTATTTGGAGGGGGTCTCTGTGAGTAATCTTCAGAGTTACCATAATTATTTAAAAAAAATTGTGTAAATGGTGGTGCAAATCTACACTTGCTGACATCAGGCACAGATTTCCTTCTCTGAGGCATGGAAATCCAAAAGATGCACTAAATTTATTAAGAGACCTGCTGGATTCCAAATTACTGAAAGCTTAAAGGGGCTATCCCACAATATACAGGTCATTCTAAAAAAATTAGCATATTGTGATAAAGTTCATTATTTTCTGTAATGTACCGATAAACATTATACTTTCATATATTTTAGATTCATTACACACAACTGAAGTAGTTCAAGCCTTTTATTGTTTTAATATTGATGATTTTGGCATACAGCTCATGAAAACCCTAAATTCCTATCTAAAAAAATTAGCATATCATGAAAAGGTTCTCTAAACAAGCTATTAACCTAATCATCTGAATCAACTAATTAACTCTAAACACCTGCAAAAGATTCCTGAGGCTTTTAAAAACTCCCAGCCTGGTTCATTACTCAAAACCATAATCGTGGGTAAGACTGCCGACCTGACTGCTGTCCAGAAGGCCATCATTGACACCCTCAAGCAAGAGGGTAAGACACAGAAAGAAATTTCTGAACAAATAGGCTGTTCCCAGAGTGCTGTATCAAGGCACCTCAGTGGGAAGTCTGTGGGAAGGAAAATGTGTGGCAGAAAACGCTGCACAACGAGAAGAGGTGACCGGACCCTGAGGAAGATTGTGGAGAAGGACCGATTCCAGACCTTGGGGGACCTGCGGAAGCAGTGGACTGAGTCTGGAGTAGAAACATCCAGAGCCACCGTGTACAGGCGTGTGCAAGAAATGGGCTACAGGTGCCGCATTCCCCAGGTCAAGCCACTTTTGAACCAGAAACAGCGGCAGAAGCGCCTGACCTGGGCTACAGAGAAGCAGCACTGGACTGTTGCTTAGTGGTCCAAAGTACTTTTTTGGATGAAAGCAAATTTTGCATGTTATTCAGAAATCAAGGTGCCAGAGTCTGGAGGAAGAGTGGGGAGAGGGAAATGCCAAAATGCCTGAAGTCCAGTGTCAAGTACCTACAGTCAGTGATGGTCTGGGGTGCCATGTCAGCTGCTGGTGTTGGTCCACTGTGTTTTATCAAGGGCAGGGTCAATGCAGCTAGCTATCAGGAGATTTTGGAGCACTTCATGCTTCCATCTGCTGAAAAGCTTTATGGAGATGAAGATTTCATTTTTCAGCACGACCTGGCACCTGCTCACAGTGCCAAAACCACTGGTAAATGGTTTACTGACCATGGTATTACTGTGCTCAATTGGCCTGCCAACTCTCCTGACCTGAACCCCATAGAGAATCTGTGGGATATTGGGAAGAGAAAGTTGAGAGACGCAAGACCCAACACTTTGGATGAGCTTAAGGCCGCTATCGAAGCATCCTGGGCCTCCATAACACCTCAGCAGTGCCACAGGCTGATTGCCTCCATGCCTCGCCGCATTGAAGCAATCATTTCTGCAAAAGGATTCCCGACCAAGTATTGAGTGCATAACTGAACATAATTATTTGAAGGTTGACTTTTTTGTATTAAAAACACTTTTCTTTTATTGGTCGGATGAAATATGCTAATTTCTTTAGATAGGAATTTTGGGTTTTCATGAGCTGTATGCCAAAATCATCAATATTAAAACAATAAAAGGCTTGAACTACTTCAGTTGTGTGTAATGAATCTAAAATATATGAAAGTCTAATGTTTATCAGTACATTACAGAAAATAATTAACTTTATCACAATATGCTAATTTTTTAGAAGGACCTGTATTTTGCAGTTCTCAAACTAGGACCTGGTTCTGAATACTTTTGAAATTGCATGTAATTAAAAATGTATTATTGCTACTAAGTTATTCAATAAAATGTATCTGTATAGCGCCACCTGCTGTTTGCTTTTTTCCCTAGTTCTCTGTCCTTGCTGAGGTGGACACACATGCTCAGTTCCATCTTTTAACTGCCTCCTGAAATGCGATAGGGAGAGAGCTGCAGAAGAAAGGACACACCCTCTGAAATGGACACACCCCTGAGATGCCAGCTTGATAACTAGCAGACCAACTGGAACAATGATTGGGGAGATCTTTGGATCCATGTGAGGTACAGGGCTGGTGCTAGCTTTGTTAGAAAGAGATTGTCATGTACTATATGATGGCTTGTTTTCATTTTTTACATGAATCATGGGATAACCCCTTTAAATGGGTATTTTCATTTTAGATATATCCCGTGGATATGCCATGAAAGTCCGATAAGAGCAGATCATACTTTTTTATCTACCAGCTGTCGCAACTGTTGAGGTGACTAAATGCATAGCTCTATCCATTTACTTCTATAGGAACTCCTATAGAAGTAAAAGGAGAGAGCTGCGCATGTACAGCCACCTCTACTGTCGCCACAGCGGTTGCAAGACAGGGCCAAGATAGCTGAGGTTCCTAGAGGTGGCACCTGTATCTATCAAACATTTATGGCATATCCTGTGTATATGCCATAAATATCCAAGATGGAATTAGCCCTTTAACAACGCAGTTCTAATTAGAAGATAATGAGCCTAACACTCCAAACTCCAAAACACCTCAAAATAAGGATGATGTCCATGTGACGTCGTTTTACATCAGTTTTTTTTTTATTTGCGGACCAATTAACTTCAATGGGTCTGTGAACCATATTTTGCAGCCAAGAATAGGACATGTTCTATCTTTTGTGAAACGGACGTACGGATGCGGAAAGCACCTGGGTGTCTTCTGTGTGGTTTCTGCATCTGTAAGTCCGTGCCGCAAAAGATAGAACATGTTCTATTGTGGACCATGGACACAATGAAGTCAATAGAACTGCAAGAAAAACGGATGCAACACGGACATCATCCATATTTTACGGATTCACTTTTTGTGGACTGTAAAATACATACGGTCGTGTGAATGTAGCCTAATACATAAAGCTCCATGAATTATGTGCGGGAGGAGAGGCTTACAGATGCCAACTCTTTTACTTCAGAAGAAAGTGAATGAGGGAGGGCATTGTTTACCATAAAATATTTCCATTGACATCTACCTTAATTTGCACCCCCCCCCCCCCCATCGCTGAGCAATGCGTATGCAACACTGTATGCAATGATAGGTATGATTTAAAGGGCTCTGCTGTACATTCCTAAAACCAATAACTCCTACAGTGGCCTCTAGAGTTATAGCTGGAACACCACAGAACATACACCAGACTTTAAAGAATTATCCCCACCGTGCAGAAGATAGAGTAATGAATGTTTATTGGGAATTACAAGGTTTTCTTTGACTTCATACAAGGGCAGGACTTCTTTGTCTCTCGAGACAGCTGAAAGATAACATACTCATAGCAAAAATGTTCAAGGTATTTCCCACAGGCAGAGGTTTAAAATACATACAGTCATCTACAGCTCCGCAGTTACGTTACGATTTCAGGCCTTGAGTCTGGTCTTTTCTATAGTGAAGCTGATGACTGTGCTTACACCAATGTCTGATTACAGAAGGATCAATAGACACGTAGACCTCATGCACACAACCATATGCATTTTGCAGTCCGCAAATCGCAGATCCGCATAATATAGATGTGATCTATGTGTTATCGGCTTTTAATTTTTTTTGCGGAGCCATTGACTTCAATGGGTCCGTGGTCTGCATTTTGCAGAATGGACATATGGATGAGGAAACCACACCTGTGGTTTCTGCATCCGTATGTCTATTTCGCAAAAAGACATAACATGTCCTATACTTGGCCACAAAATGTGGACCTCGAACCCACTGCAGTCAATGGGTCCAAAGTGCAGAGCACAAAATACACAAGGTCATGTGCATGAGGCCTTATAGAGAGCAGTATCTCTTTGGAACCAGGTCAATATAAAGTTAGAATACATTGAAATAGTGACCACTAGATGATATGAGGTCTTAACGTAAAAAATTGGAGCGCTAAGTGTTTCTGCGAGTTAAGTCTCTATATACTGTCATCTTAAACCAGGCAACCCCTTTAACACAACAAACCCAAAGTACTGACCAGGCTTAAAGGGGCTGTCTCACAAAAAGCATTTATTATATAGAGGAAGTTATTACAAGCCATCTACAAATGCATTTTTTATTATCCATATTGCTTTATTTGCTGGCTGGATTCATTTTTTCATCAAATTATACACTGTTTATTTCCATGGTTATGACCGCCCTGAAATCCATCAGCGGTGGTTGTGCTTGCACACTGTAGGAAAAAGCTCCAACCGATTTGGTGGCCAGGACCATGGCAGCACACATAGGCTAGTACTTTTAATACGCAAGCACGACCACCACTGATGGATTACAGGGTGGTCGAAACCATGGAAACAAGCAGTGTATAATGTGATGGAAAAATGAATCCAGATAGCAAAGGAAGCAATATGGATAATCACAATACATTAGTAAGTTCCTTATATTGACTTCCTCTACATAATAAATGCTATTTGCTGAAGTGAGACAAACCCTTTTAAGTCAAAGGGGCTGTTGAAAATTAGAAAAACATAGCTTCTTTCTTCCAAAAACAGCACCACCCCTGTCGATGGATTCTGTTTGGCATTGCCGATCAGCTCCTTTGAAGGCAATGGGGCACAGCTGCATTAGGTGCGGATCCGCCCGGTATCTGCACAGATGGATCCGCACCTATAATGCAAACGATTGTATCCGTTCAGAACGGATCAGTTTGCATTATGAAGAACAAAGTCAAAACAGATCCGTCCTGACTTACATTGAAAGTCAATGGGGGACAGATCCATTTTCAATTGCACCATGTTGTGTCAGTGAAAAACGGATCCGTCCCCATTGACTTACATTGTGTGCCAGGATGGATCCGTTTGGCTCAGTTTCTTCAGATGGACATCAAAACGATGCAAGCAGCGTTCTTGTGTCCGCCTCCAAAGCGGAATAGAGATGGAACGGAGGCAAACTGATGCATTCTGAGCGGATCCTTTTCCATTCAGAATGCATTGGGGCTGAACTGATCCATTTTGAACCGATTGTGAGAGCCCTGAACGGATCTCACAAACGGAAACCAAAACGCCAGTGTGAAAGTGGGTTGGACCATGAACAAAATCTATCACCTATCTACAAACTGGGACATGTACCAATCATAAGAATGAGGGTCCTGAGGACAATAGTGTGTGGATAGATCCAGACGCCATACTCCGCTATCTTTGTCTATGCCATAGACAGTTAAAGGAGCAGTAATGAGCATGTGTGACCATTTTCAAACAGAGGACTCCGGGTCCTCATTCTCATGATCAACAATTAAACATTTATCACCTATCATCATACACTTTCTATGGATCCATAGTCCACATTCTGGAAACTCAAAGCAGAGCTGATGAAAGCCAAAGAAGCAGAGTGCTCTGAGAATTGTTTCTGCCCCTTCTGCCCAGGATTCTGTTGTCCGCCTCCAGAGCAGAATGGAGATGGAACGGAGGCAAACTGATGCATTCTGAGCGGATCCTTTTCCATTCAGAATGCATTATGGTAAAACCGATCCGTTTTGGACCGCTTGTGAGAGCCCTGAACGGATCTCCCAAACGGAAAGCCAAAACCAGTGTGAAAGTAGCCTTAGTTACCCTTTACAACTCCTATTAGACTATATAATAGAAGGTTGGTCACACCATCATACACTGCACTATAGAAGTACTGAAAGGGGTTATTCAACTCTTTGTACTTAATGACCTATCCCCTGTACCCGAAAATGCCCGAAGGGAACAAGTTATGGCCATGGCATAAAAGAAAACATTTGAAAGGCTATGAGGAAAAATACAAAAATGTTGTTTCTAATATCGGCCTGGTCCTGAAGGGGTTAAGAACCAACTTTTGTGCCTGACATGCAACCATGGGGACTGTACAAATAAAATACTGATTCCGGTATATACTGCACCTTATCTGTAAAGCAAAGTCCATTGACGAGATATTTCAGTTTCATTTTACGCCCAGCTCATTGGGTCTGGCACTATTGGTTACTTTGCATGGGGCATGCTTTCACTTTTGTTTCTGATACATAAACCTCCATATAACCTTCAAATTGCTTACAGTAAAACCTTTTGATCCCTGGTATAAAATAAATATGTTCCAGTCGCTGACCTTTACCCAAATGATGAAGAGCAGAACAAAGTGAAGATACAACAGAAAAAAATACATGTAAAAGCAAGCTAGGAAATAAAAAGAACTGTAGAAGAGAACATACTGTAAGCTATGAATGAATTAGTTGTTCACAATAAAGGTCCAGATGGGTGTTACCAGTTTGGGGCAATGATGTAACTAGTCTTATGGGCCCTAGAGCAAACTTTGGATCGGTGCCCCCCCTCCCCATAATATGTTTGAATGCGTTGTAGCATGCAGCTGCTGATAGCAAATTTACCCAATTTCTTTTAAAAATTGCAAATTTTTACGTTTCAATTTCTCTACTTCTATAATACATAGTAATACCTACAAACATAGTTATTACTTTACATTCCCCATATGTCTACTTCATGTTTGGATCATTTTGGGAATGATATTTTATTTTTTGGGGATGTTACAAGGCTGAGAAGTTTAGAAGCAAATCTTGAAATTTTTCAGACATTTTCAAAAAAACAATTTTTAGGAACCAGTTCAGGTCTGAAGTCACTTTGCGAGGCTTACATAATAGAAACCACCCAAAAATGACCCCATTCTATAAACTACACCCCTCAAGGTATTCAAAACTGATTTTACAAACCTCGTTAACCCTTTAGGTGTTCCACAAGAATTAATGAAAAATAGAGATACAATTTCAAAATGTCACTTTTTTGGCAGATTTTCCATTTTTATATTTTTTTTCCAGTTACAAAGCAAGGGTTAACAGCCAAACCAAACTCAATATTTATGGCCCTGATTCTGTAGTTTACAGAAACACCCCATATGTGGTCATAAACCGCTGTACGGAAGGCAGGTTTTGCTGGACTGTTTTTTTTTTTAAACCATGTGCCATTTAAAGCCCCCCTGATGCAACCCTAGAGTAGAAACTCCATAAAAGTGACCCCCAACTAAGAAACTACACCCCTCAAGGTATTCAAAACATATTTTACAAACGTTGTTAACCCTTTAGGTGTTCCACAAGAGTTATTGGCAAATGGAGATGAAATTTCAGAATTTCAATTTTTGGGCAAATTTTCAATTTTAATCCATTTTTCCTAGTAACAAAGCAAGGGTTAACAGCCAAACCAAACTCAATATTTATGGCCCTGATTCTGTAGTTTACAGAAACACCCCATATGTGGTCGTAAACAGCTGTACGGGCACACGGCAGGGCGCAGAAGGAAAGGAATGCCATACGGTTTTTGGAAGGCAGATTTTGCTGGACTGGTTTTTTTGACACCATGTCAAATTTGAAGCCCCCCTGATGCACCACTGGAGTAGAACCTCCAAAAAAGTGCCCAATTTTAGAAACAATGGGACAGGGTGGCAGTATTGTTGGTACTAGTTTAGGGTACATATGATTTTTGGTTGCTCTATATTACACTTTTTGTGAGGCAAGATAATAAGAAATAGCTGTTCTGGCACCGATTTTATTTTTTGTTATTTACAACATTCATCTGACAGGTTAGATCATTTAATATTTTTATAGACCAGGTTGTCACGGATGCGGCAATACCCAACATGTATACTTTTTTTTATTTATGTAAGTTTTACACAATGATTTTATTTTTGAAGCAAAAAAAAATCATGTTTTAGTGTTTCCATAGTCTGAGAGGCATAATTTTTTCAGTTTTTGGAGCGATTACCTTGGGTAGGGTATGATTTTTCCGGGATGAGATGACGGTTTTATTGGCACTATTTTGGGGTGCGTGTGACTTTTTGATCGCTTGCTATTACACTTTTTGTGATGTAAGGTGACAAAAAATTGTTTATTTAGCACAGTTTTTATTTTAAATTTTTTACGGTGTTCATCTGAGGGGTTAGGTCATGTGATATTTTTATAGAGCCGGTCGATTTTTTTTTTACTTTATTTGGGGAAAATGACGTTTTTGTTTATTTTTACTTGAAACTTTTAATTCTTTGGGGGGAAAACATTTTTTTTTTCATTTTTTGGTCACTTTTATTTTTCATTTTTTGGTCACTTTTTTTTTGTCCCACTTTGGGACTTGATCTTTGGGGGGTATATTCCTTTACAATGCATTCCAATACTTCTGTATTGGAATGCATTGGCTGTATGAGTAATACTGTGTGTATTACTCATACAGCTTCCGGGCTCTTCATGGGAAGGCAGCGCGATGCCTTCCTTAGACATCGCAATGCCTTCCATGCCATCGGGTAACCCCCACAGCCGCATGGGGACCCGATGGCACCGCCGCATAGCCGCCGCCATCGGGTCCCCATGCGGACTCGGGAAGCATGCTGTATCAGTACGTCATGCGTCCCTAAGGGGTTAAGCCAAAAACCCACATCCTTTGTGCCCCAATGCATACTAGGGTAAACTGCTAGCCTTTGCCTAACTTCCTCATCATAAGTAAACCAACCAATTCCCCCAAAATTTTTATAGGCTTCTAGAATGTTGTCTAAATGCTGAAAAAAAACTGAACATCTTTGGGGGAACTTCTCGCCCATCACGCTACAAAATATACAGTACGCCTGCAACCAATTATTAAAAGTCCGAGGGATTGGACGTCTCCTATCCTCCGCTGACTTATCCTCCCGCTTCTCTAATTTAGCTACAAACTCTTTAGATGCAGGCAGCAAGGATAGGATGTCTACAAATTCATTTCTCCATATCTTTTCTTTTACTGACATGGAGACAAATAAAAACCTAGAGGGGAAATATCACTCCCTCTGATCGCCCGGCCGCCAAGTGTCAGGAGAAGGTAAATAAGGGACCAAACTCTGTAAGGAGGACAACACAGTGACGCCAGCAGTACACTCACCACCAGATGCAGCCCCAGGCTGATCCATAGAAAGAGATGAGTCCTCAGGAGGCAGGGGAGGATATTCTTGGCACACATCCTGCAGCTGCTCAATGCCAGAACGGAGCTGCCGGACCAGACACTGCCCATGTGAAGCCCTACTTCTGCGCTGCCGGTTCTTCACATGATGTGGTGCCTCTGAGGCTTCTCTGGACCGCTCACCCGTTTGCAGTGGAGGCAGGGAATTCCTCTTCTTGGAAGGCAGACAGGAACCAATCTTCTGGCCAAAGTTTCCTGGGGACACCAAATCATCATGCACCAATGGAAGTGACGTCATCAGCCCAATGTCACTTCCTCTCCTGGCATCAGATGCCAGGCTGCTTCTCCACTGTGCGCTGCTCAGATGAGGACCTGTAGGGGGAGAGAGAGAAAACTGCTTGCTGCCTCCTCTCACGCTGAGAGGAGAGCAGAGCAGGTAAGGCATCAGGAACTCCCACAGTAGGCATCGCCGACAATCCTCCAGCCGTGACCGCACCACATGGCTCCGCAAGGGAAGACTCCAACCAGGCAGACAGTTCCCACATCTTCAGTGTGCCGCTTGAGTTCCGCAACAAAAACCTCCATGGTGAGTAGGAGACCGGACACAGGCAGGGAAGCAGTCCTCACGGGCTGCAAGCGGGCAAACTTCACAGGCGGCAGGAGGGCAGCAGCTGAACCAAAGATGCGGCTTGGCAGACAGCCTAATGCTGGCGACCACCGCTTTATATACACATTTCCAACACCACCCCAAACCTATCCACCAATGCCCTAACTGTTGCCAGGTAATATAAACTTCCCAGCCTCAGCAACAATCCCACTATAGGACATCCCAACCAGCCAATCCCTGTAATCTGCCCCCCAACCATACAAAAATTAGCCTTCTTTACCCTGATTTTGTGTCAAATCTCTTTTTATTAATTTTGTAGAGAAAAGTACAGAACAGATAAATGAGCTAAGCACGTCATATAACATTGTTTGCAAATAAAAGTTGCTAGATATCCGTTGCAGCTTCACTACCTTCGAGTGGGCTATTTATTCCATAAAACTTAATTATACATCAACACTTATCCTTATAAATTGCCCAAAAGTGCTTATGACTAGTGTCAAGCTAGCTTGGTTTGGATAAAAGAATGGGTAAACCAATATAAACATACTTTAACAAGAAGATTGAGATCGTGTTTACATGTGTTAAGAGTAGTGTTGAGCGCGAATATTCGAAAAATGAATTTATATCTTGAATATCGGCACTTTGAGAATTAGCGAATATTTAGAATATAGTGCTACAGGTATATACTCGTAATGACGACTATGTTTACATATCAGGTGATCATACCTCCCTTCTTCTAGCTTGTGGGCCAATGAGAAGGCTTTGTCACAGCTTAGCAACATCCCTAGCAACCAATAGAAAAGTTGCCTACCCCTTACTATATAAGAACCTCCCCAGCAGCCATTTTCTAAAGTTTATTGCAGTTATGAAAGAGACAGCAGTGTCATTGCTGTGCTCTGTGCTTTGTGTTATTACATTAGACAGTTAACTTATATATATATATATATATATATATATATATATATAATACAGATAGTTAGTGGGAGATAGTCCGTGTCGGTTATATCCTGATATAGTGTAGCTGATAGGTTCTGCTGTCCATACATACATGCTACAGACATAGTGCAGTGATGCATATAAAGCTATTCGAATGTTCTGCCATGCCAACTGTTTTCTCCAGTATCAGGAATCTTATACCAGCTTGAAAAATGTAGCATAAGTGATCCGCACTGGTATTTCACACGCATTACGCAAATAATACATTGCCGATTTTTGCTATCAATATCATCTCAAATTCACGAATATATGACGAATATTCTACAAAATATTCACAAAATATCGCGAATTCGAATATTGCCCCTGCCGCTCATCACTAGTTAAGAGACTCCACTTTATTAGATTAGCCTTTATCCCTGATCATCTATAAACGGAAGTATGCTGGGCCTTGTGCATGCCAAGGACTTCCAAGGAGCCCAGGTAAGCTTATATTTATTGTTTTGACCATTTGCATATGAGCAAAGTTCCTTAAGCCTCGCAATTTGATCGATCTTGGGGATCCAATGGGATATCTGAGGCATAATAGGTTGTTTCCAATATAAAGGAATCATGGCCTTAGCCAATAGTACTAATTGATTCCAGAGTAGTTTATTATAGTTTTTCACCAATAGTGGTATGAGGTTAAGAAAGACTACCTCAGGGGTTAGGGGAGGAGCGTTTGGGTAAATTTTTGAGAGGACTTTCTCTACTCCAGTCCAAAAATGTTTGATTTTGGGACATTCCCACCATAGGTGGATGTATGAACCAACATTTTGGGCACATCTCCAACAACTGGTTGGGATTGTAGGATTCATGCGATTTAGCGCCACCAGAGTCTTGTACCATTGACTGACTAGTTTGTATGCCGTTTCTTGTAAAATGACGCAACTAGATGGTCCTAGGCCAAATTTATACATCTGCTTGATATCAGCCTCTGTGGTTATATGTGATGTCATCTATTGTAGTTCCCGTGACCTCTGACTGGAGAGTGGCCAAATCTGGGAATGAACCTTCTTGTAATATGTCCCCTATCAGATGGCATCTCAATTTATTTTGCAATGGAAGCCATTGTGAGGAGTATGGATCCTGGAGGCCCAGCAGGTCTCCCAGGCTTATTAGCGGTGAGGGGGTAGGCCAGAATGTTTGATTCTTATATAATTTTTTCCAAAGGTGCAGGGAAGCTTTTGTTAGATTGTTGTGTGGAATGGGGTGTGTCTGGGATGCAGTTACGATTAGTGCTTGAGTTAGAGAGAAATTATTTGCTTCTTCTTCAATGGGGACATATAGTTTTAGGCTAGCTCTTTTGTGGCAATCAAGAATTCTCACGAGTTGTATGGACTCATGTGTTGACAATATATCTGGTAATCCAATCTCTCCCTCCCTCTTTCTTTTGATTAGGGTGCTATAAGGTACTCTGTGATGGGATGAGCCACAGACATATTTCAAGAATAGTCTGCGAAGTTTAAGAAAGAAGGAGGGAGGATAGATAGGCAGAGTCTGCATCAGGTATGATATTTTAGGGGTTATTATAATTTTGAGCAGGTTGGAGCGACCCATCCATGAGATAAACGGGATCTTCCAGGAGTTGAGAGTAGTTTCAATCATTTGCAATAAGGGCACATCATTTAGTGAGTACCAACTGTCATGAGATGGGGATATATGTAGACCCAAGTACTTGATGGAGGAAGAGGACCATGGGAATGAGGTGACCTGTTTGACTGTCGAGATTGTAGAGGGCAGGCAAGTGATGTTCAATGTCTCAGATTTCGATGGGTTGCTTTTAAAATTGGACAGATGGTGGAATTGATCAAAGTGACGGGACAAGGCCGGAAAGGAGGATTCTGGGTTAGAGGTGATAACTAGTAAGTCATCAGCGTAGGCTGCAGTGAAATGTTGAGTACCTCCCGCCTTGGATCCCCTTATCTCTGGGTCTTGCTTAATCGATTGGATGAGAGTTTCCATTGTAAACACAAAAAGGAGAGGGGAGAGATTGGGCAACCCTGCCTAGTGCCGTTAGTTATTGGAAAAGGGGGGGGGGGGGACAGTGTGCCGTTAACCTTTACCATTGCTGAGAGACAAGAATACAGTGCTGAGACGAAGTTAAGTAAGGTTTCTCGTAGACCAAATTTGCATATAGACCCAGTCGCCCCAGACAAATGCTTTTTCAGCATCGGAAGATAGAAAGGCCAATTGTGACTTTTTTCGCCTGGCCAGCTGGATCAAATGCAAGACTCTGAGGGTGTTATCCTTACCTTCCCTGGTCCTTACGAAACCCACCTGTTCAGTGTTAACCAATGAGGGGAGGAACCGACTGAGGAGATTTGCTAAGACTTTGTCAAATATTTTAATGTCCATGTTGAGCAGGGAAATCGGACGGTAGCTACCACATAGTTCTGGGTCTTTCCCTTCTTTTGGCAGGATTGTAATATGAGCTTCTAGAGTTTGTGAAGGAAAGGTATGCCCAACAATCAAAGAGTTGAAAGTCGAGAGCATGTGGGGAAGTAGGATATCAAATCAAATCAAATAAGCTTTATTGGCAGGACTAAATACATTTTAGCATTGCCAAAGCAAGTGGGAAATAATTGGGTAGGGTTGGGGGATGGGGACATATACAGGGTGGGGGTATAGGAGTCCATGGTATATCAGGCTCCTCTCAGTCTATGGCAGGCAGTAATATATTGTGCTGCTGTGGCCACTGTGTTCTCCTCTTCCCCCAGCAGTATGGAGAGTCTCTTTACCTACTCCATGGAGATGAAGTCTGGTCAGAGATCAGACAGTCTCCTGAAGTGAGTCTCCCTCACTGCTAAGATATCTTGGAATGATTTATAATACATGGCCGTTAATCCGTCTGGACCTGGGCTTTTACCCTTGGGGGATTCCTTTAGGGTTAATTGTAATCCATAGAGAGTTATTGGCGTAGCTAGTTGGGTGCTTTGAGAATCCTCTAGGGAAGGCAGGGATAAGCCCTGTAGGAAGTCGTTTATATCTTGTTGTCTGAGATAAGATTCTTCCTTAGATTCTCCTGATCTCAAATTGTATAAAGCTCCGTAGAATAGTTTAAAGTGTTCTACGATGCTTTTTGTGTTTGTGGTTTGCTATCCGTTGGAAGCTTTAATGGATTTAATAAAGGTCTGTTCCCTAGCTCTTTTGGCCATAAGAGCCGCAAGTCTAGAGCCCTTATTACCATGCATGTACATCTTATGCTTGGCGCAGAGATATGCTTTAGATGCTTTTAAGTTGAGGAGTTCAATAAATTTCTCCCTTTGGACAGTTAATTCAGTTTTTGTGGTGATGGCTAATGTTCTTTTATGTTGTCTTTCTAGGGCTTCTATTCTTTTAAGGCTGTTTTCCATTTTTTTTTGTTCTTACATTTTTTTAGTTAGGAGCAAAGAGAGATCAGATCTCCTCGCACCACTGTTTTCTGGGATTCCCAGATCATCGTTTGGGATGTATTTTGGACAAAATAATTGTTTAGTAAGGTCGCAATGCGTGCTTTGTGTGACAAGTCTTGGAGTATCGTCTCATTGATTCGCCACGTAAAGGAATGGGCGGGAAGGGACTTTATGACTATGGACAATGAGACCGGTGCATGGTCTGAGATGGAGATGTTGTGGATTGAGGATTTAACCATCTTTGGTAAGTGTTTGGAGGAGAGAAGAATGTAATCTATTCTTTGATAAGAATTTTGGGCATCCAAGTGGTATGTGTAATCCCTGCCAGATTGGTTGTTTGTTCGCCAAGTATCTACAAGTCCGCAGGATTACAGGGCTATCTTTAAGGCTTTAAAAAGGACCTTTCATCAGTTTAGCCCTAGTCTAATTATGGTCTTACCTTATAGGGTAGCCCCCACTGATGCCATGGCACTTTTTTTTTCCAAAGACACCCCCGCTCGTCCACTGTTGGCCCCATTTAATTCTGCGCCTTATATTATGAGCCGACTCGGTTATACTAGGTGGAGACTTGCAGTTTCGCTGGGGGCGGTTCTCTTCTCCCTGGCTGTGAGCACATCCAATCAGAGCACACCGCTCTTAGCCAGGGATGAGCTCATTCGAAGAGTAAAAATTACTGACCACTGCAGCACGAGTTTGTTTGTGAAGCTCTTGTTCGCCTCCCGCCGCTGCGCCTCCCTTTACCCTGATTTTAGCGGGAAAAACTCCCGCCAAAATGCCCTAAGCAACCTATGGGATAATCATAATCCCATGTAGATCCCTCCAAATGGGATTCTCGGGATCTCAACAGGGGGTGCAGATCTGGCAATCACCTTTAGGGGTTGTCTCTAGCACATAAGAAGACATCAGCATTATAAGTGGTAGGCATGTGGAGGGCCCTAACACAGTTTACTTTCGGCCCCAGGAGTATTAAGTAACATTTACTAGTTTTGGAGTCATCATTTGAGCTACTCCTATTGGCACATTGTTTTTTGTTTTTTTTGGGGGGGGGGGGGGGGGGTTCTGTCTTTATTTCTGTACCATTTTTGTTTAGTACTTTATGCACCCACAACAATATCTATAGTCTACCATGATAAAGTACCATCCATGACCTCTAGCACCCCTAGTGGCCATGTATTATAATGTAAATGGTTGAATTTGAAAACAATATGACAGTGTGGGGCCTCTGTATCTGGACTGGAGATTGTATAATAATTATGTATGTTCTCTTTAAATGCTTGGTGTTGAGTAAATGCTGTAAATGCAGAAGGTGGCTTCATTTCACAATGTACCATTCATAGAACAACTGGTTTGTAACGGACACAATGACTAGAAGTCACATTACTACAGGTTCCCTTTGGGCAGATGCCAGTGATCTGAGCATGTAGTAAAGTTTAGGTGCAGAACTGCTTTCTTCTACATGAAGCAATCTTGTAAAAAATAATTTAAAGGTACAGTCACACACTTCTTGTGATTTTTCCTCTGCAAAAATAAGACAGCCACAGGTTGTCCAGTGACCAGCTGTAAACTGGGGGGGAAAGGCAGCAAGCGTTTAGTTCTCCTGCGGTGCCACCACAGGGCAAATAATGCATTACATTGGCTGTCAATATAATTCACTGACATGTTGAATCCTATAGAGATGTACTTTTTGAAGCCACTCCCAGTTATCTAATTTACAGAGGTTCAGAACAAGAACCTTAAAGCAGACAATCCTTTTAAGGCTACATTCACACGACCGTAGAGTTTTGCGGATGCACAAAACACGGATACCGACCTGTGTGCATAATGCAAGTTGCGGACTGCACATGGCCACTGCTATCATAGAAAATGCCTATTTTTTGTCCGCAATTGGGGCCGCGGAACAGAACTACGGATGCGGACAGCCTGCAGTGTACTGTCCACAACTTTTGCGGCCCCATTGAAATGAATTGGTCCGCAGCCGTTCCGCAAAATTGCGGAACGGATGCGGACTCATTCATACAGTAGTGTGAATGATCCCTAAAACATAAGTTCTATTTAATATAGTAAAGAGGACCTGTCACCTCTCCGGATTTGTCCTTTTTCCCCCCCAACGTAATGATTCTGGAGAATCCGTTCTTATGACTATGTTGTACCATCCCTCCTATTTCTTGTAGAAGATTTTTAATGAATTGCTAACAATTTGCCATAAAGGTTAACAGTTGGGGGGGGGGGGGATGTCCTTGCACAGTCTGTTGCTATCCAATCACTGCTGCCAATGTAATACTGTGCAGGGACCCCCCAACTGTTAACACCCGCTTGGACCTTTATTGCACAATACTGATACTGGCCATTCATTTACAAACTTATAGCAGGAATATTAGAAAAAAATAAGACTCGATGCTCGGAATTCTTATTACACGGGGAATGCAAGTAGCTACTAAAACAGACATGTCAGGAGAGGCTGAAAAGAAAGGGTAGGACATCACTCTGAAGTATAAAGTGAAACTCAAGTCGGTGCATGTCTCGCAGTGGGCCTGGTTCACACTCCCCTACCAGAGAAAGTGGCAGCACACATATCCAATGCAAAGAACATGAGGGAATTTAATACAAAAGCATTCCCACTGTCAGGAGAGGTTCTCTTTATGTGATCGCTATTTAAGCAATTACCTCATACAGTGATAATCTCATGATTAAAAATGCCAGGGGATAGGGGGTGTTCAGATTTTTGCGATTTGACCTGATTATCTGACCTGCTGATTGACCTGATTATCTGAAAATTACAGCTGCCTATATACATGAGAGATTTTTATTGCTGTATCATGCAATTTTTATGGGGCCTGCTGACAACCACAAGTATGTAGGGACAACCTGACTATCCTTGATATCTCACGACCGGAGAGGTTTCCAGAAAATATTTGTCCTGCTGATGCTCATCTCTATCCCTCTACCGAAAAAATGCATTTTTGATGAAGGAGTTGGGGGAAAATGGCAGCACTGTGACTACTGACAATTGCTAAGAGGAAGGAAATGAGGAAACGCCAGGCCAACTTGTCTCCTGTCAGCTCTACACACCTTTTTTCTTAGCCACTTCGTATTGGCATCATAGTAATTTGACCACCCATGGTGCCATATCCTAGCTAAAAGTCTGTGATGAGACAAGCCCTTTAATAGTTCAGATTAGAAATATTACATGGTGGATCGTTCCTTTAAGTAAATCTATATAAACTCCATTGTGCAGTGTGCTTGTACCGCCTTTGGAGGGCGATGCTTAGTCCCACACCACCCACAGAGAAGGGGAATATAGCCAGCTAGAGGTGGGCCTCCCCTTTCTTCGGCCCCACGCAGACTGTAGAATATGTCCACCCTTAGACATATGACATATGGAAAAGAATAACAAAAAGATCTACATTAAAAAGGGCCGTCCCTTTAAAAGGGAGACAATTAGGACAGAGAATAGAGTCATTATTCAGTAGCTGACAGCTTGGTATATACAAATGATCTCTATTAGGGCAGAAATCCTCATTTTATGTCCTACCGATGCTGAAAAATAAAACAGCTTTAACTTTTTGACCGTTCACTATTGAAAAGTTCTAGGTCCGGGGTGCACGTTTTTTTTTTTCTCTCCGCTCTATTGAAAAGAATGGCGTTATCCACAAATGCAGCCCTGACACTTGTCCTGGCACACTCAGGATACAGAAGAGAGAAACTGCACACAGAACAGTCACCTCTGTTTTGTGGGTCACTACCTCCTTCTATATCCCATGTGCCCTCACTCGTTTCCTTTTCATTAAAAATACAGGCTTCTCAGAACTTCATGCTAGTTTTTCTTGGGAGGCCCCGGGACCCCCTATTTTGCAAATCCTAAAAGGAACTTGATGGATATTAATGCTCTTGCCTTTCATATCATTTTACCAGCGAAACCTTTGATCTGTCAGCAGCCTTTATATCAACGCCTAATATAAAGTAGAATATAGAAAAAACATCTAGAGCCAAAGTGCTCGGCAAAGAATACAACTTTTGATAATCCCCCTTCTCTTTTTACCTCTTTCTCATTGGTTAGATATGGCGTAATAGTTACATTGGACGGGGGGGGGGGGGGGGGGCCCTCATATAGGCCGGGACGAAAAGAAAAAAGTGTAAGAAATAGCATTATGATTCAGCAGAGAATAAAGGACAGCTGGAGCAAGCTGACTGGCCGGTGACCAATGAAACGTGGGCTTCCTGTGACCAGCTGCTGCGCCGAGGAATGAATGACAAGGGTAGTAATTGATTACTAACTGGCGTTTCAATAGGAAGAAAGGATTACAAAAAAAAAAGTAGAGAAAGAAAGAGACATAGGGAAGGAAAAATGACGACTGGATAAAAACTACCAGGCCCAATACAAAAAAAAGTTCTAAATGGTCAGTATCATTACATCAAGTAGGGCGTCCAACAGAAGATGTATAGAGGGCATGAATACCCAGAGACCGTCTTCCCCCGGAGAAAACTTCATGAATAAGTAACTGTTTAAACGCACATTAAAGTCCATAAAGCAAGCCCCCATTATCATGCTTTACATTTGCTAAGCCCTTGCAAAATCAATTAGCATTATTTCGCCTTTGCACTATTTTGTGTGGCATCTTAAGAGAAAAACATATTCAAAGTTGATTAGCACTTGGGAGAAGGGGAGCTAATTGCTTGGCTGATTGGGCTAATTCGCACCATGGTTGTCTAGCGTCAAAGCTTATTATACGGAGTGGTGGAAGATTGTATGGTGGCGTTCTGAGAGATACTGTGCTATTTCATCGACGGGGGCTTGGGGAGGTGTGAAGGGAAATATGTGCTTCTGCTAAAAGGAAATAGGTCTATCACTGAAGAATAATCAAGTCATTAGGGAGGGATCTCTCCTTATGGCCTTTCAGTTGAATCCACAGGCTAGTGCCATGCTCAACTGTATCCGTAGGTAAGAGTTAAAAACTATGGAGATTAGCGCCCTGTCACAGCATTTAGGCTAGGGCTACATGATGACACTGGTTGTGGCTAGGATCACTGAGTAGCAGTGATCCTATAGAAATGAATAGGATCGCAGTGACAGTCGCAAGAAATCCGGCTCTGACCTGTGCAGAGGTCATTGTACTGTGACAATCACCTACTGTGAATAGTGGATCCTATATATTACACTACTCACAAAAACTTAGGGATATTTGGCTTTTGTGTGAAATTTATGGAAAATGTAAAAAGTTCACGTTACAGTGATATTATATCATGAAAGTAGGGCATTTAGGCAGAAGCATGCAATGGTGATTTCCTCATCTCAATTTATTGAAACAAAAGACAACAGTGGTGGGTATACCCCCACAAAAATGTCAATGTCTCAATAACTTGTCATGTGGCCTTGAGCCAATTACAGCTTGACAACAACATCTCATGCTGTTCACAAGTCGACTTATTGTCTGCTGAGGCATGGCATTCCACTCTTCTTGAAGGACACCCCTCAGGTCATTTCAGTGGTACAGAGTCATGAGCCTCTACACAACGATTCAGCTGATCCCATAAGTTTTCAATGGGATTCAGGTCTAGAGAAAGTGCAGGCTACTTCATTTGAGGTATCTCAGTCTCCAGCAGTCATTACCTAATGATGTGACCTCCATGAGCTAGCGCATTGTCGTCCATGAAGATTAAATTAGGCCTGTGTTGTTCATGCAGAGGTACAATGAATGGATTAATGATGTTATTCAAGTAGTATTGTCACTGTACCATTCAAAAGGTGTAGGGCAGTTCTGTATTGACTAGACACACCTGCCCACACTGTAACACCACAAAAGGCAAACAGTGGCTGATGCATAGCACTCTCCTTGATGCCCCATCGTTGGTGGCCATCATTTCTGCTCAGCATGAATCGACTTTCATCAGTAAACAGCACTGAGGCCCACTGGTATCTCGTCCAGCATATATGCTCCCTGGCCCATGCAAGACGATGACTCCTGTGGTCAGGTACCATTGCAGTTCGTCTAGCACGCAGACCACACTGATGTAAATGGTTTTAAGTGGTCTGACATAACACTTGGGTGCCTCTCACCTCCCTTAATTGTACCTGGAGCTGTGTGGCATTCATCATCCAGTTCCACAGGGCATTGTTCACAATGAAGCGGTCATCAGTGTGGGATGTGGCCAAATTACGTCCACTTCCAATACCTTTTGGTGACTCTTCCAGTTTCTCTGTATCTCTGTTGCAACCGGCTGATGACACTCTAAGACACTCCAAGCTCATCAGTGGCCACTTTCATCTGAGAACATTCTGCTCAAGGCCTCGCAATGGTGAGGTACTGTTGATTAATTGGTAGGCGTCGTCTTGGTCTCATGATGTGAACAGCATAATGAACAGGACTGTTTAAATATCAATTCTAATTGAACCAGGAAATCTATTGGGTGATTCATGGATCAAACACCTGTTGTGAATTTTGCCATTAAGCTCCTTGTAAGAGAACAGCAAGTTGTGCAAAAAGTACTGAAACGTTAAACAGTTGAACATGTGCATTCAAAAGTTTAGAGAAGGTCCCATTAAAGGAGTTGTTTCACTTCAGTAAATAGCATTTATTATGTAGAGAAAGTTAATACAAGGCACCTACTAATGTATTGTCATTGTTCATAATGCTTCCTTCATAAGCCAAATATCCCTAACTTTTTGTGAGTAGTGTATAAATATATCCGATAACTGCCATTCTAATCCTGCCTGTGATTATAAGCAGTAAAGTGAAACTGCAGTAAAGTGCACTGTACAATGAAAGAAGTGACACCTATTGAACTTAGTGGCCACTGCGAAAACGGCAGGATTTTAGGATCTTTTTTAAATATAGATTTTGACATGGAAAATTAAAAATAACATCTTCAAAAACTTTTTAAAATATGTTTAACATAAAGACATGATTTAAACAATAGGTCCTATACTTAGCATATGGCATAAGTTGGCAATGTCTAGTATGCCATGAGTTGCAGAAGGTATATTGTATTGTGCCATTTTAATAATTACGTTTCTGTCCCAGTGTCACGACTATATGAATCGTGTCCCCTGCTGTGGTCTATGGAATACAGTGAAATGTTAAATATCTCCCACATTAGTAAACTAAGTTATTTAGCGTTGGTGGAGCACCCAGCAGAGGACATCTGAGTACAAGCTGCTTGTGTGGTGTAGTTGGGTTGAGGGCTGTAATTGTACACACTGGGCCTGTGTTTATCGGATATTTAGATGAAGCAGCCTGTTATGAGGCTGGGTAATCACACACGGCACTCTCGCAGAAAGAACATTTGGCAGAACGCTGCTGTATACCGCATGTCGGATTAAAGAAACAAGACGCACACTTTTCAGTCCAGACACTAATGGCCAATCCTTCGAGGAGTGAGAAGCTTTGTGCTGGAATCGAGGCTCACATGCATTTTAGGTTACATGATGCTGAAATTAAACAGGAACAGATTCATTTCAGGACATCTAAGGGCAATGGTGACTTATCTTTATGTACTGCGTACAGAGCTCTGGCCTTTTAGAAAACAAAAAAGATAAAAAGAACAGTCTGGCAACATAGAGGAGTAACTTGAAGGCACTGGGTTCCAAAAATAAAATTGTAATAGGGTGCCCCACTTGCCATGTGCCCTTTATAATACTTTTTTAGACCTGCCGTGAGCGGTGAAAATGATTTCTGTGGCATCAATAGAACTTTAATCATGTGTTTGTCTGCCCTCGTGTTAATATGGTCTCACCATTCATAACCAAGAGTCCAAAGGAAGGAGAGAAAGGACATGTAAAGAAGAAGAGTGCTTCTCATGAGAAGTTGGTATACATGGGTGCCAAGTGTTACATTTAAGCAAACAGAAATGTAAATGAATATATTGGGGGGCACTCAAATATCTGGTAAATGCATGAATGGACAAAATGTGAAGAATTAAATATGTTTAATACCTAAGATATATAAAACAATAATCAATTATGAATCCCAAATATTTAATATTTATTATTTTAAAAATTAGAATAAATGGCCTGGGCACACCTAAGATATAGGATCAGACGTTTTATTAATACAATGATTATAATAATGTAATATGTAAGACAATATAAAAGAGATATAGAGAGGGTGATGTATCAAAATCTACAATACTCACTTAAAAAATGGCACAGTGTTATACTTTGACAACATACGATCGGTATTAGTAGCTGTACACAATGGGTTAAGATTGCATTAAATAAAAAAACGGTGAATGGCAACAAAAAAGATAAAAATAACAGTCTGGCAACATAGAGGAGTAACTTGAAGGCACTGGGTTCCAAAAATAAAATTGTGCTTCTCCCTTGTGCTTCTCCCTTGGACTCCGCGATGCTCGTTGGTGGAAATAATGCTGTGGTGCACTCACATAAGTTCGGGGGTCCGACCAGACGCGTTTCGGATTTCAGGATTAGGGTTACCACTGAAGAAGGGGATACTCCAGCCCCGAAAAGCGTCTGGTCGGACCCACGAACTTATGTGAGTGCACCACAGCATTATTTCCACCAACGAGCATCGCGGAGTCCAAGGGAGAAGCACAAACCTGAAAGGTGAAAACGAGACGGCACCCACGTCTAAACAAGCGATCCCACGTGGAGTAAACGCCGAATACTGTGGACACGCCATCTTCCGGACTGTAGGAAGGAACCTGGGTAAGCTTCTCTTGGATTGAAAAAACCGCCAATACAGATGACCGGAGACCAGCTATACCGGTAAGCCTGTTTAAAATCTAAAAGTCGGCAATACTAATGCAGCTTTAATACTGACCGCAAGCGGGACGCCGCCAGGCCAGGAACACTAGAGATACTAGCTGCACTATAGAACAATCACAGACTGCCTACAGATCTCCTACAGTTAATTAACACCTGCATTGGCTGTTCGCTAAAATCTGATCAAAGGGCTCTAATATCAGTACCCAATTTGGTGAGGAAGAGCCTATCATTACGGAGACGCACCAGTGTCACTCCTTTTTCAAAGAACAGTTGGGTCCATTTAAAACTGTGCATCACCCAAGGCATTATATTATCCACTATAGGTGGACACATAAGTGCTGTTTATACTGCATCCAATGAACTTTGTTTCTCTATTCAATGAATTTTGTTGCCATTCACCGTTTTTTTATTTAATACAATCTTAACCCATTGTGTACAGCTACTAATACCGATCGTATGTTGTCAAAGTATTAACACTGTGCCATTTTTTAAGTGAGTATTGTAGATTTTGATACATCGCCCTCTCTATATCTCTTTTATATTGTCTTACATATTACATTATTATAATCATTGTATTAATAAAACGTCTGATCCTATATCTTAGGTGTGCCCAGGCCATTTATTCTAATTTTTGCCGTTTCTATTTAACAGTGGGGTGACACTGTGGGACTGTGAGCACCCTTTTTGGAGGATCAACACCCCTGTGCATCCTATTCATTACTTATTTATTATTTTAAGCAAACAGAAATGTATTGTCTTTCAGCAATGGTTTTGGAACTGGTGAGAACATTTTCAAGGATTCCCTCTGAATAGGTCAAACAAGGTTGTAAGGAATTAAATCAAGCATTATACAATGCATTCAGAAAGTCCTTAGACCCTTTCACTTTTTTTGTTTACAGTTTGTTATGTTTTTGCGTTGTGCTAAAGTAAAAAATAAAAATAAAGTTTTCCCCCATCAATCTGCACTCAATATCCCACAATTAAAATGATAAAATACCATAAAAAAAGTCTAAAATACCACATTAAAAAGGAAAGACAAAAATTTTGCATGGACATAAGTATTCACACCCTTTGCTATAACACTAGAAATTTAACTCTGCCCCCCCCCCCCATTTCTCTTGATCATCTTTGAGATGTTGCTATACCTTGGAGTCCACCTGTGGTAAATTCAGTTGATTGGACACAATTTAGGAAGACTGAATGAATAGGAGAGCAAAAACCAGGCCATGAGGATAAAAATAGGTGCCTGTAGAGCCCAGAGACAGGATTGTGTGGAGGCATGGATCTGGAAAAGGGTACAAAAAATGTGTCCTGCACTGAAAGTTGCCAAGAGCACAGTGCCCTCCATAATTCTTAAAAGGAAGAATTATTGTGGAACAATCAGGACTCTTCATAGAGCTGGCTGCCCCACCAGACTAAGTAAACTGGGGGGAGAAGGCCCTTGGTAAGAGAGGTGGCTAAGAACCCAATGGTGACTCTGGCTGAGCTCCAAAGCTTCTGTGTGCAGATGAGAGAAATTTCCAGGTCAACCATCACTGCAGCACTCCACCAATCTGGGCTTTATTACAGAGTGGCCAGAAAAAAACTTCTTCTCAGTAAAAGACACATGCAAGTCTGACTGGAGTTTGTAAAAAAAGCACATAAATGACTCTCAGTCTGTGAGAAACAAGATTCTCTGGTCTGATGAAACCAAAATTTAAATTCTTGACCTCGATTCAAAGCGACTGGAGGAATAAAAATGCACTGCCCATCACCTGCCCAATACCATCCCTACAGTAAAGCATGTTGGTGGCATTATGCTGTGGGGGTATTTTTCAGTGGCTGGGTCAGGGAGACTGGTCAAAGTTGAAGGTGAGCTGAATAGAGCAAAGGACAGAGATATTCTTAATGAAAACTTGATCCAGAGTGCTCTGAATCTCAGATTTGTTCGAAGGTTCACCTTCCAACAAGACAATGACCCTAAGCACATAGCCAAGAAAACACAGGAATGGATTAAGGACAACTCTGTGAATGTCCTTGAGTAGCCCGGCCAAAGCACTGGCTTGAATCCAAACATTTCTGGAAAGACCTGAAAATGGATGTTCACCGACAGTACCCATCCAAGCTGACAGAGCTAGAGAGTATATGCAAAGAAGAATGCCAGAAAATCTCCAAATCCAGGTGTGCAAACCTTGTGACCTTGGAGGCCGCCAGACCCTTACGAGGCCCCTCAGGAATCACAAAGAGGGAGTCTGAATGGCGGACAGAGGCGGTAGCCATCAGATACACCTTCAGAGCGCGGGCAACATCAAGGGAATGGAGAGCGCGTTCCTTGGGGTTTGCCGGAGAAGGACAAAAGGAGGGCAGGACAAGATCCTCGTTAAGGTGGAAGGGGGAGACCACTTTGGGCAAAAAGGAGGGAACCGGACGGAGCACCACCATATCCTGGTGAAAAAACAGAAAAGGCTCCTGGCAGGAAAGTGCTGCTAGCTCCGATACCCACCTGATGGAAGTTATGGCCACAAGTTATGGCCACAAGGAAGACCACTTTCCAGGTGAGAAAGGTGAGACCTCCCTCAGAGGCTCGAAGGGGGTAAAGGGGGGACATACGGAGGGACCGAATGTGCCACCCCCTGCAGGAAAGTCCTCACAGGACCCAGGAGAGCAAGGGACCTCTGAAAAAAGATGGCCAGAGACGAAACTTGACCCTTCAGGGGGCTCAGTGACAGTCCCATCTCGAGGCTGGACTGTAGAAACGAGAGCACCATCGGGATGGAAAAACGAAGGGAGGGAAACCCGAGTTCTCACAAAAGGCAAGGAAGGCCTTCCAGGTACGATAGTAAATCCGGGAGGAAGCCGGCTTCCTCGCTCTGATCATGGTTCTAACTACAGAATCCGAGAACCCCCTCTTCTTCAGGATGGCGGATTCAACAGCCAAGCCGTTAAACAAAGGGACCGTAAATTCCGGTGGAAGAACGGGCCCTGAGACAGTAGATCTTCTCTGTCAGGAAGAGGCCATGGGGCGTCCGCCAGCATCCAAACGACGTCCGAGAACCATGCGAGGCGAGGCCAATCCGGGGCGATGAGAACGGTCGGAATCCCTTCTGCCTCGATCTTGCATAGAACCTTCGGCAGCAGCGTAAAGTGGAGGGAAGACATAGAGGCGGCTGAATTCCTGCCACGGAGACACCAGCGCGTCCACCCAGTACGCCTTCGGATCCCGAGCCAGGAACACTGGGAGCTTGTTGTTGAGCCTGAACACCATCAAGTCCACATCCGGACGGCCCCCCTGGCAGCAGACGTCTTCTCATACATCCGGATGCAGAGACCACTCGCCTGGATCCACCTTGTTGCAGCTTAGAAAGTCCGCTGTCCAATTGTCGACTCCCACAATGTATACCGTTGACAACACCGGAACGTGAGACTCCGCCCACAGCAGAATCCTCCTCACCTCCTGCATCACCGCCCGGCTGCGGGTCCCGCCTTGATGGTTGATGTAAGCCACAGCCGTGGCATTGTCCGACTAAATCCTCACCGGGCAGACGGCAAGGAGAGGAGTCCAATGGGAAAGGGAGTGGGAAATCGCTCTCAGCTCCAGGATGTTAATCGGGAGGCGAGGTTCCGCCGCTGACCAAACCCCCTGAACCGTGCGGGACTGGAGAACGCCGCCCCAACCCAGGAGGCTGGCATGGGTGGTAACGATTGTCCAGGAGAACGGGAGGAAAGATCTTCCCGACGACAGGTTCATAGGGGACAGCCACCAAGGGAGAGCTGCCCAAACCCACTGAGACAGGCGGATGCGAGCGTCCAGACCACGAGAGGTCTTGTCCCAGAGGGAAAAGATCTCCCGTTGCAGCAAACGAGTGTGAAACTGGGCATATGGTACGGCTACCATAAGACCCAGGACCCGCATGCACTCCCGGATGGAGAGACACGGGGAGGTCAGCAGGTGCGACACCGCCCCCTGAATCTGGGAGGACTTGGAGTCTGGAAGAAAGACTTTGGCGGCTGAGGTATCCAAGACCATCCCCAGGAAGGAGAGCTTCTGGGAAGGAAGGAGAGAGGATTTTGGGAAGTTGATCAGCCAGCCGAACTGTTCCAGAGTCTGAACAGTGATCCAACGCTGGCCTGCGGAAGCGAGGGGGCCTTTATCAGGATGTCGTCCAGGTAGGGAAGCAAAGGAATGCCCTTGGTGCGAAGAAGCGCCATCAGCGGCGCTAGGATCTTGGTAAAGACCCCGAGGGGCGGTCGCTAAACCCGAAAGGAAGGGCGACAAACGGATAGTGCCGTCCACCAATGGCGAAGCGCAGGAATCGTTGGTGAGATTCTGCGATAGGGACATGCAGATAGGTGTCCTGGATGTCTACGGACGCGAAGAACTCCCCTGGAAGAAGAGAAACAATAGCGGAGTGGAGGGACTCCATTCGAAACCTTCGCACCCGCAGAAACTTGTTGAGCAGCTTCAGGTCCAGGATCGGACGCACCGACCCCTCCTTCTATGGGACCACGAACAGGTTTGAATAGAAACATGGGCCCTGTTCCTCTGGGGGAACTGGGGTAATAACACCCCGGTCCAGAAGGGAAGAAACTGCCATCAAGAGGTCCGAGGCTCGGGCCGGATCCCTCGGAACGCTAGAAGGGAAAAAACGTTTCGGCGGTCTGGACGCGAATTCTATCTTGTAACCCGACGTTACAATTTCTAGAGCCCAGGCGTCCTGAACATGAGCCCTCCAAACCTGCTGATAAGAGAGCAGGTGGCCCCCACCACGAGGGGTGGGGGCGTCCCTTCATGCGGAAGACTGCTTGGAAACAGCAGTGCGGGCCGACTGTGCCCTCGGGCGCCAGGAAGGCTGGGGCTTGAAGGAGGGCTTCTTGCGGGAGTCCTGAGACCCCCCAGCGGAGGAAGCAGACAACGTCCTGCTAGAAGAGAAGTGGCAAAAGGACTGGTACCGGGAACCGGTCCGAAAGGGGCGCTTGGACCTGGGTTGGGGAAGATGAGTGCCTTTGCCCCCTGTAGCAGCAGAGATGAACTCGTCCAGCTGAGCCCCAAGAAGTCTGGAACCCTCAAAAGGGGAGGTTAGCAAAGGAACGCTTGGAAGAAGCGTCGGCTTCCCACACCTTCAACCAGACCTCTCTGCGCTGAATGCCCGAGAGGGCTGAAATGCGGGCAAAGAGGGAACCAATGTCCATGGAAGCCTCGCAAAGGAACTTGGAAGCCCGAGACATCTGGAGAACCAAATCCAGTGTGTCAGCAGATGCATCTTGTTCCGCCAGGTCTTGGTGGTGGCGCTGCAATCACACCGAGAGGGCTCTGGCCACCCATGCCGAGGCAAAAGCAGGCTGCAGGGACGTGCCCCGCCAGTGAGAAAATGGATTTGGAAAGAGAATCTAGGCGCCTGCCCACAGCGTCCTGCAGAGAGGAGCCGTCCAAGACAGGGAGGGCCGTGTTTTTGGCTAGCCTGGCCACCGGGGGATCCACCTTAGGGGAGAAGACCACTTCTCCACACTGTCAGCCGGAAAAGGATAAAGCGTATCCATGCGTTTGGTCACAGAGAACTTAGGACGGTCCCAGGCCCTGGATATGACGGCGGAAAATTCCCCATGGACAGGAAACACGGCAGCCTCCGGCTTCTTGGGCGGGAAAAGGGTCGAACTCCCGACTAGTGTAAGGAGGAGAATCCCCCTGGAGATTAAAGGTGTCACAGACAGCCGCCACTAAGTCAGCCACAGTGGTTGAGAGCTTAGGCGGGGGGTCCCCTTCCATGACCTCGTCCGAGCCAGACAATTCCCCTTCAGACTTGCGCTCCCTGGGGTCTTCCGAACGCGCCTCTAGACGAGGGGGGGAAGCGGAGTCATCCGAGGAGGGATGCTGCCGCTCACGCTGCCTTTTAGCGGTCAAGCGTCCTCTGCGGGAACCACTGAGAGGAGATGGAGTGGTTGGCGCCGCAGGATTGGAAACTGCCATACGTTCCAGAAAGGACATGGCTGCCTTGGCGACTAAGGCCAAATTAGCGGCCGCACTGGACATGGTAGATGCCCAAGCGGGAACCGCAGGCTCCGCAGGGACAGGGGGGGGACTGGGATGGGCAAGAGAAGGAGGAGAAGGATGATCATGTCCAGGGGCAGGGCAGGAGGCACAGATACCAGTGACAGAAAGTGGCAGGCTTAGGCATGATGGCAACCACAAAAAAGATCTCTACCAGCTGCAGCAAGAAGGCTAAAACATCCTACCACCCAGGCAACAGCACAGAAGTCCACCGGAGAGGAGCAGGGGAGCAGCCACACGTGTGAGGAGCTTCTCAGCAAGCGGAGGAAGATGCCAGAGTGAAGCGCTGAGGCTCCGCCCCCAGGAAGCGTTATAGAAGCGCGAAAAGAGCATGCGCGCGCTTTATGAAAAAATGTCCCCCGGCGCCGAACGAGGCTTAGCGGGGGTTAATGAAGGGCTGGACGGCGACGCATGGTGTCGGAGGCCCCCGAATGAAGCGGGGGGCCCGCCGCTGGCGGGTGCTGATGGAGAGTGGTAGGAGCGGTGCCGGCACCGGCGCCGCGCTGAGAACAGCCGTGCACCATAGAAAAGGCCTCAATGGGAGAGAGGAGTCCCAGCAGGGAAGATACCACCCCATAGTGCTTCCAGTTGCCCCTAGTACCTCCAGACAGAAACACTCATCTCCCAGCTCACCCAGGCGGCCCATAGGTATCAGGCAGGGAGAAAGGGGGAGGGGGGAGCAGAGGGGATTTGCAGCCATACTTATCTGCTCCTGCAGTCTTCTCCCTCTGTTCAGTACCAGCAGGGCTCACCTCTTCAGACATCTGACTCACCGGAGTACAGTACTCTGGATGGAGGGCAGCAGCAGGTGACCCAGGAGCTGGTGGGATGCAGGAGCTAACAGGTCGAGCCCGGCATCAGGTCTTGGGGGAAAATGGAGGCAGCCAGGCAGCATCCTGAAGATGGCGGCGGGCACTCCACGGGGGACCAGGAAAGCGCTATGCTGACTTGTGCCCCATCTAGAAAGAAAATAACAAACCGGAGTAGAAATCAACACAAGTGTCATCCTCCTTCACCGGACACTAAGCAAAGACTGACTTCCTCCTGGTGGAGCCTGGGGGTATAGCCCGAGGAGGAGGAGCTCTCTTTTGCATAGTGTCCCTCCTAGTAATACCTCTAAGCTATACCCATGGTCTGTGTCCCCCAATGGAATGTACGAGAAAGGTCTATTTGCGCTCATGCCACCACCTGTTGTTTCTGCCTTCTTGTGTTGACCCATTAGATGCATACACACAGCTAACAGTGCAATCATCAGTAAGAACACATACATCCATATGGTCAACATTACAAAGTCATCAGGTGCATCCAAGGGTTGCAAAGGACTGAACTGTGTCAAGTTTCACCCATTTGTTAGAATGTAGGGCTCATCTGATAAAATCAGTAGCTGACATTTATCTAATTATGTATGGTCCGCTTTAATAACTTGAAACTAGACAACTACTCTATAATTGCTGGTTCGTCCTCAAGCCTTCCAAGACTGATCATACTAGATCTCGAAAAACACCTGTACAGAATAAACAATAATCTCCAACTTCAGAGCAATATAGGAGTTTTGCAATAGACATGAGAAACACAGGATGAAGACCACTAATATATGGGTTTGGCAGCTTGTGAGCATGTTTTTATGGTGCTCGGCAATACTTTGTATGCCTTGTGATTCCAAAACTCAAGCTTGAAGACATCATGGTCACCAAATTAAGTTTTTCAGTTGACATATTAAAGTAAGGTTTCAGAACAGAAGTGAAACTGATGTTAGTCCAGATGGTACTGGGGTCCCAAATCATTTACTGGTAAAATTTTGGTCCTCAAAACACAACATGGGACTACATAGAGGGAAATGACTACTTAAATAGATATCTGCTCATTAGCAGAACATGGAAAAGACCACATGTGACAAAAACTGAATTTAACCATATCCTACACCTTCAAGAATTCAAGTTATCCTCAATTTTTATATGTTTATAGTTTATATTTTTATAAGAACACAAGCAAAAACCCATATCGTTCCTGGCATCTACTATAGAACATGTTTTCTAGATAAGTAACTCAACTAATTATAAATATGATCGATAATAACAGTCAGCTTTCCCTCATTATTTCATATTTATGGGAATCAGATGGCAAATAAATGTTTTAGGATCAAGTCAGCTCAATTTTATAACATACTTATACAAACATATCCGCACTATTCCTCACCTCCGATCTTTTGATCCTCAGTTTTTAAGGGGTTGTCCCATTATAACATCCCCTATCGAAAAGGATAGGGGATAAGTGTCTTATTGGTTGGGGTTTGACCACTCAGGCACCTGCCTATCACATAAATGGGGGCCCACATTCCCCTGTTTTAAATGGATTGGTGGACGTGCATACATATCCACCCCTCCATTCAAATGGGGGAACATGGGTAATGCATTGTTGAGAGCATTTTTTTTAACAAGGAGGAGCTCTTTAAAAGTAGTTCTTTATTCTGGTTAAAATAGGAGGGTTTTATTCGGTGGAAACCAGTCTATTCTCTCAATATGTCCCAACATAGAAGAGACTGCTCCAGAAAACCCCTTTCAGCTCCTTTTGGATATTCTTTATTTAAACTTTTTGAGTAAAGCTTTTCTGTGACACACTGTTGACACCACAAGCATATGTGCCAGTAAGTGTCGGTTTGCAGTGCACTTTGGGGGTGTAAGTTGGGAGGATTTCTAAATGTATACTTATGATGGATGCCTTCTTAATATGCCATATTTCCCCTGATAACAGAAATGTGTGGCAGCAACAACTCTTCCGGAAAACAAAAACTAATTGTAGGGGGTTTCATAGGCCAGACCCCTGGCTTTGTGTAAAATAAGCTTGAGACAATCCCTTTAGCTCCTTATTCTCCAGAAAAAAACTATTAGACATAATTTCAGTTATATATTGAGGAAGGGGGATGTTGGGGTTAGGAGTTACCATAAGCTAAACCCATTTTTTTTTTTTTAAGTTTAGGGCCAGCACTCACGTTTTCTCAGCCCACATATATTACCTGCTGCTGCTGTGGTTTTATATTCCCAAGAAATTGTTATAGTGTTTATGTGATTAAATAAAAGAAGTGAGAATCTACTGTTTGATATGCAGTCTGACTCGAGATCCCAAATATTCTTACATCCTCTTATCAGTCAGATACAGGAGGCAGGTGTTTCCTTTACTTATAGCTATGAGAAAATTAGACACATTTGTATAATGCCTGGCTCATTCATAGATCCAGATAACCGTTATATATGGCAGACTAGTAGATAGCCCGTCCCAGGACAGTAGCTGTAATAGAGAATGCATCCACTTAAGGGCAGAGTTCTTCTTCCAAAATCACAACTTCAATCTATATATAGGAATATTCAAGGTCACGAAAATTACTTAGTGGAATTCGGAATAACAGTTGTAATACAAATACATCGTCCATTACCAATGCACAAAATACCCAGGACAAACCAACGTGGAGGTCCCTTTGTATGTTGCTCCAATGGCCTACTTTAGTGGACACTGGTGGAATTCACCCCCCCCCCACCCCTATGTTTAAGCAGCAGGCTTGGCAAAGGAGCCACTAAGCATGAACTCCCTTGTGCTGGTTCACACTTGAATGTCATATGCTGCTTTCCTCAGCCAACCTCAATACAGAAGCCTCCAGGCTGTGGCAATTCCAGTACCTTTTAGGGAATGTGGCCCAGTAGTACTCCCGACTCTGGCCGTGCAACCTTCGTTTTCTAGGCGTCGCTAGGTCCCCCAAACTTCAGGCTATTCAAAGCCTTGTAGCCCCTCAGTCCTCCTGACTGAGACCACACACAGAGCCTCTGCTTCACAAAACAGTCTCTCTCTCCCTCCTCAGACTGACACCCAGGGGCTTTATGCTGGTCTGATTACAGCAGGCCTCACCTGCGATCACCGGACTTGGGAAGGGGGGGGGGGGGGAGGTCCCACTGCCATATACCTCCCTTCCGGGACTTTCCCATGCATTTTACAGTTCACATCGCCACAATATATATATACCGTATTTTCAGGACTATCAGACACACCTGACTATAAGAAACATGTCAGGTTTAGACAACAGAAAAGGTAAAAAAAAAAATATTTCTACATTTTAAAGGGATTCTGTCACCAGGATTAAGGATATGTAGATATTTATATGTGCCCATTAGTCTTTATGCAGGGTTTACAATGGTAAATCACCTCTGTCAGGAGCCCAAGGGGTTGTCCCACGATCTCCTGGAGCCCAGCACCGCCCATCGATCCGGAGCCCAGCACCGCCCATCGATCCGGAGCCCAGCACCGCCTACTACTTAATTTATTCACTGCACTATCCTGACATCATGTAATCTCTGCTACGTAGTCTCGCACAGGCACAGTGGACACTGTAGTCTGCGCCCGTGCGGACTACTGGCACCGGCTTCAACTTGTCCACTGCGCATGCACAGTCTCTCTGCGCACCCCGATTGGACCGGAAAAGAATCTCTCTGCGCAAGTCGGTCCTAGGCGGAGGAATCTTCTGGCAGCAATAGCTCCTTTGACAATTTTGACCGACTTGCGCAGAGAAAAAGTATTTTCCGGTCCGATTGGGGTGCGCAGGGAGCCGGCGCATGCGCAGTGGACAAGTTGAAGCCGATGCCAGTAGTCCGCACGGGCGCAGACTACAGTGTCCACTGCACCTGTGCGAGACTACGGAGCAGAGATTACATGACGTCAGGATAGTGCAGTGAATAAATTAAGTAGTAGGCGGTGCTCGGCTCCGGATCGATGGGCGGTGCTGGGCTCCAGGAGATCGTGGGACAACCCCTTGGGCTCCTGACAGAGGTGATTTACATATGAATAAGATCGCTTTTTAAAGAGAATATAAGGCACACAGAGCATAAACAGAGGGATCATTGTAAACCCTGCATAAAGACTAATGGGCACATATAAATATCTACATATCCTTAATCCTGGTGACAGAATCCCTTTAAATCTCTGCTGGCGGTTTAATGAAGTGGAGCGGTCAAGGTCAGTAACTTACACAAACAGCAGTGCTACATACACACCTGACAAACAGCTCTGCTACACAGCTGACATACACATATAGTACAAATACATAAACCTCATGACAAACACAGATTACTTCACAGCTGATATATGTACAAACAGCACTGATATACACACCTAACAAACACAGATCCGCTACATATACATCTCTCTTACACACACACGCATACCACAGTGTTCTCTTCCTGGTTCTGGATCCTCACACTCGTGACTATCAAAGGTCCTTTAGCTTCCAGTGATCGGAATGTACCTTAGAACCTTTCAGCATGGAGGTGGCTTTGTTCCTCTCCTGGATCATGGACCCTCCTGTCTGCACTGATCATACAGATCGGTGTCAGGAGGGAGAGACAGAAGTGTGCAGAGGCACGCCTCTCTCAGTGATCCAGCAGAGCGCTGTATAAGCGCTCTGCTGGTTCACTTAGGCCCCATTCACACAACCGTATTTTTGTTACGCATCCAAATCGTATTTTTTTGCAGATTGGATGTGGACCTATTCATTTCAATGGGCCCGCAAAAGATGCAGCCCTGCAATAAAAAATAGAACATGCCCTATTCTTGTTCCTTTTGCCAACAAGAAAAGGCATATGTAACATAGTGTGAGACCTGCGGAAGGTAAAAACGCAGGTGTCCGTGTTTTGCGGATCTGTGGGGCAGTCAGGGAGGTCTGGCACTGCTGGAGCACCCAGACTGTAGACTATAAGAGGCAGGCACTTTCTAGCAATAATCTTTCTTGCTAAAAAGTGCCTCTTATAATCCGAAAAATAAATGCCTTTAAATGTCATCTGGTCATCCAACCACATGATGGCAATATTTCGGTTACAAACCGACACAGGACATGCTAAGGCATATACACTGCCTGTCCCCAAAAAAAGTCGCCACCTGGATTTAACTAAGCAAATAGTTATGAGCCTCCTATTGGATAATTACTGCATGGGCGATTATCTTTCAGCTGGCAATAAGTTATTTAACCCCAACTGGTGCAATGAGTTGCCTTTCATTTTCTAAACAACCATGTCGATAGACATCTCGTGGTTGTGGAAAAGATGTTAGTCTGTTTGTGAAGGGTCAAATCATTGGCATGCATCAAGCAGAGAAAACATCTAAGGAGATTGCGGAAACTACTAAAATTCGGTTAAGAACTGTCCAACTCATTATTAAAAACTGGAAGGATAGTGGGGACCCATCATATTCGAGGAAGAAATGTGGCGGAAAAAAAGTCTGAATGGGAGCATAAAGATTGGCCTCTGGAGCAATGGAAGAAGGTCATGTGGTCTGATGAGTCCAGATTTACCCTGTTCCAGAGTGACAGGCGCATCAGGGTAAGAAGAGAGGCAGATAAAGTGATGCATCCATCATGCGTAGTGCCTACTGTACAAGCCTGTGGGGGCAGTGCTATGATCTGGGGTTGCTGCAGTTGGTCAGTCTAGGTTCAGCAACAGTATGTGCTCCAAGAATGAGATCAGCTGACTATCTGAACATACTGAATGACCAGGTTATCCCATCAATAGATTTTTTTTCTTCCCTCATGGCATGGGCATATTCCAAGATGACAATACCAGGATTCATCGGGCTCAAATTGTGAAAGAGTGGTTCAGGGAGCATGAGACATCATTTTCACACATGGATTAGCCATCACAGAGTCCAGACCTTAACCTCATTGAGAATCTTTGGGATGTGCTGGAGAAGGCTTTGCGCAGCAGTCAGACTCTATCATCATCAATGCAAGATCTTGGTGAAAAATTTATGCAACACTGGATGGACAGTGCAGAAGCTTATCGAAACAATGCCACAGTGAATGCGTACTCAAATAAAAAAAATGTCTGCTTTCTTCTAAAAGTAGCTCCCCATCTGTCTACTAGGTTGTGTGTAGTACTGCAGTTCAGCCCTATTCAGTTCAATGGCAACCCAAAGACAAGGTTGGCACTGTTTCTGGAAGAAAAATACTTGGCTGCCTGCAGCCTCCACTAGAGGGAGCTCATATATACAGAAATGCACATCATGCACATCAATGGGGTTGTTAGCACTGAGCATCTGGGGAACATGCCCCACTATAGTGAGTCTATGGTGCTATGACTGTGTGTGTCACGGAGTGGCACAATTATGTTTGAGGCCACTCTGGCGGAAACTTATTGACTGACGCATGATGTATATTTCTTGCTTTTTAATGCTCTCCTTACCACAAAATTGGCAAGAAAAGTGGAAGGTGTTTAACAGAGAGGCGCGGCCTCCCACAGGCCAACAAATTTACCATAACTTAAACCAGGATATGGTCTAATTATGGTGTAAATTTATATTAGTCCAGAGCATTCATAGAATTGCTTATCTGGTGCAGAGACTGCCAAAATATGGCCCATGTTTATTGAGACGCTTCCAAGTGCACTGTAGCTTAAAGGGAACCTGTCACCTGGATTTTGGGTATAGAGCTGAGGACATGGGCTGCTAGATGGCCGCTAGCACATCTGCAATATCCAGTCCCCATAGCTCTCTGTGCTTTTATTGTGTCAAAAAAACGATTTTTCAGATGTGTAAATGAACCTTAGATGAGTCCTGTCTCCTTCATGCTTGAGAGATGAGTCCAGCGTTCTCGGACTCTGAGCCCAGCCACGCCCACTGTGAAGGAGCCCAGCACCTCCCCGCCTCCTCCGAATCTAGTCCTTGCTCCCCGACGTCACAAAGCTAGAGCGCCGTAATCTCGCGATGCGTGAGCTAGCGCATGCGCAGTTCGTTCCCTGAGGCTAATGCCAGCACAGGGAAGGAACACTGTGCCGACACTGCGCATGAGATAACTTGGGCATCACAAGATTACGGCGCTCTAGCTTTGTGAGCACATCTGGGAGCAAGGAGGAGATTTGGAGGATGCGGGGCGGTGCTGGGCTCCTTCACAGTGGGTGTGGCTGGGCTCCGGAAACGTTAGTAACAGCTCCTTGGGCTTCTTACTAGCCTCATTTACATATATATATATATATATATATATATATATAAATATATATATATATAAAATCATTTTTGACACAATAAAAGCACAGTGCTTGGTATTGCAGCTCAGTCCCTTTCACTTGAATGGGGCTGAGCTGCTCCTAGGCCATGTGAGCAATGTATGGCAACATCACACGGCCTAGGAAGAGGCTATGCTGCTCACGGAGCACCTGCCTCTTCTAACAACTAATTGCCGGGGTCTCAGGTATAGGACCCTTGCCATACTGATATTGATGACTTATCCATTCCCGGATAACCCCTTTAAGACCAGAATGTACAAAGTTAGTCTTGGTAAATTCCCCCCAAAACAATGTTTTTTTGTTTTAAGGGGGGTACTCAGGTAAGATATTATAATAATTTCTGTTCTACCTGCTGGGAACCCTGCGGCCAGCACTGCAGCCACGTCACAGTTTTTCCTTGGGCGGCACTATATATCCTTAATTCTTAGGACTGCCAGGATTCTGCTGGTGTATTTTGTTCATATGTAGCTGTCCTCTTCTAACCTTCTTGTTGATGGTTTCCATAAGACACCAGTAATTTTTAACCGTGGACTTACAACATCAAATCTTATAAAGCAAGCAAATCAGGCTAGAAATGCAAAAGTTGCTGAACTTTTTGTTTGAATACTAAGAACAAAGTGAAATAAAGTCGGAGCTGCGCCTTAACACGCCTTATGTGTTGGGCTGGCATATACTTACATGACCCATGTAACCTGATCACTTATTTTAACTATGATTTGCACTTTTGTTCACAACAGAGATCTATTTATGACTTGGCAGGAACTGATGGTTGTCTTTGGAGTCTCCGCAGAAAGGTCCTCTGGCAATAAGGAAGCCGGCCTCCCAGTCTTGTTTTTCCTGAATGGAGAAAGCTGCTTAGCCGACTGGCTTCTATTCCTCGCTTCCTATTCATTAACTCACGCCCCACCTTCATCCCTTAAAAGGCGGCTTGTTTCCTGGCTGCAGGACAAGTATCTGTTTGATGTTTGCAACCTTCATTTGTTGAAAAGCATCTTTTTCTTTCCCTTTCCATTCAGCTTGCCGGGTGAAGCAGATCAGTTCAGATTCTAGATGTGTTGGACTCATTATTCTGCTAAATTATATAAAGTATGTGGATGCAAAAATGTAGAATTGCTCCTTCTTTATCAACAAGAGCTAGAATATTAGTCATCCTTGTTCAGGAATAGAACGTCGAAAAGGCAGTAAAGACTGACACACAGAGCAGTAGGAGCGCAGAAAGATCGTCTCATTTGGCAGCCCAGAAGGGAACAGGAGAATCCCCCGGTGGACCCCTGAACAGGAGTTGGCCCCCAGTCCTCGACCCCTTGCATAAGTGGCACATGACATAGTAGACTGACTGCACTACATACGAATAGGCTTCATATAGAACCGCAACAAGCCTATGCAACTATATAAAACTGGGAGGATCATTTGAGACAATACCCAGTTTATTATTATAGATGCATCGGGTGGCAGAAATGTCTTCTAGTCACAGAGGCAGGCCAGCCAGTATCCTCCTTCCCCAGTGACCCGTCCTCTCGAAGTCTCTGCAAAGACTCCGTAGTGAATCATCTTGAGCGTCCTGCTGCTGCTTGCCTCTGTGAGCAGGTAGTATTTGCATGTAGCTGTACAGTGGGCCCCAAAATGATTTTCACTGATGGACCCTTGGCACCCCTGACCTCTGCCAGATGCCCCTGCTGGTTCAGAGAATTCTGTGAAGCTTATGGTTTTAGGAAAGAGTACCATTTAGAGAGAAATAAATCTAAAATCTCCCAGAATGCAACAGTAAATGGACACAATGTAACTCCATATAAATAGAAGACAGTTATGTACTAACTTAATCAACCAAATGTGAACATGGACTTTAGAGGGTACTCGTCAATTCACACAATTTATGACACCTAATTGTGACAAGTAAGAAGTTTTGATCATGGGGTCCATGTCCTACAAAACTTTGGGATAAAAGGGGCAAAATCACCCACCTGTGCACTGTGCCCCTCCGACTTTCCTTGGAGACAGCTGTCTTTGACTTGTACACTACTTACCATGGATCAACCAAAGTAGATCAAGGACAAGCAGTACACGCGGATGATTCTGCCTTTTGTTCCAGAGATCTGTTGTATTCCTTACCCCGAACCGCCACCGAATCTGCAAAGTAAAGCTTTGAAATGTGCAGCATGCCAATTTATGCTGCTGATCTCCCCCACGGATTTCACCCTTTTCAATGAAGAGGGTAATGTCCGCAGCCATTTCTGGGGCAAAAATTGCCGCTGATCCATAGTAGTATATTTTCCATCGGATGTAGACGAACCCTGAAACTTAAAGAGATTGCCTGCTTAGTAATCTGCAGGGAAATCCAGCAGCAATAGTTAAATTCCACTGCAGCGCTACCACAGGTGAATTGAAGCAATACACAGTTCTCATTGGAATCAATAGACTATGGACTAAGAGATGCTTTATTTTAGCCGTTCTCCACTCTAGGCTAAGAGAGGTGTAAGGGAGTCCTCAAAATACTGTAAAAGGGTATTTAAAACAGAGAACCACATAAGCATCATTTTTTTTGTGGTCTATAAAATACCCAAGTCACGGGTTCTTGTGATTTTGCATTTTCTCATGTCCCATCCCTTGCATTCCACTTAGAACTTTAAAAAGCAGCTGATGTTCACATGAGGGGCTGCTTGGATTGCCAAATGACAAAGGAATACTTCATTTAAGTCTTTCCATACTTCCGTTACACAATGACATCAGCCCTAACAGAATTTTTCAGCACTCTTGATTCATTTAGATGTCAAGCTTAAAATGTTTCAAATGTGGCATGGTTGTTAGGGGAGATCAGAAAGATTACTTAGCCAAGAACGTTTAAAGAACATTCCTTTATCTTTTTCTTCTTCCAGTGCTCCACTTGGTCCTGTATAATCTTCTTCTGGACCTTTTTTTGATCAGAAGAAAACCAGCTTTCCCTTGAGGCACATCCTGATTGCTTTTCATTTTCAAGCATGCAAGTCTTCATGTAAACCACCTTCTCAGAAAATCCAGAGCAGAAATACTGATCGACCTCAAATTAGAACCATAAAGTGGGTTGTGATTATAGGACCTAGCTAGTTATCCAAATTACTGAATACATCCATGAGATTTTAGAGCCCACCATAGTTCTGAAGGTCACGAGGACTCCTCCCTCCTCTCTGCTACTGAGCGCTTGTAAGTAATACAGGCGCTGATTACCCTGAATTTGTATATATTAACAATGCCTACAATTATAGATAAGATTATATACAGTGAGCGGGGCCCGTGTAGTAGAATACAGTCGCTGCAGGGTCCCCGCTGTCATTATAAAAGCAGATGCCGTCCCCCAGCCCCTCCTCCCTCTCAGCTGATACACCCGAAGCGCGGCATCGCGGCGTGGTGCATGATTGAAAATTCCAAGGTTACAAGTAGAGCTTCAACATGCAACAAGGAGGAATGAGAGTGAGACAAAACATTTTTGGAGCATTTAATTAATTGAAATGAATTCAATGAATTGAAAATAATGATTAAACTAAAACAGGCTGTTTTTCAGCTGATCCAAATTTTAGGACCACATGCCTTCAAAAGGGCAAATCTGTGTAAATATGTGGATGCATTGTCATTTTCTGTCAGGTAGTCACACGTTGTGATGGCAAATGCAAAAAACGCTCCCTTTTTGAACGTGGTCGGGTTGTTGAACTGCATAAGCAGGGTCTCTCACAGCACGCCATCACTGCTGAGGTGGGACGCAGTAAGACAGTCATTTGGAATTTCTTAAATAACCCTGAGGGTTATGGAACAAAAAAGTCACGTGGAAGACCCAAAAAAAATTCATCAGCACTGAGCCAATTGGCTGTCCGTCAAGACACTGAACGATCCTCGACCCAAATTAAGGCCCTTACTGGTGCTGACTGCAGCCCCATAACCATCAGATGGCATCTGAGACTGAAGGGCTTCAAAAACAAAACACGTCTTCAAAGACCTCGTCTCCTTGAACACCACAGAACTGCTCGTTTGGACTTTGCAAGAGAGCACCAAACATGAGACATTCAAAGGTGGAAGAAAGTTTTATTCTCTGATGAGAAAAAAGTTTAACCTTGATGGGCCTGATGGTTTCCAACGTTACTTGCATGACAAGCAGATCCTACCTGAGATGTTTTCTACGTGCCACAGTGGAGGGGGCGCCATAATGGTCTGGGGTGCTTTTTCCTTCAGTGGAACAACGGAGCTTCAGGAAGTGCCGGGGCGTCAACCGGACACTGGCTAAGTCCAGATGTTGCAGAGAGCATTCCTCATGACTGAGGGCCCTAGTCTGCATGGTAACGACTGGGTTTTTCAACAGGACAACGCTACAGTACACAATGCCCGCAGGACAAGGGAATAACATCACTCTTTTGGCCCATCCTGCGTGTTCCCATGATGTAAATCCAATTGAGAACCTTTAGGGATGGATGGAAAGGGAAGTTTACAAAAATGGACAACAGTTCCAGACAGTAGATGGCCTTCGTGCGGCTGTCTTCACCACTTGGAGAAACGTTCGCACTCACCTCATGCTGAAACGAATTTTGGAAGTGATAAACAATAACGGCGGAGCTACTCATTACTAAGTTCATGTTTGGAAGTTGGATTTCTGTTAAGTTTTTTTTTTGGAGGTGTGGTCCTAAACTTTTGATCAGCTGAAAAACAGCCTGTTTCAGTTTATTCGTTGTTTTAATTAAATTGAATGCTCAAAAAATGTTTTGTCTCACTCCCATTCCTTCTTGTTGCACGTTGAAGCTCTACTTGGAACCTTGTTAAGATCCAGCCATGCTAAATATGATTTTTTGCCATTTTTCAAGTGGTCTTAAACTTTTGATCAGGACTGTATATTCGCATCCAACTGTCCCCAATGGGGCGCACAATAGATAATTCAATTATCCAAAATTAAGAAGATGATGATGACTGCAGACAGTCTCATCCTTATTAGGAGGCTACCACTGGTATTAGTCAAATGTAGTACTAGCACAAAAGTTGAGTTCTAAATGTTTTTTTGTTTGTTTTTTAGAAAAATATTTTTCTCTGCCTGAACTTTAAAATATTCAATAAATGACCGTTCTACGAGAGAAACAAACATCTGAATGGATATAAAGCAGTCAAGAATACGGTACATAAAAACAAAAGATTTTTTATTAGAACACACAGAAGGATCAAGATTCTAATATGTCTACAGCCATCAGTCAAACATGGTGTAGGATCTGGGCAAGTTGGCTAATTTCTGGTTACAGTTGACCAATATGCTTGTTAGATGATTATATGGCATTTACTAACATAGCCTTTGTTGAAATTCTGCCCCATTTTCTATATATCATAAGGCATGCTCCCTTGTTTGCCATCTTATGGACAGGACATCTATGTGGACAGCGCAAACGATCTGCCAAAAAAGGAGACATGGCTTCTGACATATATCAAATGGCACAGAATATTAACAAAGACTATATTAGTAAGTGTCATATAATTATTACATACACATTGGTAAAAAGTAGACAGAAAGTGGTCAACCCCTTTAAAGGGTTTATCCCATGACTAATGTAAAAAATGAAAATCAGACATCATCTAGTACATTAAAACCTCTTTCTAAAAAAGCTAGAACCAGCACCTCTCACATGGATCCAGAGATTTCCCCATTCATTGCTTTGCTAGATTTTTATCAAGTTCAGATCCCAAAGGGGCGTGTCCATGCTCTCCCTATGACAACTCAGGAGGTGTGTTTCAGCTCTCCCTATGACAACTCAGGAGGCAGTTGAAGGATGAAACTGAGCATGTGCGGCCTTCTCAGTAATCAGGACAAAGAAATAAGAAGAAAAAAAAACAGCAGGTGACGCCATACAGATACATTGTATTTATCAAAGCAACATTTTTAATTACATGCAATTACAAAAAAAAGTCAGATCCAGGTGCTGGTTTGAAAACTGTAGAATATTCTTTCATTGGACAACCCCTTTAAGAAACGCAGGCTGTTGGTAATTTGGTTTTCACTGAAGTTTCATGAATGATGATGAGTACAAGGAAATTATAATACATCATGGAACAACTTCTGGCAATCTTAGATTGGGAAAGAGATTTGTACTACAGAAAAATAATGACCCTAAGCAGCTCATGAGATTGAGATGCACTTAGCAAACAAAGAAGCTGCTGGTGGTCTCAGAATAATGGATGGGCCACCTCAACGTCCTGACCTCAATATCACTGAATGTGTTTTGAAAAAGAGTAGCAGCTGTAACAAAGGTTAAGGATGGAAACATGAAATACTGGAAAATGTCATGTTTAGTTTTTGAGGCTTTGTGTACTTTTTATGTTTTCTGTGTATCGCCTCACAGTGAAAAATGCACTCTCTGTCCAGTTTGACAAAATATCAGTCTCAGTGTCCGGTGACACATATGCTAGACATACGGATATTTTAAACTGCCAATGTTTGGCATCCCACACAGTACTGTATTTTCAACTACCAGTGATGTTTGTAGGGAAAAATACTTTGGTAATATGATGTTGAATGGAACACATCTGTATATCAGAGGTACGTGGTGGTACTGTAACGCTCAAAGATGGTTATGGGTACCATACTAGTCTGTAATAGGGCTCCAAGATAATCCCCATAATGCCAGACCCCCTTTTTATGGGCCATTAGCAAGCCTACTTAGGTATGTGCCCCTGTCTAGTTAAACACATGGCATCAGCTATTGCTGCTAAAGATGACACCTCACATGGTGGCACCCAAGGTTTATAACCATTAATAATCTTAATACGGATTGAATAGTTATTAGATTACACATTGAGCTGTTATTTGGTCACTGTATGTATTATCTTAGAACCATATTGTAATATTTAGGGCTCATTCACACGACCATATCAGTTTTTGCGGTCCGCAAATTGTGAATCCGCAAACCATGGATAACGGCCCTGAGCATTTTGCAGATTGTCAGAAATGTTCTTTTTTGAGAGGCTGTGGAATGGAAGCACCGATGCAGACAGAACACGGTGTGCATTTCCACATCATCTGCAGCCCCATTGAAATGAATGGGCAAAATTGTGTAACTGATGCGGACACAAATATATGGTCGTATGAATGAGTCCTACGTTGGATAATGTGTGCCACTTATACTTTGTACAGTATATAATATTCAGCCTATTATATTTGCAGCACTTTATTTAGACAACTCTATGGCAGTGTTATTTGGTAACATGTATGGCATTATTATAAACACAACCATAGTATCAATGGTACTTGAGATGTTGAAAGCTTGGGCAAGCCAAAAGGTCAAAATGAGATAAACCAAAACAATAAAGGGTAACCTTCTTAATGCATAACTTTTAACCACTTGCTATCTGGGCCATTTGCCCCCTTCCTGACCAGGCCTAATTTTGCAAAACTGACATATCTCACTTTATGTGGTAATAACTTTGGATCGCCTTTATTTATCCAAGTCATTTAGAGACTGTTTTCTCGTGACACATTGTACTTCATGATAGTCATAAATTTTAGTCAAAATATTTCACCTTTATTTATGAAAAAATCCCAAATTTACCCCAAAATTTGAAATATTTGCAATTTTCTAAAGTTCAATTTCTCTGCTTTTAAAAAAGAAAGTGATACCTCATAAAATATTTATTACTTAACATTCCCCATATGTATACTTTATGTTGGCATCATTTTGGAAATGTCATTTTATTTTTTTTAGGACGTTAGAAGGCTTAGAAGCTTAGAAGCAATTCTTCAAATTTTTAAGAAAATTGCCAAAACCCACTTTTTAAGGACCAGTTCAGGTCTTAAGTCACTTTGTGGGGCCTACATAGTGGATACCCCCATAAATGACCCCATTGTAGAAACTACACCCCTCAAGGTATTCAAAACCGATTTTATAAACTTTGTTAACCCTTTAGGCGTTCCACAAGAATTAAAGGAAAATGGAGATCAAATTTTTAAATTTCACTTTTTTGGCAGATTTTCATTTTAATCAAATTTTTTCTTTAACACATCGATGGTTAACAGCCAAACAAAACTCAATATTTATTACCCAGATTCTGCGGTTTACAGAAACACCCCACATGTGGTCATAAACTGCTGTATGGGCACACGGTAGGGCGCAGAAGAAAAAGAACTCCACATGGTTTTTAGATGCCATGTCCCATTTGAAGCCCCCTGATGCACCCTTACAGTAGAAACTCCCAAGAAGTGACCCCATTACTATTTTTGGGTACATATGATTTTTTGATCATTCATTATAACACTTTATGGGGCAAGGTGACCAAAAAATTGGTTGTTTTAGCACAGTTTCTATTTATTTATTTTTACAGCGTTCACCTGAGGGGTTCAGTCAAGTGACATTTTTATAGAGCAGATTGTTACGGACGTGGCGATACCTAATATGTATACTTTTTCTGATTTATTAAAGTTTTACACAATAATAGCATTTTTGAAACCAAAAAAATGATGTTCTAAGAGCTATAGTTTTTTTATTTTTTGAGAGATTTTCTTATGTTGGGGCTCATTTTTTGCGGGATGAGGTGACGGTTTTAGTGGTACCATTTTGTGGGACATACGCATTTTTGATCACTTTGTGTTGCACCTTTTGTGATGTAAGGTGACAAAAATTGCTTGTTTTGACACAGTTTTTTTTTATTTTATTTTTTTCACGGTGTTCACCCGGTTAGGTCATGTGATATTTTTATAGAGCTGGTTTTTACGGACGCGGCAATACCAAATATGTCTATTTTATTTTTTTCTATTTTTAACATTTTTTTTATTCCTTACTTGGGGACTTTTTTTTTTTACATGTGAAACTTTTTATTTTTTATTTTTTTCAACCCTTTATTTATTTATTTTTTATTTTACACTTTTTGTCCCCCATAAGGTCATACAAGACCTCTGGGGGACATTTACTTCACTGCGATCTCAGAAAGGACGTTTTAGGAGATAGAGATCTACCTTCCGGACGTTTATAGTCTATGGGCGGACGGGAGGTGGTTAATAAATACTTCATATAAAATAGTAGACCATAATAAGGTATCAAATAAAATAAAAGTGATGCAGTCACCCTTTATTATTTTGGTTTACCTAACCTATGGCAGTGTTCCCCAGGGTAAGGTGCCTGAGCAAAAAGTTACTAGCTTGTCTAGTCCTGCAAAGGTGTGCTTATCGTGTGTCCTGACCACCCATGCCCAATCTCTGTTTTGAAACCATATTCACCCTGTACCGCCTGAACTGACTTCAGCCCGATCACTATATTGACCCTGTATTGCCTGTCCAGACCTATTGCCTGTTTACCATATTACACAGACTCTACCTGTCATGACCTGGGCTTGCCCTCTGACCACGCTTTGCTTACCGTAGGACAGTTTTGATGGGTGAGCCCCAATAACCCTTATCCTCTACAAACCACACAAGGGAAACAGGGTGCTGCTTTTTGTGGCCCACCGTGTACTAGATAATAATATCCCTTGTGCAGCACAGTCATGGTGGTTTTAAATGGACCTCTTAAAACACTCATAAACATCTCCCACAAAAAAATATTTCTCACTTGTCATAGACCAATGTCCCAAGCATTCGCCAGCTGTCTGCACAATGCAAGATATGTCATGAGGTTTTCAGAAGAACTATATGTTGTATGCAATGAATGTGAGAAAATTACATGCACAACTCTTCATTTAATAGACCTGGTCCCTGAGTTACCACCTGTCTCTCCTTCTCTCTCTCTCTGCTATAATCTTATCTCACGTTTCAGTTCTCTCGCTTTCAGACTTTTTCCCTCAGGCTAATTTTTTGTAAGTTGAATGAATCCTGAAAATATGAGAAAAAAAAAGATACAAAGGGAAAATTAGTTTTGCGAAGATTACGTTGATACAGGTAAAATAAGTCATGTAGTATGTAGCGTACAGCCGAGGTTGACATAACTGTGCGGGTTGGTGGTGTTCCTAAAGTGGGGCTTAAAGACCATGAATTTACCAACAGCAATGTTGGTTTGTACAGTATGTGTCGTGAATTGGTTCCAGGAATATGACATCTTCATAGTCTCCAGATCTTAAAGGGAATGTGTCATCAGAAAATAACCTATTGCTTAAATTACAACACCTTTTTTAATAATTTTTGGTGAGGTTATTTTAACTTTTCGATGTTAATAGCTATAGTTACACAAAAATCATACAATCCTATGGTTCTTGCACTGGTCAATAAGCCTAATAATAGACGCTACTTCGTTGGTCTTTACAGAAGTTACCTGCTTCTCTGGCATTCTAATCCTGCCTGTAATGATATCACCTCTGTGTATAGATAAGACAGGATCCACCATTCAAAATAGGCACATGTCAAATCTTATCTGTTCTTTCCTTGTACAATGACCTCTACACAGGTCACAGAGGATGCCCAGAAAACTCTCCCATACAAGTCAACAAGGTCCCTCCTGACCATTGAGTCCATGGATCATGGGGCTGCCGTAAAGCAATTTTCATAATGCTTTCTAAATGCTAAATGTTAAAAACAGCTCAGACGAGATGGCCTCCATAACCATGTTCAGAACATAGAATAAAAAATCTGCAATCAGAAAATAAAAACAGATTATATGTGTGGATATGGGTTTTAACTGGCAGATAACATTTTTAGCAACACACTTCCATTAATCCTATAGAGCGTCTCTAGGATGTGGTAGAGTAGACCTTTTCAGTACCGTATGTCAGTATCTCTACCTAATTTGCAGCAACTGTGTGAAACTATCCTGTCCGGATGGGCAATAATCCTGCCATGACATATTGCTGCGGCCAAAGGACATCCAAAATCCTACTAGATGACGGTCTCTACTAAAGTGACCATTTAGTGTTCTTCTGCTGTTTATGTTATTTTGGATTCACCTTATGCAACCAAGTACTACATAGTTGTCAGCAGTCCCAAATTTGCAGGGACTCTTGCCTTATTATTGCTGCATTGTCCCTCTGCAGGTAGATATTCTGGGTTTTCTACTCCTGGATCAGTTTGATGAGATCTGCTGACAATCTGTGGTCATACACTCCTAAAATTAACAACAGATGGTGCTATATTAAGTTGGAAGTGCCTATAATCAGATAAGTATCTTATGTACACTGCCAGTTTTAGACACTTCTGAAAAAAAATTGGCCAACAGTTTTTTGGAAGCTCAGATTGATTCAGAGCTCTCATTCTCATATATGTCTATTAAAAGGGGATTTCTAGATAGGTTATCCTCAGGATAGGTCCTCAATACGAGTCCCCCCCAAAAAAAAAACTTAACACTTTAATGAACACCAATACAACCTTTTACGGACGTCACTAAGGGGCCCCAGGCTAGGCCTACGACCTATTACATCAGCCTAGTCCTAGCACTGCATGGATCTCGCTTGCAATGCAGAACGGGAGAGCTGGGTTCCTGCTCTAACAGCTTAGGGAAGCAGAATAACCGATCCAGGCCATTTAACCCCTTAGATTTCACAGCCAATAGCAACCACGACTGTGGTTTAGAGAGAGGCAGCTCTCTCTGTCAGGTATTCAGCAGTCCACAATCTCTTTCTCAGTCTTAGGCCTCCTGCACACAACCGTATGGCCTTTTTCAATGTTTTGCAGTCCGTTTTTCACGGATCCGTTGTTCCGTTTTTCCGTATGGCATAAACATTATAGAGTAATTACATAAAAAAAAAAATTGGCTGGGCATAAAATTTTAAATAGATGGTTCCGCAAAAACGGAATGGATATGAAGACATACGGAGTACATTCCGTATGTGTTCCGCTTTTTTGGCGGACCCATTGGCTTGAATGGAGCCATAGGAGGACATGTTCTATCTTTCAATGGAACGGAAAACCGGAAATACGTAAACAGAATGCATACAGAGTATATTCAGTTTTTTTTTGTGGAACCACTGAAATGAATGGTTCCGTATACAGAAAGCAAAAGACGGCCCGTAAACGGAAAATAGGTCGTGTGCAGGAGGCCTTCGTTTGACATCCACAGTCTAATGAAGGCCCCCAGGTTTGCCTCCTGTGTATGTACTATCAGGGTGTAAGTACTACAGTGTTTTATGGAAGCTATTAGAAGGTCACTTGTCAGAAAAAACTCCAGGTTAAAAAAGAAATAGCACCTTTTTTCATTGAAAATGTGAAAATTGAAATGTTAAAAGACAGTGGTGGTTTAGACATTTTTTTTCCATTCCTCCCCAGAAACAATGAAAGTTAATCAATAAGTTACACATTCCCCAAAATAGTGTCATTCAAAACTACAACTTGTCCAACAAAAAACAATCCTCATATGGCTAAATCAACAGAAAAATAAAAAAGTAAAGAAAAAAAAAGCTTAGTCATTAACCTCCCTGGCGGTATGATTATGTCAGGAATTTTGTACCAAAAGTGGTACAATTTTTTGCATAAATATTTTATGGGCACAAATGACAGTAAAATGGCAGGCAAGGGGCACTGTACAGTCAAATGTCAGATCTGAGGTTATACAGTGTAATCCTCCCAGATTACAATGTATAACCTCTTTTATCTGTGTTTCTCGCTTTTTATGTTTATATTTATTTGAATTTCCCGCCCAGTTCCGCTCCCATGCACCGCTGCTGCTCGCAGGGAACAGAACCAGGAAGTCAAATGCCGGCCGGTGTTCTGCCAGATCTCTATACCTTGCGAAAAGTCTATACCGGAAGTGACGCGGCAGCACAGAAATCAGCTGGAGGAGGGTGTGCGCGGTGCTGGGCAAGCGCACATCCACTGGCTTATGAAAGAATCATTGCAGCGCCGTGATAGAAATACTTTGTGCACCGCGCGTGCGCACTTAGGGGTATAAAGATTTTGCAGTGCAGGCGTGCACAAATCATCAGATCAAATCAGGATGAACTGCAACTAATGATTTGTGTGCGTGTGCGCACTCAGGGGTAGGGAGATCTGATGCAACATTGTGCGCTGCAAAATCTCTATACCCCTAAGTGCGCACGCGCGGTGCACAAAGTACTTCTATCTCGGCGCTGCAACGATTCTTTCCTAAGCCAGTGGACACCCTCCTCTAGCTGGTTCCTGTGCGGCCGCGTCACTTCCGGTATAGACTTTTTGCAAGGTATAGAGATCTGCCAGAACACCGTCACTCTCAGCGGAGGACATCGCCGGAGCGGCAGAAGGTGAAGGGACTCTGCAATGTTACCCTGAGCATGACTCGGGGTTACCGCTCCTGGCAGCGACAATTAACCCCGAGTCACGCTCAGGAATACCGCCAGGGAGGTTAAAGGGGTTATCTTCAGCAAATTCCATTTATCATGTATAGAACGTTAATACAAACCACTTACTAATGTATTGTGATTGTCCATATTGCCTCCTTTGCTGGCTGGATTCATTTTTCCATCACATTATACACTGCTCGTTTCCATGGTTACGACCACCCTGCAGTCCAGCAGTGGTGGCTGTGCTTGCACAATAGAAGCAAAATGGCTTATGCACATACCCATGGTCCCCGACACAAGGAAGGCTGGCACTATTTCCTGTAGTGTGCAAGCACGGCCAATGCTGATGGATTGCAGAGTAGCCATAACCCCTGGATACGAGCAGTGTATAAATGTGATGAAAAAATGAATCAAGCCAGCCAAGGAGCCAATATGGACCCTCACAATAAATTAGTAACTGCCTTGTATTAACCTTATCTACATGATAAATGCCATTTGATGACATGAGACAACCTCTTTAGGACCCAAAACAGGCTTGTCGCTAAGAGGTTAAAGGGAAAATCCCATGCACCTAAATAGCTATGGATATACAGCTATTCTTCTCAACTCCCTCATACATATGAGGCTGCCTGTACATATATGTGGACTCAATGGGAAGAAGCCACTTCCAGAATTCCTCAATCAGTGACTTATCTGAAAAGGTTCAGACATGTGAAATCCAATATACTCGGTCCTTTGTCCCCCAACATTTGCAGTCGGAGGAGACTTGGCACACCCACATACACATAAGATAGTTGACCGGTCCAGACAAAAACAACAGGTTTGGCTAACTTTCCCCTTCTTGTATGCACATCTTTAAAGGGTTTTCCAGTTAGCATCCACATCTAAAGTAATCATTTATGAAGGCAGGCTGTGTTAACATCACCCTTTAGTTTTACGTTCTTCTGATCCGTCCGAAGAAACTGAAAAATTAAATAAAAACTGATCCTTTATTTTGAGCTTCCCTTGTGCTCAGTTCCATCAGAGATCCATTATTTTAGACAGGGGGAAAAAATCCTTCACGCAGGTTGTAGTGTGAAGATCACATATCCTGAAGACCACACAGAGAACTCATTGGTGGCTAACATGGAGCACAATTTACACAGAATAGAATACAATGGAGATAAATGGATGCAAATCTTCCCTCGTCTGCCATATAGTGACTGGGTGGTGTACCACATTATACTATATGATAGGACGTCTGCTCAGTGAAATGTAAACACTCAATTAAAACCTGAGGTGATTTGCAGTTATTTAGTCTCAGGAGATGAGGAAGCATCAAATGTCGGTGTCTGCAAACCATCAGCATATTGTGATTTCCCTTCCTCCGGCCTTTTTTACAAAAAAATTACTTGCCTTCCCATGATGCACTGGGAGGTTGACTGCACGCCAGGCATCTTTAAGCTATCCCCTCCAATTAAGAATATTTGTTTGGCTTGCGTTGAGAAATGCCGAGATTTTAAGTAACACCACAAAGCTAACTTTGTATTCAATCTGTATGTAAGCCATTTAATAGAGATGGGAAAGCAATTATTTTTTGTAGCATTAGGATCTGAAAATCACCTTTAGGCCTCTTTCACACGACCGTTTTTTTTTTCTTCCGTATACGAGCCGTTTTTTGCGTTCCGTATACGGTCCGTATAAAGAAACAATAATTGCAATGGATCCACAAAAAGCTACTCCATATGCCTTCCGTTTCCGTATTTCCGCTCCGTTAAAAGATAGAACATGTCCTATTATTGCCCGAAAATCACGTTCCGTGGCTCCATTCAAGTCAATGGATCCGCCCAAAAATGGAACACATACGGAAACGCATCCGTATGTCTTCCGTATCCGTTCCTTTTTTGCGGAAACATCTACTGAAAATGTTATGCCCAGCCCAATTTTTTTCTATGTAATTACTGTACACTGTATATGCAATACGGAAAAACAAAAACAAAAACGGAAACAAAAAATGGATCCAGTAAAAACGGCCCGCAAAACACACAAAAAAAAGCCATACGGTCGTGTGCAAAGGGCCTTACATATAAGTCATTGTCTTGTTTTGCTAAAATGTTTAAAAAAACCTTTTTTTTATTAAGGGTTCTCTGGGAATTAATAAAAATTACTGAAAATACGGTACTTAAATAATACTTTCTTATAAGTATATTCATAAAAAAAACTCTCATTAGTTATAATGGCTTGTTTTGTCCTGACGAAACAGAGAAAGCGAAAGTGCGTCAAAGTGTTTTCTGGCCACTTTGGTCTCTTTTCACCCAATAATGTCTACAGGTGGGTTCTTGTGGGGAGGAGGATTTTGTTATTATGTGATTGAGGTAGCTTCTGTATATTTTATTCCTGGAGGGTCAGTGGATGTCCCCCTCTTTTGGATATTTCACTATTTTGGTGAGCTACGATTAATGAGGAGTGTACCACATTTTACCTTCTTCCCTCCCACTCGTTTTCCCTTGATTTGACAGGTTTTACATCTTTTTTTTTTCAGGTGCATTTAAACCATTGGTCTGTGATTCGGTACAACTATATCATTTTTTCTGACATTTTGTCCCATTTTTATGTCTTTTTTATTACGTATTTGATTATTTACTTAATAAAATGATGATCTATTTATATATTTTTTGGTGCATGGTGTCTTTGTGCTCCTTTTTTGCAGGTTTGGTTCCAGTGAGTGGACACGCCCACATGGTAGATGTTATGAGGCTTTTTGGCTGTCTTTGAAATAACTATATTATAGAATAACATTTTTCAGCTCATCCACAATTTTTAAAACCAGGGAGATGTAATACTATTGTGAAATTTAGAAAAAGGAAGGAAGAGGTAAGTAAGAAAGATAGTCATCCATAGAATATTGCAAAATGATGGTTGCATCGTGACTTCTTGAAATAGTCAACTATTTCTATAGACCAAATTTCGGGCGAGCGATTTCTATGTGGTTCAAAACCTGAAACAATCTGTGGCTGCAAATGGAATTTCATAGTGTGTGTGTGTGTGTGTGGGGGGGGGGGGGGGGGGCCCTGATTGTCCCCTGCCCAGCTGAACCAGTGGAGAGCAGCTATGTAACAGTGGCTTCCCAAGACAAAATCGGCATGATGATGTATATTTGCACCTGTAATGATGTATACTTGCAAGAGGTTTTTTTATACGCTTTATGAGATATGTTATCTAAACTAAATGCGTTAAGCAATTGCTTTTCAATGGCTTTTGTTTCAAGATAACTCAAATTTCTTAACTCATCGCGTTAAGAGTGTGTGTGTTACCCCTGCTACAGTTGTAGATTTTCCTTGTGCCAGTGTATGAGAAAAATTGTGGTTATCCTCATCTGAACGGCCTATTGATGCCCCTTTCCTCTCAGATCTCTCTCCCCCTCTTCATATGGGTAATTTTTTTGTCCCTAAATGGCAAGTGCATTTTTTTTCACCAATGATGAAACCATTAAAAAGGACTGCACAAACAATACAAATTTCGTAAAAGTTTTGCTAAACTATACCTACTTTCATCCATATACAGTACATAAAAAGGAATAGAATATTATTCCCCCTCACATTTCTGTTATTTCAACAGAAAAATAAAAAAATATACGGTAATTAATAGGATAAATCTAAAAAAAAGTTACAAAAATGTGAAAAAAACACTTTGGATGAAAATATACATTGAAAGTAAAAAATTAAACATAAACATATTTTAAATATCTGTATAAGAAACGCAGCATACTTTACTCTGAATAGACTAAAAAAAGAAAAAACTCTTTCCAGATTAAAAAGATCTCCCGGAGGCATCATTTACCGCAACATTTTGACAAAACTTCAATTTGTGCCCTTTGTCTAACCTTTGCATTCCTGACTAATTCAAGCCAATTCCTTGTGTGTTTTACGGACCACACTCATGTTAGGGAAGAAGGGTTCCAACTACAAATGCTCCATGTTGATGAAAGGCGTTGGAAGTTGCTTATATACGCTACAGGTGATCATATAACTCTTTATTTAAACTGGGCAGGACAAGCAAGGCCCCACTAGGATTGGTTTCTTTATGTTTAAAGAGGTTCTGCACTTTGTTTAAACTGATGATCCTCTGGATAGATCATCAGCATTTGACCGCCAGGGGTCCGATACCAGGAACCCCCTCCGATCAGCTGTTTGAGAAGGCAGCGGCGCTCCAGCAGCGCCGCGGCCTTCTCACTATTTACCGCTGGCCCAGAGACGTCACGACTAGTATCAACTGGCCTGGGCAGGGCTAAGCTCCATTCAAGTGAACAGAGCTTAGCCGCGCCCAGGCCAGTTGATATTGGTCATGACGTCACTGGGCCAGCGGTAAACAGTGAGAAGGCCCCCCACCGGTCAGATGCTGATGATCTATCCAGAGGATAGATCATCAGTTTAAACTAACTGCAGAACCCTTTTAAGGGAGGTATAGTGTTTGCATTATTCCCAATAGGGATGTCTTAAAGTGCATTTGTAACTATGACACTGGCTGGGCTGACCTGTTACATGTGCGCTTGGCAGCTGAAGGCATCTGTGTTGGCCCCATGTTCATATGTACCCGCATTGCTGAGAAAAATGATGTTTAACATATGCAAATGAGCCTCTAAGACAATCACTGCAAACTAGGGACTGTTTACAAACTGTGCTCCACTACTTCCACTGTACCCCCATCATGGTATTAAAAAGCATCATGGTGCCTGTTGTGATATTATTTAGAAATGTATATCTTTATTATTTGTGCACTACATACTACTGTTATCTTGCCACTTCAGATGGTCACTGTATGGCACTAATAGGTAGGCACAATATGGTAGGTACTGTTTTTTGTTAGTTTTATAGCAGAATTACTCTTCAATCCCTCCTTAAAAAATAATGTTGAAGGGCATCATATTATTGAAAAGGTAATGTACCGTTTCTGTTAAAAAGCCTGGATTTTGCTTGTTACCATTAGCCCAGAGGAATAACTTTAAGCTCCTGAACCTCAGTGGAAAATGCCCCTACATTACCCAACAGGGTCATCCATTTTGCAATAATAGTTCTTGACAATTGGAATTCCTGTTCATTCAAGGGGGACTCCACCTGAAAGTCATTATCTGGACATGCCAGGGGATGACACTGGTGTAAGCTCAACCAACTTAAAAAAAGAACAAAAATGAGAGGCCATGCTACACCTCTTCCAGTGCTTTGAAATCTATGTCTGACAAATGCAATGCATTTTGATTATTGTTATGTATTCTACTTATTTACCGTGATATTTTGTGATGGCCTTGAAGGCCATTACAAATAATAAAGCATCTGTCTTAAACAGTCCTACAAAGATAATTAGATCACAGATCAACACTGATCAGCTGTAATTTGTGGAGGAACACGTCAGTAAAGGCGATCCAGGCGATTATTATGTAAATCAACGAATGATAGAGCGACAACTGACATTGGAACCTAACCAGAGTTCTGGAAATGTTTTTTTACAGTACAAAATAATTTATAAAGTTATTGCGCGAAGTCTCGCGAGACTTCTCGAAGCAATAACTTCAGCTCATCGGCGCCAATACATTCTAATACTGTACGGAGCTCCCGCTGACTTCTTGCAGCTTACCAAGCACAGCATCGTACAAGCAAGGCTTTAGAGCATGCAAGAAGAGACCATTCACACGTCTACAAATTGCGGATCCGCAAAACACAGACACCAGCCATGCACGTTCCGCATTTTGCGGACCGCACATGGCCGGCACTATAATAGAAATACCTATTCTTGTCCGTGGCTGCGGACAATAATAGGACATGCTCTATTTTTTGAGGGGGCCACGGAACGGATGTGGACCCATTGTGCACGGGTTCCAGTCAGCGTGTCTGTGGCAGGTAGGTGTGGTACTGGTTTAACTCACCTACCATATCCATATGCTGTATATGTTTCCCCTCTCCTTGCTCCTTGGCCAGTGAGACTCCTGTTCGTCTGTGTCTAGGAGGAACAGGTCGTCTTACCCTGCTCCTAGTCCAGGGATTTCCTGAGGGCTAGTAGGGACCCTAGGTTACGGAGTATGAGCCCTCCTACCATCTGGGTTGGCTCATACAGTTAGGAGTCAGGGTCAGAATTAGGGACGCGCTAGGAAGTGACCTGCTCCCTGATCCTGTCCTCCTGGCCTAGCAGCTACCCTTATCCTATTGACATTGCACGGTTGAAGGTTTTCCCCATTCTCATCCATGACACTTTGATTGTGGAAGTCCAGCCTGTCCTTATCTAGATAGAGGTTTCAAAGTGTCAAGATTTTAAGACTCTAAAGGCCATTGAATTAAAGAAGCCTGCTTTTTTTCACTCCTGGATAACATCATGAGTAGATGATGGTGCAAAAACCCTACCAGAGTAATTTATTTAAAGGGAACCTGTCATCAACTTTATGATGCCCATACTAACGGCAGAATAAAGTCGAGACAGGTGAGTTGATTTCAGCGGTCTGTCATTTATAAGTTAAAAGTAACTGGTTGGCGAGAACCAGCATCACAATCATTGCAGACTGGGCCTGGAAAAGAGTCACGGCCACCTGAGAAGAGTCATGGTTATTCAGGAATTCCTGCTCTCCCTGCCCACCTGCTGATGACTGACAGTCTTCTACCTAGTTTTCTTCCATTCTCTCTAGGAAAGAACTTCCAATCATCAGCAGATGGGTGTGGAGAGCATGAGATTGTGAATAACCATGACTCTTCTCAGGTAGATTTGACTCTTTTCCAGGCCTGGGCTGCAATGATTATGATGCTGGTTCTCAGCAACCACTTACTGTTAGCTCATGAGTAACACACCACTGAAATCAGCATTTCTGTCACTAATTTATGCTGCCTTCAGTGAGATCAGCATAAAGTTGATGACAGGTTCCCTTTAAGGGCCAATCATCAGACTAACATACCAAGTGCATATGCATTGAAACTGCTCTAGTATATCATCAAATTGATTATTATTGTTAACACCTTGTCCTCTACTGAGCTTCACATGCTTTGTTATAGGTGGGCATAATTATTATGACATGGTATGGTTAGCCAAACCTTCCACTGGTGTCTGGTTAGAACTAACCTATTTACGCTCTGAAAGGCCTCAATGTTCACAGTTTTGCAGGTGCCAAATCCTGGCCACCTGGAAGCCATGATGACCATTTTACATCCCTCCTGTCCCATGTCTGGCCCATTCTGGAACTGAACAAAAACTGCAATACATCCATTTAAGTTTTTTAACCAAGAGCGATATATAATGACAGAAGGAAACAGTTATCCTAAATGAATATTATTAAGTCACTGTTGTATGTTAGCCCTACCCACTAAAGGGCCACCACCAGCATATGTGATTGGGCATATTTAAGTATATACTAAAGAAAGAAAGGATAAACTGACAATGAATTATTTAGTTACTCTCTGGGGAAAGATGGATTTTTTTTCCCAAACAGTTCATCATAAGCCTGTTTCCTTGGAAAACCTCATGGATACAATCAGAAAGCTCCACTGTGACTAGTAATATCCTTCTATTACATGCAGATGTGGCAAGAAAGAGGAAGGTGACGGGGATAGTCATCCTGTAAAATAAATATCTGTAAGAATTTCCTGACTTAAGGGAGAAGACGTTAGGGATGAATACCCTTTCAAGGTTATTCCAGGTTCGTAATGTGACTCTCTGCAAATATCTATCAATTTCTGTCAGCACGTAGTTGGAAAAATGCCATGTCGAGAAGAACATTCAACAAGCCAAATATAACCTCACAAAGTATATGGTCTGGATAGTACAAGTTGAGATGCAGTTGGTCAGCATCTAGCCATTGGGTTGGGTGTTGGGTGCTTTGATACTTGATTTACTAAAATCTGGTTTACATAACACACTATTATAGATGAAACAACCGTGAACCATTGGTAACCATGTGGCATCGCAACTGTATGGCACAGAAACATCTAGCAGCATGTCTCAAAAAAAATAAAAAAAATAAAAAGATGCTAAACATGGGGTTTTCGTGGGTAAAGATTATATTTTTCTATTTGTGTGTTCATTCCCACATATGCTCATTGTACTATTAGACAAGTCAAGGTCTCCTTCTTAGACATGGGCACCACAAATTACCCTGTCAACTTCCCTGGGCAGTTCATAAGCTACAACACTACGTAACAAAATAACGAATACAGTCATTCAGATAGCAAACCATGAATAATATAATATAGCGATCAAACAAAAAATGTAGGTCAAACATGGATTACAAGTTTCAATATTTGTATACATATATGAAGAACTTACATGTATATAGAAGAGTCCATCTCCAGTAAGGAAGGTATTTGAAGACTATACAATCGAAAGTAGGACTGCCATTCGTAAACTTTTGCCATTTAAAAGATGACAGTTCTCCATGATATCAATGGCATCAGCTAAATGAAAGGCTTTGTCTGCTTATCCCAAAGAAAATAGCTCTTCCAAGATGGTTTTGCTCTTGTTTGGTATGGCTCTGCTGTACTTCTCAATAAGAACAACACCTTGGAAAGGAGCAGAAGAGTAGGACTCAATCCAGACATAGAGCTTCAGCAATTAATTGGAACCGAGTAATTTATATGGCCCTGTAGATAAAACACATGAAAATAATACCATTAGGTCAGAGTTACAGTCGGTGTCATTAGGTCATGGTTATGGTGGGTGCCTTAGGTCAGGGTTGGTCTCTTACATCAAAGTTAAGATTGGTGCATTAGGTCAAAGCTAGGGTTCATACATTACAATATGGTTTTTATATTAAATTAGGGTTAAAGGGGTTCTGCAGTTTGTTTAAACTGATGATCTATCCTCCGGATAGATCATCAGCATCTGATCGGCGGGAGTCCGACACCGCTGCCTTCTTAAACAGCTGATCGGCGGGGGTCCCGGGTGTCGGAACCCCCCCCCACCGATCAGATGCTGATGATCTATCCAGAGGATAGATAATCAGGTTAAACAAACTGCAGAACCCCTTTAAGACAGATTAATTAGGTCAAGGTTAGGGATGGTGCACATAAAAAATTATAAACAACTAATCATTATTAATTATAACCAGTATTTTTACTGAGATCAGCACCATGAACATTAACAATGAACTGCAGTGAAGGATCATTAAGCCAGACATACAGATTTTACAGTTTATCACTTCAACCTACTAGTAGGGATGAGCGAACTCGAACTGTATAGTTCGGGTTCGTACCGAATTTTGGGGTGTCCGTGACACGGACCCGAACCCGGACATTTTCGTAAAAGTCCGGGTTCGGGTTCGGTGTTCGTCGCTTTCTTGGCGCTTTTGTGACGCTTTCTTGGCGCTTTTTGAAAGGCTGCAAAGCAGCCAATCAACAAGCGTCATACTACTTGCCCCAAGAGGCCATCACAGCCATGCCTACTATTGGCATGGCTGTGATTGGCCAGAGCACCATGTGACCCAGCCTCTATTTAAGCTGGAGTCACATAGCGCCGCCCGTCACTCTGCTCTGATTAGCGTAGGGAGAGGTTGCGGCTGCGACAGTAGGGCGAGATTAGGCAGATTAACTCCTCCAAAGGACTTGATTAACTGATCGATCTGCAGCTGTGGATCATTGAGCTGCTGATCCTCAATTGCTCACTGTTTTTAGGCTGCACAGACCGTTTGTCAGTCTCATTTTTCTGGGGTGATCGGCGGCCATTTTGTGTCTTGTGGTGCGCCAGCACAAGCTGCGACCAAGTGCATTTAACCCTCAATGGTGTGGTTGTTTTTTGGCTAAAGCCTACATCAGGGTGAAGCTGTCACACCAAGTGCATTTAACCAGCAATAGTCTGTTCATTTTTTGGCCATATACAAAATCAGGGGCAAGCTGCGCCTGTCACCAAGTGCATTTAACCCTCAATGGTGTGGTTGTTTTTTGGCTAAAGCCTACATCAGGGTGAAGCTGTGACACCAAGTGCATTTAACCAGCAATAGTCTGTTCATTTTTTGGCCATATACAAAATCAGGGGCAAGCTGCGCCTGTCACCAAGTGCATTTAACCCTCAATGGTGTGGTTGTTTTTTGGCTAAAGCCTACATCAGGGTGAAGCTGTCACACCAAGTGCATTTAACCAGCAATAGTCTGTTCATTTTTTGGCCATATACAAAATCAGGGGCAAGCTGCGCCTGTCACCAAGTGCATTTAACCCTCAATGGTGTGGTTGTTTTTTGGCTAAAGCCTACATCAGGGTGAAGCTGTCACACCAAGTGCATTTAACCAGCAATAGTCTGTTTATTTTTTGGCCATATCCCAGTCTAATTCTGTCACTAAATCCATACCGGTCACCCAGCGCCTAAATACTAGGCCTCAAATTTATATCCAGCTAAATCTGTCCCTAGTGCTGTAGCTGGGCGAGTTATTTAGTGTCCGTTCAAGCACATTTCTTGTTCTGGGTTGAAATACAATTCCCAATTTAGCAATTTCATAATTTAGTGGTTCCTGCTATATCAGAGCTATTTGGAATCTATCCCTAAAAGGGTATATAATATTGAAGGTGCACATTGGGTCATTCAGAATAACTTCACACACACCCGCTACTGTGTATTTCCAAGTCTAATTCTGTCACTAAACCCATACCTGTCACCCAGCGCCTAAATACTAGGCCTCAAATTTAAATCCCTCTAAATCTCTCGTTACCGCTGTACTGTTGTTGCTGGGCAAGATATTTAGTGTCCGTCAAAGCACATTTTTTGTTCTGGGTTGAAGTACAATTCCCAATTTAGCAATTTCATAATTTAGTGGTTCCTGCTATATCAGAGCTATTTGGAATCTATCCCTAAAAGGGTATATAATATTGAAGGTGCACATTGGGTCATTCAGAATAACTTCACACACACCCGCTACTGTGTATTTCCAAGTCTAATTCTGTCACTAAACCCATACCTGTCACCCAGCGCCTAAATACTAGGCCTCAAATTTAAATCCCTCTAAATCTCTCGTTACCGCTGTACTGTTGTTGCTGGGCAAGATATTTAGTGTCCGTCAAAGCACATTTTTTGTTCTGGGTTGAAGTACAATTCCCAATTTAGCAATTTCATAATTTAGTGGTTTCTGCTATATCAGAGCTATTTGAAATCTATCCCTAAAAGGGTATATAATATTGAAGGTGCACATAGGGTCATTCAGAATAACTTCACACACACGCTTCTGTGCATTTCCAAGTCTAATTCTGTCACTAAATCCATACCGGTGACCCAGCGCCTAAATACTAGGCCTCAAATTTAAATCCCTCTAAATCTCTCGTTACCCACCGCTGTACTGTTGTTGCTGGGCAAGATATTTAGTGTCCGTCAAAGCACATTTTTTGTTCTGGGTTGAAGTACAATTCCCAATTTAGCAATTTCATAATTTAGTGGTTTCTGCTATATCAGAGCTATTTGAAATCTATCCCTAAAAGGGTATATAATATTGAAGGTGCACATAGGGTCATTCAGAATAACTTCACACACACGCTTCTGTGCATTTCCAAGTCTAATTCTGTCACTAAATCCATACCGGTGACCCAGCGCCTAAATACTAGGCCTCAAATTTAAATCCCTCTAAATCTCTCGTTACCCACCGCTGTACTGTTGTTGCTGGGCAAGATATTTAGTGTCCGTCAAAGCACATTTTTTGTTCTGGGTTGAAGTACAATTCCCAATTTAGCAATTTCATAATTTAGTGGTTTCTGCTATATCAGAGCTATTTGAAATCTATCCCTAAAAGGGTATATAATATTGAAGGTGCACATAGGGTCATTCAGAATAACTTCACACACACGCTTCTGTGCATTTCCAAGTCTAATTCTGTCACTAAATCCATACCGGTGACCCAGCGCCTAAATACTAGGCCTCAAATTTAAATCCCTCTAAATCTCTCGTTACCCACCGCTGTACTGTTGTTGCTGGGCAAGATATTTAGTGTCCGTCAAAGCACATTTTTTGTTCTGGGTTGAAGTACAATTCCCAATTTAGCAATTTCATAATTTAGTGGTTTCTGCTATATCAGAGCTATTTGAAATCTATCCCTAAAAGGGTATATAATATTGAAGGTGCACATAGGGTCATTCAGAATAACTTCACACACACGCTTCTGTGCATTTCCAAGTCTAATTCTGTCACTAAATCCATACCGGTGACCCAGCGCCTAAATACTAGGCCTCAAATTTAAATCCCTCTAAATCTCTCGTTACCCACCGCTGTACTGTTGTTGCTGGGCAAGATATTTAGTGTCCGTCAAAGCACATTTTTTGTTCTGGGTTGAAGTACAATTCCCAATTTAGCAATTTCATAATTTAGTGGTTTCTGCTATATCAGAGCTATTTGAAATCTATCCCTAAAAGGGTATATAATATTGAAGGTGCACATAGGGTCATTCAGAATAACTTCACACACACGCTTCTGTGCATTTCCAAGTCTAATTCTGTCACTAAATCCATACCGGTGACCCAGCGCCTAAATACTAGGCCTCAAATTTAAATCCCTCTAAATCTCTCGTTACCCACCGCTGTACTGTTGTTGCTGGGCAAGATATTTAGTGTCCGTCAAAGCACATTTTTTGTTCTGGGTTGAAGTACAATTCCCAATTTAGCAATTTCATAATTTAGTGGTTTCTGCTATATCAGAGCTATTTGAAATCTATCCCTAAAAGGGTATATAATATTGAAGGTGCACATAGGGTCATTCAGAATAACTTCACACACACGCTTCTGTGCATTTCCAAGTCTAATTCTGTCACTAAATCCATACCGGTGACCCAGCGCCTAAATACTAGGCCTCAAATTTAAATCCCTCTAAATCTCTCGTTACCCACCGCTGTACTGTTGTTGCTGGGCAAGATATTTAGTGTCCGTCAAAGCACATTTTTTGTTCTGGGTTGAAGTACAATTCCCAATTTAGCAATTTCATAATTTAGTGGTTTCTGCTATATCAGAGCTATTTGAAATCTATCCCTAAAAGGGTATATAATATTGAAGGTGCACATAGGGTCATTCAGAATAACTTCACACACACGCTTCTGTGCATTTCCAAGTCTAATTCTGTCACTAAATCCATACCGGTCACCCAGCGCCTAAATACTAGGCCTCAAATTTATATCCCGCTGAATTTGAATACAATACATTGGGCCAAATAATATATTTGTTGTTGTGGTGAACCATAACAATGAGAAAAACATCTAGTAAGGGACGCGGACGTGGACATGGTCGTGGTGGTGTTAGTGGACCCTCTGGTGCTGGGAGAGGACGTGGCCGTTCTGCCACATCCACACGTCCTAGTGTACCAACTACCTCAGGTCCCAGTAGCCGCCAGAATTTACAGCGATATATGGTGGGGCCCAATGCCGTTCTAAGGATGGTAAGGCCTGAGCAGGTACAGGCATTAGTCAATTGGGTGGCCGACAGTGGATCCAGCACGTTCACATTATCTCCCACCCAGTCTTCTGCAGAAAGCGCACAGATGGCGCCTGAAAACCAACCCCATCAGTCTGTCACATCACCCCCATGCATACCAGGGAAACTGTCTCAGCCTCAAGTTATGCAGCAGTCTCTTATGCTGTTTGAAGACTCCGCTGGCAGGGTTTCCCAAGGGCATCCACCTAGCCCTTCCCCAGCGGTGAAAGACATAGAATGCACTGACGCACAACCACTTATGTTTCCTGATGATGAGGACATGGGAATACCACCTCAGCATGTCTCTGATGATGACGAAACACAGGTGCCAACTGCTGCGTCTTTCTGCAGTGTGCAGACTGAACAGGAGGTCAGGGATCAAGACTGGGTGGAAGACGATGCAGGGGACGATGAGGTCCTAGACCCCACATGGAATGAAGGTCGTGCCACTGACTTTCACAGTTCGGAGGAAGAGGCAGTGGTGAGACCGAGCCAACAGCGTAGCAAAAGAGGGAGCAGTGGGCAAAAGCAGAACACCCGCCGCCAAGAGACTCCGCCTGCTACTGACCGCCGCCATCTGGGACCGAGCACCCCAAAGGCAGCTTCAAGGAGTTCCCTGGCATGGCACTTCTTCAAACAATGTGCTGACGACAAGACCCGAGTGGTTTGCACGCTGTGCCATCAGAGCCTGAAGCGAGGCATTAACGTTCTGAACCTGAGCACAACCTGCATGACCAGGCACCTGCATGCAAAGCATGAACTGCAGTGGAGTAAACACCTTAAAACCAAGGAAGTCACTCAGGCTCCCCCTGCTACCTCTTCTGCTGCTGCCGCCTCGGCCTATTCTGCTGCTGCCGCCTCGGCCTCTTCCTCCGCCTCTGGAGGAACGTTGGCACCTGCCGCCCAGCAAACAGGGGATGTACCACCAACACCACCACCACCACCTCCGTCACCAAGCGTCTCAACCATGTCACACGCCAGCGTTCAGCTCTCCATCTCACAAACATTTGATAGAAAGCGTAAATTCCCACCTAGCCACCCTCGATCCCTGGCCCTGAATGCCAGCATTTCTAAACTACTGGCCTATGAAATGCTGTCATTTAGGCTGGTGGACACAGACAGCTTCAAACAGCTCATGTCGCTTGCTGTCCCACAGTATGTTGTTCCCAGCCGGCACTACTTCTCCAAGAGAGCCGTGCCTTCCCTGCACAACCAAGTATCCGATAAAATCAAGTGTGCACTGCGCAACGCCATCTGTAGCAAGGTCCACCTAACCACAGATACGTGGACCAGTAAGCACGGCCAGGGACGCTATATCTCCCTAACTGCACACTGGGTAAATGTAGTGGCAGCTGGGCCCCAGGCGGAGAGCTGTTTGGCGCACGTCCTGCCGCCGCCAAGGATCGCAGGGCAACATTCTTTGCCTCCTGTTGCCACCTCCTCCTTCTCGGCTTCCTCCTCCTCTTCTTCCACCTGCTCATCCAGTCAGCCACACACCTTCACCACCAACTTCAGCACAGCCCGGGGTAAACGTCAGCAGGCCATTCTGAAACTCATATGTTTGGGGGACAGGCCCCACACCGCACAGGAGTTGTGGCGGGGTATTGAACAACAGACCGACGAGTGGTTGCTGCCGGTGAGCCTCAAGCCCGGCCTGGTGGTGTGTGATAATGGGCGAAATCTCGTTGCAGCTCTGGGACTAGCCAATTTGACGCACATCCCTTGCTTGGCGCATGTGCTGAATTTGGTGGTGCAGAAGTTCATTCACAACTACCCCGACATGTCAGAGCTGCTGCATAAAGTGCGGGCCGTCTGTTCGCGCTTCCGGCGTTCACATCCTGCCGCTGCTCGCCTGTCTGCGCTACAGCGTAACTTCGGCCTTCCCGCTCACCGCCTCATATGCGACGTGCCCACCAGGTGGAACTCCACCTTGCACATGCTGGACAGACTGTGCGAGCAGCAGCAGGCCATAGTGGAGTTTCAGCTGCAGCACGCACGGGTCAGTCGCACTACAGAACAGCACCACTTCACCACCAATGACTGGGCCTCCATGCGAGACCTGTGTGCCCTGTTGCGCTGTTTCGAGTACTCCACCAACATGGCCAGTGGCGATGACACCGTTATCAGCGTTACAATACCACTTCTATGTCTCCTTGAGAAAACACTTAGGGCGATGATGGAACAGGAGGTGGCCCAGGAGGAGGAGGAGGAGGATGAGGAAGAGGGGTCATTTTTAGCACTTTCAGGCCAGTCTCTTCGAAGTGACTCAGAGGGAGGTTTTTTGCAACAGCAGAGGCCAGGTACAAATGTGGCCAGCCAGGGCCCACTACTGGAGGACGAGGAGGACGAGGATGAGGAGGAGGTGGAGGAGGATGAGGATGAAGCATGGTCACAGCGGGGTGGCACCCAACGCAGCTCGGGTCCATCACTGGTGCGTGGCTGGGGGGAAAGGCAGGACGATGACGATACGCCTCCCACAGAGGACAGCTTGTCCTTACCCCTGGGCAGCCTGGCACACATGAGCGACTACATGCTGCAGTGCCTGCGCAACGACAGCAGAGTTGCCCACATTTTAACCTGTGCGGACTACTGGGTTGCCACCCTGCTGGATCCACGCTACAAAGACAATGTGCCCACCTTACTTCCTGCACTGGAGCGTGATAGGAAGATGCGCGAGTACAAGCGCACGTTGGTAGACGCGCTACTGAGAGCATTCCCAAATGTCACAGGGGAACAAGTGGAAGCCCAAGGCCAAGGCAGAGGAGGAGCAAGAGGTCGCCAAGGCAGCTGTGTCACGGCCAGCTCCTCTGAGGGCAGGGTTAGCATGGCAGAGATGTGGAAAACTTTTGTCAACACGCCACAGCTAACTGCACCACCACCTGATACGCAACGTGTTAGCAGGAGGCAACATTTCACTAACATGGTGGAACAGTACGTGTGCACACCCCTCCACGTACTGACTGATGGTTCGGCCCCATTCAACTTCTGGGTCTCTAAATTGTCCACGTGGCCAGAGCTAGCCTTTTATGCCTTGGAGGTGCTGGCCTGCCCGGCAGCCAGCGTTTTGTCTGAACGTGTATTCAGCACGGCAGGGGGCGTCATTACAGACAAACGCAGCCGCCTGTCTACAGCCAATGTGGACAAGCTGACGTTCATAAAAATGAACCAGGCATGGATCCCACAGGACCTGTCCGTCCCTTGTCCAGATTAGACATTAACTACCTCCCCATAACCATATATTATTGGACTCCAGGGCACTTCCTCATTCAATCCTATTTTTATTTTCATTTTACCATTATATTGCGATGCTACCCAAAGTTGAATGAACCTCTCCTCTGCCTGTGTGCTAGGCCTAAATATATGCCAATGGACTGTTGCAGTGGTGGCTGACATGAAGCCTGATTCTCTGCTATGACATGCAGACTAATTCTCTGCTGACATGAAGCCAGATTGTCTGTTACGGGACCTCTCTCCTCTGCCTGGGTGCTGGGCCTAAATTTATGACAATGGACTGTTGCAGTGGTGGCTGACGTGAAGCCTGATTCTCTGCTATGACATGCAGACTGATTCTCTGCTGACATGAAGCCAGATCCTCTGTTACGGGACCTCTCTCCTCTGCCTGGGTGCTGGGCCTAAATTTATGACAATGGACTGTTGCAGTGGTGGCTGACGTGAAGCCTGATTCTCTGCTATGACATGCAGACTGATTCTCTGCTGACATGAAGCCAGATCCTCTTTTACGGGACCTCTCTCCTCTGCCTGGGTGCTGGGCCTAAATTTATGACAATGGACTGTTGCAGTGGTGGCTGACGTGAAGCCTGATTCTCTGCTATGACATGCAGACTGATTCTCTGCTGACATGAAGCCAGATTGTCTGTTACGGGACCTTTCTCCTCTGCCTGGGTTCTGGGCCTAAATTTATGAAAATTGACTCTTACAGTGGTGGGTGACGTGAAGCCTGATTCTCTGCTATGATATGAAGACTGATTCTCTGCTGACATGAAGCCAGATTGTCTGTTACGGGACCTTTCTCCTCTGCCTGGGTTCTGGGCCTAAATTTATGAAAATTGACTCTTACAGTGGTGGGTGACGTGAAGCCTGATTCTCTGCTATGATATGAAGACTGATTCTCTGCTGACATGAAGCCAGATTGTCTGTTACGGGACCTTTCTCCTCTGCCTGGGTTCTGGGCCTAAATTTATGAAAATTGACTCTTACAGTGGTGGGTGACGTGAAGCCTGATTCTCTGCTATGATATGAAGACTGATTCTCTGCTGACATGAAGCCAGATTCTCTGTTACGGGACCTCTCTCCTCTGCCTGGGTGCTGGGCCTAAATTTATGACAATGGACTGTTGCAGTGGTGGCTGACGTGAAGCCTGATTCTCTGCTATGACATGCAGACTGATTCTCTGCTGACATGAAGCCAGATTCTCTGTTACGGGACCTCTCTCCTCTGCCTGTGTGTGTGCTGGGCCTAAATATATGCCAATGGACTGTTGCAGTGGTGGCTGACGTGAAGCCTCATTCTCTGCTATGACATGCAGACTAATTCTCTGCTGACATGAAGACAGATTCTCTGTTACGGGACCTCTCTCCTCTGCCTGGGTGCCGGGGCCTAAATATCTGAGAATGGACTGTTCCAGTGGTGGGTGACGGGAAGCCAGATTCTCTGCTATGGAACCTCTCTCCAATTGATTTTGGTTAATTTTTATTTATTTAATTTTTATTTTAATTCATTTCCCTATCCACATTTGTTTGCAGGGGATTTACCTACATGTTGCTGCCTTTTGCAGCCCTCTAGCTCTTTCCTGGGCTGTTTTACAGCCTTTTTAGTGCCGAAAAGTTCGGGTCCCCATTGACTTCAATGGGGTTCGGGACGAAGTTCGGATCGGGTTCGGATCCCGAACCCGAACATTTCCGGGATGTTCGGCCGAACTTCTCGAACCCGAACATCCAGGTGTTCGCTCAACTCTACCTACTAGATATTCAAAACATGTTTCTAGATTATTTGGTGCCTCCACTCAAAGCTGAAATTGTGCCCCCTCTTTCCCAACACTGGAATAGAAAGGTCAATTGCTGGATTCTCTAAAACTGGGATCAGCAACCTCCAGCATCCCAACTGTGGTGAAACTACTACTCCGAACATGCACACTTGCTTGGCATTTCCTGTAACTCCCATAGAGGTGAACGGAGCATGCTGGGAGTTGTAGTTTCACAACAGCTGGAGTGCTGGATATTGCTAGCCCCTGCTCTAAAAGAAGATAAAAAAAAATCTCAGCTAAGCTCATGGTCTGTGCTTCAATGATCCAGTATACATATAATGATACAGTAGGGGTGGGCGATATGGCCTAAAATCTATATTGCGATAATCATTTTAAGCATGTGCAATATGCAATATATATCGCAATATATTGTTTTCTATATTTGGGGGGGGGGGTTAAACTTTTTTTTTTACTTTTTATTTAATAACTATTAGCCTCCTTAAGGGCTAGAACCCTTGTCATATTCACCCTAATAGAGCTCTATTAGGGTGAATAGGACTTTACACTCTCCCTGCTACCCTGTGCTTTGTGCACATAACAGCAGGGAGCTGACCATGGCAGCCAGCCTCTCATGTGCCCCCCAGCCTCTGATCAGCCCCCAGCTTCATGTGCCCCCCAGCCTCTGATCCGCCCTCCAGCCTCTGATGTGCCCCCCAGCCTCTGATCAGCCCCCCAGCCTCTCATGTGCCCCTCAGCCTCTGATCAGCCCCCCAGCCTCTCATGTGCCCCCCAGCCTCTCCCTCTTATCAGCCCCCTATGGTAACTCAAACCCACCCCCCTCCCTCCCCAGTATTAATAATTGGTGGCAATGGCCACAGGGTCCCCCTCCTCCCCCCCATCATTGGTGGCAGTGGGCAGTGCACCCCCCCTCCCTCCCCAGTATTGATCATTGGTGGCAGGGGCCCCCTTCCCCCCCACATCATTGGTGGCAGCAGCAGTTCCGATCGGAGTCCCAGCAGTGTAATGCTGGGGCTCCGATCGGTTACCATGGCAGCCAGGACGCTACTGAAGTCCTGGCTGCCATGGTATGTCAGTGAGCAGCATTATACTCACATGCGCCGTGTCCGCCGGGCGCTCCTTCTTCTGTCTGTGCGGTGCATTGCTAATGCTTATAGCTCACGTGCACCATGGCCGCCGGGCGCTCCGTCTTCTGTCTGTGTGGCTCATTGCTAATGCTTATAGCATTAGCAATGCGCCACACAGACCTATGAGAAGAAGAAGCGGCCACGGCACACGTGAGCTATAAGCATTAGCAATGCGTCGCACAGACAGAAGGAGCGCCCGGCGGCCACAGCGCACTTGAGTATAATGCTGCTCACTGACATACCATGGCAGCCAGGCCTTCAGTAGCATCCTGGCTGCCATGGTAACCAATCGGAGCCCCAGCATTACACTGCTGGGACTCCGATCGGAACTGCCGCTCCGTGGTCATATCGCAGTCCGGCGATATAGGCGATATGCACAAAATCCATATCGTGCCACAAATTTATATCGCATATCGCCTATACCGCCCATCCCTATGATACAGTATAGTATATTAATGAATTCCATTAGCACAATTCTCATACAACCACATTTGGACCTCCTTCCTTTAAAGAACATCTGTCAGCAGATTTGTACCTATGAAACGGTTACATGTGCCCGTATTGATGAGAAAAATGATGTTTTAATATATGCAAATAAGCCTCCAGGAGCAACGGCGGACTTGCCATTACTCCTAGAGGCTCTGCTCTCTCTGCATCCTCTGCACTCCGAATGACCAACACCAGGCAGTGTAAATGTCAGTTACCCCCAAGGCTCACATTGGTACATAAAGAAAATCTAATTAAAATAAGGAAAGGCTGTTTCTGTGATTTCCATATTCATCTAATATATAAAGCTGACTGTATGTGTGTGTATGTATGTATGTCGCGAATCACGAAATTTGGCACACAGGTACAGTGCTGCTCGTAATTATTCAGTGCTGCTGTCTTAGAGTGAGCTGTTCAAAAGGACATGCCCCAGATTCAGTTAGGCCATGCCCCCTGCCACTCCTCAGCTGACAGAGATTGAAAAAAATGAAGTAAAAAAATCAACTTCTAGGTCCCGCTAAGCCACACCCCCCGATTCGGTTACACCACGCCCCCTCCCACTCCTCAGCCAACAGGACAATTTGCAATCAGTATATTGTAACAAAAATCCATCTAACTAAGAGACTGTAAGTTAACCCCTTCGATTTTTATCCTGTTAGAACTAAATGACAAATAAAAATGAATCAACATGGGGTTAAATATAATGCTGTAGATATCCCCACAGAGTGCCATATGTTGAGCTGCAAAAGGACTAATATTGGATTGTTATTTGCAATTAGAATGCGATCTACCATGGGAAAAAAGAAACAGAGCACAACTTGAATAATTTTAGAACCAGAAAGAAACACGATTATTTCCCACCATCCCTTTCCCCTCCCTTAAGTTACTAAATTAAGAGGGTTGTACTGGGTTATCTCCCCAAACTGCGGACTAGCTCCAGTGCACAGGAAAAATCAAAGCAGGGTAAAGGGGCATCACCGCTGGCAGCGCGCACTCATCACTATCATTTTTCCCTATATCAAGCCGCATTGGACAAGAAAAGCATTTAAGTAATGATAAAGTCTTGCACATCACAGGGAACTCTCATGCCTGGTGCCAAGTACATGACAGTTTTCCCATCTAGTTCCTACTCAACAAACAGAAATAACTCATACATTGACTGTACAGTATGCTGCCTGTCAACTTGCTTTTAATAGCTCTAATAAGTTCCTTAAAGTATGTGACTTCCACATATTCGAAAAGGGGGAGATTCCAAGCACTAACTTTCCCAGCAGAGGGTCATTTTCTTTGTCCTGCTATTACCCATCGGGAGCTAGAGCAATGTATAAAACACTTTTAGATTCTTTTCCAATACTCTATTTTGCCAAAACACAAGCCGGGGCACAATGCTCTGACCATTCGTAATAGAGGGGCAGAGACAAATAGCGTCTAAGTCATGATACTGCTGAACACAGTCAGATGGGTCACGATTTCAGAAGGTCCAAATCCCCATGAAAGCCAAAACACGTATAAGTGTTTTGGCTTTCATGGGGATTTGGACCTTCTGAAAGGAGTTGTCCCAAACCCCTGTCCGCTTGACCTGTGTCTTGGCACCACTATGAATTACATTTGAATGTGTATATGTAATAATACATTTTGCAGGTGGTGTGGATGGCTGGTTTCCCCCGGAGTATCAGTAGCTGGACCCATGCTATCTAGTTACACAACACCATTTAATTTTCATAAAACCTTCTTGTGTAGCATCCTCTATTTTACCACTTAAAGAAGACCTTTCACAACTCCTGACCACATGCCTGTTTTAATAGCTTCATGCATTCCCCATGTAATAACATTTCTGGAGCATCTGTTCTTATGGCTCTATGTTGTGCCATTCCTTAATTATTCCTGCTAGAAGTTATGAATGAATGACCATCAGTTTGGAATGAAGGCCCATCTGGGCATTATCAGTTGGGGGGGGGAGGGGGGTGGGTCCAAATAATCCAATCAGTGCTGCCAATGTCAGACTGTGTTGGGACACACCCTGAGCTGGTAACACCCGTCTGGACCATCATTGAAAATGGCTAGAATTTCATTCGTAACTTCTAGAAGGAACAGTGCCATCTCCCATTTTTTCCCGATGGTGAAGTTCTGGTCCTTCCCTTCGGTATGTGTTTACACAGCTACATCTGTGAAACACCCATATACCTGCTACAGCCAATCACTGGCCTCAGCGGTCATATTCCATACTGCTGAGGCCAGTGACTGGCTGCAGTGAAGATGTGGGGTATATGGCATTTCATAGTAAACAAATCCCAGCATGGATGACCAGAGCATGGGCACTGGAACCAGCAGGGGATTAACTGGTGAACATGGGAATAAAAAAACAAAAACAAAAGACAATAAAGGGATTGTACAAGTTATCATTATTGATGACCTATCCTCAGATCAGCGGGGGTCTGACCCCCAGTACCTCCGCCAATCAGTTGGTTAAAGAGAAGGAGTGCGCAGTTCCAGTGCAGCATTCTCTTCATTCTTTACCTGCTTGCTGTCACAAGAGCAGCGGGTGCAGGTATAATTACAAGAAGCTGTCCTCGTCACTTCAATGGGTGTCACGGAAGGTGTACAGGAAACAAGACAATGCAAAATGAATATATGACTCACTGGATCCAAAACTAAGGAACAAAAGAGAGACCGCTGCATAAGACCTGGCACTCTCCCTGACTGCTCAGCCTATGCGAAAATCCCAATGGTGGATGATCGCATATCCACGTACCTCGACTATATACCACCTGAACACCCTACAATAGTGAGGGGACACGACCACCGGCTCCCTACACTAGACACGGAGGGAGTCAGGGTCACCTGGGATCCAGCAAACAGAAAATCACAAATAAATGTACAGCACTTATCTTGTAGAAGGCTGGAAAATAGGATCAGCATGCACACACACTCCAGGACGTTGTATAAGCCGCACACTAATGCATTATGGGGAGGAATTTAAAGGGATGCAATCAGTCCAACTACATGACAGCTGAGAGAGGCTAACAAGATGAGGAACTGAAATACAAAACAAAGAAAACTCAAGGAGGAGGTTCTGAAAGGCTTCTGTCAGAGCTTCTCAACTGTCTGGCTGTGACAATGGGACATCTCGTTCCTATTCAAGTGTATAGGATGGAGTCGCCCCATAGAAGAGAATAGGACAGCTTCTTGTACACCTGCACACCGCTGCTCACCTGCACACAGCAGGTAAACAACAAAGAGAGGGCTGCGCTGGCACAGCGCACGCCTTCTCTTCAACAAGCCGATCGACGGTGGTGCCGGGTGTTGGACCCCTGCCAATCTGATATTGAGGACCTATCATTAATAATAATGATTTGGACAATCCCTTTAAGTGGCTTTGGGCTCTTTTTTAACTGCACTGTACACCACTGTTGAAAGTGTTATGATGGTGTTAGCCACTGTATAGCACTGTTACTTGTAGGCAGTATGTCCGTATTATTTGGGCAAAATGTAAACATTGTCGATAATCTGATTCTTCTGACCACCACAAGTCTCCACAACAACCAATAGCTAAGCCCTGACTATAAGGAGCTTTAGCTGCTGCAAAACCTCTTCTGAAACATAAAACTAGCCTGCCCACTTCAAACAGAATATGGTGCATGGAAGAATATGTTTTTATATAAGCAAGGTATAATGCTCTCCCATGACTAAACTCAAAAGCTGGAGTTCTATACTGTAAAAAAAAAAAGAAAAAAAAAAGAAAATATAATATATATATATATATATACACACACATATACACACACACAGTACAGACCAAAAGTTTGGACACACCTTCTCATTCAAAGAGTTTTCTTTATGATCATGACTATGAAAATTGTAGAGTCACACTGAAGGCATCAAAACTATGAATTAACAAATGTGGATTTATATACTTATCAAAAAAGTATGAAACAACTGAAAATATGTAATATTCTAGGTTCTTCAAAGTAGCCACCTTTTGCTTTGATTACTGCTTTGCACACTCATGGCATTCTCTTGATGAGCTTCAAGAGGTAGTCACCTGAAATGGTTTTCACTTCACAGGTGTGCCCTGTCAGGTTTAATAAGTGGGATTTCTTGCCTTATAAATGGGGTTGGGACCATCAGTTGCGTTGTGGAGAAGTCAGGTGGATACACAGCTGATAGTCCTACTGAATAGACTGTTAGAATTTGTATTATGGCAAGAAAAAAGCAGCTAAGTAAAGAAAAACGAGTGGCCATCATTACTTTAAGAAATGAAGGTCAGTCAGTCCGAAAAATTGGGAAAACTTTGAAAGTGTCCCCAAGTGCAGTCACAAAAACCATCAAGCGCTACAAAGAAACTGGCTCACATGCGGACTGCCCCAGGAAAGGAAGACCAAGAGTCACCTCTGCTGCAGAGGATAAGTTAATCCGAGTCACCAGCCTCAGAAATCGCAGGTTAACAGCAGCTCAGATTAGATACCAGGTCAATGCCACACAGAGTTCTAGCAGCAGACACATCTCTAGAACAACTGTTAAGAGGAGACTGTGTGAATCAGGCCTTCATGGTAGAATATCTGCTAGGAAACCACTGCTAAGGACAGGCAACAAGCAGAAGAGACTTGTTTGGACTAAAGAACACAAGGAATCGACATTAGACCAATGGAAATATGTGCTTTGGTCTGATGAGTCCAAATTTGAGATCTTTGGTTCCAACCACCGTGTCTTTGTGCGACGCAGAAAAGGTGAAAGGATGGACTCTACATGCTTGGTTCCCACCGTGAAGCATGGAGGAGGAGGTGTGATGGTGTGGGGGTGCTTTGCTGGTGACACTGTTGGGGATTTATTCAAAATTGAAGGCATACTGAACCAGCATGGCTACCACAGCATCTTGCAGTGGCATGATATTCCGTCCGGTTTGCGTTTAGTTGGACCATCATTTATTTTTCAACAGGACAATGACCCCAAACACACCTCCAGGCTGTGTAAGGGCTATTTGACAATGAAGGCGAGTGATGGGGTGCTGCACCAGATGACCTGGCTTCCACAGTCACCGGACCTGAACCCAATCGAGATGGTTTTGGGTGAGCTGGACCGCAGAGTGAAGGCAAAAGGGCCAACAAGTGCTAAGCATCTCTGGGAACTCCTTCAAGACTGTTGGAAGACCATTTCAGGTGACTACCTCTTGAAGATCATCAAGAGAATGCCAAGAGTGTGCAAAGCAGTAATCAAAGCAAAAGGTGGCTACTTTGAAGAACCTAGAATATGACATATTTTCAGTTGTTTCATACTTTTTTGATAAGTATATAATTCCACATGTGTTCATTCATAGTTTTGATGCCTTCAGTGTAAATCTACAATTTTCATAGTCATGAAAATAAAGAAAACTCTTTGAATGAGAAGGTGTGTCCAAACTTTTGGTCTGTACTGTATATATAGGGAAAAAAAAGTGGCAGTACCGTCTATTGAGAAGACAAGGGGGTGCAGCTGGCCCAGTTGGGATTGAGCAAACCCAATATGTAAAAGTGAAAAAACAGGCAGCACTCCATGAAATAAAAAATAGAAAAATGTTTATTCACCCAGACAGGACATGCAACGTTTCAGCTCTATGCTGGAGCAGTATGAGGAAGACTCCAGCATAGAGCCGAAACGTTGCATGTCCTGTCTGGGTGAATAAACATTTTTCTATTTTTAATTTCATGGAGTGCTGCCCGTTTTTTTGACTTTGTATATATATATATTCACACAGACACACACCGGTATATATACATATATTTATTTTCTACATATTCTAGTATTTTATTATGATTATTGTACGCTACAACACTTTATTTTGCACTTGTTTTTGGAGCCTGGTTTTTGTAAAGCTAGATTCCCAGAAATTCCATTGCCCTCTTAGAGAGTTCTTGCCAAAATGTCAGTGCAGCTGCTGGGGTTTGAGACGGCATTAGATCTTCTATGCTGTGACAAATAGAGGTGCAAGCTGCCACTTTTGGGACACAAGTGTATCCTTGGCCTTAAATAGACTCCTCTCTTCACAATAATCAAACGACTCTCTTCCTCTGGGGTACGAGTGCTGCGTCCCCAGGTGCTAGGGGCCTATTTAAACCACAGCATTGATACATGGTTGATACAGCATGAACATGTGCTAACTGTATCAGGGCTGGTAAATAGAGCAGATGGCAGGTGACACTAGTTTTGCGCGGGCTAAATTTCTTTTTTTTGCTTTTTTTTCACAAACGTCCTAAAATAACTACATGTATTCTGAAATGACATCTGGCTCATATCTCTGAATATTTAATATGTACTACTTTACTGGTTTACAATATTGATCTCAATCTTCTGTGGCCAAGCCTGGGATAAGGGCAAATAAAAGAAACAAAGGCCTTGCTATTATTAGTAATTTCAGTGTATTAAAGGGGGTTGTCCACAAAAACATGGCTGCTTTCTTACAAAAACAGTGGCACACCGGTCCAGCAGTACAAAAACAATACTGCCAATTTTTTTTTATTTTTCGCCATAAATAACATCATAACTTTACTGTCTGGGTCAGTACAATTACAATGATAGCAAATACATAGTATTTTCCCGTTTTACGACTTTTACAGAATAAGAACCCTTTTTTTGAAAAAAATTAATAAAATAAAAATTGTTTTCTGTATCGCTGCATCCCAAGACCCATAACGTTTTTATTTTTCGGTCTACGGATTTGCGTGAGAGTTGAATTTTGTGGGACGACTTTTATTGGTATTTTTTGGGGGTACATAATGTAGAAAAGTACATACAGTTAAAGCACTCACCAACTAAAATCATCTTGCTTATTTCAAAGATTAAAATCCATGCCAGTAATGACACAGTGAGGGCAAGCACGCAACAGCTGTGTTGCACAATGTCTCCCTTGAGGCTTGGAGCATGGAAGAATACATCTGTATAATGCAGTACAATGCATTATACTGCTAGTGCTATATCGTCAAAGCCCCAGAAGTGCCACTGAATTAGTTATACAGGCCTGTAGACAAATCATGTACAACTGGACAGTGTCTTTTCACATTACTTTGCCATAGTCAGGAGTGACATGATGAGGCACCTTGTGCCGGTCTTCATAAATGTCCACCTATATATTTTTGTTTGGGATTCAAATAAAAAAAATATAAGAGATGAATTCAACATACCTAAAAAAAAAAAAATCTAAACTAATACTAAATTATGTTTTTTTTTATGAAAATAAAACTATTAAGCTGAATAACCATTGTGGGGATTTGCTCTTGTAGGCAGCTTAGCGGACGCAGTATAGAGGCGATCACAAAGTCTTTCACTTAAATAGTTCAGTGTTTATTCGCACAAAAGGCAAAACAAAATAACAGTTCGCAGTATTGGTGTGTGTTCACACCATGGAAAGTCCACAGAACACAAACGTTCACCTGGTTAGCAGTTTTTCATCAGCCATCCACAGCAGGCTTTAGGGGGCCTGTTTTCCAGCAATGCAGCTCTCACCCCTTTAGTACGGCACACCTCATGCAGATCCCAAAACCACAGCTTCTCCACAGCTTCACTGTCAAATGGAGGATAATCCACACAGCTGAGACTGCTGGCTGGGTTTTTATATCCCAGCCAAAACCCGGCCTGGAGCGTGGGGAGGAGCCACCCACCCTGCACTTTGGCTGCTCCCAGTAAGAGCCGGCCCGGATCGGCTCTACAGCCATACTAAATAACAAATAATGTCAGTTAGCGGTGATGGCCAGTTCGCCGTTTTCACCCTCGAGCACATGCGAGCTGCCATCTTAAATCACAAGTCCGGCGAGGCACAGGTAAGTCCTTACCTGTGCCTGCGCCGCCAGCCGGTCTAAAACAAATGCGGTCACTGGGAGCAGGCAGTTCTGAGACAGCCGCCGGGGGCTTTCATCGGGCTGTTCTCGGAACTGCCTGCTCCCGGTGACCGCATTTTATTCAGACTGGCTCGCGGCGCAGGCACAGGCCATCACTGTCAGTCAGCACTAACTGCCGCTGACACTTAAAATTACCGGCTCTTACCTCACCGAGGCCAGGAATCTCGGTGACATATACCTTCGGTCAATGACAGACTCTTGTGCCTTTCTACAGCATATAATAAATATTGGACAACGATTGACAAAGTTTAGAAAGTCTGAAATATATGCTAGTCAATAACCCCCTGGTGCTTGTGCTTGCACACTATAAGAAAAAGTGCCCGTCTCTCTGGTGGCTCAGACCATGGGAGCTCACATAGGCTGGTGCCTTTTCTTATAGTGATAGTGTGCAAGCACGACCACCGATAATGGATTGCAGGTTGTCATAACCATGAAAATGAGCAGTGTATAATGTGATGGAAAAATGAATCTAGACAGAAAATTAGGCAATATGGACAATCACAATACATTACTAAGTGCCTTGTATTATCTTTCTCTACATAATAAAGGCTATTTGCTGAAATGAGACAACCCCTTTAAGTCAACTTATCCCCTGTCCACGATAGGGGATAAGTGTCTGATCGGCAGAGATCCGACTGCCGAGGCCCCAGCCAATCACCAAATGAGGCCCGTTCTCCCTGTTTAGACAGAGAAGCAGACATACTGTACATACGTGCTGCTTCATTCAATGTTATGAGACTGTTCAGCTATCTTTGGCATCACTCTAGAGCTGAGTGGAGCACCAGCACGCATGCGTGACCGCCACTCCATTCAAACAGGGGAACATGGGCTCCTGTTCTAATGATAATCAGGGGCCACAGCAGTTGGAGCCGCGTCGATCAAACACTTAAAGCCGTTATCCAATAGTACAAATACTCCCTACAATGCCCGGGCCCCTCCTATAGACGATACTAATCCGGTCCCCGACACCCGTGCTCCTCCGGATTCCTGCTTGGCCACTGGTGCATCTCCCAGCTGCACGGTGGTGGTGGGTGTTCGGGGGGGGGGGGAATAGGTTTGGGCCGCAGCCAAAAGCAGGCCGTGACGGTGACCAGCCTCCCTAGCATCACCGTTGCGGCTTGCTATTGGCTGCGGCACTGCTACTATTTCTCTGGTGAAGGAGCATGTGCCTATGAAGTCTGACACTGTTCGCACTGGTATACACTGAAAATGTACTGCCAAAATTATGCCAACAAAACTTGTCTATGGTTCAATTTTTGTGAGTTATAAGTCTTTGATGTTGCCTAAGGACCTTTTTAAAAAAAATATATATATATAATTAGAGGAGCAGATTTTGGCCTAGGATATACTGTTCTGAATGCATGTGTGGTACATGCTCCATTGAGCAAAGCAATAAGACATACTTCTTCTTTTTAGCAGGAAACAAATGTATTTCACCATACCAGACTTTCCTTTACATTAGGGGGTTATATAATTCTATCAGTTTCTATAAAGATATGATTAACCCTTTCAGCCCCAGAGGATTGTCCGTTTTTGTGTTTCCGTTGTGTATTCCCTGCCGTCCCTGAATTTATTATTTTTTTTTTCTGTTTACATAGATGTATGAGGGCTTGGTTTTTTTGCGGGACTTTCTAATGGCATCATTTAATATTGCATACAATGTGGTAGGAAGCTGGAAAAATTTTCCAGATGGGGTGGAATTGAAAAAAAAAATGCAATTCTGCCATCATTTTTTACAAAATGTATTTGCGCAGAAACTCAAATTTATAACATTTAATTTCCGTAGTGAGTATGGTACTATTGCATTTACTTTTACTATTATTGAGTTTGCAGAGTGCTATTGTACTGTGTTTGTTATAACGAAAAGAGGCCCCATGTTGTAGCCGGGTCCAAATTGACAGAAGACATGGCAGCACAAGTAGGCAGAGTCAACAAAAGTAGGCAATACTGAAGTGCAGCACAAAATACTGCCCTGCAGAAACAAATATCATAGTGTAGCACAAAATACTGTTTCAAAAGAACCAAATACCACAGAGCAGTACAACATACTGCCGCTCTTGCCACAGTATTCAGTGATACAGTTCAGTTCGAGAGGGCACCTGCGGCCATTGGCCAGGTGCATAAGTACCTGATGGTGATAGCATTAATTTATGCTAGGAGTATCAGATCATTAGGTACCCAGCCAGCAGCCATGAGATGGTCTTGAGCAGCCCCCTGGGCATCGGCCCACCGGGAAAATTCACTGTAGGGTCTATGGACAGTCGGCCTCTGCACCGGGCTCATACTGTGTTTGCAATATGCAGCATTAATGCAATTAAATTAATGATTGTCCAATCATAATAGCCATTGCACTACTTTTTACAACCTGAGTGGCTGTTTATTTTGTAATTTCAAGTGCTTCCCTTTAATGCAATTAAATGAATGATTGTCCAGATAACTTACATGCTGTGCTTCAGGGGTCATGGGTGGAGGGGACAATCTCAAACCACTGCCCTGCCATCGGTACTGTGAGAACTCATTTTGCCCATGTCTCCATATGCTTATAGTGACTCCAGATGTTATCTTCTTAAATAGACATGTGACAGTTGCACCACGTGGTTTGTGGACTGGGGTCCTCTTAAAGGGAACCTGTCACCAGTTTTATGGTGTCCTAACTAAGGGCAACATAAATAAGTGACTGATTCTCTTAGCAAAATGCTGGGTCACTTTCTTTAATTGACCCAGTCAATCTGCCAACATCTTGTATTGAAAAGCTCCAGCTGATAATGATGAGTCATGAATATTTATGAGCTCCTGACTCTCCCCGCCCACCTGCTGCTGAATGACAGTTTGTTTCCATAGGAATCAGTAGCAGGTGGGCAGGGGAGTGGCTATAGCTCTGAATTAAATATGCGCTGGACTCAATGACATCACGCCGGACTCCAATCAGGTCATTAGCATGCGGCATGCAGCATCTTTGTGTGTATATTATGAGGTAACCATCTGTCACACCAGTAAGTGAATACATCTAAGGCACTTTTTAGTAGTTAATGATTGTATATAATTAGTTAGATTATAATCAAATATCCACATGACAGGTTCCCTTTAAAAAGAGTGTCTCTCATTCAATAGGTCATATTTTGTCGGCATTACACAGACAACCCATTGATTTGAATGGGCGTAGAGTAATGCTTAATTTTTCCCCACATATTACAGCTGACTGTTGGAAGATGACACTTTTTGATCAGCTTATTGTGAAGAAACTCTTCTAACATGTAGAGATTGATCAAATTGGGGAACCCCTTTAATGTTGCGTAGGCTGCAAAATTTGCCCAAAATTTGCAGCCCTGTGCATACCTATCCAACCGTTTTCCAACTACTCTTCTACATTCATTTGCAAACAGGTCAGGTTTCGTATTATTCAAAGCGTTGTGACTGCCTATCAAAGGGCTGCAAATAGTTATAAAATATACGGTAACGTTTCGGGACACGTTCTTTTCTGATGTTAAAAACACTACTTCAAAGAAGACAGGAACCCCACTTGAAATCTTGAGTTCTTTTTTTTTTTTCTATTCCACAAAATTTATATCGTTAAAAATGCAAAGCTGCTTGGTTAACTGACCCAATGCTTTCTGGTCTATTTTCTATTCGCCTTCTCTTTTATTGTGACCTTTGGGTGGGCACCATGAAAGAAGACCCACAACTCATTACTTTGAGTTGCCAGCTGTACATTTTTGCATTACCTGATTTCTCATGAACATTCTGACTATACGTGAGTTTCCATGTCCAGCTCTGAGCACTGTATCCATGAATAGAAAATTCTCAAGGACACATGGATTCTCGTTCCATTGTTGAAGATTTGGGTAATAGGGCATTTTTTTAATTTAATCTGAGCTTTTTTACCACTTTCAGAAAAAAGAATCTTATTAGCATTCTCTATTCATTTAGATTTCCGTATCACAGCTGCTATGACTGCAGTTAAGATTTAACGAAACTGAGGGGATGCAAAATTGGTGCAGTTGCAATTCAGTGAAGGAGATGAAAAGAAGAAAATGTGAAGCTTTTTTTTTTATCAGAAGTTGAAGAAAGGGCTCCAATTAAAAAAAAAAGAAAAAAGTGAAAAGGAGACTGCTATAGACCAAGCCGAAAAAACACAAGCCGTGGAGGAAATGCAAAAGGACAAATTAGTGGGACAGAAAAAGAATCAAAATGAGAAATTAGGTTAATATACAGTACACCAATGTGTCAAGCAAAACAACTAGAGGATGCTCTAAGAAGATTGGAAAAATTATGTAAAAGTATATAACCAAATTTCAAAAAAATTAAAAAAATGTGAAAACTTTAAAATTATATGATTGGATTTATGTTACTCATGAGTTAATTATTCTGCAAAAGAAGATCTATAACAAAAGGCAGCATTCAGCCATAATGCACGCCAAGACGCCTTTTGTGTTGCGTTCATTGATATTCAATATACCGCCTGCTTGCCGCCATTCTGTCTATAACAAAGTTTCAAAAAACGTTATTCCATTTGATCTTCAAAGAAACATTAAAAGAGTTCAATTTAATATATTGTTATAAAGGAGTTCAATCCCCTCCCTTTCCAGACCTGCAAAGGGAAGCATATTTACCCGCTCCCTGCCACTGGGTATCGGCTCAATAACTACATGGCCGCATTGTCTTGCTCAGGTACCTACTGTCAACACCTGCTTTGATGCTTCAGCCAAAGACTGACCACAGAGGTGGCCTTGCGTTATGTCAATTGGTCAGGTGACGCATGTGGGCCAGGTCACAACTGCTGCCAGTCATTGAGCTAGGCAGTGGCGGTAAGGGTAGGAGCTGGGACCCAGAAGCGATAAGCAGATAAGTATAGCTCCCTTCAGAGTTGCCAACCAGAATTTTTCTTTTTTTCTGGAGAACTTATGCCAAAATCACGGACAGCCTACATTTTTTAAGGACAAATTGGAAAACCCTAATGAATGATGAAGATTTTAATTAATACATGTCTGTAGCCCAATATACTGATAATAACTGAGCTGTAGAATCATGATTAGGGATGAGCAAACTTCATATTTAGTAGTTCATGTTCGGGTTGGGGTATATTCTGAATTGCGTTATGGATTCCGTTACCAGGGACCATAACGCAATTTTATGACGGAATGCATAACAGAATGCCTTTAGAGACATTCTGTTATTCATTCCGTCATAATAAAGTCTATGCTGGAGTCGAACTTCCAAACTTGAACTTCAAAATATAAAGTTCGCTCATCGCTAATCATGATAATAACTTCCAAAGTAATCTAGTCCTGTACCACCAACTGAAAAAAATTCACAGACACAGGAAAAAAAGTCACCTATTTTTACAGACTGTCCACTAATTTCTGGACGGTTGGCAACCCTGCTACCTTTGCAGATCTAGGTGAACAACCCCTTTAATAAGTAGCAGAAAAAATATATCCTACTAATAGGGTATTCCTATATTAGACATTTACGGCATATTGCTGGGATATGCCATAAATGTAAGTTGGGTGGAAGGGACCCTGAAGTACCTCCATGTGTGGTGTCCTCTCCATTCTCTGCTATAGTACTTCTGAAATTAGCTTCGTGCACTTGCTCCACTACTTTTGGAAATCCCATAGCACTGAATGAAGAGGACTCTGCAAATACACATTGTGCTCTCTGTTCACCTCTGGCCCCCATTCTGGAGATAGGAGTGGGTATATATAGGAAATAGGAGCAGGTCAGAATTACCATTTACCTCTTTAGTATTCTCCATAGTAAGTTTACTTTAGCAGACTTTAGATTTATTTCTAGAGATGAGTGAATTGATTTCCAAATTTAGAAATTTGAATAAAAATTTTCAAAAATAATTTATTTGTAAAATTTTCCGGGATTTGGGTAGCCTAATAACACTTAACATCCTGTCTGGGTGACAACTACTGAATTAGGGTAGTGACTCAAGAAAGAGACAATCCTAGCATGGAATGGGTTTTCGAGGTTTTCTCCTCTATTTCTAAGCAGAGAGCGGCTACTAAGCATGTCTCTGGAGGACCTAGCATGTTCATGTATTACACTGACAGACCACTGATTCTGGTGGGAACTATGCAATGCTTTATTAGTCCTATGGTGGTACTGAAAGGAAAATGTATATGTACATGCTGCTGGGTACCTCCGCTTACATACTCGAGCTGACCCCTGTGCTCAACAAAAGGATTGCCAAAAATGGCCTAGCCTTTTAATGGATTAATAAATGGTCTAAGGATTCTGCTCTGGTCTGATGAATGCACTGGTTGTACGGCATTATTATTAACCCGTTGAGGAGCTTACAGTGCATATTATGATTCCATGAGATTTAATAAGGTAGGTTTTCTGCATCTTATTTTAACCGAGGTATCTGTTATCATTCTTATGATATTTAGGGAAGCACATCAGGAAACACACAAAACAAGGGAAAAAGTGCTATTCATAATAAGATCCAATGGACATTTAGCAGAGATTGTGTTCCTTTAATTAGAAATTTCATGTAAAATGATTTCATTAGTGTCCAAATGTCAAACGGTAATTAAGCAGGCAAGTCATTCTAAAGTATATTACCTCAACTTCTAGCACAACAAGGAAGGCCATCTTTTTAGAATTCCCTTGGATCTCAATACTAAATGAATGAAATTCTTGCATTTGCTTTGGATGTGAATTGAGGAAACATGATAACAAAAATTACTACAAGATTGATAATATCAATGACAAGCGTCTCAACCCCCTTTTACTCATACTGTGAAGCAAGACATCTAGCAATCAGTGTCTGTTCACATAATTTCAGAGGGTGGTATATTAGAAAAATAGAAACAGCGTCCTTGTCCATGGGTTATGGTCCACTGGTCTCCTCCGCTAGCGATCAGCTGATCTCCTCTAGCTCCTCCAGAGTTTGATGAGGAGTGATCACTAATGCCATCATTCTTCCTCATACAGACTCGTTGTTTTTCAGCAGCAGATCATGTTTACACAGCGCGTTCGGCTGTCGGGAAACAAGGATTTTTTTGTGCTGCAAAAAAGATCTAATTGCCCGATGAACTAGCGTTTTGCTTGTTCATCAGGTAAGTGGTGGTGCATTTACACAGCTAAATCATTGTTAACAAGCGTTACTATGAACACTCATTAGCGATGATCTGTTCAATTCTCGGCCCGTGTAAAGGGCCCTTAAGATGGTCGCATGCTTTAAGACTACACATTCTGTGCATTGGTAGCCCAAAACATTTCCTACTTGTCCAGCCCTGCTCTTGGACTGGCCAGCACTGTTCACGTGACCAATCCAAGAGTAGCAGGAAGTGTCTTGTGATACCAAATGCAGATAAGCAGATTGTTGGTAAGAAATGCTTCCTTCCCAACAATCTGCTTGTACATCGTTCCGTGTAAAGGGACCTTAACATGGCAGAAGTGAAGCCTGAGAATTAGCAGATATGCAACTAACCAGATGAAAATTGAGTGTATCTTATGAGTGTCTTGTTCGTTCCCCAGTTCAGTTGAATTTTTTTCTTGAACCGGAAGGTTCGCCTCAACAGAGAAGAAAACATTATGTAACGCCAACGTTTTTTTTAATTTTAAATAGTTACATCTTAGGGATACACATCTTTCCAGTTAAGTATTCTTTGTGCACACCTAGAAACACTTGTCTTGGTGTGTGTCCATCAATGTGCGTAACACAAATCACTCCTTACAATATAACAACTGTGCTTTAAAAGAATCTTCGCCACCTTTTTTTCCCCTGTGAAGAGTCCTTCTGGGCCTTTATATTCCTCCGTCTGACCCCATGCCTTAGTGATTGTGCCTCTGGCTCATAATGACCCTCAGATAGTTTATTGTACATTAAAATACATTGAAAAGATGGCAACGATTCTCCTTAACCCTTTCACTGTTCCATTCTGCTTTTAAGGTCTTTCAGGCAGCAAACAGCAGCTGAATGAAATGAACAATATATCATGCTGTACCATTCAGATTAAAGCATTCTCTGAGCTTCCGGCACGATGCTCGCTTTATCATCTTGTGATCTGCATCTTCTGGGCATAATAGACAGAGGAATTCTAATTAAGATTCTAGTCTATGAATGGGAATGCTGAGTTTTCGGTATATATTTGTTTTGTACATGCCCAAAGGACCCTATTTCATAGGCAACCCTAAAAGCTGGGGTGGTATCAGGGTCAACTTTGAGAGTCAAATCCCAACACTCAAGCACAGGGGGAAAAAAATGTGGTCATTTATTTTTTTCATTTGAACCTAATTTTTTTAAAAATAATATCAATTTGAAAATCAACACAATTTACTGTAACTAATGTGTTTTATATGTAGTACATGTATTCATATTTTATAAAGTAGCCTCTTAAAGGGATGGTTAAAGCAGCCATTTTAGAAGCTCTACTAACTAAAACATCTCAAGCATTTTACAAACAAATTACATCATGAGGTCTGATGATATAACCTGTCACCATGAAAATGCATGTTAAAAGGCAGGAGAAGCTGAGCAGAATGTTATATTGTTTTATGAGAAAAGATTTGGTATAACTTGTAATTTATTCATTTAAATCTCTGCTTTTTCTATGCTTAAGGGGCCATGTGGGCAGTAACAATTAGTGACTGATAGCTAATTCTGCTTGAGTAAGCATAGAGAGTAAGCTGTCAATCGCGGATAGGACCACCCACGTGACTCCTAAGCATAAAAAGAAAGTTTTACTGAATCTTTTCTCATAAAACTATATATCAGTCTGCTCAGCTCCTCCTGCTCTATAACATGATGCCTGCAGATTGCACTGCATTTTCATTGTAGCAGATAACCTTTAACCACTTGCCGACCTCCAAAAGTCGCCACTTTAAAGATGGTGCCCGCCTACGCGTGCACCATAGCTGCATGGTTTTTGCAGTTTTAAACATTTTACCCCTCAGATGCCATCGTCAAATGTGACAATGGCATCAGAGCAGTCCAAAAGGGGGACCTGGCTGAGATCAGGGAACCTGTTACGGTATAGTAATAGCCCAAAGCCTCAAGCAGGCTTCAGTAGCTATTACTAGACTATACCAATACAGGCCATTAAGTGGCAGCTCTGTATTGGTATATTGTAAAGCCATCACAGAACACAATAGGCAATCTAATGATTGCCAGTTATAGTCATCCAGGGTGACTTAAAAAGGTTAAAAAAAAAAAGTTTTTAAAAGTATAAAAAAAAAGAAAAAATATAAAAGTTCAAATCATTCCCCTTTCCCCCAAAATCAAAATACATAACCAATAAAAAAAAAAAATACACATCATGGACATCGCCACGTGCGAAAGCGACTGTACTATTAAAATATAACAATCTTTATCCCTTACGGCGAATGGCATAACAAAAAAAAAAAGTCCAATTTGCCATTTTTTGTCACTTCATCTGCCCAAATGTTAAGGGGGTTTCCACGATTTTAATATTGATGACCTATCATAGGTCATCAATATAAGATCGGTCGGGGTCTGACTCCCGGTATCCCCACTGATCAGCTGATTAAAGAGAAGGCCGAGCTGCCTTACCTTTATTGGTTATCTGCTTGCTCTCAAAATTGCAGCGGTGAGCAAATGTAGTTACAAGCTAGTTCGTATTCAAGTCAGGCCATAAATCCCCCATAAAACTATGGCAGAATTGTGTTTTTGTTTTCCAAATCCATCCCATTTGGAATTTTTTTCCAACTCCCCACTATATCATATGCAATATTAAATAGTGCCATTAGAAAGTACAACTTGTCCCGCAAAAAAAAAAAAAAGCCCTCATGAGGCTATGTGAACAGAAAACTAAAAAAAGTTAGGGATCTGGGAAGATGGGGAGTTAAAAAATGTAAACGCAAAACCGGAAAATTGAAAGGTCCTCTAAGAGTTAAAGGCTTTTTAAACATACACTTGTCAGAGTTCCATTTTATCAGGGGAAGTTGCTGTTGGCTGACCATCTCGTCTGCAGCAGCCACTATATATGGTATATGACTTGTAAGTCATGGATCAATTAATTCCTCCAGAGAAAAAGAAAGTCACTGCTTGTTAGCAGCTCTTTGCTCTGACTTATAGATGGGAGGATGGGAGGTCCTGAGGGGTGAAGTTCATAATGAGATATACAGACGTGGACAAAATTGTTGGTACCCTTTGGTCAATGAAAGAAAAAGTCACAATGGTCACAGAAATAACTTTAATCTGACAAAAGTAATAATAAATTAAAATTCTATAAATGTTAACCAATGAAAGTCAGACATTGTTTTTCAACCATGCTTCAACAGAATTATGTAAAAAAATAAACTCATGAAACAGGCATGGACAAAAATGATGGTACCCCTAGAAAACACAGAACATAATGTGACCAAAGGGACATGTTAATTCAAGGTGTGTCCACTAATTAGCATCACAGGTGTCTACAACCTTGTAATCAGCCATTGGGCCTATATATATGGCTCCAGGTAATCACTGTGTTGTTTGGTGATATGGTGTGTACCACACTCGACATGGACCAGAGGAAGCAAAGGAAAGAGCTGTCTCAAGAGATCAGAAAGAAAATTATAGACAAGCATGTTAAAGGTAAAGGCTATAAGACCATCTCCAAGCAACTAGATGTTCCTGTGAGTACAGTTGCACATATTATTCATAAGTTTAAGATCCATGGGACTGTAGCCAACCTCCCTGGACGTGGCCGCAGGAGGAAAATTGATGACAAATCTAAGAGACGGATAATCCGAATGGTAACAAAAGAGCCTAGAAAGACTTCTAAAGAGATTCAAGGTGAACTTCATGCTCAAGGAACATCAGTGTCAGATCGCACCATCCGTCGTTGTTTGAGCCAAAGTGGACTACATGGGAGACGACCAAGGAGGACACCATTGTTGAAAACGAATCATAAAAAAGCAAGACTGGAATATGCCAAACTACATGTTGACAAGCCACAAAGCTTCTGGGAGAATGTCCTGTGGACAGATGAGACAAAAATCGAAGTTTTTGCCAAGGCACATCAGCTGTATGTTCACAGACGAAAAAATGAAGCATATCAAGAAAAGAACACTGTCCCTACTGTGAAACATGGAGGAGGCTCTGTTATGTTCTGGGGCTGCTTTGCTGCGTCTGGCACAGGGTGTCTTGAATCTGTGCAGGGTACAATGAAATCTCAAGACTATCAAGGAATTCTAGAGAGAAATGTACTAGCCAGTGTCAGAAAGCTTGGTCTCAGTCGCAGGTCATGGGTCTTGCAACAGGACAATGACCCAAAACACACCGCTAAAAACACCCAAGAATGGCTAAGAGGAAAAAATTGGACTATTCTAAAGTGGCCTTCTATGAGCCCTGACCTCAATCCTATTGAGCATCTTTGGAAGGAGCTGAAACATGCAGTCTGGAAAAGGCACCCTTCAAACCGGACACAACTGGAGCAGTTTGCTCATGAGGAGTGGGCCAAAATACCTGCTGAGAGGTGCAGATGTCTCATTGACAGTTACAGGAAGCGTTTGATTGCAGTGATTGCCTCAAAAGGTTGCGCAACAAAATATTAAGTTAGGGGTACCATCATTTTTGTCCATGCCTGTTTCATGAGTTTATTTTTTTACATAATTCTGTTGAAGCATGGTTGAAAAACAATGTCTGACTTTCATTGGTTAACATTTATAGAATTTTAATTTATTATTACTTTTGTCAGATTAAAGTTATTTCTGTGACCATTGTGACTTTTTCTTTCATTGACCAAAGGGTACCAACAATTTTGTCCACGTCTGTATAGAAAGGGGATTCCCTGATAAGACAACCACTTCAACTATTTCCACATTGATAAACGACCCCCCCCCCCCCACCACCATCCATCCTTTGGGAAAAGCTCTCATGAACTAATTGGAAGAGACGTGATCCTGTCTTTATCTTTAAATACATGGCTCATGCTCAAAGCCGCAATATCATCATATGCAAGAAGCGTGCAAAAGATAATGGCATATTAACTTTGGGAACCACACCTATCTCCAAAATGGAAGTCCCCTAACCTCCATCTGGCCTGGTGAAGAAGGCACCAGAGGTAGGAGCCACATTTGTCAGATATTTATGGGATATCCAGAAGTGTAAGGTGGGAATACCCCTATACAGAATTCTTCCTTACAACTAGACATCCTGATACTAAGCTATCTATCTACATGAAATAAGCAAAACAGGTGCACACCTGAGGGGACTAGATCAGTACTCAATACAGGTGAGTGGGACACACCTAATGTGTGTGTGGGGGATAACAACTCTCCCCTAATGGCAGATGCTGAGCGATATAAGGATCAGGCAGTTGGATTTCAACATGCCTGATCCTTTGGTTCTAGGTGAGATAAGCTTCTGCCAGAGGTGTCTAGTAGGATCTTACTCACCGCTCCACATTCTGAACCCATGCATGCTCAACTGAGCACACATATGAATGAGGGGGGTCAGGAGTACGGCATACATATTAGGACATCGTCAGACATCATCCACAACTCCATCCTCCGTCAGGCAAAACTCCATCAGCCCTCAGACATCAGACAAAACTCCGTCCTCCGTCAGCCAAAGCTCCATCAGACATCAGACAAAACTCCGTCCTCCGTCAGACAAAACTCCATCAGCCCTCAGACATCAGACAAAACTCCGTCCTCCGTCACCCAAAACTCCATCAGACCTCAGACATCAGACAAAACTCCGTCCTCCATCAGGCAAAACTCCATCAGACCTCAGACATCAGACAAAACTCCGTCCTCCGTCACCCAAAACTCCATCAGACCTCAGACATCAGACAAAACTCCGTCCTCCATCAGGCAAAACTCCATCAGACCTCAGACATCAGACAAAACTCTGTCCTCCGTCACCCAAAACTCCATCAGACCTCAGACATCAGACAAAACTCCGTCCTCCGTCAGCCAAAACTCCATCAGACCTCAGACATCAGACAAAACTCCGTCCTCCGTCAGGCAAAACTCCATCAGACCTCAGACATCAGACAAAACTCCGTCCTCCGTCAGGCAAAACTCCATCAGACATCAGACATCAGACAAAATTCCGTCCTCCGTCCCCCAAAACTCCATCAGACCTCAGACATCAGACAAAACTCTGTCCTCCATCACCCAAAACTCCATCAGACCTCAGACATCAGACAAAACTCTGTCCTCCGTCACCCAAAACTCCATCAGACCTCAGACATCAGACAAAACTCCGTCCTCCGTCAGGCAAAACTCCATCAGACCTCAGACATCAGACAAAACTCCGTCCTCCATCAGGCAAAACTCCATCAGACCTCAGACATCAGACAAAACTCCGTCCTCCGTCAGGCAAAACTCCATCAGACCTCAGACATCAGCTAAAACTCCGTCAGACCTCAGACATCAGACAAAACTCCGTCCTCCCTAACTCAAAATACGCCCTACTACACACACTATTCACTTGACGGAGCTGCTAGCTGCTGGAGAGGCAAAGGACCTGTGATGACGTCATGACCATGTGACGAGTCACGTGTGTGGGAGGGGTCAGATGTGCACAGCAGCTGGTAGAGTGTACAGAACAGTAGCCATCAAATAGAGCTCTGTACTAGAGATGTGTGTGTAACCTGCATGTAGCAGAGCTGTGTACTGTGTTACAGAGATGTATGTGTAACCTGCAGGTAGCAGAGCTGTGTACTGTGTTACAGAGATGTATGTGTAAACTGCAGGTAGCAGATCTGTATGTGTAACCTGCAGGTAGCAGAGCTGTGTACTGTGTTACAGAGATGTATGTGTAACCTGCATGTAGCAGAGCTGTGTACTGTGTTACAGAGATGTACGTGTAACCTGCAGGTAGCAGAGCTGTGTACTGTGTAGCAGATCTGTATGTGTAACCTGCATGTAGCAGAGCTGTGTACTGTGTAGCAGAGCTGTATGTGTAACCTGCATGTAGCAGAGCTGTGAACTGTGTAGCAGAGCTGTATGTGTAACCTGCATGTAGCAGTGCTGTGTACTGTGTAGCAGAGCTGTATGTGTAACCTGCATGTAGCAGAGCTGTGTACTGTGTTACAGGGATGTATGTGCAACCTGCAGGTAGCAGTGTTGTGTACTGTGTAGCAGAGATGTGTACTGTGTTACAGAGATGTGTGTGTAGCCTGCATGTAGCAGAGCTGTGTACTGTGTATATAGAGCAGTGTGTGTAACAGCATGTAGCAGAGCTGTGTACTGTGTTACAGAGATGTGTGTGTAACCTGCATGTAGAAGTGCTGTGTACTGTGTAGCAGAGCTGTATGTGTAACCTGCATGTAGCAGAGCTGTGTACTGTGTTACAGAGATGTATGTGTAACCTGCATGTAGCAGAGCTGTGTACTGTGTTACAGAGATGTATGTGTAACCTGCATGTAGCAGGCTGTGTACTGTGTTACAGGGATGTATGTGCAACCTGCATGTAGCAGAGCTGTGTACTGTGTATATAGAGCAGTTTGTCTAACCGCATGTAGCAGAGCTGTGTACTGTGTTACAGAGATGTGTGTGTAACCTGCATGTAGCAGTGCTGTGTACTGTGTAGCAGAGCTGTATGTGTAACCTGAATGTAGCAGAGCTGTGTACTGTGTAGCAGAGCTGTATGTGTAATCTGCATGTAGCAGAGCTGTGTGCTGTGTAGCGGTGCTGTATGTGTAACCTGCATGTAGCAGAGCTGTGTACTGTGCTACAGGGATGTATGTGCAACCTGCATGTAGCAGAGCTGTGTACTGTGTATATAGAGCAGTTTGTCTAACCGCATGTAGCAGAGCTGTGTACTGTGTTACAGAGATGTGTGTGTAACCTGGGAACTATAAAAAAGTGTAAAAAAAACCCATAAATATTCAGATCACCCCCCTTTTCCCAAAATTAAAATAAAAGACACATCATGGGTGTCGCAATGTGTAAAAACGCCCATTGTATAAAAATATATTCCCTATACGGCAAACAGCAAAACAGAAAAAAAAAAAAGAGTCCAAATGTCCGATTCGCCGTTTTTGGTCACTTCATTTGCTACAAAAATGTAAATAAAAAGTGATCAAAAAGTCTTAAACACTCCAGAATGCAATCAGTAAAAAGTTTAGATTGCCCCGCAAAAAATGAGCCCCCATCCAGCTCTGTACACATAATTACAAAAAGGTTATGGGGCTCAAAATATGGCGACAAAAAAAATCGGATATTTTTTTTTATTTTTATCACTATTAAAACGCAAGAAAAACTATACATATAAGGTATTGCCGGATTCCATCTGACCTGTAGAATAAAAGTAATCAGTCAGTTTTATCGCACATCGAATGTTGTAAATAAAAATCACGTAAAACTGTGGTGGAATTGCTTTTTTTTTTCAACAGGAAGAATGGGCAGTTTTACCATCTGAGAAAATAAAGAGCCTCATCCACAACTACTACAAAAGACTTCAAGCTGTCATTGATGTTAAAGGGGGCAATACATGTTATTAATAACTGGGGCGTGTAAACTTCTGATCAGGGTCATTTGGGGAGTTTGTGTTGTGATTATGATTTATAAAGAGTAAACACCGTTGTTTGACATAAATGGCTTCAGCCGTCAACTAACCATGAGCGAGAGAGAAGTGTCCGTGTTATCAATCATATTCTCTAAACAATGGTTAAAGGGGTATTCTCATCTTAATGATCACTGGTAAATCTGGTAATGATTTGACAGTGATAATTTTTCTAAATACATTTTATTACCCAATTCCCATCCTTTTTTAGAAAATAAGTCCCCTCTTACCTGATGTTGTCTTTGGTCTCCCCTGGTCACGGCCACCTCTCCTGTCGAATCCAGCCGGGCCACGCTTGCGCAGAAGACGGAAAATTCTCTCCCGGCTGGGCCGCGCAATGTCCTGCACATGCGCCATGATGACTTCTTCCTGGCCAGTATAGTACAGAGCTGCGAATGCGCACGCCGACTCTGTACTATACAGGCCAGGAATAAGTCACCATGGCACATGCGCGGCGCTGTGCGCGTTCAGGACATTGCGCGGGAGAAGAATACAGGAAGTGAACATCACGCTCAAGGAAGGTAAGTATGAAAAAGGGAAGATGAGAATACCCCTTTAAGAAATCATAAATTCTGCAAGGGTATGTAAACTTATCAGCACAACTGTAAGTAGCTGTGTGATATAAATCTGTGGAATATGGGAAGCACAAGAGGATGTGCACCTTAAATCCCATCTTTGTAAGGCCTCTTGCACATGGTCGCTGTGTGCCTGTGGTCGAATTGTGGACCACATACGGCGGTTCCGCAATACACAGGGCACCAGCCGTGTGCATCCCGCATCCGTGATGTCGACCCATTCACTTGAACGGAACAGAAACACGGATCGGATCCCCACAGAAGCACTACAGAGTGCTGGTTCCGTGGTGTTTCTGGCCGTGCCTCCGCACAGCAAAAAAGTAGAACATATTCACGGACCCATTCAAGTTGAATGGGTCTGGATCTGTCCCGGCCGCTGCACGCACATTGCCCGTGCATTGGGGACTGCAAATTGCTGTCCCCAATGCACGGAATGGACCAACAACGTTCATGTCCAAGAGGCCTAACACTTGTGATCTGTGTGAAGCGGCATATATGCATTCATGTTGCATGTATTTATTAATTAGGGTTACCAATTCTGAGTAACTCGGAGTGACTTTTTTTTTGTCGTCATATTTTGAGCTCTATAACTTTTTTGTAATTATGTGTACAGAGCTGGATGGGGGCTCATTTTTTGCGGGGCAATCTGAACTTTTCACTGATACCATTCTGGGGTGTTTAAGACTTTTTGATTACTTTTTATTTACATTTTTGTAGCAAATGAAGTGACCAAAAACGGCGAATCGGACATTTGGACTCTTTTTTTTCTTCTGTTTTGCCGTTTGCCGTATGGGGAATATATTTTTATACAATGGGTGTTTTTACACATTGCGACACCCATGATGTGTATTTTTTTAGTTATTTTATTTTCATTTTGGGAAAAGGGGGGTGATCTGAATTTTTATGTTTTATTTTACACTTTTTTATAGTTCCCAGGTTACACACACATCTCTGTTACACAGTAAAAAGCTCTGCTACATGCGGTTACACACACATCTCTGTAACACAGTACACAGCACTGCTACATGCAGGTTGCACATACATCCCTGTAACACAGTACACAGCCTGCTACATGCAGGTTACACATACAGCTCCGCTACACAGCACACAGCTCTGATACATGCAGATTACACATACAGCTCTGCTACACAGTACACAGCTCTGCTACATTCAGGTTACAAATACAGCTCTGCTACACAGTACACAGCACTGCTACATGCAGGTTACACATACAGCTCTGCTACACAGTACACAGCTCTGCTACATGCAGGTTACACATACAGTTCTGCTACACAGTACACAGCTCTGCTACCTGCAGGTTACACATACATCTCTGTAACACAGTACACAGCTCTGCTACATGCAGGTTACACATACAGATCTACTACACAGTACACAGCTCTGCTACCTGCAGGTTACACATACAGATCTGCTACACAGTACAGAGCTCTGCTACCTGCAGGTTACACATACAGATCTGCTACACAGTACACAGCTCTGCTACCTGCAGGTTACACATACATCTCTGTAACACAGTACACAGCTCTGCTACCTGCAGGTTACACATACAGATCTGCTACCTGCAGGTTACACATACATCTCTGTAACACAGTATACAGCTCTGCTACATGCAGGTTACACATACATCTCTGTAACACAGTACACAGCTCTGCTACCTGCAGGTTACACATACATCTCTAACACAGTACACAGCTCTGCTACCTGCAGGTTACACATACAGATCTGCTACCTGCAGGTTACACATACATCTCTGTAACACAGTACACAGCTCTGCTACATGCAGGTTACACATACATCTCTGTAACACAGTACACAGCTCTGCTACCTGCAGGTTACACATACATCTCTAACACAGTACACAGCTCTGCTACCTGCAGGTTACACATACAGATCTGCTACCTGCAGGTTACACATACATCTCTGTAACACAGTACACAGCTCTGCTACATGCAGGTTACACATACATCTCTGTAACACAGTACACAGCTCTGCTACCTGCAGGTTACACATACAGATCTGCTACACAGTACAGAGCTCTGCTACCTGCAGGTTACACATACAGATCTGCTACACAGTACACAGCTCTGCTACCTGCAGGTTACACATACATCTCTGTAACACAGTACACAGCTCTGCTACCTGCAGGTTACACATACAGATCTGCTACCTGCAGGTTACACATACATCTCTGTAACACAGTACACAGCTCTGCTACATGCAGGTTACACATACATCTCTGTAACACAGTACACAGCTCTGCTACCTGCAGGTTACACATACATCTCTAACACAGTACACAGCTCTGCTACCTGCAGGTTACACATACAGATCTGCTACCTGCAGGTTACACATACAACTCTAAAACACAGTACACAGCTCTGCTACATGCAGGTTACACACACATCTCTAGCACAGAGCTCTATTTGATGGCTACTGTTCTGTACACTCTACCAGCTGCTGTGCACATCTGACCCCTCCCACACACGTGACTCGTCACATGGTCATGACGTCATCACAGGTCCTTTGCCTCTCCAGCAGCTAGCAGCTCCGTCAGGTGAAGAGTGTGTGTAGTAGGGCGTATTTTGAGTTAGGGAGGACGGAGTTTTGGCTGATGCCTGATGGAGGACGGAGTTTTGTCTGATGTCTGAGGTCTGATGGAGTTTTGCCTGATGGAGGACGGAGTTTTGGCTGATGTCTGAGGTCTGATGGAGTTTTGCCTGACGGAGGACGGAGTTTTGTCTGATGTCTGAGGTCTGATGGAGTTTTGCCTGACGGAGGACGGAGTTTTCTCTGATGTCTGAGGTCTGATGGAGTTTTGCCTGACGGAGGACGGAGTTTTGTCTGATGTCTGATGGAGTTTTGCCTGATGGAGGACGGAGTTTTGTCTGATGTCTGAGGTCTGATGGAGTTTTGCCTGACGGAGGACGGAGTTTTGTCTGATGTCTGATGGAGTTTTGCCTGATGGAGGACGGAGTTTTGTCTGATGTCTGAGGTCTGATGGAGTTTTGCCTGACGGAGGACGGAGTTTTGTCTGATGTCTGAGGTCTGATGGAGTTTTGGGTGACGGAGGACGGAGTTTTGTCTGATGTCTGAGGTCTGATGGAGTTTTGCCTGATGGAGGACGGAGTTTTGTCTGATGTCTGAGGTCTGATGGAGTTTTGGGTGACGGAGGACGGAGTTTTGTCTGATGTCTGAGGTCTGATGGAGTTTTGCCTGACGGAGGATGGAGTTTTGTCTGATGTCTGATGGAGTTTTGGGTGATGGAGGACGGAGTTTTGTCTGATGTCTGAGGGCTGATGGAGTTTTGCCTGACGGAGGATGGAGTTGTGGATGATGTCTGACGATGTCCTAATATGTATGCCGTACAGGAGAGATATCTGTTGGCCGAACCATGTATGGCCAGCTATAGTCTCAGTTGACTAATGGACACATAGTCCTGTAAGTTTGTTTCCTATTTGTTTTGTGCGGCACACAGACTGTAAGCAGCTGACAAGACACCAGACAAATGGAAAAAGTAACCCAGTGTGAATATCAAATATTAACATGCTGTCTCCAAAACTCATCAGGAGCGCACTCACATCCTGCATGTGTTCTCTGTGCACTGGAGAGGAGATCTGAAAGATGTATATCTGCCTCTGCTTGTTTTAGGGTGTTGTGTTATTTGCTTAGGTGTTTTATGCAATTTCCCTGGTTGTATCCATGGGAAATGCACAACAAGCATTAAGAAGTATTGAAAGAATGGTATTCTGTATCTTCTCATGTTATCGGAGGGCAGAACAATAAACGTTAGTGGATATTCAGGTTCTCAGGGAGATGTCTGGCTCGCTTCTGTAAAATCAATTCTGTTAGTACACAAACCTCCAGGATATTGAGAACTGGAGAAGGTGTCCAATTATACCATACATGAAAAAATCTCAGGACAAATTCCAATGAACTTATTAGGGTTGTATTACGCGGTCATTACCATCACATCCATTAGCGACCATTTGCACAGGCCTGATTAGGCGGATGCAAACTGAACGCGGGAGGAACTATTGCAGTTGTTCCTTCAGTATTCAGTTCTACTGATCAATTGTACGCTCCAATTACCGAAAACAAGCTTCCTATGAACATGTGTTCCCAAAAGTTGTCCTAAAAATCATGCATCTAATAGGGCTCTTTATCATTTAAGATTTGAACAATTCCTCCTTGTTAGAGCGGTCTGTTGACAATAAGCTGATCACAATTGGCCCCCTGCTGGAACCCCCAGCAATCAGTTATAATCTGTGGTGGAACCAGACAGCAAGTTTGCAAAGTACCTGCAGCGCCACCCCAGGGGAACTAACCAAATAAGGGCAACAACCTAATTTGGTACTAGCAATGAATTTTGTTGATCTCTGCATTTAAAAAAAAAAAAACAATAAGGGCTCATGCACACGAAGTTATCTATTTTGCGGTCCGCAAAAAGATATGGATGATGTCCGTATGCATTCCATATTTTGGGGAATGGAACAGCTGGCCCCTAATGGAACAGTACTATCCTTGTCCGTAATGTGGACAATAATAGGACATGTTCTATGTTTTTGCGAACATACGGAAACAACGCACATGGAGTAACTTCCATTTTTTTTTGTGGACCCATTGAAATGAATGGTTCCTCATATGATCCGGAAAAAAAATGGAACGGACGCAGAAAGAAAATACGTTCGTGTGCATGAACCCTAACTTTGTTGTTTTTCAACATAGCTGTATGAAGTTTTTTAGAGGGTGAGTTGTTTTTTTGTTTTTTTAATTGGCATAGTTCATAGTGTACATCTAATGTATTGTATACTGTAATTTAAATATAAAAAAGATAATGATGGGATTACTACGTGAAAAAATAGCTGTTTCACCAATGTTTTGGGGGTTTCAAATTATAGCATTTACGGTGCGGTATAAATGGCATAATACTTTTATTTTTGGGGTCAGTACGATTATGCCAATACAAAATTATATACAGTACAGACCAAAAGTTTGGACACACCTTCTCATTCAAAGAGTTTTCTTTATTTTCATGACTATGAAAATTGTAGATTCACACTGAAGGCATCAAAACTATGAATTAACACATGTGGAATTATATACATAAAAAAGTGTGAAACAACTGAAAATATGTCATATTCTAGGTTCTTCAAAGTAGCCACCTTTTGCTTTGATTACTGCTTTGCACACTCTTGGCATTCTCTTGTTGAGCTTCAATAGGTAGTCACCTGAAATGGTTTTCACTTCACAGGTGTGCCCTGTCAGGTTTAATAAGTGGGATTTCTTGCCTTATAAATGGGGTTGGGACCATCCGTTGCCTTGTGGAGAAGTCAGGCGGATACACAGCTGATAGTCCTACTGAATAGACTGTTAGAATTTGTATTATGGCAAGAAAAAAGCAATAATGGTCCAACTAAACTATTCCACATGTGTTAATTCATAGTTTTGATGCCTTCAGTGTGAATCTACAATTTTCATAGTCATGAAAATAAAGAAAACTCTTTGAATGAGAAGGTGTGTCCAAACTTTTGGTCTGTACTGTATATATATATATATATATATATATATATATAATGTTAAAATGTCAGGTTTTTGTGATGTCAAAAAATTAGACAAAGATAAATCATTTCAGAGCTTTTTCCAGCTTTAATGCAGGGCCGGACTGGCCTGCCGGGAAATTTCCTGATATGCCGGCAGGCCTGAGTGCCGCAAGGCCGCGGCCCTGGTATCAAGTGGGGGCGGCCGGCGGCAGGGCACAGCAGCAGGAGATGAGTGCTTCCATTGTGGAAGCGCTAATCTCTATAGTCATGTCTATGCTGCAGCAGGGGAGGGAGAGGTGTGTCCCCTCCTGTTCTTCTGATAGGCTGCCAGCACTAGGCCGGCAGCCTATCAGAGGTCGGTGCAGGCAGCGCGATGATGTCATCGTGCCGCCTGAGCCGTATAGCGAGGGACACAGGCCGGAAGAGGCCTGCATCGCATCGCTGGAGGTAAGTATAAGTGTTTATTATTATTATTATTTTTTATATAGGTACAATACTGGATTATGATGGGGGTAGGCTTCTGGCACATGATATGGGGGCTATTGGCACATGATATGGGGGCTACTAGCACATAAGGGGGGGTTACTGACACATAATAAGGGGTTGTTATTGGCACATAAGGGGGGCTACTGGCACATGATATGGTAGGGCTCTGGCTGCTGGCACATGATGGTGGGGGGGCTCTTATTACTGGCACATGATTGGGGGGCATCTTACTGGCACATGATTGGGGGCATCTATGGGGGTACATCTTACTGGCACATGATTGGGGGCATCTATGGGGGCACATCTTACTAGCACATGATTGGGGGCATATATTGGGGCACATCTTACTGGCACATGATTGGGGGGCACTATAGGGGCATCTATTGAGGCTAAAAAGAAGGGGTATTTTATATGAGGGCTCTGTATAGGGGCATTTTATACTGGGACATATTATGGTGGGGAGAAGGGGGGGAGGAGCACTATGGGGTCATCTACGGGGGCACTGAGAAGGGGTATTTTATATTGGCACATTATGGGAACATTAGCTCAACTGGGGGCATTACAAAGGGGTATGTTTTGCAACTTTTTCCAGGGCTGGTTTTTATCCCCAGTCCGGCCCTGCTTTAACTGCCTTAAGACCGCCTAATGCACGGATGCATCCTGGAGGCGGTCGATTCATTCCTCCTGGACGCATCCGTGTGTCATCTCTCGAGATGCGAGATTTCCCGTGAACGCGCGCAAACTGGCGCGCGCGTTCACAGGATCGGAAGATAAGCGAGTGTATCTGCAGCCTGCCAGTGGCGATCGTTCGCTGACAGGCTGTAGATGCGATTTTTTTAACCCCTAACAGGTATATTAGACGCTGTTTTGATAACAGTGTCTAATATACCTGGTCCTCTGGTGGTCCCTTTTGCTTGGATCGACCACCAGAGGACATAGGTAGCTCTGTAAAGTAGCACCAAACACCACTACACTACACTACACCCCCCCGTCACTTATTAACCCCTTATGAACCCCTGATCACCCCATATAGACTCCCTGATCACCCCCCTATCATTGATCACCCCCCTGTAAGGCTCCATTCAGATGTCCGTATGTGTTTTACGGATCCACGCATCCATGGATCGGATCCGCAAAACACATAAGGACGTCTGAATGGAGCCTTACAGGGGGGTGATCAATGACAGGGCGGTGATTACCCCATATACACTCCCTGATCACCCCCTGTCATTGATCACCCCACTGTAAGGCTCCATTCAGACGCCCGTATGTGTTTTACGGATCCAAGCATCCATGGATCGGATCCGCAAAACACATGGAGCCTTACAGGGGGGTGATCAATGACAGGGGGTGATCACCCCATATAGACTCCCTGATCACCCTACTGTAAGGCTCCATTCAGACGCCCGTATGTGTTTTACGGATCCACGCATCCATGGATCGGATCCGCAAAACACATACGGACGTCTGAATGGAGCCTTACAGGGGGGGTGATCAAGGAGTCTATATGGGATGATCACCCCCCTGTAAGGCTCCATTCAGACGTCCGTATGTGTTTTACGGATCCACGCATCCATGGATCGGATCCGCAAAACACATACGGACGTATGAATGGAGCCTTACAGGGGGGGTGATCAATGACAGGGTGGTGATCACCCCATATAGACTCCCTGATCACCCCCTTGTCATTGATCACCCCCCTGTAAGGCTCCATTCAGACATTTTTTTGGCACAAGTTAGCGGAAATTGATTTTTATTTTTTTCTTACAAAGTCTCATATTCCACTAACTTGTGTCAAAAAAATAAAAACTTCCATGAACTCACTCTGCCAATCACGAAATACCTTGGGGTGTCTTCTTTCCAAAATGGGGTCACTTGTGGGGTAGTTATACTGCCCTGGCATTTTAGGGGCCCAAATGCGTGCGAAGTAGTTTGAAATCAAAATCTGTAATAAATGGCCTGTGAAATCCGAAAGGTGCTCTTTGGAATGTGGGCCCCTTTGCCCACCTAGGCTGCAAAAAAGTGTCACACATGTGGTATCGCCGTACTCAGGAGAAGTTGGGGAATGTGTTTTGGGGTGTCATTTTACATATACCCATGCTGGGTAAGATAAATATCTTGGTCAAATGCCAACTTTGTATAAAAAAAATGGGGAAAGTTGTCTTTTGGTTAATGGGAAAAGTTGTCTGGTGGTTAATGTGACCTATAAACTGTACAACTTAATTGAAAAACAAACTGAAATCTTTTAGGTAGAGGAAAATATGAAAATAAAATAATATGGTGGTATAAGTGTGCACACCCTTAAACTAATACTTTTCTGAAGCACCCTTTGATTTTATTACAGCACTCAGTCTTTTTGGGCATGAGTCTATCAGCATGGCACATTTTAACTTGGCAAGATTTGCCCACTCTTCTTTGCAAAAATACTCCAAATCTGTCAGATTGCGAGGGCATCTCCTGTGCACAGCCCTCTTCAGATCACCCCACAGATTTTCAATTTGATTCAGGTCTGGGCTCTGGCTGGGCCATTCCAAAACTTTAATCTTCTTCTGGTGAAGCCATTCCTTTGTTGATTTGGATGTATGCTTTGGGTCGTTGTCATGCTGAAAGATGAAGTTCCTCTTCATGTTCAGCTTTCTAGCAGAAGTCTGAAGGTTTTGTGCCAATATTGACTGGAATATGGAACTGTTCATAATTCCCTCTAGCTTAACTAAGGCCCCAGTTCCAGCTGAAGGAAAACAGCCCCTTGGCATGATGCTGCCACCACCATGCTTCACTGGGGGTATGGTGTTCTTTTGGTTATGTGCAGCATTGTTTTTGCGCCAAACATCTCTTTTGGAATTATGGCCAAAAAGTTCAACCTTGGTTTCATCAGACCATAACTCCTTTTCCCACATGCTTTAGGGAGACTTCAGATGTGTTTTTGCAAAATGTAGCCTGGCTTGGATGTTTTTCTTTGAAAGAAAATACTTTTGTCTTTCCACTCTACCCCATAGCCCAGACATATGAAGAATATGAGAGATTGTTGTCACATGTACCACACAGCCAGTACTTGTCAGATATTTCTGCAGCTCCTTTAATGTTGCTGTAGGCCTCTTGGTAGCCTCCCAGACCAGTTTTCTTCTCGTCTTTTCAGCAATTTTGGAAGGATGTCCAGTTCTTGGTAATGTCACTGTTGTGCCATATTTTCTCCACTTGATGATGACTGTCTTCACTGTGTTCCATGGTATATCTAATGCCTTGGAAATTCTTTTGTACCCTTCTCCTGACTGATACCTTTTAACAATGAGATCCCACTGATGTTTTGGAAGCTCTCTGCGGACCATGGCATTTGCTGTGGGATGTGACTAAGAAAATTTCAGGAAAGACAAACTAGAGCAGCTGAACTATTTGGGGTTAATAAGAGGCACTATAAATGATGGCAGGTGTATGCTGACTCTTATTTAACATGATTTTGAATGTGGTTGCTTAACCCGTTTAAGGACATGGCCATATTTCACCTTAAAGGGTTTCTACTACTTGGATTGCACATAATTAGGTGTCAGACACTAGCGCTCCGCTAGTGTCTGCTCTGCCAAACTATCCTGCTATATTAGCTTTTGGGGCAGCCGTTTACCTAAAAAAAGAACTTTTATTAATATGCTAATGACCCTCTAGGTGCTATGGGGGCGTCATTAGCACCTAGAGGATCGGTCTACCTTCTCAAGATGCCGCCGCTCAGCGCCTCCCTCCAGCCCGCCCATCTGCTTCGGAATGCATCAAACGGACGACTTCACGCGCATGCGCCGTGCGCGGCTGTATTCGGCGCATGCGCAGTGAATGTCCGACCGCTTCTCTGCTCAGACATCTCCACTGCGCCTGCGCCGATGACGTCATCGGCGCAGGCGCAGTGGAGATGTCTGAGCAGGGAAGCGGTCGGACATTCACTGCGCATGCGCCGAATACAGCCGCGCACGGCGCATGCGCGTGAAGTCGTCCGTTTGATGCATTCTGAAGCAGATGGGCGGGCTGGAGGGAGGCGCTGAGCGGCGGCATCTTGAGAAGGTAGACCGATCCTCTAGGTGCTAATGACGCCCCCATAGCACCTAGAGGGTCATTAGCATATTAATACAAGTTCTTTTTTTAGGTAAACGGCTGCCCCAAAAGCTATTATAGCAGGATAGTTTGGCAGAGCAGACACTAGCGGAGCGCTAGTGTCTGACGCCTAATTATGTGAAATCCAAGTGGTAGAAACCCTTTAAGGACCAGGCCATTTTTTGCAAATCTGACCAGTGTCACTTTATGTGGTGATAACTGTAAAACGATTTTACTTATCCAGGCCATTCTGAGATTTTTTTTTCGTCACATATTGTACTTCATGACACTGGTAAAATGAAGCATTAACCCTATAGGTGCTCCACAAGAGTAATTGGCAAATGAAGATGAAATTTCAGAATTTAGATTTTTTGCCAAAATTTCTATTTTAATCAATTTTTTTAAACTAACAAAGCAAGGGTTAACAGCTAAACTAAACTCGATATTTATTGCCCTGACTCTGCGGTTTACAGAAACACCTCATATGTGGTTGTACACTACTGTACAGCCACACGGCAGCGCGTAGAGGGAAATCTGGAAAGCAGATTTTGATAGACTAGTTTATTTACACCATGTCCCATTTGAAGCCCCCCTGATGCACCCCTACAGTAGAAATGCCCTAAAAGTGACCCCATTTTGTAAACTACGGTATAAGATGGCAGTTTTGTTGGGACTATTTTAAGGGTACATATGATTTTTAGTTGCTCTATATTACATTTTTGTGAGGTAAGGTTACAAAAAATTGAAATTCTGAAATTTCATCTCCATTTACCATAAACTGTTGAGGAACACCTAAAGGGTTAATAAAGTTTGTAAAATCAGTTTTGCATACCTTGAGGGGTGTAGTTTATTGGATGGGTTCACTTTTATGGAGTTTCTACTCTAGGGTGCATCAGGGGTTCTTCAAATGGGACATGGTGTCAAAAAAAAAAAAAAAAAAAAGGTCATTAAAATCTGCCTTCCAGAAACCATGTCGTTCCTTTCCTTTTGCGCCCTGCCGTTTGGTCATACAGCAGTTTACGACCACATATGGGGCATTTGTGTAAACTGCAGAATCAGGGTAATAAATATTAAGTTTTGTTTGGCTGTTAACCCTTGCTTTGTTAATGGAAAAAATGCATTAAAATGGAAAAATGTACCAAAAATAGCTGTTTTGCCACCGTTTTTAAGTTTTTTGTTGGACCGTGTTAATCTGGGAGGTTAGGTCATGGGGTATTTTGATAGAGGAGATTCTTATGGATGCGGAAATACCTAATATGTCTACTTTGTTACATTTATTTAGGTTTTATGCTATATTATCCTTTTATAAACAAAAAAAAAAACATTTTAGTATCTCCATAGTCTAAGGCGTCTTTCACACTACCGTTTTTCTTTTTCGTTTTGTGGGCCATTTTTTAGCGGTCCGTATACGGAACCATTCATTTCAATGGTTCCGCAAAAAAACGGAATGTACTCTATATGCATTCCGTTTCCATATTTCCGTTTTTCCGTTCCGTTGAAAGATAGAACATGTCCTATTATTGCCCGCAAATCACGTTCTGTGGCTCCATTCAAGTCAACGGGTCCGCAAAAAAAAAAAAAAAAAACACCTACGGAAATGCATCCGTACCATTTTTGCGGAACCATCTATTGAAAATGTTATGCCCAGCCCAATTTTTTCTATGTAATTACTGTATATGCCATACGGAAAACCAGAACGGAACCGGAAACCCAACAGAAACAAAAAAAATGGAACAACGGATCTGTGAAAAACGGACTGCAAAACACTGAAATAGCAATACGGTAGTGTGAAAGAGGCCTAAGAGTATTTTTTCTTTAGTTTTTAGCCGATCATCTTAGGTAGGGGCTAATTTTTTGTGGGATGAGGGGACGGTTTTATTGGCACTATTTTGGGGGCTATATGACTTTTTGATCGCTTGCTATTACACTTTTTGTTATGTAAGGTGACCAAAAAATACCTTTTTATGCACCCTTTTTTTTTTTTACAGTGTTAGGCCTCATGCACACGACCGTTTTTTTTTATTTTTTTTTAAGGTCTGCAAAAACGGGGTCCGTAGGTCCGTGATCCGTTTTTTCTTCCGTGGGTCTTCCTTGATTTTTGGAGGATCCACGGACATGAAGAAAAAATCGTTTTGGTGTCCGCCTGGCCGTGCAGACCCAAACGGATCCGTCCTGACTTACAATGCAAGTCAATGGGGACGGATCCGTTTGACGTTGACACAATATGGTGCAATTGCAAACGGATCCGTCCCCCATTGACTTTCAATGTAAAGTCAGGAGTCCCTATTATACCATCGGATTGGAGTTTTCTCCAATCCGATGGTATATTTTAACTTGAAGCGTCCCCATCACCACTGAATGCCTCTATGTTAGAATATACTGTCGGATATGAGTTAGATCGTGAAACTCAGATCCGACAGTATATTCTAACACAGAGGAGTTCCCATGGTGATGGGGCGCTTCAAGTTAGAATATACTAAGAACTGTGTACATGACTGCCCCCTGCTGCCTGGCAGCACCCGATCTCATACAGGGGGCTGTAATCAGCACAATTAACCCCTCAGGTGCCGCACCTGAGGGGGGTTAATTGTGCGTATCATAGTCCCCTGTAAGAGATCAGGGGCTGCCAGGCAGCAGACCCCCTCGGCCCCCCCTCCCTCCCTCTATTGTATTAATTTCATTGGTGGTCAGTGTGCGGCCCCCCTCCCTCCCTCTATTGTATTAGCTTCATTGGTGGCCAGTGTGCGGCCCCCCCGACCCCCCTCTCTCTATTGTATTAGTTTCATTGGTGCCCAGTGTGCGCCACCCCGGTCCACCCTCCCTCTATTGTATTAGTTTCATTGGTGGCCAGTGTGCGGCCCCCCCTCCCTCCCTCTATTGTATTTGTTTCATTGGTGGCACAGTGTAAGGCCTCCCCTCTCCCCCCCCCCCACGATCATTGGTGGCAGCGGAGAGTTCCGATCGGAGTCCCAGTTTAATCGCTGGGGCTCCGATCGGTAACCATGGTAACCAGGACGCTACTGCAGTCCTGGTTGCCATGGTTACTTAGCAATATTAGAAGCATCATACTTACCTGTTGTGTTGTCTGTGACCGGCCGGGAGCTGAAAAAGCTTTTATGCAGACAGATCTTCGGATCCGTCTGTATGAAAGTAACCTACCGCCACAGATCACGGACGCGGATGCCAATCTTGTGTGCATCCGTGTTCTTTCACGGACCCATTGACTTGAATGGGTCCGTGAACCGTTGTCCGTCAAAAAAATAGGACAGGTCATATTTTTGGGACGGACAGGAAACACGGATCACGGCCGCTGATGAACAACGGGGCATTTTCCAAGTTGTCAATGGGTCCGCTGAAAATCATGGAAAACGAAACAACGGCCACGGATGCACACAACGGCCGTGTGCATGAGGCCTTAATCTGGGGGGTTAGGTCATGGGGTATTTTTATAGAGGAGATTCTTACGGACGCAGCGATACCTAATATGTCAACTTTTTTTATTTATTTTAGTTTTACTAAATATAATTTTTGGTAAAAAAAATTTGGGGGTGTCTCAAGTCTGAGAACCAAAGTTTTTTTTCAATAGTCAATGGATAAATTGGGGAAGGGGATTATAAATTTAGTACTCCATAAAAGTGTGGTACTCCCTGAAGCAACCAATAATACAGAGGCCCGGATGATCGGGGCACGTGTCACACTGTGTGGTGGTGTCCTTTCGTATCCCCCTCCTGTGACAAACTCTGCACCTTTTTTGGGTCCGTCCCTTCTTTTCAGTATGGGGGACCACACCTGGAAAGTGTTGGCCAGGGGCGATCCGGGCGCCTCCAGTTCCCGAGGTACTCCCGCCTGCTCTTTCCCATTCAGAAAAGATCAAGGCCTTGATGACTGCCTCATAGAACTGAAGGAATTTCCCTGTGTTGCCAGTGCTCTGGGACAGTACAAAAGAGTTGTACAAGGCAACCTGCACCAAGTAGACCGCAACGTTTTTGTACCATGCTCGGGTTTTGCGCATGGCATTATATGGCTTGAGGACTTGATCAGAGAGATTAACTCCTCCCATATATCGATTGTAGGCGACTAAACAATCGGGCTTGAGGACCGTTGCTGCGGTACCTCGCATAGGGACAGGGTGATGCCGTTACCGTGAATTGTGGACAGTACAAGGACATCCCTCTTGTCCTTATATCTGACCAGCAGCAGGTTTCCACTGGTAAGTGCACGGGTCTCACCCCTGGGGACAGGTACCTGGAGGGGGTAGGTAGGGAGGCCGCACTGAATTTTCCGCAAGGTCCCAGGGACTGGGGCGAGGGACTGGAACAAGGGGATACTAGTATAAAAGTTATCCACGTACAGGTGGTAACCCTTATCTAGCAGTGGGTGCAAAAGGTCCCACACAAGTTTCCCGCTAACACCCAGAGTGGGGGGACATTCTGGGGGTTGAATACAGGAATATCGCCCCTCGTACACACAAAACTTGTAAGTGTAACCTGAAGTACTCTCACAAAGTTTGCACAGCTTCACGCCATACCTCGCCCACTTAGAGGGAACATACTGGCAGAAAATGAGTTTCCCCTTGAAAGCAATGAGAGACTCATGAACCGCGACCTCCCTTCCAGGTACATAGGCTTCCACAAATTTGGTCCCTAAGTGATCAATGACCGGCCTGATTTTGTACAGGCGGTCATAGGCAGGATCACCAGCATAATGCAGGCATTTCCGGATGGCCTCAAACCGGGTACGTGTCATGGCCATACTGTAGAGTGGGGTCTGGTAGAGGACGTCCCCACTCCAGTACTGCCTGACACTGTTTTTTTTTTTTCTAGGCCCATGTGTAGCACGAGGCCCCAAAACGTCCTCATCTCGGCTGCACTGACCGGAGTCCAGCCACCAGCCCTAGCCAAAAGGGAGCCCGGGTGTTGAGCAACGAACTGTTGGGCGTACAGGTTCGTTTGCTCCACCCTCAGATTTACAAAGTGGTCACTGAAAAAAAGACTAAAGTAGTAGTATTAAGTGAAGCCCACTGTGGAAATCTGGATTCCTGGTTGGCCAACAAAATCAGGAATCGCGGGCTCAAAATTATCTGGTGTACACCAGACAAGTTCACCGGCAGGGGGCTCAGGTGGACTGATCTGGTGGGCCGGAAAACTAGGTCCCCTTGATCCGCCTTGGGGGCTCATCATCATCGCTAGATGATGATGAGGACGCAGATGACAACAGGAAAGTGGGGTAATCCTCGTCCTCACTGGGGCTCTCTCACTCAGAGGCAAGCAGGGCGTATGCCACCTTGGCCGAGAACGCCCGGCGGGCCATAGGGGAATGTGTGTGCGTGTAAATCTTTATTCAGTGTGCGTGGGGGGGGGGGGGGGGGTACTGGTGTTCGCAAACTTTGCCCTACAGCTAAAAAAGGTAGGGGTGGGAGATGCGCTAACAGTGGCCGGACGCAAAGAGTGTCGGCCACAGTTAGCGCATGCAAAAAAAAAAACTTGCTCTCAAAAGAAAAAGTGTATGGGGGAGGGGGGCAAGCTGCAGCACCCCTGGGGAAGGGGGGGTCTAGGGTCACACAGCTAAGTGCTGTGGACCCCAGACACCCGATCAAGGTGCTAAAAGTGCTTTTTCCCCTCACTATCTATCTCTCACTATCCCTGCCGAAATCACTATCCCTACAGACTACAACAAAAACCTTTTTTTAGGGCAGCACAGCCAGAGCTCAGCTCTCTCCCGCTTCACGGACCAGAATGAGCGGGGAGAGGAGCTCCGGCAATTCAAATTTGCTGCCCCGCCTCTCTGCCAGCCAATCAGATGCGATCCTAAGAGGTGGTGTGACCGCATGACAGTGATTGGTGGTGTACTATCACACCACCGAACACCGTCCTTTCTGGGTTATCGGGTCATCAGAGACCTGAATAACCTGGAAACGCAGCAAACCGCAGGTCTGAATTGACCTGTGGTTTCCTGCGATTGCCGACACGGGGGGGGGGGGGGGGGGGGTGGTGTTAAGGGGGGTCACGGGCATTGTCCCATGGTGCCTGCTGATTGAGTTCAGCAGGCACCGGGTTCCAATCATCGCCCGCCCTGTGGCAGTGATCGGAACTACACATGACGTACCGGTACATCATGTGTCCTTAAGTACCGGGACATCATGCCGTAATGGTACGTCATATGTCCCTAACAGGTTAATTCTAAACATAGCTACATCCCCAGCTACAAGAGGGTGTGCACACTTATGCTTTGTTTTCTTCCTAGATCTAAATCTAGACAATTTTTATTGGAACTTTTTCTTTGTGTCACTACATTCAAACAGCCGTAACCATAACATTTTATTTTTCTATTAATGGAGCTATATGAGGGCTTGTCTTTTGGGGGATAAATGATAGTTGTGCCATTTTGGGGGCACATAGGGAGTAATTTATGAAGCTGAAATATGCCAATATTAGGCAACTAACCATTGTGCCGCAATCTGTGACTTTTCCCCACTCATGCCAGGTCTAAAAAAGCGACCATAGCATGGGCAGGGAAGGGGACGGACCGACAAGCCTGTCTCACTTACCATTTTCTATGCCTGTTTCAGGCGTAGAAAAAGGTCTAAATGTAAGAGAGCAAAGAAGCTGGCTAAGGGTACATTCACACGACCGTGTGTAATCCTTTCTGTTTTGCAGTCCGCAAATAACGGAACCATGTGTCTCCATTTTGTGGACAAATTACTTCCGTTTGTGTTCTGTATGTCTTCCGTTTTTTACGGTCCACAAAAAAATGGAAGGAAAAAAAAGACTGAGAAAAAATAAATTATAATTATTAAGGCCTTCAAAAATACGGAAACTGATCCGCAAAAAACGGATGACATACGGAAACCATTCCGTATGTCATCAGCAATTTGCGGATCCATTGACTTGAATGGGGCTGCGTACCGATCTGTGCGGACAATAGTAGGACAAGCTTCATATTTTTGTGGACTAAAAATGCGGAAACACGGATGCAGACAACATACTGAACGTTGTCCGCACATTTTAGTCACCCATAGAAATAAATGGATCCCCATCTATTTCTCCAAATGCGGAACGGATGCGGATAAAATAACACGGTCGTGTGAATGTACCCTTGGATTTAGAAGTGGCCTGCACCTCTTCATAGCTCTGGAGGATCGACCACAAGGTATAGGGGTTTATTAAGTCTGGCGTCTTAAACGCCAGTCTTAATAAATTACCCCCATAGTTTTTATCAGTTTAAATAGCATTTTTTGGAAGGTGGAATGAACAAAAACTGAGTATATATATATATATATATATATATATATATATATGTTTAAATTTTTATTTTCCACATATTGTCAAGGCTGTAAGTGAGCAACACACAGTGAATAGCAACTGACCGGACCCAAACTAGGGAGGATAAAGGGTGACCCCTGTCAGACCCTAAAAACTCTCCCTAAGCTGCTATGCACATGTCCGGATCCATATGGTGGATCGAGACATGCCCGCGTACCTTAGACTGATGACCACTGAAACCCCTACAATAGTGGAAGGGGCACGGCCACCGGTGCCCTGCTCAGTATATGGACAGAACCGGGGTCGCCTCGGATCCGGTCAGCAAAGAAACAGAAACACACAATGTCTGAACACTTAACTGAAGGAGGTGCGGCTGCAGTGAAAACAGATCCGAAGTCAGCAGACAATATCCGAAGTACTTGCTTCAGCAGAACACAGATCCAGTGAAAAGATATCACACAGGTGAAGATACTCAAACGAGAGATACAGCTCAAATGAAAAGTATAATCCGCACCTCTACAAAGGAGGAGGGGTGATTTAAAGGCAGCGAAATCAAACACAGGAGGGACAGCTAAGAGGAAGGACACTGAAGGTAAAGACCTCATCACAGGGGTGGAGAAACAGGGCAGAGGGAACTCCTCCAAGCTCTAGTAGTGACATCATCACAGGGGTGGAGAAACAGAGCTGTGAGAACGTCTCAAAGCTCTGGTAGTGACACATATACATGTAGACAAATACGTGTTTGAAGACTAAAAAGGCAATCTCTTTATTTTTACTTAAATGTTTTCAAAATGTTTCCAAACACTTTTTTGTTGATCTATATCCCACTAGCGGACTTGAACATGTGGTCTTCTGATTGCACATTCTGCATTCTAATATAATATGTCACTTACTGTAACAAGTGACATAATGTCTATTATAGATTGCTAAAGCCAGGGCCAATAGAAAGCTATTCATGTCAGGTCTAGGGGCCATTGTTAGGCCCTGTGCTGCGATAGCAACCACTCAGCATCCCACAATCACATTGTATGGCGCACCATGGAGGCCCCTCCCTCTCTCTAACCACTGAGATGCCAAAGTCAGCATTGACAGTAGTATCTAAATATAAATTACCACCAGGATGCCAGAACTAAATCACCAAAAGAGTGTCTAGCATAAGGATTCTCTCCCTGACTCACTTTTATCACCAGAATGTACCAGCTACCTCAGGGATCTCTAGCTAGAGTTTTACACAGCAGACATCTGCCGGAAATGTTCATGATTGGAGATCACTCCAATCACAGACCTTTAACCTGTCAGATGCCATAGTCAATTGTGCCCACTGCATCTGAGTGGTTATTTGGAGGGAGGGGACTTCCTCCAATGTCCAAATGTCCCTCAGGACAAGATTTTGGGAGCCCTTTGGTTGGCATCCGGGAACCTTGTGAAAGTTCCAAGGCCTGCCAATCTAAAGTTACTATTAATCCGCAAAATGAATGTTTCACAGCTCCGTAGATAAAAACAAAGACCCTTCCTTTAAAAAATTGCGATTTAGTTAGTTTAGCTCCCACATATAGCAGGCACATCTGCTTATCAAGTTAGGTACTGCTCAGGTCTGTTTGAAGGTGATTGGCAGAAGTCCCAGATATATGTAAATACCACCACCCTGATAAATGGAATGAATGGTGGCCGGCCCAGGGAAGGGACCAAACTTCTGCTTTTTGGAATGACTAGTAAAGGCTAAATAAAGTTCAAACTACCACACCACCTTGGAGATTAGTTTTGGAGACATGAATATATATGTATATATATTTTTTTTTTGCCTCTTTAGCATAACTTTTTTATTTTATGCTCAATGTTGGAGTACGAGGTCTTGTTTTTATTGCATGGGTTGTACTGTATGTAGATGTCAAGTGTATCACTAGAATATGCCACCAATGTCAGAAGCAAGACCTGCACCTACATCTAGAAGGGGATCCCCAAAGTGAACATGGCCACACGCTGCGCCACCCTCCATTCACTTCTATCGGAATGCCACAACAGCTTTTATTATTTTTAATACTATACACACACATTATCAAGAATTATCTTATAGATCAAGTGGAAGTACTGCAAGTCTTTTAAAAGAGAAAATATCCCGGCCCAGATGAGCTTCCTAATGAATATTATATTGCTCAGTAATGAAATTTTAACCCTGTATTTGGCCCAGTCTATATTACCGGATTTGATGGGATTCATTTTTTGCAGGGAATGCTGAAAGGCCTAATAATAACTATTCCAAAATAAGGTAAAAATAATAATCTTCCAGAGAATTACAGGCCAAGTTCTCTATTAAACAGTGATGCATGTTTCTATTATCATAGCACAGAGGCTAAATAATGTTATTAAAAGGGGTTGGCCCATTTCATACATTGGTGGCATATCGCTAGGATGTGTCACCAATGTCTGATATGTGAGGGTCCTGCCTCTGGGACCTGCACCAATCTCTAAAACGGAGCCCGCAAAGTGAAGGAGAGCGGACTGCGCATACGTGGCTGCCCTCCATTCATTTCTATGGGAATGCTGAAAATAGTCGAGTGTAGTGTTTGCGGGGTGAGCTTCTCAATAATTTCTATGGGACTTTCGAAAATAGCTGAGCACATTGCTTGACTATTTTCAGCACTCCTATAGAAATGAATGGAGGGTGACCGTGCATGCACGGTCTGCTCTCCTTCTCTTTGCAGGCTCTGTTCTAGCAATAGGACTCACACCTATCAGACATTGGTGGCATATCCTAACGATATGCCACCAATGTATGAGATAGGCCAACCCCTTTATTGACTTACCTAAAAGGGTTTTCCCATGATTAATGTAAAAAATGAAAATGAGATACCATATAGTACTAAAAAAGTTATCCCTGTACCTCCAGGTGCTGGTTTAAAAACTGCTAAATATTTTTAAAGGACAATCCCTTTAATAACCTGTAATCTCTACTATCATGGTTTATATGAGAAGGTGGAAAAAGCAAGGTAAGAGTATCTAGTAAGATTATGAGGCTCCCATTTAGGAAGGTATGGATGGGATTTCCAAACTTTCGTTCCTATGGGATGTACACGGAGACTGTCAGGGCATGGTGGCTGGAGGAAACTAGTACTCCATAGCCAAACAGCAAGAGGGCTGGTCGCTGAAGCAACTTTTAATGTTTTCCGTGTTAGGATTACCAATCCTGAGTTGTGAGATTGTACAGCCAAAGAAACAATCAAGATATGGAAAAAAACTCTCACATTCTAAAGTTATCTTTATACAAGGCGAATACTGCATGATTATTGAGCAGTGTAAAAGCAACGAACGATAGACAACAGACAATCAGCGCATCTGAAGGGTCATTGTTGAAATATTCACTACACCAAGAAACCGCTCGTTCATCGCTCAATAGCGATCATCAACTCATGTAAAGGTACCTTTAGGTTAGTTTCAAACTAGAGTTAAAACTATCTGGTAGGCTGTTCTGGCAGAGGTACAGCCTGCTGGAGTTCATCGTATCTGGCCTACCTGGATACTGCCTTTCCCCGCCAGAGCCCATTAACTATAATAGGACCCAGCGGGGATTCAGCCTGTTTCTGTCACGACCATGGTTATGGCCGTGACTCCTGAACCGCAAGCAGTTGCCTGTGGTCAGTTTTTTTTGTCAATCACAGGTGAGGGCTGAAGTATGTTGCCTCACCTGTGGTTGCCGCTGGCAACATAAGGTATGTGGCAGTATAGCAGCCTGAGCTGGTGCTAGGCAGCTTGCTGTAATGTGCATGCGGTTGCACCTGACAACCTGTCTTTGTTAGGTGTGCCTTTTGTCTGTTTGGTGTGCACAGGGTTTATGTATGTGTGCACTTTCCCTTCACGTGCGGTTGTTTGCGGCAACGTGTTGTTTGTTTACATGTGGTGGCAGTGTCTCAGCCTTCTGGCTGGCTCCCAGGACATAGTTACCACGCATGTAGAGAAAGGAAGATGGCTTCGGCAGCATATTGCAGTATCAAAAAATTCTTTTATTCGTACCTCCAGACACAATCGGCAACGTTTCGACTGTTCACCAGTCTTTATCAAGCCTAATGACAACAATGCTGGTAGGCATATATATATCCCCCCACATTAAAATACACACCCCACATTGCATCATCATAGCCAATCAATATATAATGGAGTACATCTGTACATGTTGCTACTTACTACAATTGACATGACCGCCATATCCGTAATGTGCGCCTCGGCGTGCTATCATTTCTAATGCGCAGTCGCGACTCAGCGACTTTGCATACCGGAAGTATCATCCGTCGCCATGACTCCGGACGGCACCTGCGTCTCCAACCAATGGGCTACTGGCAGCAATCGTTGTCATCATGGCTTGCGCGACTATCACGTGACACCTAGGACGGTGCGCACAACCGTGCGTCAATCTCGTGGGTCACATGGAAAGCACAGCCAATGGGGACACAGTGCAGATATCGGAGTCATGGCAACGGCGACGCCGCGATCAGCGCTCCTTGCCGTCTAGGAATGTGCATAATCCATATAGAGAAATGGGTAGGAATGTGCATAATCCATATAAAGAAATGGGTAGATCGGCATTATACAATGTACGATCACGAACCACAGTAGTGATCGCCCCATTATCAAAGGACAATCAGAGTATGCACATGCACATATCTATGGAGATGGAGACCATATACAACGTAGTATAGAGCAAGCATGTAGGATCATCATATACATAATGCATTATCCATACATATCGAACATCAAATACTATGAAAGGCATTTTGACTAATACATTTAAGAATCATTGTAATAGGGATGTGTAACACATATAAAAAACAACATGATGTCCCTATACTTAAGAGGGCAATACAGTGACCAATATCAATCGATGGATGCGACATTGAACTCTAAATTTAAACCATAAGGTTGAAGGGATCTAAGGGTATGGATCCACTTAAGCTCCTTTTTCCTAAGTATTCCCTTCCTGTCCCCACCCCTTCTTAGATACCCTACGCTGTCGATTACTCGAAATCTTAGTTGATTAATGGAATGTTTGCAGTCAATGAAGTGTTTTGCAACCGGTTTGTCAATAGCTCCTGTTCTTATAGTGCTCTTGTGTTTGTTGATTCTTTCCCTCAGTTCCATCGTGGTCTCTCCCACATAAATTAAGCTACATGGACACTGTATCATGTAAACCACATCTGTGGATTTGCATGTGTAATGTCCCTTGATCTTGAACCGTTTGCCACTATAAGGATGGGTAAAACCATCACCTTTCATGATGCAACTGCAGTTGCAGCAGGAAAGGCAAGGGAAATTACCATTCTTAAGTGGTGCTAGTCTTTTCTGTTTGTCAATATCCTTACCCCCTATATCCGCTTTCACCAATCTATCACGTAGGTTGGGGGTCCGTTTGTATGCCATCATTGGGGGGACGGAGAATTCCTTAACTGCTGGTAATCCTTTCTGTAGGATCTGCCAATCCTGTCGTAGGATGGTGGCAATATTGCTGCTGTCACCCCCAAAAATGGATACAAATGGGATTCGGGGGGTCCCTTGTTTCTGTGGTTTCCTTACCAACGTAGAACCACGTTTCATGAATACAATCCTATGTTTGGTACGGTTGATCAATTTGTTGGGATAGCCTCTCTTAGAAAATTTCATGCACATCTCATCCATCCTATATCCAAACTGGGTGTCATCGGATCTGGCCTACCTGGATACTGCCTTTCCCCGCCAGAGCCCATTAACTATAATAGGACCCAGCGGGGATTCAGCCTGTTTCTGTCACGACCATGGTTATGGCCGTGACTCCTGAACCGCAAGCAGTTGCCTGTGGTCTTTTTTTTTTGTCAATCACAGGTGAGGGCTGAAGTATGTTGCCTCACCTGTGGTTGCCGCTGGCAACATAAGGTATGTGGCAGTATAGCAGCCTGAGCTGGTGCTAGGCAGCTTGCTGTAATGTGCATGCGGTTGCACTTGACAACCTGTCTTTGTTAGGTGTGCCTTTTGTCTGTTTGGTGTGCACGGGGTTTATGTATGTGTGCACTTTCCCTTCACGTGCGGTTGTTTGCGGCAACGTGTTGTTTGTTTACATGTGGTGGCAGTGTCTCAGCCTTCTGGCTGGCTCCCAGGACATAGTTGCCACGCATGTCGTTGCCGGCGGTAACAGCTGCAGTGTGATAGTTGTTTGTACACTTCCCCTTTATGTGCCTGTCTTCCCTTGTCTGGTATTGGAAGGGTTAATTCCCTTCCTAGTGTGTGAGCACTGGGTGTGTCTGTGTGGGTGTGGCTACATGGGCTATTTAGCCTCAGTTGAGACCTGAAGTCTGAGGGGTACTCCAGGCATGTTGCTGGAGTCATCCTCCTGGTCTTTTCAATCTGCCAGTGAGGGCCACCCTTGTGGTCATAAATGTTGTTATGTGATGTTAAGTTTATGTTTATGTGGTGTCTGTTATTATTGCAGCTATGGTTCTGGCTTCTTGTGTGTTTATGTGTGCTGTGATGTCTGTGTGTGGACTTAAGCACTTGTGTCCAGGGATCCAGTCAGTGTGTCTGTGGCAGGTAGGGGTGGAAGTCTTTCACTCTCCTGCCATATCCATAGTCTGTTTATGTTTATATCCCCTTGCAGCTTGGCCAGTTTAGACTCCTGTTTCTCCGCATCCAGGAGGAACAGGTGGTCTACCCAGCTCCTAGTTCAGGGATCGGCGGAGGGTGATTAGGGATCCGAGGTTCCTGAGCATGAGCCCTCCTACCTTCAAGGTCGGCTCATGCAGCTAGGAGTCAGGGTCGGATTAGGGATGCGTCAGGAGGTGACCTGCTCCCTTATTCTGTTGTCCTGGCCGAGCAGCGACTAACATATCGTGGCATCGCACGGCTGAAGGTTTTCCCCATCCTCAGCCGTGACAGTGCCGGGATTCGGCCAGAGAAAAACTGGTGCAAGGACCTCATCGGGTTCCATAATAGTTAATGGGGACTGGTGGTGCTCTGGTAGTTTCTGGCTAGATACTATTAACTCTATTGTGAAATTAGCCAAAGCTTAAATTTAATACAACTTCAATTGAGGGGTTTCAAAATAGCTTGTGTTAAGAATTAAGTGTATGATTAGCCATCATCACAGTGGCATGTAACCAGGGGGAGAAACCAGATAGAAAATGTATATAAGAGGAATATGTGGTGCTCAATAGATAAGGTTCAACAGAATAATGGAAGAAGGGCAATTAATTTTTTGATGCTATATGTGTATCAAATATGTGTAATTAGTCACCATCACAAAGTTCTAAGTACTTGACATCAACTCAATATAACAATACAAGGGGATATTATAAAGCAAAACTGCTGCAGAATTGCTCTATAAGATAGCATGGGAAAGATACAGAAGTTACAAAGAAAGAATGGGACCGGGCTACTACCTGGACCTATAAATACACGTTACATGGATCCCATGGCTGCTATAAAAAATAAAAATCCATATGGCGTACCCTTAACTAACGGAATGCACTATTGTGTTGGAGAGGTTGCGCTCTCCCCAGGGATCTGTTCCAAGTGCTCTGGCTATGTGAAAGGGTCAAGCAATTTTGAGAAGATATACTTAGGTTGGAATCCAAAAGCGAAGTGAAGCCTGCCTTTCTTTCCCTGAGATAGCCCTACTAAACATAGGAATGGAGCAGATTTCCCATGGATGTAGATGGATGGAGGAAAACATTTTACTTAAAGAACACTCAGTTGTCTCTCATTGTGTCTTAAAAGATACACCTGATATTTGAGAAGTGAGGTACAAACTAAATATCGCTCCAATATGAAACCCAGTTAAGGGGCACAATTTTCAACCATAGATGAGGTGGAAGCCTTGGACAAATGATTGGTGAGTGGATTCAGGTTGCTCCTGGTGATCCTAGCTTTAGGAGTGACCCAGGTGATGGGTCATAGGATCATAGGATCATCAAAACTAGACTTGGCAAAAGTTATGGACAACTTAGCCCATGATGTTTAAATGCTCACATAATATAGGATACCAAAAACTTTCACCTCCAACTTGGAAAGGAAGAACTTTAAAAAAGTTTCAGACTGGATTTCAAGTCTTTTCTGTTGGCAATCTGAATGGACAGCAGCTTATATGTGTAAATTCTATCATGTTATCTACAGTGTAGGCATGTAAGAGAATACTCACATTTGGTTCAAATTAAAAGTATTTAATGTTTTTAGTTAAAATATTTAATTGAGATATTATCTGTTTATATATAGATCATTAAATAGTACGGAATTTTGATAAAAATTGAATGGTGATAAAATAAAAATTGTATGTTGATGAAATAAAAATAAATAAAAAATATTATATAGTAAAGGGGAGTAACAACTCGGGGTGTTTTTGGGTATAAAATCTATTTGAGATGATGTTGGACAAATTTTAAGTGTCCCTAGTGTCCAAACTGTTCAAAGAGTTCGTTCAATGGATCCTGGAATATAAAGTCACTCAGGTCGAACAGAATAAGTTGATTCACTTTTGTGAGGTAGTGATGTTCTTCACAGATGTGCGAAATACTTGCAAAAAAAGGTCCAATGCATTATAAATCAAAAAGCCGTGCAAAAATTTCATGAGGCAACATACTTAAGCCCTCACCTGTGATTGACAAAAAAAACAGACCACAGGCAACTGCTTGCGGTTCAGGAGTCAGTTGAATAAAATATGTTGTGCACAACAAAAATTGGTTAGCATACAGGTGTTCTAAAAAGACCGTGAAACAAATATCACACAGGTAGTTTTCCTATACTAGGACACTGTAAAATAGTTGCTGGTGTGGATACAGCAGTAATAAGTCTTATGCTCGCCGGGTTTCCAAGTGTTGGGACACCCGCCTTTTAAAGAGAGAGCGACTCTCCTGGCAGATTTCCAATTCACTTGAATTCAGATGCAAACTTTCCCAATATTGTTATTTTGTGTAGTCGTTATTGTTGACCACGCATATATATTGTAATACGGAGGAACAGTAAAGGGTATATTTTACTTTACTTTACCACTCTTCATCTGTTACGATGTCTTCTGTTGTGCAATGGTCTGAGGAAGCAGTGAGGACTATAAGGAAAATAACCACTTTGAATTGAAAAGCATCGGATGAAAATATTCGCCACCGCGATATTCTTTTAAATTTCCTGCAGCTAAGAGGATTGGCCAATCAGAAACTAGGCACCGTGTTACGTCAGGCCGCATCATCACGTGCAGCATCACATGGTACGGCAAGCGATCACGTAGGACGCCACGCAGGTCCTTGCACAACGGAAGACATCGTAACAGATCAAGAGTGGTAAAGTAAAGTAAAATATACCCTTTACTGTTCCTCCGTATTACAATATATATGCGTGGTCAACAATAACGACTACACAAAATAACAATATTGGGAAAGTTTGCATCTGAATTCAAGTGAATTGGAAACCTGCCAGGAGAGTCGCTCTCTCTTTAAAAGGCAGGTGTCCCAACACTTGGAAACCCGGCAAACATAAGACTTATTACTGCTGTATCCACACCAGCAACTATTTTACAGTGTCCTAGTATAGGAAAACTACCTGTATGATATTTGTTTCACGGTCTTTTAAGAACACTAGTATGTTAACCAATTTTTGTTGTGCACAACATATTTTATTCAACTGAGCACCATTTCATGTTCCTAATTTTTGCACGGCTTTTTGATTTATAATACATTGGACCTTTTTTTTGCAAGTATTCTGCACATCTGTGAAGAACATCACTACCTCACAAAAGTGAATCAACTTATTCTGTTCGACCTGAGTGACTTTATATTCCAGGATCCATTGAACGAACTCTTTGAACAGTTTGGACACCCCGAGTTATACCCCCTTTACTATATAATTTTATATATATTTTTTATTTATTTTTATTTCATCACCATACAATTTTTATCAAAATTCCATACTATTTAATGATCTATATGTAAACAGATAATATCTCAATTAAATATATTATCTTCCAATGTAACATACCCTCACGGTTTTAGGTGTACCGGTGATTAAGCACCTCTATCCATACTGTCCGACTGGTGAGCTTCAGGGACCCCTTCATGTAAGAGAAAAATCAAGAATCATTTATACTAGCCAAAAGATTCACCAGGATCTTCTCGAGCGGCATAGAGGAAGTGCCAAGAACAAAGACCACTCCTTGTGGTTCTCAGAGACAAAACATCTCAAATAAGTCTCCAGATTCTGATTTGTGCGTTCGGTCTGTCTATTCGACTGAGGATGAAAAGCCGAAGAGAAGGACAATTGTACCCCCAGACGAGTACAGAACGCCTTCCAGAATTTGGAAACAAACTGAGTCCCTCCATCAGACACCAGATCAGAGGGAATACCATGTAGTTTCACGATGTTGTCGACAAACACCTAGTTTTAGCATTGAGTTTTAGCATTGGGAAGACCTGATAATTCTATAAAGTGCGCCATCTTAAGCCTACTTTAAAACTTAACTTTTATATAGGATAATTATTAAAATAAATCCCACAAGACAATATATGTTTCAGATAACTGCAGATGATTATCTAGCGCAGTGTTTTTAGTAGGGTATACAGTACCTAGGGACATGTAAAAAACAAACTAGATTGCTTACATCCACTCATGGTTCAGATGGACGATAGTTAGAATGCCTGTACTGGATCCAAGGTCAGGGATTCCACTGCTGCTGAGTCCTTTTTCCCGACTGTACAGGTCCTTCTAAAAAAATTTGCATATTGTGATAAAGTTCATTATTTTCTGTAATGTACTGATAAACATTAGACTTTCATATATTTTAGATTCATTACACACCAACTGAAGTAGTTCAAGCCTTTTATTGTTTTAATATTGATGATTTTGGCATACAGCTCATGAAAACCCAAATTTCCTATCTAAAAAAATGTGCATATTTCACCCGACCAATAAAAGAAAAGTGTTTTTAATACAAAAAAAGTCAACCTTCAAATAATTATGTTCAGTTATGCACTCAATACTTGGTCAGAAATCCTTTTGCAGAAATGACTGCTTCAATGCGGCGTGGCATGGAAGCAATCGGCCTGTGGCACTGCTAAGGTGTTATGGAGGCCCAGGACGCTTCGATAAGCTCATCCAGAGTGTTGGGTCTTGCGTCTCTCAACTTTCTCTTCCCAATATCCCACAGATTCTCTATGGGGTTCAGGTCAGGAGAGTTGGCAGGCCAATTGAGCACAGTAATACCATGGTCAGTAAACCATTTGCCAGTGGTTTTGGCACTGTGAGCAGGTGCCAGGTTGTGCTGAAAAATGAAATCTTCATCTCCATAAAGCTTTTCAGCAGATGGAAGCATGAAGTGCTCCAAAATCTCCTGATAGCTAGCTGCATTGACCCTGCCCTTGCTAAAACACAGTGGACCAACACCAGCAGCTGACATGGCACCCCAGACCATCACTGACTGTGGGTACTTGACACTGGACTTCAGGCATTTTGGCATTTCCCTCTCCCCAGTCTTCCTCCAGACTCTGGCACCTTGATTTCCAAATGACATGCAAAATTTGCTTTCATCCGAAAAAAGTACTTTGGACCACTGAGCAACAGTCCAGTGCTGCTTCTCTGTAGCCCAGGTCCGGCGCTTCTGCCGCTGTTTCTGGTTCAAAAGTGGCTTGACCTGGGGAATGCGGCACCTGTAGCCCATTTCCTGCACACGCCTGTACACGGTGGCTCTGGATGTTTCTACTCCAGACTCAGTCCACTGCTTCCGCAGGTCCCCCAAGGTCTGGAATCGGTCCTTCTCCACAATCTTCCTCAGGGTCCGGTCACCTCTTCTCGTTGTGCAGCGTTTTCTGCCACACTTTTTCCTTCCCACAGACTTCCCACTGAGGTGCCTTGATACAGCACTCTGGGAACAGCCTATTCGTTCAGAAATTTATTTCTGTGTCTTACCCTCTTGCTTGAGGGTGTCAATGATGGCCTTCTGGACAGCAGTCAGGTCGGCAGTCTTACCCATGATTGCGGTTTTGAGTAATGAACCAGGCTAGGAGTTTTTAAAAGCCAGGAATCTTTTGCAGGTGTTTAGAGTTAATTAGTTGATTCAGATGATTAGGTTAATAGCTTGTTTAGAGAACCTTTTCATGATATGCTAATTTTTTTAGATAGGAATTTTGGGTTTTCATGAGCTGTATGCCAAAATCATCAATATTAAAACAATAAAAGGCTTGAACTACTTCAGTTGGTGTGTAATGAATCAAAAATATATGAACATCTAATGTTTATCAGTACATTACAGAAAAGAATGAACTTTATCACAATATGCTAATTTTTTTTAAAGGACCTGTATATATGATCCTTCACTGTAGGAAATATTCCAAAAAGGTTCAGAATGGAATATATAAGAAAAATGGGGAGAGCTGGCCCTATGATACTAAAGTGGCTCTGCCTAAAAGTGGAGAAATCCCCCGCCTAAATGCGGAAGAATCACCCCCTATTAGAGCGACCCCACTTATCAGTGGCTGACCCTAGATAACTGGCCCTAGAAAAAAAACTTTTTCTCCCAAAAAAAAAGACACAATTCCCGACACGTTTCCTCTGTCACAAATGCTGTGGCAGAATCATCAGGGGATAAAATGATGGACAAGTAGCCTGATAGCCAAAAGCTAGATAGCCTATGCTGGTCCTCCCAGATGAAAGAGATGCAGTCCAGGAAGATATCTCGGATTGCTGTTATTAAATACCCCCAAAGAACTAATGAAATAAACCCATACCGGTGTGATTCTGCTGGCGTGCGTTCCAAATGGAGCCATCTTCCGCCAAAACAACGAGCTGTGGAACGCACGTGATGTCATTTCCCAATATTTTTTCAAAATGTCTCTGAAAGGTTCCTATAATGCGAAAAATTGGATCCATTTCTTTTTCTGTTTTCTTCCCTTTACCTGGGTTACGTAAATCAACTCTCGAGGCATTTTCTGCTGACATAAAAGCCCTATGTAATGGTTGGCCTGGGTAACCCCTCTGGTTAAATCTAGCTTTCAAGTCTCGTTTTTGGTACTGCAGTTCCTCCGGATCCTTAAATACTGACCCTTAGGTAATATATGGATGGTGGCTCTCCCATCTTAGCAAACTATGGTAGCATCAATACTAAAACTTACAGAAATCCCACGGCAACTAATAGTTTGCTAAGATGGGAGAGCCACCATCCATATAATCTCAAATGTGGAATACCTAAGGGTCAGTATTTAAGGATCCGGAGGAACTGCAGTACCAAAAACAATTTTTATGATCAAGCACGAGACTTGAAGGCTAGATTTAACCAGAGGTCAGAGACATTTTGAAAAAATACTGGAAAATTCCATGTTTAGACCCAGATGTAAAAGATATGCTTCCCATGTACCCAGCCATAACATATAGAAAGGGAACATCCCTAGGAGATAGATTTATCCATAGCCACTATACCCCCATCAAAAAAACAGGCACGTGGTTAGACAGAAGACCCCTTGGCACTTTTCATTGTGGAACATGTATAGCTTGTCCTTTTATTTGTCAGGCTAAAAACTTCAAAGTAACACAACCAATAAGACATATATAAGTAGGGACTTCGCAAACTGTAAAACCACAGGGGTGGTGTATCTGGTTAATTGCACCTGTGGACTACAGTACATAGGAAAAACAAAAAGAGTTTAGAAGAAGGATTGGGGACCATCTGGGCGACATAAGGAACAAAAGAGATACAGCAATTGCTAGACATGTTCAACTCTTCCATGATGGTAATGATAAGGTAATTAACTTCTGTGTGGTAGAGGTGGTGCGTCCTTCACCTAGGGGTGGGGACCTAAATAGGAGGATTCTACAGAAGGAGGCGGAGTGGACTCACAGATTAGCTTTTGGCTATCAGGCTACTTGTCCATCATTTTATCCCCTGATGATTCTGCCACAGCATTTGTGACAGAGGAAACGCGTCGGGAATTGTGTCTTTTTTGGGGAGAAAAAGTTTTTTTCTAGGGCCAGTTATCTAGGGTCAGCCACCGATAAGTGGGGTCGCTCTAATAGGGGGTGATTCTTCCGCATTTAGGTGGGGGATTTCTCCACTTTTAGGCAGGGTCACTTTAGTATCATAGGGCCAGCTCTCCCCATTTTTCTTATATATTCCATTCTGAACCTTTTTGGAATATTTCCTACAGTGGAGGATCATATATACAGTCGGGAAAAAGGACTCAGCAGCATTGGAATCCCTGACCTTGGATCCAAGTACAGACATCCTAACTATCGTCCATCTGAACCATGAGTGGTTGTAAGCGATCTAGTTTGCTTTTTACATGTCTCTAGGTACTGTATACCCTACTAAAAACACTCCGCTAGATAATCATCTGCAGTTATCTGAAACATATATTGTCTTGTGGGATTTATTTTTAATAATTATCCTATATAAAAGTTAATTTTTAAAGTAGGTCTAATTTTTCCAGTGATTTACAGATTATATACCTACCCAATATGCATTAATACTACTGTGAATTGTATAAAGTGCGCCATCTTACTAAATCGATCAACAACAACCAGAATCACAGTTTTCCCTGAAGAAATAGGTAAATCTGTGATAAATTCCATGGATAAATGAGTCCATGGTCTGGACAGGATGGGCAGTGGAAGCAAAGACCCAGAAGGCCGAGTATGTGTCACCTTAGCATGTGCACAAGTACTACAGGCTGACACATAGTCCTCAATACACTTACACTACCCTGGCCACCAGAATCTACGAGATATGAGCTCAACAGTGGATCTGCTCCCTGGGTCTCCTGCGAGAACAGTACAGTGATGTTCCTCGAACACCTTGTGACGTAATTCAGATGGAACAAAACTTCCCCGAAGGACAAGAATCCGATGCATCTCCCTGAGCCTCTAAAACCTCTGCCTCCAGGTCGGGATATAGAGCAGATATAACTACCCCTTCGGACAATATCGGACCAGGATCTTCCGAATCACCTCCCCCACGAAAGCTACACGACAAAGCAACAGCCTTGACATTCTTAACCCCAGGGTGATAGGTGACAATAAAAAATTAAATCTGGTAAAAAAACAACAACCATCTGGCCTGTCTTGGGTTCAGTCGTTTAGCCGACTCAAAGTAAGCCAGATATTTGTGATCAGTAAGCACAGTAATAGGATGGATTGCTCCTTCCAACCAATGACGCTATTCTTCAAAAGCCAACTTAATGGCCAGCAGTTCCCTATTACCCACGTCATAATTTCTTTCAGCAGTCGAGAGTTTCTTAGAGAAAAATGCACATGGGTAACATTTACTGGGTGAAGGACACTGCGACAAGACCGCTCCTACCCCAACCTTGGATGCGTCAACTTCCACAATGAACGGCTGTGACACATCCGGTTGCACTAGAATAGGGGCAGAAGCAAAACACTCCTTCACAGCTGAAAAGGCTTATAATGCCACATCAGACCAAACAGAGAAATCAGCACCCTTCCTAGTCATGTCTGTTAAAGGTTTAACAGTCAAATAGTTCAGGATGATTTTACGGTAGTAATTGGTAAACCCCAAAAACCGTGTAAGGGCCTTTAGATTTTTGGGTTGATCCCAGTCCAACACAGCAAAGACTTTCTCGGGATCCATACAAAAACCTGAGGATGAGAGCAGGTAACCCAGGAATTGCATTTCCTAAACTGCAAATACACACTTTTCCATCTTAGCATATAACTTATTCTCTCTTAGGATCTGTACCACCTGTCGCACATGATCCTGATGCGTCTCCATATTGGGAGAATAAATTAACATGTCATCCAGATATACAACAACAAACCTCCCCACCAGATGATGAAAGATGTAATTGATAAAGTGTTGAAAAACCGCTGGAGCATTGGTTAACCCAAAAGGCATGACCAGATTCTCAAAATGGCCCTCAGGGGTATTAAATGCAGTCTTCCACTCATCCCCCTCAGATCCAATTTAGACAACACCTTGGCACCGACAATCTGATTAAACAAATCCAGGATTAAAGGAAGAGGGTAAGGATCACGGACGGTAATACGTTTGAGCTCACGGAAGTCCAGACATGGCCTCAGGGTACCATCCTTCTTTTTTACAAAGAAAAAGCCGGCAGCTACAGGGGATTTGAATGGTCTGATATGTCCCTTCGCCAAACTCTCAGATATATATTCTTGCATAATCTTTCTTTCGGGTTCCGAAGGATTATACAACCGAGATCTGGGCAGCTTAGCTCCGGGAATAAGATTGACGGAACAATCACATTCCCGATGTGGAGGTAACTTCTAGTTACCACTCTCAGAAAATACATTTAAAAAAATCAGAAATTAATGAGGGTAAAGCTTTAGTGGTGACTACAGAGAACAATGTATTAAAACAGTTGTCTATGCAAAATTCACTCCAATCGAGAATCTGTCTCGCTTGCTAATCGATGGTAGGGTTATGTTTGCTTAACCACGGTAGACCTAACACCAACAGAGCAGGCAGAACCCCCCAACATATAACATGAGATAGATTCCTGATGAAAATCAGCCACTCTTAAATGGATGTCATTCACCACCTGCGACAGGCATTTTTGGGTAAGAGGTGCTGAATCAATTGCAAAGACAGAAAAACTTTTCTCTTGTGCACCAGTAGTTAAACCATGCATATGAACGAACTGTCCATCAATCAGGTTAACCCCTGCCCCACTGTCAATAAATACTTTGATTTCCACAGTTTTGGACTCTAGCACCACATTGGCAGACAGGAGAAATCTGATACTACTAGTAAAAGACAAAAGTAAGTTTTCTTGCTCCCCACCCACACCACCAATAGGAACAACTACAAAGGAATGAGACACTTAACTCCTGAAGTAGAGGAAAGAAGAGAAAGAGCAGAAACACCAGAGGAGACAACACACACCATCTCTTCCACTTGCAAATTAAGCTATACACTGCAAGAAGTGAAGGGAGTAGCCAGACTTAAATAGTAATGACCACTATGCTGCACCTGACTAGAGGTATGGTCATTACCATCAACAACAAAGTGAAATTAAAAGAGGTTGTCAGATGACATCACGTGCAGACAACCTCTCCGACCATCTAACACCTAGACTGGGAGTGACCGTTACAGTATTCTCTTCCTCAGGAAGCTGGTGAACATCCTTAAGTCCAGTATTTCAGTAACTAATGAAAGGTATTTGGGAATATACAGTTAGGTCCATACATATGTGGACAGAGACAGCATTTTTCAAATTTTTGTTCTGTACATTACCGCAATGGATTTTGAACAAAACAATTCAGATGCAGTTGAAGATCAGACTTTTAGCTTTATTTCAGTGGGTTGAACAAAATGATTGCATAAAAATATGTGGAGCTAAAGATTTTTTTTTAACTCAATCCCTTTATTTAAGGGGCTTAAAAGTAATTGGACAAATTAAATAATTGTAAATAAAATGTTAATTTCTAATACTTGGTTGAAAAACCTTTGTTGGCAATGACTGCCTGAAGTCTTGAACTCATGGACATCACCAGGTGCTGCGTTTCCTCCTTTTTAATGCTGTGCAATTCAGCTGCTGTTTGTTTGTGGGCCTTTCTGTCTGAAGTTTAGTCTTTAACAAGTGGAATGCATGCTCTATTGGGTTCAGATCAGGTGACTGACTTGGCCATTCAAGAATATTCCACTTCTTCGCTGTAATAAACTCCTGGGTTCCTTTGGCTTTATACACTAAACAATTATGGGAAGCTGACAAAAAATATAGCGTCGCTAACAGCCGGAGAACACACGTGCGGCCATGAGCGTCCGGGAATCTGTACTACGCAGGTGCGCAGCGCCGCTAGCAGCCGGAGAACACTTGTGGAGCTGCCGACGCACAGACTGCATACTAATAGGCGTCACCTTGCAGATCACCACAAATATTAGGTAAGTAGCGCATAGCGCTACAAAAGAAAACCACCCATTATACCGTATGCAAGGCGGCAAAGCGACTGGACACGTAAGTGGATCTGCGCCCCACTACTAACATCTAACGCATATACCACTGTGCACTAATACACTGGACACTCATCCAAGCCCCATAGAACTTTCCATTATTCAGTTGGAATTATACCAATCAAGAGAATTACAACGAAAAACGCAAAGGGCTGCAGTCTAAATATCACATAGTAAGCTACGAGAGCTCCGCAACTTAATACAAAGGAGGGACCGTGACTACTATAGCCACACTGCTATTTGATTTTATAATTGTTTTTGATTGATTTTATAATTGCATTGCTCTTATATTGCTATATGTCATATTTATGTTAGCATATAATAGTTTACTATTTTACACATGACTGGCCAATTATAGGCATGATTTTAGAAGTTTAGGAATAAATGAGATTTATTTGACTTCTTGTGAGCTGGCCATTTTCTGTTTATTTTTATCCTTTGGCTTTATGTTTTGGGTCATTTTCCATCTGTATTATGAAACACCAATCAATCAGTTTGGCTGCATTTGGCTGGATTTGAGCACACAGTATGTCTCTGAAAATCCCAGAATTCATCCGCCTGCTTCTGTCCTGTGTCACATCATCAATAAACACTAGGGACCCAGTGCCACTTGCAGCCATGCATGCCCAAGCCATCACACTGCCTCCGCCATGTTTTACAGATGATGTGGTACCCTTCGGATCATGAGCTGTACCATGCCTTCGCCATACTTTTTTCTTTCCATCATTCTGGTAGAGGGTGATCTTGGTTTCATCTGTCCAAAGAATGTTCTTCCAGAAGTGTGCTGTTTTTTTAAGATTTTTTTTTAGCAAAGTACAATCTAAACTCAGGTTATGTGCGGAGGTCTGCCAGGTTAGCATTTTGTTTTTATTATGGAGTTGAGCTGTATCCGCCTCCCTTCAGGTGCACTGGGTGGGGTCGTTGGTTTGAGTTTAAATTACGCCCACACCCAGTGTCCTGTGCGGGTTATAGCTTCTGTCTTGCTGAGAGGAAGGAAGGAAGGATTTGCTGTTCCTGTTCACTAACAAGATAAGTTGGTTTTGTTATTCTAGTGATTGTCTGTCTAGGCTGTTAGAGAGACGCCTGCCCCATCCAGGTCCTGAGGGGGCAGGCTGCCTCTTTCCCCCCTGTCACCATCTTAGGGATTTTAGGGTATCTTCAGATAGGCACGGGGACACATTCATTCCCACCTTCAGGGTCTGAACGTGTCCCCGTGCCTTCAGGGTCTGAGAGGTGTAAGGCTCGCGCAAGGGATCCCTTCTGTGAGTGGTTTCGTCTCATCTGCTCCCCAGGGTGATATGACATGTAACTCTGGGGTAGGGGTGGAACCCATGCAGTTGGGTCAGGTGTCTATCCGTTCTGGTAGTAGGAACTTTAGGAGGTTGCATAAACTATGTTATTACTGTGGGAAAAGTGGTCATTTTATTTTTGCTTGTCCTTTTGTTAAACCGCATGTTGATGAGAAAGAATCACAAAGAGATTTACTTAAAGAAAAAAAAAACATCCCTGACTCTTGGTAGTGTGAATGGGGTGGTGGAGCAAGCAGGTATGCAAGCTCCCTGTAATACTCGTTTTCTCCTTCCAGCTATGGTGGCACTAGACTCAAGAAAAGTTTTTGTAGAAGTATTCATTGACTGTGGTGCTGGGGTAAACCTTATTGATTTTCTTTTTCTTTAAAATCTGGGTCTAAGTACTTTAGAAAGAGAGATCCCGGTTTTCGCAATTGATTCTTCCCCTCTTTCTCAAAGGAGTCTCACTCATATTGCTCATGGTATTTAGTTAAGGGTGGGTGATTCACATGTTGAGATCATGTCTTGTTTTGTCATGAAGGACTTGCCCGCTCCTATAGTCTTAGGTTTACAGTGGTTGACAAAACATAACCCAATTATAGATTGGCAAGCAAGACAGATCATTGGTTGGAGTGAATTTTGTTCGGACAATTGTCTTGGCACATCTATCTCTGGTGTGTCTACTACGGCTTTACCTCAGTATCTCTCAGATTTTGCGGATGTCTTTTCGGAGGGTGGGGCTCAGGAATTGCCCTCTCATCGTGACTATGATTGTCCAGTTAATCTCATCCAAGGGGCTAAGTTGCCAAAGTCTCAGCTTTACAGTCTTTCTCAACCTTGAAAGAGAGGTCATGCGGAAGTATATTGCCTAGAATTTGGCAAAAGGTCATATTAGGCCATCTAAGTCTCCGGTTGCAGTTGGTTTATTCTTTGTAAAGAAAAAGGATGGATCACTGAGACCTTGTTTGGATTTCCGGGAATTGAACCGTATTACGGTCCATGATTCGTATCCCCTTCCTTTGATCTCCGATCTTTTTGATCAAATTGCTGGAGCCAAGGTGTTCTCTAAGTTGGATTTAGGAGGGGCCTACAATCTGATCAGAATCAAGGAAGGGGATGAGTGGAAAACGGCCATCAACACACACGAGGGTCATTTCGAGAATCTGGTTATGCCTTTTGGGTTAACTAACGCGCCAGCGGTATTTCAGCGATTCATCAATGACATTTTCCATCATTTTGTGGGGAGGTTCGCGGTAGTTTACTTGGATTCTAATTTACTCTCCTGATCTGAAGACCCATCAGGATCACGTGAGACAGGTTTTGTCGATCCTTCGGGAGAATAAATGATATGCCAAATTGGAGAAATGTGTGTTTTCTGTGCAGGAGCTTCCGTTTCTGGGATATCTGCTTTCTGACTCTGGTTTTCATATGGACCCCAAAAAGGTCCAGGCGGTTCTGGAATGGGACCGACCGGAGAATCAGAAATCTTTGATGCGGTTTTTGGGGTTTACTAATTATTATAGAAAATTTATCTTGAACTATTCTACCATTGTAAAACCTCTGACCGATATGACTAAGAAGGGCGTCAGACCTTTTCGGCTATTAAGGAATGTTTTGCGTCTGCTCCCATTCTGGTGCAGCCCGATGTGTCTCAGCCATTCGTGGTGGAGGTTGATGCATCAGAAGTGGGGGTTGGAGCAGTGCTGTCGCAGGGTTCATCTCATGGCAAATAGGCTCCGTGTGCTTTTTTTTTCCAAGAAGCTCTCGGTCGCCGAGAGGAATTATGATGTAGGAGATAGGGAATTGCTGACCATCAAATTGGCCTTTTAAGAATGGCGTCACTGGTTGGAGGGGGCGTCTCATCCCGTTACGGTATATACCGATTATAAGGATTTGGCTTACCTGCAATCTGCCAAGCGTCTGAATCCTAGACAGGCTAGATGGTCACTGTTCTTTACCAGGTTCAATTTTGTGGTTACTTTTCACCCGGGGGTTAAAAACGTCAATGCAGATGCGTTGTCTCGCAGTTTCCTGGGGGATGTGATTCAGAGGATCCTGCTCCGATTTTGGCTGATGGGGTGGTGGTCTCCGCTCTGTACCCCGAATTGGAGATGGAGGTGTTGGGAGCCGAGGAGTGGGCTCCTGGTTCTTGTCCCCCAGGGAGGTTGTTTTTTCCTGATGGACTGCGATACAAGGTATTAAAGGAACATCACGATACTGTCCTTGCTGGACATCCTGGTGGTAAGTCCACCTTTGATCTTGTGTCCCAGAGGTTCTGGTGGCCTGGGTTACGTAAGAGTGTTGAGGATTACGTAGCAGCCTGTGAAACCTGTACACGGTCAAAGGTTGCTCACACTCGACCTTCTGGTTCACTTCTTCCTTTATCTATTCCTTGGACGCACTTGTCTATGGATTTTATTACGGATCTGCCGAGTTCCTCCGGGAAAACAGTAATTTTAGTAGTTGTTGACCGTTTTAGTAAAACGTCTCACTTTGTATTGTTAGCTAGTCTGCCCAATGCCAAGACTCTTGCTCAGATTTTTGTTGATAATATTGTGAAATTACATGGCATTCCCTCGGATATGGTTTCTAATAGGGGCACGCAGTTTGTCTCCAGGTTTTGGAAGGCGTTCTGCTCTCGGCTTGGCATTCAACTTCGGCTCGTTCTCTTCGGCTTTTCAACCGCAGTCGAATGGGCAGACAGAGCGTACTAATCAAAACCTGGAGACCTACTTGAGGTGCTTTGTGGCTGAGAATCAGGACTGGTCATCATTCTTATCCCTAGCAGAGTTTGCTTTTAATAACCGTAGGCAGGAGTCCACGGGTAAGTCACCATTTTTTGGCGCATACGGTTTTCATCCTCAGTTTGGTACCTTTTCTGGGACTAGTTCCTCTGGCATGCCAGCGAATGGCTGACAAGAGACGTATGACTGGTCCGGACCTGTGTGTGGGTGATCTGGTGTAGTTATCTACTAAAAATATTAAACTGAGAGTACCATCTTGGAAACTGGGTCCAAGATTTTTTGGACCTTACAAAATATCTGCGGTCGTCAATCCAGTAGCGTTTTGTCTGGATCTTCCGCAGACTTGGAGAATCCATGATGTGCTCCACAGGTCTTTACTGAAGAAATATGTGAAACCGGTGGAACCATCGCCATTGCCTCCTCCCCCTGTTCTGGTTGATGGAAATTTAGAGTTCGAGATTACTAGGGTTCTCAACTCAAGAAATCTTCGGGGTTCCCTTCAGTACCTGGTACACTGGAGGGGATACGGCCCTGAGGAGAGGATGTAAGTTCCGGCTGTGGATGTTAGTTCCAGCCGACTGGTGAGGGCTTTTCACAGATCCCACCTGGATAAAGTTGGGCTGGGGTGTCCGGAGGTCACCCATGTGGAGGGGGGGGGGGGGGGGTACTGTCATGCCCTGCTCAGGTTATGTGCGGAGGTCTGCCAGGTTAGCAGCACGTGTGTAGCCTTTTGTTTTTATTTTGGAGTTGAGCTGTATCTGCCTCCCTTCAGGTGCACTGGATGGGGTCGTTGGGTTGAGTTTAAATTATGCCCACTCCCAGTGTCCTGTGCGGGTTATCGCTTCTGTCTTGCTGAGAGGAAGGAAGGAAGGATTTGCTGTTCCTGCTTACTAACAAGATAAGTTGGTTTTGTTATTCTAGTGATTGTCTGTCTAGGCTGCTAGAGAGACGCCTGCCCCCTCCAGGGCCTGAGGGAGCAGGCTGCCTCTTTCCCCCCTTTCACCATCTTAGGGATTTTAGGGTATCTCCAGCCTAGGCACGGGGACACGTTCATTCCCACCTTCAGGGTCTGAACGTGGGCATAGAAGTCTAGGGAGAGCTGGTAGGGATTTGTCAGGTGGTGACCTTTATCCCCAACTTCTTGCCTAGACACTTGTTTGGTTGTATTCTGTGTATTTTATATCCTGTCCAGCATGACATCTAGCCTTCTTATCCTTGAGGCGTATGAGTGGCTTGCACCGTGCAGTGAACCCTCTGTATTTACTTTAATGCAGTTTTCTCTTTATGGTAGATTTGGATATTGATACTATATCCTGGAGAGTGTTGTTCACTTGGTTGGCTGTTGTGAAGGGGTTTCTCTTCACCATGGTAATTATTCTGCGATCTACCACTGTTGTCTTCCGTAGGCGTTCAGGTATTTTTGCCTTGTTGAGGTCACCTATGCTTTTTTTCTTTCTCAGGATGTACCAAACTGTAGATTTTGCCACTCCTAATAGTGTAGTAATTTCTCGGATGTTGTTTTTCCTGTTTTCGCAGATGAAGGATGGCTTGTTTCACCTGCATGGAGAGCTCATTTGACTGCATGTTTACTTCTCAGCAAAATCTTCAAAATTCGAGCATCACACTATATATCAACTCCAGGCCTTTTATGTGCTTAATTAAGAATGAAATAATGAAGGAATTTCCAACACCTGCCCTTGAAACAGCCTTTGAGTCAATTGTCCAATTACTTTTGGTCCCTTTAAAAACAAGGTGTCACATGTAAGGGAGCTGAAACTCCTAAACCCTTAATCCAATTTTAATGTGGATACCCTCAAATGAAAGCTAAAAGTCTGGACTTTATGTCTATGCCCATTATATAATTATAACTTGAATATGTTTTATTAAACAGGTAATAAAAACAAAACTTGTGTCAATGTCCAAATATATATGGACCTATCTGTATTTATCATCAAGTAATATTTAAATATTTTCATTTTCTTAGTTCCCGGAGAACCCCTTTAACCGCCTCCAGACCGCCTAACGCACGGATGCGTCCTGGAGGCGGTCGATTCATTCCTCCTGGACGCATCCGTGCGTCATCTCGCGAGAGGCAAGACTTCCTGTGAACCGGCGCACACAGGCGCGCGTTCACAGGATCGGAAGGTAAGAGACAGGATCTACAGCCTGCCAGCGGCGATCGTTCGCTGGCAGGCTGTAAATGCGATTTTTTTAACCCCTAACAGGTATATTATACGCTGTTTTGATAACAGCGTCTAATATACCTGCTACCTGGTCCTCTGGTGGTCCCTTTTGCTGGGATCGACCACCAGAGGACACAGGTAGCTCTGTAAAGTAGCACCAACCACCACTACACTACACTACACCCCCCCTGTCACATATTAACCCCTTATGAACCCCTGATCACTCCCTTGTCATTGATCACCCCCCTGTCATTGATCACCCCCCCTGTAAGGCTCCATTCAGATGTCCGTCTGTGTTTTACGGATCCACGCATCCATGGATCGGATCCGCAAAACACATACGGACGTCTGAATGGAGCCTTACAGGGGGGGTGATCAATGACAGGGGGGTGATCACCCCATATAGACTCCCTGATCACCCCCCTGTCATTGATCACCCCCCTGTAAGGCTCCATTCAGAGGTCCATATGTGTTTTGTGGATCCACGCATCCATGGATCGGATCCGCAAAACACATACGGATGTCTAAATGAAGCCTTACAGGGGGGTGATCAATGACAGGGGGGTGATCACCCCATATACACCCCCTGATCACCCCCCATCATTGATCACCCCCCTGTAAGGCTCCATTCAGAGGTCCGTATGTGTTTTGCGGATCCACGCATCCATGGATCGGATCCGCAAAACACATACGGATGTCTAAATGGAGCCTTACCGGGGAGTGATCAATGACAGGGGGGTGATCACCCCATATACACTCCCTGATCACCCCCTGTCATTGATCACCCCCCTGTAAGGCTCCATTCAGAGGTCCGTATGTGTTTTGTGGATCCACGCATCCATGGATCGGATTTTTCTGCAGCCTAGGTGGGCAAATGGGCCCACATTCCAAAGAGTACCTTTCGGATTTCACAGGGCATTTTTTTTTACAGATTTTGATTTCAAACTACTTCTCATGCATTTGGGCCCCTAAAATGCCAGGGCAGTATAACTACCCCACAAGTGACCCCATTTTGAAAAGAAGACACCCCAAGGTATTCCGTGAGGGGCATGGCGAGTTCCTAGAATTTTTTATTTTTTGTCACAAGTTAGCGGAAAATGATGATTTTTTATTTCTTTCTTACAAAGTCTCATATTCCACTAACTTGTGACAAAAAATAAAAACTTCCATGAACTCACTATGCCCATTACGAAATACCTTGGGGTGTCTTCTTTCCAAAATGGGGTCACTTGTGGGGTAGTTATACTGTCCTGGCATTTTAGGGGCCCAAATGCGTGCAAAGTAGTTTGAAATCAAAATCTGTAATAAATGGCCGGTGAAATCCGAAAGGTGCTCTTTGGAATGTGGGCCCCTTTGCCCACCTAGGCTGCAAAAAAGTGTCACAGATGTGGTATCGCCGTACTCAGGAGAAGTTGGGGAATATGTTTTGAGGTGTCATTTTACATATACCCATGCTGGGTGAGAGAAATATCTCGGCAAAAGACAACTTTTCCCATTTTTTTATACAAAGTTGGCATTTGACCAAGATATTTATCTCACCCAGCATGGGTAAATGTAAAATGACACCCCAAAAACACATTGCCCAACTTCTCCTGAGTACGGCGATACCACATGTGTGACACTTTTTTGCAGCCTAGGTGGGCAAAGGGGCCCACATTCCAAAGAGCACCTTTCGGATCTCACCGGCCATTTTTTACAGATTTTGATTTCAAACTACTTTGCACGCATTTGGGCCCCTAAAATTCCAGGGCAGTATAACTACCCCACAAGTGACCCCACTTTGGAAAGAAGACACCCCAAGGTATTTCATGATGGGCATAGTGAGTTCATGGAAGTTTTTATTTTTTGTCACAAGTTAGTGGAATATGAGACTTTGTAAAGAAATAAAAAAAATTACAAAAATTCATCATTTTCCGCTAACTTGTGACAAAAAATAAAAAGTTCTATGAACTCACTATGCCCATCAGCGAATACCTTAGGGTGTCTACTTTCCGAAATGGGGTGATTTGTGGGGTTTTTCTACTGTCTGGGCATTGTAGAACCTCAGGAAACATGACAGATGCTCAGAAATTGAGAGCTGCTTCAAAAAGCGGAAATTCACATTTTTGTACCATAGTTTATAAACGCTATAACTTTTACCCAAACCATTTTTTTTTTACCCAAACATTTTTTTTATCAAAGACATGTAAAATAATAAATTTAGGGAACAATTTATATATAGATGTCATTTTTCACTGAAAGTGAAAAATTTCGTTAAATTTTGATTAATAACAAAAAAAGTAAAAATGTCAGCAGCAATGAAATACCACCAAATGAAAGCTCTATTAGTGAGAAGAAAAGGAGGTAAAATTCATTTGGGTGGTAAGTTGCATGACCGGGCAATAAACGGTGAAAGTAGTGTAGTGCAGAACTGTAAAAAGTAGCCTGGTCATTAAGGGTGTTTCAGCTAGGGGGGTTGAAGTGGTTAAGGCCCTTTTTACACGGAATGATTATCAAATTATTGAGGATGAGCATTTCGATAAACGTTTATTCCCGATAATCTGACTGTGTGAAATGTGCCGGCAATCACCCAATGAATGAGCAAACGCTGGTTCATTGGGTGATTGTGTCTTTCTGCCAGCACCATAAAATCATCATTCTGTGCAGCATATCATGGTGTATAAACATCGATCTTCTGTGCTGGAACAATGATTTTCTATGGGGACAAGCAATCAATGTAATGTTTGCTTGTTCCCACACAGTGGAGGTAATTGCTGCATGTAAATGCAGATCTCATCTCCTCTGATGATCTAACAGTGATTGGGAGTGTCTGCTTCTTTCTTGGCCCATGTAAAAGGACCCTAAAGTTTTCTATACACATCAGACTTTTGTTGGTAGATCCTATAGCTCTGGTAGACAGCCCCATAGCTGCTATTTTAGACTGCCTTACTCAATTCCCCTCCATTCTTCTCTATGAGTATGACATACTGTATGACTAGTTTTATTGTCTAATCTACTTGCAGAAAATTCATAGAAGTGAAATCTATGGAGTTGATATCTCCATTTGGTGGGCTTCTCCAGAGTTTGTCAAGTAAAATCTCAATAGGAATAATAGGAAGAACAACAATTTACCCATGCTATAACCGGATTCTAAATGTTCCACAGAGGTGGACATCAACAGTAGACAATTCCTAATTAGAAACTGAATCTATTATTGGTTTGCAAAGATCCATTCAATAAACATATTTCCTTACAAGCACAACTTAAAGGGAACCTGTCACCTGGATTTGGGGTATAGAGCTGAGGACATGGGATGCTAGATGGCCGCTAGCACATCCGCAATACCCAGTCCCCATAGCTTTATGCGCTTTTAATTTGTAAAATAAACTGATTTGATAAATATGCAAATTAACCTGAGATAAGTCAGAGCTTGAAAATATGACTCTTCTCTGGTCACACAAGTAAGATATGACTCTTATGTTAATTTGCATAAAAGGCGGGAAGTACAAAAATGCATAATAATTATTGAATTTGTCTGCAAATGAAATTAAAAGTGTAATTTATATGTTTAGGGTAACACAATGAACATTTAGAAATGCTCAGTGAGGGTAGCATAGTAGAGGTGACAGGTTCCCTTTAAGAGGCATCCCAATATTAGCACCTTGGATAATTTTAGAAGGTCCTGGAACTGTAATTGCCAAGTTCTCCAAATTATGAAACCTACAGAAGTGCTAGTACTTCTCGTGCAATCTGATTTCATGACTTGTATTCTTTATAGCCCAGTCCAAGGTGTTTGCCAATCTTATCAAACTGCCTCTGGCATTAACAAAAACATAGGAAACCTTGTCTAGCTTTTTGGACTTGTTAAACTGTCAACTAAACCTACTGTGCTTGTTAAAAATCATACTCATCTGCTCTGCGCTGCTGTTTTCCCACTCCCTGGCTCCCAGAAAGATAGAGTCATGTGCACTCTGCAGCCAATAATGGTCATCAGTGGGGACATGTCCACAAGAGACCTGTCACATCACTGCTAAAGGACAATTATTGGTGTAGGTTTACAGAACAAGGACCAGAAGCCAGCTGAGTGATACTAGGTAGTTGAAATTAAGTGGAAGGTAGCAGGCGAGTGTTTTTATTTCAAAATGTACACCAGCTTGGTGTTGACAGTGAAAAAAGTCCAAAAAGCTGGACAACCCCTTTAAGGCATAGTCCCAAGAAGCCATGGACCCAATAGATAAAAGGCTTGAAATTATCACTAGGTATGATACTAATGTACATACGTGTAATATTCACAGAAATCGAAGATCTACTTCTTACCACAAAGGGATGCTAATGTAACCAAACCTCCAATAACAATGAATGAGAGATGACAGGTTTCGTATCTCTGTGTAATCACTAACTAAGGAGTGCAAGATTCTCAAGGAGGAAGATGATCATGAGACCTTTGATCTTGTTAGGCTTTTCAGCCCGTGGCTCGGAGCACACCGACATGGAACAAAGTGCTTCATACATAAAAAGGTACATGGAAACAGAAGTATGATATTGCTTTAAAGGCTTCTCTACCATCTAAATGACAATGCAAACAGGTGGACAGAGAAGTGGAATAAAATACAATCTTTTGATGTGACATTCTATTAATCTTATTAGAATGCGTCACTTCACCGGCAGAGTAAGCTGATACCACTTTATATTATTCATATTTCATGTGTTTCCTAAATGATATGACTTTGTTAATAAACTTTAGGTAGGATACCTTTACCTACCTGGGACCTGGTGACTGAGGGGACCCAGAAGCTCCCTTGGCTACAAGAAGACACCAGTATTATCATGGGCCCATTTACAGATTTTGCAGGAACACTTATTTTGTAGATGCGGATATACAATGTGGACACAGAAAAAAGTTAATAGATGCAACCAGTACAATCGTCTACATCATGTATGCACAAAGCCTAACACCGCTGAAAACTTGAAATTTAAAGGACCTGTCAGGTCTCATGACATATTTTATGAAATATTTATGGGGGTTGTGTTGTTCTGGCCTGGGAGGTGGAGATGCCTAATGCGGTTTCCTTCTTCCTGCTCTGTCCCTCCATGCGGCCTGCTGGTTGGCAAGGCCTCGCCTTCTCTGCCAATAGGGCACATGAGTTTCCTCTAGCTCTTAAACAGCTAGCACGCAAACACACTGCTCTTAACCAGTGAGTAGCTGACAACTCTGGGGTATGTAAGACACCTTCCCCTGTGAAACGTTGCCAAAGCAATTGGTTCCTAGACAAATTGTTCCTGCAAAGGTGTGCTGTATGTTTGTATGCCCGTGTACTGACTTCTGCCTGTTTCCTAGATATTGACCTTCCGCTGCATGACCTGAACTGTGCGCCTAACTTCTATATTGACCCTTTGCTCCGTATTGACCCTGCCCTGACCTTGGACTGCTCATACTCTGCCTGCACTGACCTCAGCCTATCCCCGACTATGATTTTTCCCTGCACTGGTGTCTCTTGGCCCCTGTGGGTCAGCTGTCAAACAGAGACTACTCCAGGAAGTACAGGACTGGTGGTTAACCTTTAGTGAAGTCCAGATCCCTACACAGGGGTTAAAGGGTGAAAACCAGGGGACAAGTTGTCCCAGAATGACAACTTATAACTTCTTGTCTGATCATTGCACATCCGACTGCTATGACTCCCTCTGATCATGTGAACAGGGGTCCCCTGTTCAACCATTTGAATTGAACGATGGTCAAGCATATGCACTTCCACCCCATTCAAACTTCCAGATAGCGGTATACTGCACATGGCAGTAATAAAGGAAGCATTGTTTACGCATACACATCACCACTTCATTCACACGGGGACTCCAGCTCTAGAGGTGTTATTTATATAAAAAATAACAATAATACATTGTTTTTTTAAGGGTACTTTCACATTTACGTTGTGAGGATCCGGCAGGCAGTTCCGCTGCTGAAACTGCCTGGCGGATCCGGAAATCCGTATGCAAATGGGCATTATTTGTAGATGGATGCGGATCCGTCTGACAAATGCATTGAAACTACGGATCTGTCTCTCCAGTGTCATCCGGAAAAACGGATCCGGTATTTATTTTTGAACTGAAGACATCCTGATGCATACTAAACTGAATGCTTTCCATTCAGAAGGCATAAGGAAAAAACTGAAGCGATTTTTCCAGTATTGAGCCCCTGTGACGGAACTCAATACTGGAAAAGAATAACACTAGTGTGAAAGTACCTTAAGAAAAATATATCAGAAGAAGTGACAGGTCCTAGTTCATTTTCAGCCTTTTTTTGGCGTTAGGCTTTTTACACACCATGTTGATTATTAAACATTACATATATATATATATACACAGTACAGACCAAAAGTTTGGACACACCTTCTCATTCAAAGAGTTTTCTTTATTTTCATGACTATAAAAATTGTAGATTCACACTGAAGGCATCAAAACTATGAATTAACACATGTGGAATTATATACATAACAAAAAAGTGTGAAACAACTGAAAATATGTAATATTCTAGGTTCTTCAAAGTAGCCACCTTTTGCTTTGATTACTGCTTTGCACACTCTTGGCATTCTCTTGATGAGCTTCAAGAGGTAGTCACCTGAAATGGTTTTCACTTCACAGGTGTGCCCTGTCAGGTTTAATAAGTGGGATTTCTTTCCTTATAAATGGGGTTGGGACCATCAGTTGCGTTGTGGAGAAGTCAGGTGGATACACAGCTGATAGTCCTACTGAATAGGCTCTTAGAATTTGTATTATGGCAAGAAAAAAGCAGCTAAGTAAAGAAAAACGAGTGGCCATCATTACTTTAAGAAATGAAGGTCAGTCAGTCCGAAAAATTGGGAAAACTTTGAAAGTGTCCCCAAGTGCAGTCACAAAAACCATCAAGCGCTACAAAGAAACTGGCTCACATGCGGACCGCCCCAGGAAAGGAAGACCAAGAGTCACCTCTGCTGCGGAGGATAAGTTCATCCGAGTCACCAGCCTCAGAAATCACAGGTTAACAGCAGCTCAGATTAGAGACCAGGTCAATGCCACACAGAGTTCTAGCAGCAGACACATCTCTAGAACAACTGTTAAGAGGAGACTGTGTGAATCAGGCCTTCGTGGTAGAATATCTGCTAGGAAACCACTGCTAAGGACAGGCAACAAGCAGAAGAGACTTGTTTGGGATAAAGAACACAAGGAATGGACATTAGACCAGTGGAAATCTGTGCTTTGGTCTGATGAGTCCAAATTTGAGATCTTTGGTTCCAACCACGTGTCTTTGTGCGACGCAGAAAAGGTGAACGGATGGACTTTACATGCCTGGTTCCCACCGTGAAGCATGGAGGAGGAGGTGTGATGGTTTGGGGGTGCTTTGCTGGTGACACTGTTGGGGATTTATTCAAAATTGAAGGCATACTGAACCAGCATGGCTACCACAGCATCTTGCAGCGGCATGCTATTCCATCCGGTTTGCGTTTAGTTGGACCATCATTTATTTTTCAACAGGACAATGACTCCAAACACACCTCCAGGCTGTGTAAGCGCTATTTGACCATGAAGGAGAGTGATGGGATGCTGCGCCAGATGACCTGGCCTCCACAGTCACCGGACCTGAACCCAATCGAGATGGTTTGGGGTGAGTTGGACCGCAGAGTGAAGGCAAAAGGGCCAACAAGTGCTAAGAATCTCTGGGAATTCCTTCAAGACTGTTGGAAGATCATTTCAGGTGACTACCTCTTGAAGCTCATCAAGAGAATGCCAAGAGTGTACAAAGCAGTAATCAAAGCAAAAGGTGGCAAATTTGAAGAACCTAGAATATGACATATTTTCAGCTCTTTCACACCTTTTTGTTATGTATATAATGCCACATGTGTTAATTCATAGTTTTTGATGCCTTTAGTGTGAATCTACAATTTTCATAGTTATGCAAATAAAGAAAACTCTTTGAATGAGAAGCTGTGTCCAAACTTTTGGTCTGTACTGTATATATATATATATATATACATACACACACATTCACACACAATTATTAGGTAAAGGGACAATGGTGTTCTCCTTGCACTTCAGTGAATTTCTTTCATTACTACACTACATGAATCTTGTGTGAGGCTTTATTCCTTATATTTTTTATGAGCACATGTTTTTTTTTTATACCAGGGTTTCAACAGTGAAGTTTGTGTAGAGAGAAATGCTTTCACAGGAATGATGCCTAAATCAATTCATATAGCAATGTTGGAAAATGGCCTGACCACCTGAGGTACAAACTTTCCCCAACATTCTGGCATTAAAAGGACTAATGCTTTATACCATAGGAAAATAGAATGTTGAACACTATCGTTAGTATTACAGATTACATGAGGCATAATGTACCCCAAGTCAATTGTAAGAATACTGGAAGTCACCAGGGAGATCCATGACCATATACTGTAAAAGCTTGCCGCCTCAGTGCAGTATACATGCTATGAAACTCCTTCTATTATTCTTAAAGAATAGGGTACATTATTACTCACAACACACACCTTGGCTGCAGCAGCTGAGGTGTTTATTATAAGGTTGTGCAGCAGCTGAGGTGTGTATTATAAACAGAGATGAGCGTTAAAAAAAACGGTTATTTCCTGGCTGCAGAGAGCCCTTATAGTGGTGTAGAACACTGTGCCTTGCAGTAACACGCACAGGGAGTCTGCTGTGGTAGTGAAACAATACTGTGAGACAGTATGACATGCGTCGCTCTTAGAATCACAGCACACTTCACTTATTTTGGCACTTACGGGGCCAAAACTGAGCAAATAACTCAAGTGTGAACTCAGCCTTACAGGTTAATGTTAGCGCCAGGCCCAAGATCGCACTATAGAGTGAAAGAGCAGGGGCGGACTGAACGGTCGGGCACTTCGGACGTGCTCCGAGGGCCCGGCCGGGATGGAGGCCCGCTGCAGCCGTGTACATGACATAATATGCATAGACTGCAAAGTTATTCACCCGGGCCCCGCGATATTACCTATAGTATTCCCGGTGCAGGCGGGCACGATAACGTCATCATGCGCCTGTGCCGGGACGCAGCACAATGATGTGCGCTGTGCGGCTGCCTATTTACGAGTGAGCGCCAGGAGTCTAGGACACATGTAAGTATTGGCTTTTATTTTTATTTTTTGTGTGCCAAGCCAACTTTGGGGGACATTACTGGGGGGCATTGGAGGCGAGGATACATATTACTGGAGGGACAATGGGGGGCAAATTACTACATGGGAAGCAAACTACTATATAGGGGCAGGGCAGTGGGGGGGGGGGAAATTAATACTGTGGGGGCAGTGTGGGAGACAATTAATACTGTGGGGGCAGTTTGGGGGAAAATGACTGCTGTGGGGGCAGTCTGGGGGGAAATCAATACAGTGGGGGCAGTGTGGGGGAAATCAATACTGTGGGGGCAGTGTGGGGGCAGTGTGGGGGAAATCAATACTGTGGGGACAGTGTGGGGGAAATCAATACTGTGGGGGCAGTGTGGGGAAAATCAATACTGTGGGGGCAGTGTGGGGGAAATCAATACTGTGGGGGCAGTGTGGGGGGAAATTGATACTGTGAAGGCAGTGTGGGGGAAATTGATACTGTGGAGGCAGTGTGGGGGACAATTGGTACTGTGCGGGCAGTATGGGGGACAATTGGTACTGTGCGGGCAGTATGGGGGACAATTGGTACTGCGCGGGCAGTGTGGGGGACAATTTCTACTGTGGGGGCAGTGTGGGGGACAATTACTACTGTGGGGGCAGTGTGGGGGACAATTTGTACTGTGATGGTGCAGTGTGGGGAACAATTACTACTGTGGGGGCAGTGTAGGGGACAAATACTACTGTGGGGGCAGTGTAGGGGACAATTACTACTGTGATGACAGTGTGGGGGATGTCGCTATTGGGTAGGAACTATAGGGGCATTTCTATTACAAGGACATATTGTACTATACACCAGTTTGATAAATGACCCCAATTATGAGAAATCTAACATGTCTGTGTAACAAACTCTGTAGAGACGAGATGCGGCTAAAAGAATTTGTCATGGTGGTCCGGGTCAAACAGAAGAGAAGAGGAAAGAGAAGAGCTACATGACAGGAGATGTCACTGGATGTAAGAGGTATGTGGTGCTGTATTCTCCTATATGTGGAGCTGGCTCACTACAGTGACCTGTGTCTCATCTTCTCCTCCAAGTGTTTTTTTTATTATAAGGCTACTATCACACTAGCGTTAAAGTTTTCCAGCAGGCACTAGGCCTGCAGCATATCAGAGGCCGATGCAGGCGGCGCAATGACGTCATTGCGCTGCCTGAGCCGTACAGTGCGGGACACAGGCCGGAAGAGGCCTTCACCGCTTCACTGAGAGTGTCATGGAGGTAAGTATGTGAGTTACTTACCTCCAACAAATGTTGTTTTTCAGAATTGGGAAGGGGGGAGAGGAGCACTATGGGGTCATTTACTAGGGGGCATTATACTGGCACACATGGAGGGAGAGGAGCACTATGGGGCATCTACTAGAGGGCATTATACTGGCATACATGGGGGGAGAGGAACACTATGGGGGCATTTCCTAGGGGGCATTATACTGGCACACATGGAGGGAGAGGAGCACTATGGGGCATCTACTAGAGGGCATTATACTGGCACACATGGGGGAGAGGAGCACTATGGAGGCATCTACTAGGGGGCATTATTTACTGGCACACATGGGAGGGAGGAACACTATGAGGGCATCTACTAAGGGGCATTATTTACTGGCACACAAAAGAGAGAGAAGCACTATGGGGGTATCTACTGGGAGGCCTATATATTAGAATTATACTGGCACTATGGTGGGGAGAGGAGCCATATGAGGGCATCTACTGGGGGCCCCATATATTGGCATTATATACTGTCACACATGGGGGGCACTATGGAGAAGTGGGGGAGAGAAGCACTATAGGGGCATCTGCTGGGGGGAATTTTATACTGGCACAAACTATATGTGCAATATGGGGGTGGGGATGAGCACCATAGTGACATTTTATGCTGGCACACATTATATGGGCACTATGGGAAAGGGGGAGAGAGGAACATTATTGGGGCATCTACTTGAGGCACTCTATAGGGGCATTTTATACTGGCACATTATGCCAGGCACCATGGAGCGGGGGGAGGAGCACTATGGGGGAATCTACTGGGGGGGCACTATATAGGAGTATTTTATACTGGTGCAAAATTATAGGGCACTATGGGGAGATTAGCTAAACTGGGGGCATTAGGAGGTTTTTTGGGGGCACACGGTAGGGGGCATTGACACATTATGAGGGCACTATAGGGATATTGGCAATACTAGGGGCACTAAGAGGAGGTATTTGTTTTACTGCCACACAACAGGGCATTTTTTGTATCATTATTTTTGGGGGACATTATGTTTATTAGTGTCAGGGGCACTATTTGCTGGGCGTGGTTATTTTTTAGGGCACTTTGTGTCAATAATTATTGAAGAAGCACTATCTGGTACTATTTTTTTTTAAGGGGGTTTATCTGTTTCTTCAGTATAGTATTTGGGGAGCACAGCAGACACCGGATGGGGTGTTCAGAAGGTTGGAGGATGTTGGAAAAGTAGGAAACTAAGATGTCTGTCTGTCAAAATATGCAGTAGAGAAGAGACGGCTGAAAGGAATCATCATAGTGGTCTGGTCTGAAAGAAGTAGATGAGAAAAGAGAAGATCTAAGAAGACGTCATTGGATGTACAAGGTATGTGGCGCTGTATTAGGCTACATTCACATCTGCATTAGAGATTCTGGCAGACTGTTCCAGCTGAGAACAGCCTACCGGAAATCACTGGATCCGGCACTGCTGGATGCAGACGGAATGCCCGCCGGCCCCATTAACTATAAAGGGGTACGGTAGAGATCCGGCCACAATCTGGCAAAAATGCAGAGAATCAGCGAGGCATAAACCACTGCATTCTGTAGTTTGTGTCCAAACGGATCGTAGTGCCTCGGGTGTGAAAGTAGCCTTACCGTGTATGTTTTGTATTGCTGTATGTAATATTAGGAGGGAATAGGTTAGGTTGAGAATTTGGCATAGGGGGTGCAGGGGCCCAGGCATATTCTTTGCACAGGGGCTCTCAGTTGTCCGTGTCCGCCTCTGGCGGTGAAACTGTGCCTGCTGCCAGAGCACAAGAAACACACTCATCCACAATACCTAGCTTCATGTCCCAGTTTGCGGGGCGATGCAGGACACCACTCTCGAAGTCAAATAAGCACCACCCTGTCTTCCACAAAGTCTAGTCTCGTAGCCAAGAGTCTGGTCAACAGAATCCTCACCCTGATCCTCCTTCCTCCCACCGTGGAGAGTCTTGGCAAACAAGTGATCCCACACTCTGATATTCCAAGAAGCTCTCTTTTCATTGCCTTTCCTTGATTTGGGCCTCTCGACAAGCCCGCTTGAAGAGGGACATGAGGAGATATTGTGCCCTGATTCCCAAACTCTTGAGCATCCACAGTCACAAGAAGATGACGGTGGGGAATGGCTATTAGTGTTTCACCAGGTGGATGATGATGATGAGACACAGTTGCCAGTAAGTCAACCGCGATTAGTTTCTCAAGAGGTTCATGATGAGGATGAGAAACAGTTGTCAATAACTGAGGTTGTTGTTAGATCAACAAGTCAGGAAGATAACTAGAGTGAGGAAGTGGAAGAGGAGGTGGTGGACAATGAAGTCACTGACTCAACCTGGGAAGGTGGCAAGCCGAGTGAGGACAGCAGTACAGAGAGGGAGGAATCCGCAGCACCGCAACAGGCTGAAAGAGGTAGTGGGGTGGCAAAAGAGAGAAGGCGGGCCACACCAAACAGGCCTGCAACTGTTCCCCAGAGCACCTCCTTGCGGCAATCTCCCTTGCCAAGGGTTAGGTGTTCCGCAGTCTGCAGCTTTTTTGAGGACGATAAAAGAATTGTCATTTGCAACCTGTACGGTACCAAAATGAGCAGGAACGTGAACAATAGCAACCTCACCACCACCAGCATGATTTGCCAAATGGCATAAAAGCACACTAATAGGTGGGCCGAGCGCCTGGGTCCACAAAGTGTCAGCAGGTCACAACACTACCTCCTCTTCCCCTGTGTTACGAGCTGGCCAATCCCCTGTCCAAGACGCAGGCCCGGATGCCTCCCACCATGCACCAGGACCTTCGAAAGCACCATCAGCTAGCACATCCACTTCTGAGTTCCAGTGCAGCATACAGAAGTCTATAGCTCAGGCCTTTCAACGAAAGCGCAAATGCCCAGCCACTCGCCCACAGGCCATAGCACTAAATGCGCACCGTTCCAATTGATGGCCCTGGAAATGTTGCCATTTAGGCTTGTGGACACTGAGGCCTTCTGAAGCCTGATGGCGGTGGCCATCCCGCGTTACTCTGTCCCCAGCCGCTAATATTTTTCATGGTGTGCAGTGCCAGCCTTACACCAGCGTGTGTCTCGTGACATCACCCGTGCCCTGACCAACGCAGTTATTGGGGAGGTCCACTTAACGACTTACACATGGACAAGTGCTTTTGGCCAGGGATGCTACATTTCCCTGAAGGCACACTGGGTGAACACTGTGGAGGCCTGGAGTGAGTCGTACCCTGGGATGGCACAAGTGCTACCGACGCCAAGGATTGCGGGCCCTACTTCCATTAGGGTTTCCGCCACCACCTATATTAGTGACTGCAACCACCCCTTCTCTTCCTCTGCCTCCTCCTCCACTTCCAACTCTGAATTATCATCTTGCAGCAACAGTCAGACATCAGTCAGTAGTTGGAAGCAGTGCAGCACTGCAGTGGGAAAGCAGCAACAGGCTGTGCTTAAACTGATCTGCTTAGGTGACAAACAAACACCGCCGCAGAGCTGTGGCAGGGTATAAGAGACCATACTGAGCTGTGGCTCTCGCCACTCAACCTAGAACCAGGCATGGTTGTGTCTTATAATGGCCGTAATTTAGTGGCGGCTTTGGACCTCGGCAAGCTCACACACATACCATGCCTAGCCCACGTGTTCAACCTAGTGGTTCAGCGGTTTCTTAAAACCTACCCCAATTTGCCACATATGTGCCCATTTCCGCAAGTCATCAACAGCTTCCGCCAGTCTGGCAATGCTGCAGCAGCGCTTGCAATTGCCAGCTCACTGACTGTTGTGCGACGTGGAATTCGACCTTCCACATTTTGGCCAGGCTTTGTGAGCAGCAGAGGGAAGTAGTGGAATACCAGCTGCAACATGGTCGTCGCCTTTACAGTCAGCTTCTTCTCTTCAGAAGCGACGAGTAAGCATTGATGTCTGACCTCTGTGAGGTTTTACGCAACTTTGAGGAATCAACACAGATGGTAAGCGGTGGTAATGCTATTATCAGCGTAACCATACCACTTCTGTGTCTATTCAAACGCTCGCTGCTCACAATTAAGGCGGACGCTTTGCATGTGGAAGAGGTGGAAATGGGGGAAGACCGTACACAGTGCGATAGCCAGATGGCTCTCAGTTCGTCTTCTCAGCGCAAATTGGATGATCAGGAGGAGGAGGAGAAGGAGACTGTTGCCTCCGCTACAGAGGGTAGTATCCATGGAAGTTTTATTCCATCTGTTCAGCATGGATGGGTAGAAGAGAAGGAAGAGGATGAGGAGATTGAGAGTCATCATCCTGATGAGGACAGCGAAATCTTGTCTGTTGGGACTCTGGCACACATGGCTGACTTTATATTATGCTGCCTTTCCCGTGACCCTCGCGTTGTACACATTTTGGACAACACCAATTACTGGTTGTTCACCCTTCTCGACCACCACTACAAAGATAACTTTTTATCTCTCATTCCTGTGGTGGAGAGGACGAGCAAAATGGTGCAATACTAGAAGGTCCTTATTGAAAAATTGCTACAAAAATTTCCAGCTGACCACACTACGTAGTTCCTTGGGCAACCGAGGAGGGAATACGAGGGGAACACACAGCAGTTCCAACAGAGGCAGGGCAACACTCTCCAAGGCCAGGGACAGTTTTATGACACCCAGCCAGCACCCTCAACCTGATGTGCGGCCTAGTGTCACAAGGACGGAAAACATTTTGGAAGATGGTTAAGGAGTACGTGGCAGACCGTGTCAGCGTCCTCAGTGATCCCTCTGTGCTTTACAGATACTGGGTGTCCAAGCTGGACACATGGCACAAACTGGCACTCTACGCCTTGGAGGTGCTGGCCTGCCCCGCCACCAGCGTTTTGCTAGAGCGGGTATTTAGTGCTGCTGGGGGCATAATAATTGATAAGCGCATCCGTCTGTCAACTGAAAATGTTGATCGGTTGACTCTTATAAAAATGAACAAGGCCTGGATTGCCCCTGACTTCTCTACTCCACCAGAGGAAAGCGGCCGAACATAAAAGCACTCTAAGGGCTGTGCCGTGCGTGACATCCGCTCCGTGAATGACAGCCAAGACCCGATGTAGACTGCAGAGGCCCGGAGCATTAACATGACTGATAATGCTCCGTGCCTCTCTGTGACCTCTTTACTACGAAATCACAGTGACTGTGTAAAGAGGTCACAGAGAGGCACGGAGCATTATCAGTCATGTTAATGCTCCGTGACTCTGCAGTCTGCATCGGGTCTTGGCTGTCATTCACGGAGCGGATGTCACGCACGGCACAGCCCTTAGAGTGCTTTTATGTTCGGCCGCTTTCCTCTGGTGGAGTAGAGAAGTCAGGGGCAATCCAGGCCTTGTTCATTTTTATAAGAGTCAACCGATCAACATTTTCAGTTGACAGACGGATGCGCTTATCAATTATTATGCCCCCAGCAGCACTTAATACCCGCTCTAGCAAAACGCTGGTGGCGGGGCAGGCCAGCACCTCTAAGGCGTAGAGTGCCAGTTTGTGCCATGTGTCCAGCTTGGACACCCAGTATCTGTAAAGATGTTTTTGAGGGTCACCAGCAGGCCCTCGTCCATAAAATTTTAGTGGATCACCAGCAGGCCCTTGTTCATAATGTTTTTGAGGGTCACCAGCACGCCCTCGCCTCTAATGTTTTAGATGGTCAGATCAGCAGCAGACCTTCACCCCTAATGTTATAGATGGTCAGATTAGCAGCAGGCACTCGCCCCTAATGTTTTAGAGGGTCAGATCAGCAGCAGGCACTTGCCCCTAATGTTTTAGAGGGTCAGCTCAGCAGCAGACCCTCACCCCTAATGTTTTAGAGGGTCAGCTCAGCAGCAGACCCTCACCCCTAATGTTTTACATAGTCACATCAGCAGCAGGCCTCACCCCTAATGTTTTAGATGGTCAGATCAGCAGGCCCTTTCTCCAATAGTTTTTGAGAGTCACTAGCAGGCCATCAATCATAATTTTTCAAGGGTGTGTAGGATTCCCTTCTTTATGAGTAATAAAGGGTGTATTGTCTTTAAATTAATCAAAAGAATTATTAATGATTTACTTTGGGGGAGGAAACGTGTAAGACTTAAATTAGAGCATTGGTATAAGCCCTTGGAAAAGGGAGGAGTTAATCTCCCATGTTTCAGGGGCTATTTCTTAGCTGCACATTTTTTTATTTTATTTTTTACATTTCTTTATTGGTTTTTCATAATTTTTTACCATAAATATGATATCATTGACATAGTATAGATCATGTCAATTTTACATCAGTATTTGGCCGTGACATAAAACAATTGTCTGTGCCAGTTTACATGTGAACAACACAATTAGATCCCCTCGCTGCTCAACCTTCCCACCCCCCAATCCCAATCCTTCCCAATCCACATCAGACTATCCCTTCCCCCCTCCCAACCCCCTCTGCTCTTAGCCCCTGGAAATGCCCTCTACCTTGACAACTTAGACCTTGCTACCCGCAGTACTCCACCCCGTTCAGTCTACTTTTAGAACCCCTAGGCCACCTTTTAAGTCTTCCGTCAGATACCAGGATGTTAACTTGAATGGAGACACTATTCGAGGGTATTCTGAGACAGGAATGTAAACAATCAGAAACTTCTTCCACCCCTGATACAGTTTTCTCCCCAGAAGTTCCTTATTGTTTAGGGTTTCAAGCCATTCCAGGTAAAACACATGCTTTAGTTGAGAAAGGACCATGTCCCTTGTTGGGACTGCCAATTCCAGCCACAGCTTCAGTAAACAACATTTCGCTACTATTAAGAGCTTATGATCCAACTGTGATAAATGTAGGGTTCCTCCCTCCCCGTCTTCCCCTGAAGCTAAGTCAGGCTGAACAATTGTATGTGTGATAGCCAGCATCGGAGAGATCTCCCCTTTGAAACTACTAACTTCCCCCAGTATCTTACTCATCTGTGTCCAAAAATCAGTCAGTGATGGACATGCCCAGAGCCCATGAAATAGGTCCGATCCACCTAGCTTACACTTGGGACACGCCGTCAACCTGTTCACATCGTCTTTTTTACCTGGGATATTAAATAGTGTTGAGCGCGAATATTCGAAAAGCGAATTTTTTTCGCGATTTCGCGAATATTTCGAATATAGTGCTATATATTCGTAAAAACGAATATTCGTTTTTTTTTTTGTTTTTTTTTTGTTAGTTTTTTTCACAAAATTACAGTACACATATAATTGATTGTTTCCCAAAGGTCCAACAGCTCAGATCTTACTCACATTGCCTAGAAAGTGATTGAGGCGCGAATCTTCGTAAGGCGATTTTATTAGCGCACATGCGAATATCGGCACGTCCCAGAACAGAGGCAAATTCATACATTCATACATTAGTGAATTGAGTTGCGAATCTTCGTAAGGCGATTTTATTAGCGCACATGCGAATATCTACACTTGTCCCAGAACAGAGGCACAGGGCTTTGCATTACATTAGTGATTGAATTGAGCTGCGAATCTTCGTGAGGCGATTTTATTAACGCAAATGCGAAAATCTACACTTGTCCCCAGAACAGAGAGACAAAGGCCTGTGCATTCATATAGTATAGCACCATATTCGCGAATACGTAGAACTTCGTAAAATTCGATTTACGAATATTCGTATTTTTTATTTTACTTTCCACCTTACAGATGACATTGATCTGTACTCTGTCAACTACTGTCATCACCCCCCACTGTATCTCGATTGATTCCCAAAAGTCCAAAAGCTCAGATCTTACTCACATTGCCTAGAAAGTGATTGAGGCGCGAATATTCGTAAGGCGATTTTATTAGCGCACATGCGAATATCTACACTTGTCCCAGAACAGAGGCAAAGGGCTTTGCATTCTTACATTAGTGATTGAATTGAGCTGCGAATCTTCGTGAGGCGATTTTATTAACGCAAATGCGAATATCTACACTTGTCCCCAGAACAGAGAGGCAAAGGCCTGTGCATTCATATAGTATAGCACCATATTCGCGAATACGTAGAACTTCGTAAAATTCGATTTACGAATATTCGTATTTTTTATTTTACTTTCCACCTTACAGATGACATTGATCTGTACTCTGTCAACTACTGTCATCACCCCCCACTGTATCTCGATTGATTCCCAAAAGTCCAAAAGCTCAGATCTTACTCACATTGCCTAGAAAGTGATTGAGGCGCGAATATTCGTAAGGCGATTTTATTAGCGCACATGCGAATATCGGCACTTGTCCCAGAACAGAGGCAAAGGGCTTTGCATTCGTACTGTATGAATGCAAAGCCCTGGGCCTCTGTTCTGGGACAAGTGCCGATATTCGCCTGTGCGCTAATAAAATCGCCTTACAAAGATTCGCGCCTCAATCACTTTCTAGGCAATGTGAGTAAGATCTGAGCTTTTGGACTTTTGGGAATCAATCGAGAAACAGTGGGGGGTGATGACAGTAGTTGACAGAGTACAAATCAATGTAATCTGTAAGGTGGAAACTAAAATAAAAAATACGAATATTCGTAAATCGAATTTTACGAAGTTCTACGTATTTGCGAATATGGTGCTATACTATATGAATGCACAGGCCTTTGCCTCTCTGTTCTGGGGACAAGTGTAGATATTCGCATGTGCGCTAATAAAATCGCCTAACAAAGATTCGCGCCTCAATCACTTTCTAGGCAATGTGAGTAAGATCTGAGCTTTTGGACTTTTGTGAATCAATCGAGAAACAGTGGGGGGTGATGACAGTAGTTGACAGAGTACAAATCAATGTCATCTGTAAGGTGGAAACTAAAATAAAAAATACGAATATTCGTAAATCGAATTTTACGAAGTTCGAAGTATTCGCGAATATGGTGCTATACTATATACATGCACAGGCCTTTGCCTCTCTGTTCTGGGGACAAGTGTAGATATTCGCATGTGCGCTAATAAAATCGCCTTACGAAGATTCGCAACTCAATTCAATCACTAATGTATGATTCATACATTAGTGATTGAATTGAGTTGCGAATCTTCGTAAGGCGATTTTATTAGCGCACATGCGAATATCTACACTTGTCCCCAGAACAGAGAGGCAAAGGCCTGTGCATGTATATAGTATAGCACCATATTCGCGAATACTTCGAACTTCGTAAAATTCGATTTACGAATATTCGTATTTTTTATTTTAGTTTCCACCTTACAGATTACATTGATCTGTACTCTGTCAACTACAGTCATCACCCCCCAGTGTATCTCGATTGATTCACAAAAGTCCAAAAGCTCAGATCTTACTCACATTGCCTAGAAAGTGATTGAGGCGCGAATCTTTGTTAGGCGATTTTGTTAGCGCACAGGCGAATATCAGCACTTGTCCCAGAACAGAGGCAAAGGGCTTTGCATTCTTACATTAGTGATTGAATTGAGTTGCGAATCTTCGTAAGGCGATTTCATTAGCGCACATGCGAATTTTGCATCTCATAATATGTATTATGCGATGCGAAAATTCGAATTATCGCATATGCGAAATAATAACGAATTCGAATATTCGCGAATATTTTACGAATATTCTTTCGAATATTCGCGAAATTTCGCGAATTCGAATATGGGACATGCCGCTCAACACTAATATTAAACCCATAGATTGCGTGATGCAATATTTTGATCTGCGTCTCACGCCACATTTCATTTGTAACCGCCCGATACAAGTCGTTCAAACCCGAACATATGTGGGAATAAACATTCTCCTCACCCAGCAAAACCTTCCATTTGTCAAAAAATTTTTTTTTATCTTTGGACCTCCATTTGTCTCTTAGGGAATGATATAAATAGGAAATTGTTGGTCTAACCGACGTTTTGAGGACGAGATCAAACTCATTCCGGGCCACTCTTTGGACAAATCACTGACAAGACTTTTCCCATAGCTTCTAACCTGCATAAAATATAGGAAATCCAGGTCCTGCAAACCCCATCTGTCTCCTAGCTCCTGTAAGGATGCCCAGCGATCTTCCCCTTCTTTAAACAGGTCACCCATCTTAGTTATCCCCTTCTGGATCCATTTGTCGAAAAACGTACTATTCCCGCCCGCCTGAAAACCCGGGTTATGAGTCAGTGGTAGGTGCTTGGAAAACTGATAAGACAATTGAAATTGCTCTCTCAAAATTTTCCACGTAAGTATCGTGTCTCTCAATATAAGTGACCTCTTGACAAATGTTGAAAGTTTGGGTATGCTAGTGTGTACCAGAGCCATGAGATCCCACGGTGAAGCTAATTCCGTTTCAGCTGCCCAGTTTTGTTTTCTCTACGAATGGAAAGATAGCCCACTGTGCAGGGTTTTAGTGAATAGATCTCCATATGATAACTTCTTTACTTTATTGGAGTCTGGTCAATTGACCAACCCCGATAGGGAATTTAGATTTGCCAGGAATCTTTTCATGAAGTCATGGTATTCTATTAGACTTTGGTGTGGAGTGAAGGGTTCACTGGGATGCACTCCTTTATGGCATAATCAGCACTTACAAACTTTAGGGGAATTAGCTAGGGATCAATATTGGCAAAAAAAGTTATATTTTATATCTGACACAGGTAGTAAGTAATAGAAATATTGTTTCATTTATAGATTTATCACAAAGAGAAAAATCACAGAAATTGTCATGGTTTCGGTATTTACAATTAAGATCGGCACTTTTGAGTATAAAGAAAAAAATTAGGCTTGAAATACACACTTCAATACAATTTAATGAGTGGGTAGGGAACCTGGACAGAAGATTAAGATTTCCCAACTTTATAAAAATTTGCTTATAGCACGATTTGGAGTCATCTCCTCCTCTGGCCAGAGGGCTTGGCAAAATGAATGTCCAATGATCCATCTGGATGACCAGGAGAATGTAACTCTTAATCTAAAATTGGTTTCACATAATTTTAATCACGTTTTGGTACAGTTTAGTATTTTACATAGACTTTATGTCATACCTCTTTGGCATAATAGATGTGGTATTAGGAATGATTCCAACTGTCCAAGTGTGATGTTCCTGAAGCGGATTATTTGCGTATGTTCTGGTCCTGTGCAGAGTTGAAACAATACTGGGAGGCGATTCATAAATACATTGAGGGAAAATTGAATGTGAGGATCCCCTTTACCGCTGTGTGCTGGATATTGGGCGAGCTTGCTAAGGTGAGCTGTCAGCATAACAAAAAAAAACTTTTACTTAAAGAGGACCTTTCCCTGATTATGACACTGTGAACTAAGAATACAGACATGGAGAGCGGCGCCCAGGGATCTCACTGCACTTACTATTATCCCTGGGCGCCGCTCCGTTCTCCCGCTATGCCTCCCGGTATCTCCGGCCACTAAGTTATAGTAGGCAGAGATTTCAGTCACTAAGTTATGGTAGGCGGAGTATGCTCTTGTTCTGCTCTAGCGCTGGGCAATGGCAGCGCAGAGCTCACAGCCTGGGAGGTTATTTTCTCCCAGGCTGTGAGCTCTGCAATGCGATTGGCCAGCGCTACAGCAAAACAAGGGCAGACTCCGCCTACTATAACTTAGTGACCGAAGACACCGGAGGGCATAGCGGGAGAACGGAGCGGTTCACAGTGTCATAATCGGTGAAAGGTCCTCTTTAAGATAATGTTTTTGTCAAGACTTTTGATAGCACATGTTTGCTTTTCATGAAGTAGTCCCATTATGAATACATGGTTAAATCTGGTGAATATTACAAAGTGATATGAATATATTCTTTATAAGCAGAGAAATACTTAGAAAAAATGGATTAGAATCTGGGGAGACTGGAACTCTTAGAGCTTCCTCCGTTCTTCCACCCTTCCCCACGACCCCTCTATCTTGGGACGGAGTAGTGGTGGTGAAGCGAGGCGCATCGCAAGGGGGGGGGGGGGGGGGGTTGGAAGGTTTAGGGGGGGGGTAATTAATGATATGTTTTATATAATTGTTATTGTTGGAAGTCTAATAAAGTTTGTTTAAAAAAAGGGTGTATTGTACTGCCAGTTCCTTGTAATTTTTGGCAGCCCTTTCACTTAGTGCATAGGCTGTATGAGTGTAGGAATCCCACTATCTGAACAATTGTACCACAATGCGAATGAGGCCCTCCTTTATGTCATATACAGGTTGTATCGGAGTGCCTCTTCCTTGTAATTTTTAGCAGCACTAGCACTTTATATACAAGTAAATATACAGCAAAGAATGTTTCCTAACAATTTTTCCTCTAAAATCGATTTTATCTTTGGTTTTGTGCGTATTATTGTCAGTCTGTAAAAGTGGTGTACTACTCGGACAACATCGTTCCCAGCTGCAACCAGGGAGTCCAAGGTGCATCCAGATATCCTCCCCATGTTGTTCCTGAACAATTTCAGTGGTGTTTCCTTTAATTTCTGACTTTTTCCTGTGAACCAGAGACCCTCCCCTCTTCAGAGCAGGGGGTGCCTGGTTTAATGCTCTGGTTATCCCATTGACTTCCATTGTGCTCGGGTGTTCTATAGAGCACCCGAGTATTCCGAGGTGTTCTACTCAAGCAGCCGAGCACTTTTTTAAGCCTCTTTTTTTCCACTAATACACGTCGCAAAAAGCTTTAGAACATATAACTGCACCACTGAACGGCAAATTATATATATATTTTTGCCACTAATACACGCCAAAAAGGGCTGAAATTTTCTCACTTCACCACACAACGGCAAATACTTTTTTTGTGCCACTTATACACGCCAAAAAGGGCTTTAGAACATATAACTACACCGCTGAATGGCAAATAGGCCTTTATTTTTTTCCACTTATACACGCCACAAAAGGCTTTACAACATATAACTGCACCGCTGAACGGCAAACAATGCCAAAAAGAGCTGTAATTTTCTTACTTCACCACACAACGGCTAATAAGCCCTTTTTTTTTACCACTAATACAGAGCCAAAAAATGCTTTAGAACATATAACTGCACTGCAAAAGGGCAAATAAGACGTAGAAATATTACATTGTAATACAGATGTAGCAGGGTTAGCACTCAAGCTCTTAACTCAAATTTCTTAACTTAAAGCCATTGAAAAGCAATTGAAGGTGTTTGCTTAACGCATTTAGTTTAGATAACACATCTCATAAATCATGAGTGTTAACTGTACTACATCCGTAAACCCTGTTAATGGCTGTATCAAACAGCACTTGCACCCCAATAACAAGAACGGTTTGCTGGAATTACAGAGCTGTATAATGGCCATTTGGATTCCCAGTCAGTGCAGCAAGGTGTAATAGGATTGTTCATATTACCCTGGTTGTAAACTCCCTTACTGAACCCTGTTCTGCTTTAATACTGTGGAATGATTCCTCCCTATCCTTTCCCTTAACTTCTAAACAGCAAAATAAAAGTTTTAAAGTCTTTCCTAGCACGGTCCCTAGTGCCTGCTGACATCTCTCCCTGCACTAAGTACACTGGAAAATGGCAGAATCCAAGATGGCTGAGGCTATTTATAGGCTGTGACATCACAGGGGCTGGCTTGCTGCTGATTGGCTGCATGCATGGCATTGTGGGTGATCCCTCGTTCCCAGAGTTCCTTGCTGTATGTCCTAATACGTGCAGCAGCCATTTTAGGAAAAAATTTGATTTGTTACCACGAAGCATGAGGAAATTCGGATTTGGTGCAATTCAAATTTTTCCTGAAATTCGGATCGAATGCCACTTTGTTAACTTCGATTCGCTCAACTCTAATTATAAGGTTCTGCAGCAGCTGATATGTGTATTAAGAGTAAAGATGAGCGAATCGAAGCTGACAAAGTCGAATTCGTTCTGAATTTCAGGAAAACTTTGATTCTGAACTAATGCAAATTTCCTCTCGCTTCATGCTAACGAATCGTAATTTTTCCTTACATAGCGGCTACACGTGTGAGGACATGGGGCAAGGAACTCTGGGAAGGCGAGATGACTCATAATGCCATGCATGCAGCCAATCAGCAGCCAGACAGCGATGTAACAGCCCTATAAATACAGCGGCCATCTTAGATTCTGCCATTCACCATCGTACTTTGTTCGGGGACAACGTTTATGCAGGCGCTAGGGAGAGTGAAAGAAAACATAATTGTGGGGAAAAAAAGCATTTTATAAGTGCACGATAAGGATAGGGAGGAATCATTTCGCAGCATCTTAATGCAGGGACAGACGTTGCAGGGGCTAGGGAGAGTCATACAGAAAACATAATTGGGAAACAAATATGATTTACAAGTGCAGGGAAAGATTATTTGGGGATCCAAATAGCCATTATACAGCTCTGTCATTCCAGCAATATGTTGTAGGGGTGCAAGTGTTATGTTGTAAAGCCTTTAGTGGCTGATATCTGTGGAAAAAGAGAAATATATACTCTGTTAACTTCTGCAGCTATATATGGTGAAAGCATTTAGTGCCCTATTATAGTACAGTACGAGAAAAATAGACGATGTTCACATTTGGTGTTATTTGCGGTAAAAGCGTTTGTTATACTTTTAGAGAAAAATACACACCATTCACATTTGGTGTTCTTTGCGCTATAAGTGGTTTTTGTCATATTTCTAGAGAAAAAAAACACACCGTTCACATTTGGTGTTATTTGCAGTAAAACCATTTATTGCCATATTTCTAGAGAAAAAGAGAAAAATACACGCCATTCACATTTGGTGTTATTTGCGGTAAAACCATTTATTGTCAGTTCAGTACAATACGAGAAAAAAAAGACGCTGTTCATATTTGGTGCTATTTGCTCTAAAAATATTTATTGTCAGTTCAGTACAATACGAGAAAAGGAGGACATAAGTGATGTGCAGACACTAAATAATCGATGATGAAGAAGCCGATCGCACTAGGGAGCCGGGTGCAGAAGGGGCTTCATCATCATCATCAGGAGAAGAGGGTGGCAGCTTGCCCGTGAGGCAGTGGCAGAGCCAGCAAGGTGGTAGCATGGCTGAGAGTCAGCAGGGTGGCAGCAGTGGGAGGTCAGGAGCCAAACATGCCCGGGGTAGACCACCTGCTTCGCAGCGGCCTACCCGGGAAGTAGTGGTGCAGGTGTTCACGGAGGCAGCAGCGGTAGCAATAAGTCAGTGCGGACTTTTAGGGGGAAAATCACCTACTCAGCGGTGTGGCAGTCTTTTTTCAAAGCGCCAAAGGAGGTGAACGTGGCCATATGTCGCATCTGTGGGCAGAAGGTGAAGAGTGGCCAGGGTGCCAATGTTCTGACAGATAAGAGGAAGGGCAAAATAATCAGTGACGTCAACACAAACTTACTGCTGACACCCTCTCTACTCTGTCAGGGGGGCTCTACTTGATGGAAACACCACCAAAATAGTTTGGGAACAGCATGGGGAGGATGTCTGGATGCATCTTGGACTCCAAGGTCGCTGCTGGGAACGATGTTGTCCGAGTGGTACACCACTTTTACAGACTGACAATAATACGCACAAAATCAAAGATGAAATCGATTTTAGAGGAAAAATTTTTAGGAAACATTCTTTCCTGTATATTTACTTTTATATAAAGTGCAAGTACTGCCAAAAATTACAAGGAAGAGGCACTCTGATGCAACTTGTATATCACATAATGGAGGGCCTCATTCACATTGTGGTACAATTGTTCAGGTAGTGGGACTAAGTGAAAGGGCTTCCAAAAATTACAAGGTACCGTCACTCCAATACACCCTTTATTACACATAAAGGAGGGCATCATACACACCCTTGAAAAATTATGATTGATGGCCTGCTGGTGACCCTAAAAAACATTAGGAGCAAGGACCTGCTGGTGACCCTCTAAAACATTACGGGCAAGGGCCTTCTGCTCAGCTAACCATCTAAAACATTAGGGGTGAGGGTCTGCTGCAGAGCTGACTCTCTGAGAAAAAAATAATTGGTTATCTTCCCAGGATACATGGGCGTAGGGATCACCATAGCAGCGGCTATGGGGCCCTACGCCACTGGGGGCCCGGGCTGCCTGCCTTATTATAATTTTTTTAATTCATGTGGTATAGCTACAGGGGTTGCAGGCCTCTCCAGGACAGACAGAGAAAGCGCTATCTGCAGGGCCTGTAGGCTGTGGGCAGTGCAATAGGGGGCGGCTGGAGGCAGAGAGGCGTACCTGCAGTGATGAGAGGGAGTGGTCCCGCTCCCAGTCTGGGCGGCAGTCCTACTGGCCAGAAGTGGAAGAGGCGGAGCGTACAGCGAAGCTGCGTGCTGCTGGGCCTGGCAGCGCTGCTGGAGTGTGGGTGCGCAGACGTTCAAGTGGCTGTGAGGTGAGGGCTGGCTGACTTTGGGACTGGTAAAATTTACTCTGGAGTCCTGGACCATTATATCTAGGGAGGAGGGGGGAGCAGGACCCTGGAGGTCTGGACCAGTACATTTAAGGAGAAGGGGGGAGCAGGACCTGGAGGTATGGTCTGGACCATTATATAGGGGGGAACACGACACTGGACCATTATATCTGGGGAGGAGGGGGAGCAGGACCCTGGAGGTCTGGACCATTATATTTAGGGGAGAGCAGGACCCTGGAGGTCTAGACCAATTTATTGAGGGGGGAGCCGCAGGATCTCCAAGGTCTAAATTAAATTGGGGGGGGGGGGGGGGAGCAGGACCCTTGACGTCTAGACCATTATATCTGGGGACTGGCGGTGGGAGATTTAGGATGGGTGTGGGGTGGGAGGTCTTGGAGGAGTGTGGGGATGCTGGGGTAGGAGGTACTGGAGGTGTGTTTGGGTGGGAGCTCTGGAAGGGGTGGGAGGTCTGACAGGCATGTGGGGGTGGGAGATCCGGGAGAGGGGCCCATAAATTTTTTTGCTATGGGGCCCAGTCATTTCTAGCTACGCCCCTGCCCGGATAGATGACTGCGTGTGCAGTTCTCCTGGATACTGCTCAAAATCAAAACAATGCTAAAGGAAGGGGAGCAGTGACAAGTTAAAACTTTTAATATATATAAATTCTCCCTAGACAGAGAGTAAAAAAAAAACCTTACAAACAAGAAATAGACACATATGTGTAGGACCTAAATTGGTGTGATACCAATAATGGCAACACACCAGGCTAGGTGCAGTCCCCCCTAGTCCTAAGTGCTCAGTGGTATAGGCACAAAGAGGACCAGGCGTGGAGTCTCTATGTCTCAGTCCCAAACAGGGGGTAACGGAACTCTGTGGACGCTAAAAAAAAACAGAATGGTCTTACCGGTTTTGTTGAGACCTCACTTGTTCACAACGTATGGTGTGTTGGTGAAGGAGGTGGTCACAAACAGGATGGCCTCAGAGAAAGAGAAACTTTCCCTAGTACGACCCTATTTGACCCTGGTGACCTAACACGGGGTCCGTGCCCCACAAGGGGTGGCCCCGTCTGGAACCTTGCCCTGATAAGGAGTCCCTATGAAATCCTAAAACAGGGTGACCAGAGACTGGACTGGTAGTGTTACCAAGGCAAGGGAAAATTAGGCTACAATTAATAATCGCAATATATTAGCATGTCCCGCAATATGCTAGCATGTTCCAATGCGTTTCATCAGCCCAACATATCATAAAACTGCTAAATATAACCACAAGACCCCATGAATCGTCAAGGGACACGGGGCTTGGTATTACATAGCTCCTGCTTATCTAACTGCTATAAACAAAAGAAAGAAGGGGGTACTTATGTCAAAGCCCCTCAATGCAGTGCAAGGTAGAAGAATGTTCAAATGAGGCATGTAGTATGATACACCTGCAAAACATATAAACAAAACGGGCGACCAGTTAGAATAGAGATCCTACATTGCCCACTAAGTCCTACACATGTGTCTTTTTCTTGTTTGTAAGGGGTTTTTTACTCTCTGTCTAGGGAGAATTTACATATATTAAAAGCTAAGTTTTAAGTTGTCACTGCTCCCCTTCCTTTAGCAGAGCTGACTCTCTAAAACATTAGGGGTGAGTGCCTGCTGCTGATCTGAGCATCAAAAAAATTATGGGCGAGTGCCTGCTGCTGAGCTGACCATTCAAAAAATTATGGGCAAGTGTCTGCTGCTTAACTAGCCATTGATAAAATTATGGGCGAGGGCCTGCTGCTAAGCTGAACCTGTAAAACGGTATGGTTGAGGGCCTGCTGGTCAGCGGTCCCTCAAAAACATTACATGCGAGGGCCTGCTGGTAAGCTGAACCTCTAAAAGATTGTAGGTGAGGCCTGCTGGTGAGCTGAACCTGTAAAACTTTATATGTGAGGGCCTGCTGGTGATCTGACCCTCTAAAAGATTGTAGGCGAGGGCCTGCAGGTGAGCTGATCCTCTACAACATTAGGAGCGAGGGCAGACTAATAAGCATGTTGATATGATGGAAGAGGATGAGGACAATGACGAGAAAAAGAAGATTGAATCATATACCCTTTTTTGTGGTGGAAGGGGTGCATGGGAATACAGTGTATTCAGTACATTATAAAAAACACATGTAAAGTTCCTTTATGTTCAGCCGCTTTCCTCTGGTGGTGTAGGGAAGCCAGGGGCAATCCAGGCCTTTTTCATTTTTATAAGCGTCAATTTGTCAGCATTTTCAGCCGACAGGCAGATGCGCTTATCAGTTATCATGCCCCCAGCAGCAGTGATGGCCAGTTCGCCCGCCATCTTAAATCACAAGTCCGGCGAGGCACAGGTAAGTCCTTACCTGTGCCTCGCCGGACTTGTGATTTAAGATGGCAGCCCGCATGTGAACACGGCGAACTGGCCATCACTGCCCAGCAGCACTAAATACCCGCTCTGACAAAATGCTGGCGGCAGGGCAGGCCAGTACCTCCAAGGCGTAGCGCGGCAGTTTGTCCCACGCATCCAGTTTGGACACCCTGTAGTTGTAAGGCACAGAGGGATCATTTAGGACGCTGACACGGTCTGCTACGTACTCCATCATCTTCCAAAATGTTTCAGGGTGCTGGCGGGGTGTCATGAAGATATCCCAGGCTTTGGAGAGTGTTGCACTTCTTCTGTTGAAACTGCTATGTGTTCCCATCGTCTCCCCTCCTCGGTTGCCCAAGGAACTATGTACTCTGCCGCCAGCGTTGTCAGGTGGAAATTTTGGGAGCAATTTTTCCACAAGGACCTTCTAGTATTGCACCATTTTGCTCGTCCTCTCCACCAAAGGAATGAGAGATGAAAAGTTCTCTTTGTAGCGGGGGTCGAGAAGGGTGAACAACCAGTAACTGGTGTTGTCCAAAATGCATAAAACGCGTGGGTCACGGGAAAGGCAGCCTAACATAAAGTCAGCCATGTGTGCCCGATTTCCAGCAGGCAAGACTTCATTGTCATCATCAAGAGGATGACTCTCAATCTCCTTATCCTCTTCCTGCTCTTCTGCCCATCCATGCTGAACAGATGGAATTAAAGGATAACTGTTGTATTTTTTTTTTTTTTTTTTTGGAGTATTCGATTGTGGTGATTAATATCACCTTGGTGGCCCTATTTCAACTTTTTCACTGTATATTCAATTTCCCCTTAATTCGACATTTTTGTTCCCTGTACTGCCTACTTTTACCTGTGCTTAAAATCAGGTTGCTAGGCATGGTCCGTCTATCTGTTGAAGGACGGAGCACGCAGAAGCAGGCTGCGTGCAGGCTCATATTACTGACAGCCAAGGACTGTAAGTAAATGATTAAAGCCAGGTCCTCCCCAGCAGCTGATAACAGTGTCTGGGCTGTGTGCACTTCTCCCTATCCCTGCACTTGGCAGACGCTCCCTCACTCAGCAGAGCTGGAGAATGCAGAGTGGAAGCAGCGCACAACAGGGAAGGGAGATCTGCCATCTGCTTAGTGTGTAAATGAAAGCAACAAGTGGTAAGAGGACCCCTTTGTGCTGCAGGAGATTAACCTTTTAGGGGGGAGGGCTCTGGTTACTGACACTTTTGGGGGGGCTTTTGTTACTAGCTAGTGAGGGCAGGCGGGATTAGCCTCAGGGTGAGAGCAGTGGCGGCCATCTTAACTGAATAGTGAAATTGCAGTTTTATGCAGACTGGTTGCTAAGGGCTGAATCTTATTGAATATTGGGTAAGTCAGTCTAATAGTAACTGATTCTGGAATATCATGTTATTAGTAACTACATATATGAAAGTTTAAATCAGGGTCTAAACGTGACAGATATCCTTTAAACTTCCATGGGTACTACCCTCTGTAGCGGAGGCAACCGTATCCTGCTCCTCATCATCATTTAATTTGCGCTGAGAAGACAAACTGAGCGTGGTCTGGCTATCACCCTGTGTAATGTCTTCCCCCATTTCCACCTTTTCCACATGCAAAGCGTCGGCCTTAATTGTGAGCAGCGAGCGTTTGAGTAGACACACGAGTGGGATGGTGACACCGATAATAGCGCTGAAAAATGAAGGGCAGGAGCAGCACTCAAATCGGCCTCTCCAGAGCTAAAGTTGTAGGAATGCAGCAGCCGGGCCGAAGACCCCAGATCCAGGGTGGTCAAATTGAAGGCAGTAGAAAACGAGGGCTTTCGCCACTCACCATCTGTGTTGATTCCTCAAAGATTCCTAAAACCTGACAGAGGTCAGACATCCATGCCAACTCCTCGCTTATGAAGAGCGAAAGCGAACCGGAAAGGTGACGACCATGTTGCAACTGGTATTCCACTAATGCCCTCTGCTGCTCACAAAAGCCTGGCCAACATGTGGAACGCGAGATTACGTCGGACAACAGTCGGTGAGCTGGTAATTGTCAGCGCTGCTGCAGCATTGATAGACCGGCGGAATCTGTTGATGACTTGTGGAAATGGGCACACAGGCGGCGCACTTTCACCAGTAACTCAGACAAATTGAGGTACGTTTTGAGAAACCCGCTGAACCACTAAGTTGAAGACGTGGCCTAGGCATGGGATGTGTGTGAGCTTGACGAAGTCCAAAGCTGCTACCAAGTTACGGCCATTATCAGACACAACATGCCTGGTTCTAGGTTGAGTGGCTAGAGCCACAGCTCAGTCTGGTCTCGTATCCCCTGCCACAGCTCTGCGGCGGTGTGCTGTTTGTCACCTAAGCAGAGCAGCTTAAGCACAGCCTGTTGCTGTTTCCCCACTGCAGTGCTACACTGCTTCCAGCTACAGACTGATGGCTGACTGGTGCTGCAAGAGGATAATTCTGAGGTGGAAGTGGAGAAGAAGGCGGAGGAGAAGTAGTGAAGGTTAGAGCCACTAAAGTAGGTGGTGGTGGAAACCCTGATGGAATTAGGGCCCGCAATCCTTGGCATCAGTAGTACCTGTGCTATCCCAGGGTACGACTCGCGCCGGCCTCCACAACATTCAGCCAGTGTGCTGTCAGGGAAATGTAGCATCCCTGGCCGAAAGCACTTTTCCATGTGTCAGTGATTAAGTGCACCTTCCCAGTAACTGCGTTGGTCACATGCCGGTGTAAGGCTGGGGACTGCGTAATGATGGACAGCCGCCGACCTCAGGCTGCGGAAAGCCCCAATGTCCACAAGCCTAAATGACAACATTTCTAGGGCCAGTAATTCGGAAAGTTGCGCATTTAGTGCTATGGCCTGTGGGTGGGTGACTGGGTATTTGTGCTTGCGTTCAAATGCCTGGGGTAAGGACAATTATATGCTGTGATGGGACAGGGAAGTGGATGTGGTCGCTGATGGTGCTTGCAAAGGTCAAGGTGCAGGGCGGGAGGCATCTGGGCATGCGCCTTCGACAGGGGATTGGCCAGCATGTAACACAGGGGAACAGGAGGCAGTGGTATGACCCGTAGACACAGATTGCGGACCCAGACATTCAACCCACCTATTACGGTTCTTTGATGCCATGTGGCGGATCATGCTGGTGGTGGTGAGGTTGCTAGTGTTCATGCCCCCGCTCATTTTTGTATGGCACAGGTTGCAAATTACAATTCTTTTGTCGTCCGCACTTTCCTCAAAAAAGCGCCAGACTGCGGAACACCTACCCATTGGCAAGGGAGATTTCTGCAAGGGTGTGCTCCAGGGAACAGTTGCGGGCCTATTTGGTGTGGCCCGCCTTTTCTCTTTTATCACCCCATTGCCTCTTCCAGTCTGTTGCGGTGCTGCGGATCCCTCCCCCTCTGTACTGCTCTCCTCACTCGGCTTGCCACCTTCCCAGGTTTGGTCAGTGACTTTATCGTCCACCACCTCCTCTTCCTCACTCTGCTCATCCTCTTGACTTGTTGACCTAACATCAACCTCAGTTATTGACAACTGTGTCTCAGTCTCATCATCAACCTCTTGAGACACTAATTGCCGTTGACTTATTGGCAACTGTGTCTCATCATCATCATCCACCTCATGAAACACTAATTGCCGTTCCCCACCGTCATCTTCTTGTGACTGTGGATGCTCAAGAGTTTGGGAATCACAAGATTTCATGTCCCTCTTAAAGCGGGCTTGTCGAGAGGCCCAAATCAAGGAATGGCGCTGAAAAGAGCTCCTCCGAATATCTGAGTATGGGATCGCTTGTTTGCCAAGACTCTCCATGATTGGAGGTGGGAGGATCAGGGTGAGGATTGTGTTGACCAGACTCTTGGCTACAGAGACTGGACATGGTGGAAGACAGGGTGGTGCCTAACCGACTGGAAGCATTATCTACTGCAATCCAACCGATGTCTTGCAATCCAACCGATGTCTTGTTCGAAGGGGAACCTTTCCCGAAGGGCTCAGTCTAAGGTCCGGAGCACTCTCGATCAGGTTTTTATTAAGAATATCTCAATTCAGCTTTCCCTCAAGCCTGACCAGTCTCCCTGTCTCAACCACTGAAAAAGCCCCACATAGCATGATGCTGCCACCACTATGATTCACTGTAGGGATGGATTGAGCAGGTGATGAGCAGTGCCTGGTTTCCTCCAGACATGATGCTTAGAATTGAGGACAAAAAGTTTAATCTTGGTTTCATCAAACCAGAGAATATTGACACAGTCAGAGTCCTCTGGGAACTTTTTGCAAACTCCAGCCAGGCTTTCATGTGTCTTTTACTGAGGAGAGGCTTCTTTCAGGTCAATCTGCCATAAAGGCCAGATTGATGGCGTGCTGCAGTGATGGTTGACCTTCTGTAAATTTCTACCGTCTGCACAAAAGATCTCTAGAGACCTGCTAAAGTGACCATCGGGTTCTTGGTCACCTCTTTTACCAAGGCCATTCTCCTTCAATTACTTAGTTTGGTGGGGCAATCAGCTCTAGGCTCTGGTTGTTCTAAACTTCTTCTATTTAAGAATTATGGAGGCCACTGTGCTCTTGAGAACTTTCAGTGCAGCAAAAAAATTTTCAACCCTACTCCAAATCTGTGCCTCCACATTATCCAGTCTGTGAGCTCTACAGGTAGTTATTTCCTCCTCATGGCTTGGTTTTTGCTTTAGAAACCTAGAATGTGTCGGTAGATAAGAACCATTTGGCCCATCTAGTCTGCCCAATATACTGAATACTATGAATAGCCCTTGGCCCTATCTTCTATGAAGGATGGCCTTATGCCTATCCCATGCATGCTTAAACTCCTTCACTGTATTTGCAGCTACCACTTCTGCAGGAAGGCTATTCCATGCATCCACTACTCTCTCAGTAAAGTAATACTTCCTGATATTACTTTTAAACCTTTGCCCCTCTAATTTAAAACTATGTCCTCTTGTAGCAGTTTTTTTCTTTTAAATATTCTCTCCTCTTTTACCTTGTTGATGTATTTAAAAGTTTCATATCCACCTGGTCGCATTGGTCTGACTTTTAGAGCGTTGTCCTGCGCTGGTCTGCAAACTGGGACATGAAGCTAGGTATCGTGGAGGATTGTTTTTTTTGTGCTCTGGCAGCAGGCACAGTTTCAACATGCCCAGGGCCACGGCGGCTGCGTGTACCATCAGCATCAAGGCCACTTCCTTGTCCCTTACTGCTCGCCTTCTTCATATTAAATGTTATATATGCTTGAAAGTATGTCACACGTACAGTAGCATAGGATTTGTAAGTGTATGCGCAAAAGTGTTAGCAGCGGCTAATAAAAAATACAGGGAATGTCACAGGTATTTGGGATGTGGAAACGTTACACAGGAGAAATACCGCAGATAATGTCGCTGATGTCAGCAGCAGCTAATATAAAATTACAGGGAATCTCGCAGGTATTTTGGATGTGGAAACATTACACCAGGTAATGTCACTGTCCGCAGCGGACACAGTCTACGAAAAAAGTACACTGGATGTCACAGATATTTTTGGGATACCCACACATTACGCAGGAGATGTAGCGCAGATAATGTCGCTGTCTGCAGCAGCCTATTGCACGCTATTTAGCGCAGGATGCGCCAATATCGCTGCCTCACACAACAGTCCTTAAAAGGACTTTTGGATCTGTAAAGTTTTAGCAATTTAGCGCAGGTTGTGCTAAAAATATATATTGCTGCTGCCACACACAATAGTCCTTAAAAGGACCTTTCGGTCTCTGACAAGTTTTTAAACTTACAAAAAAATGATTTCAATCCCTACATTATCTTTCCCTTCTTCAGCACAGCTCTCCCTGATTAACACTGAGCTGAACACGTGTCATCGGGTGCTATATAGCACCCGATGACGAGTTCCGGCCAGCCAATCACTGTAATGCCAGTAACCAACATGGCTGTGAAGGGCAGTACTTACCTGCACGCTTATTGGCTATGTTGCAGCCAACAAATGTGCGGGGAGGAGACTCGAGCTCTGCAAACTGGTGTTCGGTCGAGCATGCTCAATCAACACTACTTAGAACCTTATTAAATGGCACAATTTTTTAGCCAACTATTGAGAAAAAGCTTTCACCTGGATAGTTGAGCAGCCAATCAGTCGATGAATGAGCAAACGCTTGTTCATCGGCTGATAGGCATCTTTCATCAGGAATGAAAGAAAGATGCCCGATTATCGGCAGCACATCTCCTTGTGTTATCAGGGATGTGCTGCCAAAAATCTATAAAAATGAATGAGAGATCTCAGTTGTTCCTCCCACATTCATTTTGCATTGGCCTGTGAAATTAGGCTGGTGCTAACAAGTGCCGTTGGATGTCTTATTATCCATCAGCGCTCACACTTACTGATCATCTGCAGTGTAAAGCAGCCCTTAGTTCACCCAGTAAAATGTGTCAGATTTATCACAGTGGCTGATGCTGGAAGATAAATCTGGCACATCTACAGACTGTCCAGTCTTCATTTTTACCACCTATTAGCTGGCCACATTTGCTTTTCTTGTTTATAGGATGGCTGAGTACAGCACTCCTCGCCATCTCTGGTAGTTCCCAAGAAGTGAATGGAGCTGTGGTCAGGCATGCGGACCACTACATTCTCATTGGGGGATTCCAGGATCTCCGTTTTCATGATTGCTAAGATACTAATACCCTATCCTGTGGATAGGGGATAAGTGTTGGAGGTGGATAAAAAACCTTTAAGGGCCTACATACTGTACATTTATGCAGATCATGCAGCCTATGAAGCCAACAGGAGCAGGGAGTTTTCACTTTTTTAATGCCAATTCAGTTATGGACATCATAAAGGTTGCTCTCTGGCTTGGGACCCCCAGTTAGAGTTTTGACTACGAGCTATAGCAGAAGCCCCCTCTTTCTTCTCAATTGGTCAGTCGAAAATTACCTCTCCATACTTCTCATTAAGGCAAATAAACATAACCAACAAAACCTTAAAGGTGTTGTCAAAGAACGGGAGCCTCTTAATATTGCTAGGCAGTGTGCAGGGGGGAAAAGCCTCACGTCACTGAGCTTCCTTATTCTCCACTTCCAGTCTGGACCAGAAGTGTGACATGCTGTCTACTCACATCACTGGCACCAGCTAATCAATAGACTCAGCGGTGGCAGCATTCATGTACCATGCCTACACACATAAACACTTAGGCAAATGATTGACCAGCCACAACATGCGGTCCAGCAGGGACCTGAAGCAGAGGGGAAGGAGATTGAACCTAGACCAGTAGATGGTTTTCTGGTTCAGTTCACATCAGAAGGTGGTGCATGACAAAGCCTGTAGGTGTCCTCTACACCTGGACCCTACAAGCTGACAGCTGAGGGGTTGAGGCTTAAGCTGACCACATAGTGAGCTATACGCACTTTAGTCCCTATTGGCCGTTACAGTTGTTCAAACTGACCATACACATTGAATGAAATCGGCGATGGATGGAAGATCTTTCTAGGAATATTCTTTGAATGAATGATCTTTCGTCCGACTATTAGACAAATGTAGCAAACATGGCCGACTTCTTTTCAAATAATAATGCTCTGTCATTAGTCATCTAAAAGGATTGTTTGTTGTTAAAGGGGTTCTGCTGTTTGTTTAAACTAATGATTAGGGATGAGCGAACTCGAACTGTATAGTTCGGGTTCGTACCGAATTTTGGGGTGTCCGTGACACGGACCCGAACCCGGACATTTTCGTAAAAGTCCGGGTTCGGGTTCGGTGTTCGTCGCTTTCTTCGCGCTTTTGTGACGCTTTCTTGGCGCTTTTTGAAAGGCTGCAAAGCAGCCAATCAACAAGCGTCATACTACTTGCCCCAAGAGGCCATCACAGCCATGCCTACTATTGGCATGGCTGTGATTGGCCAGAGCACCATGTGACCCAGCCTCTATTTAAGCTGGAGTCACATAGCGCCGCCCGTCACTCTGCTCTGATTAGCGTAGGGAGAGGTTGCGGCTGCGACAGTAGGGCGAGATTAGGCAGATTAACTCCTCCAAAGGACTTGATTAACTGATCGATCTGCAGCTGTGGATCATTGAGCTGCTGATCCTCAATTGCTCACTGTTTTTAGGCTGCCCAGACCGTTTGTCAGTCACATTTTTCTGGGGTGATCGGCGGCCATTTTGTGTCTTGTGGTGCGCCAGCACAAGCTGCGACCAAGTGCATTTAACCCTCAATGGTGTGGTTGTTTTTTGGCTAAAGCCTACATCAGGGTGAAGCTGTCACACCAAGTGCATTTAACCAGCAATAGTCTGTTCATTTTTTGGCCATATACAAAATCAGGGGCAAGCTGCGCCTGTCACCAAGTGCATTTAACCCTCAATGGTGTGGTTGTTTTTTGGCTAAAGCCTACATCAGGGTGAAGCTGTCACACCAAGTGCATTTAACCAGCAATAGTCTGTTCATTTTTTGGCCATATACTAAATCAGGGGCAAGCTGCGCCTGTCACCAAGTGCATTTAACCCTCAATGGTGTGGTTGTTTTTTGGCTAAAGCCTACATCAGGGTGAAGCTGTCACACCAAGTGCATTTAACCAGCAATAGTCTGTTTATTTTTTGGCCATATCCCAGTCTAATTCTGTCACTAAATCCATACCAGTCACCCAGCGCCTAAATACTAGGCCTCAAATTTATATCCCGCTAAATCTGTCCTTAGTGCTGTAGCTGGGCGAGTTATTTAGTGTCCGTTCAAGCACATTTCTTGTTCTGGGTTGAAATACAATTCCCAATTTAGCAATTTCATAATTTAGTGGTTTCTGCTATATCAGAGCTATTTGAAATCTATCCCTAAAAGGGTATATAATATTCAAGGTGCACATTGGGTCATTCAGAATAACTTCACACACACCCGCTACTGTGTATTTCCAAGTCTAATTCTGGCACTAAACCCATACCTGTCACCCAGCGCCTAAATACTAGGCCTCAAATTTATATCCAGCTAAATCTGTCCCTAGTGCTGTAGCTGGGCGAGTTATTTAGTGTCCGTTCAAGCACATTTCTTGTTCTGGGTTGAAATACAATTCCCAATTTAGCAATTTCATAATTTAGTGGTTTCTGCTATATCAGAGCTATTTGAAATCTATCCCTAAAAGGTTATATAATATTCAAGGTGCACATTGGGTCATTCAGAATAACTTCACACACACCCGCTACTGTGTATTTCCAAGTCTAATTCTGGCACTAAACCCATACCTGTCACCCAGCGCCTAAATACTAGGCCTCAAATTTATATCCCGCTAAATCTGTCCTTAGTGCTGTAGCTGGGCGAGTTATTTAGTGTCCGTTCAAGCACATTTCTTGTTCTGGGTTGAAATACAATTCCCAATTTAGCAATTTCATAATTTAGTGGTTTCTGCTATATCAGAGCTATTTGAAATCTATCCCTAAAAGGGTATATAATATTCAAGGTGCACATTGGGTCATTCAGAATAACTTCACACACACCCGCTACTGTGTATTTCCAAGTCTAATTCTGGCACTAAACCCATACCTGTCACCCAGCGCCTAAATACTAGGCCTCAAATTTATATCCCGCTAAATCTGTCCTTAGTGCTGTAGCTGGGCGAGTTATTTAGTGTCCGTTCAAGCACATTTCTTGTTCTGGGTTGAAATACAATTCCCAATTTAGCAATTTCATAATTTAGTGGTTTCTGCTATATCAGAGCTATTTGAAATCTATCCCTAAAAGGGTATATAATATTCAAGGTGCACATTGGGTCATTCAGAATAACTTCACACACACCCGCTACTGTGTATTTCCAAGTCTAATTCTGGCACTAAACCCATACCTGTCACCCAGCGCCTAAATACTAGGCCTCAAATTTATATCCCGCTAAATCTGTCCTTAGTGCTGTAGCTGGGCGAGTTATTTAGTGTCCGTTCAAGCACATTTCTTGTTCTGGGTTGAAATACAATTCCCAATTTAGCAATTTCATAATTTAGTGGTTTCTGCTATATCAGAGCTATTTGAAATCTATCCCTAAAAGGGTATATAATATTCAAGGTGCACATTGGGTCATTCAGAATAACTTCACACACACCCGCTACTGTGTATTTCCAAGTCTAATTCTGGCACTAAACCCATACCTGTCACCCAGCGCCTAAATACTAGGCCTCAAATTTATATCCCGCTAAATCTGTCCTTAGTGCTGTAGCTGGGCGAGTTATTTAGTGTCCGTTCAAGCACATTTCTTGTTCTGGGTTGAAATACAATTCCCAATTTAGCAATTTCATAATTTAGTGGTTTCTGCTATATCAGAGCTATTTGAAATCTATCCCTAAAAGGGTATATAATATTCAAGGTGCACATTGGGTCATTCAGAATAACTTCACACACACCCGCTACTGTGTATTTCCAAGTCTAATTCTGGCACTAAACCCATACCTGTCACCCAGCGCCTAAATACTAGGCCTCAAATTTATATCCCGCTAAATCTGTCCTTAGTGCTGTAGCTGGGCGAGTTATTTAGTGTCCGTTCAAGCACATTTCTTGTTCTGGGTTGAAATACAATTCCCAATTTAGCAATTTCATAATTTAGTGGTTTCTGCTATATCAGAGCTATTTGAAATCTATCCCTAAAAGGGTATATAATATTCAAGGTGCACATAGGGTCATTCAGAATAACTTCACACACACGCTTCTGTGCATTTCCAAGTCTAATTCTGTCACTAAATCCATACCGGTCACCCAGCGCCTAAATACTAGGCCTCAAATTTATATCCCGCTGAATTTGAATACAATACATTGGGCCAAATAATATATTTGTTGTTGTGGTGAACCATAACAATGAGAAAAACATCTAGTAAGGGACGCGGACGTGGACATGGTCGTGGTGGTGTTAGTGGACCCTCTGGTGCTGGGAGAGGACGTGGCCGTTCTGCCACATCCACACGTCCTAGTGTACCAACTACCTCAGGTCCCAGTAGCCGCCAGAATTTACAGCGATATATGGTGGGGCCCAATGCCGTTCTAAGGATGGTAAGGCCTGAGCAGGTACAGGCATTAGTCAATTGGGTGGCCGACAGTGGATCCAGCACGTTCACATTATCTCCCACCCAGTCTTCTGCAGAAAGCGCACAGATGGCGCCTGAAAACCAACCCCATCAGTCTGTCACATCACCCCCATGCATACCAGGGAAACTGTCTCAGCCTCAAGTTATGCAGCAGTCTCTTATGCTGTTTGAAGACTCCGCTGGCAGGGTTTCCCAAGGGCATCCACCTAGCCCTTCCCCAGCGGTGAAAGACATAGAATGCACTGACGCACAACCACTTATGTTTCCTGATGATGAGGACATGGGAATACCACCTCAGCATGTCTCTGATGATGACGAAACACAGGTGCCAACTGCTGCGTCTTTCTGCAGTGTGCAGACTGAACAGGAGGTCAGGGATCAAGACTGGGTGGAAGACGATGCAGGGGACGATGAGGTCCTAGACCCCACATGGAATGAAGGTCGTGCCACTGACTTTCACAGTTCGGAGGAAGAGGCAGTGGTGAGACCGAGCCAACAGCGTAGCAAAAGAGGGAGCAGTGGGCAAAAGCAGAACACCCGCCGCCAAGAGACTCCGCCTGCTACTGACCGCCGCCATCTGGGACCGAGCACCCCAAAGGCAGCTTCAAGGAGTTCCCTGGCATGGCACTTCTTCAAACAATGTGCTGACGACAAGACCCGAGTGGTTTGCACGCTGTGCCATCAGAGCCTGAAGCGAGGCATTAACGTTCTGAACCTGAGCACAACCTGCATGACCAGGCACCTGCATGCAAAGCATGAACTGCAGTGGAGTAAACACCTTAAAACCAAGGAAGTCACTCAGGCTCCCCCTGCTACCTCTTCTGCTGCTGCCGCCTCGGCCTATTCTGCTGCTGCCGCCTCGGCCTCTTCCTCCGCCTCTGGAGGAACGTTGGCACCTGCCGCCCAGCAAACAGGGGATGTACCACCAACACCACCACCACCACCTCCGTCACCAAGCGTCTCAACCATGTCACACGCCAGCGTTCAGCTCTCCATCTCACAAACATTTGATAGAAAGCGTAAATTCCCACCTAGCCACCCTCGATCCCTGGCCCTGAATGCCAGCATTTCTAAACTACTGGCCTATGAAATGCTGTCATTTAGGCTGGTGGACACAGACAGCTTCAAACAGCTCATGTCGCTTGCTGTCCCACAGTATGTTGTTCCCAGCCGGCACTACTTCTCCAAGAGAGCCGTGCCTTCCCTGCACAACCAAGTATCCGATAAAATCAAGTGTGCACTGCGCAACGCCATCTGTGGCAAGGTCCACCTAACCACAGATACGTGGACCAGTAAGCACGGCCAGGGACGCTATATCTCCCTAACTGCACACTGGGTAAATGTAGTGGCAGCTGGGCCCCAGGCGGAGAGCTGTTTGGCGCACGTCCTTCCGCCGCCAAGGATCGCAGGGCAACATTCTTTGCCTCCTGTTGCCACCTCCTCCTTCTCGGCTTCCTCCTCCTCTTCTTCCACCTGCTCATCCAGTCAGCCACACACCTTCACCACCAACTTCAGCACAGCCCGGGGTAAACGTCAGCAGGCCATTCTGAAACTCATATGTTTGGGGGACAGGCCCCACACCGCACAGGAGTTGTGGCGGGGTATAGAACAACAGACCGACGAGTGGTTGCTGCCGGTGAGCCTCAAGCCCGGCCTGGTGGTGTGTGATAATGGGCGAAATCTCGTTGCAGCTCTGGGACTAGCCAATTTGACGCACATCCCTTGCTTGGCGCATGTGCTGAATTTGGTGGTGCAGAAGTTCATTCACAACTACCCCGACATGTCAGAGCTGCTGCATAAAGTGCGGGCCGTCTGTTCGCGCTTCCGGCGTTCACATCCTGCTGCTGCTCGCCTGTCTGCGCTACAGCGTAACTTCGGCCTTCCCGCTCACCGCCTCATATGCGACGTGCCCACCAGGTGGAACTCCACCTTGCACATGCTGGACAGACTGTGCGAGCAGCAGCAGGCCATAGTGGAGTTTCAGCTGCAGCACGCACGGGTCAGTCGCACTACAGAACAGCACCACTTCACCACCAATGACTGGGCCTCCATGCGAGACCTGTGTGCCCTGTTGCGCTGTTTCGAGTACTCCACCAACATGGCCAGTGGCGATGACACCGTTATCAGCGTTACAATACCACTTCTATGTCTCCTTGAGAAAACACTTAGGGCGATGATGGAAGAGGAGGTGGCCCAGGAGGAGGAGGAGGAGGAAGAGGGGTCATTTTTAGCACTTTCAGGCCAGTCTCTTCGAAGTGACTCAGAGGGAGGTTTTTGGCAACAGCAGAGGCCAGGTACAAATGTGGCCAGCCAGGGCCCACTACTGGAGGACGAGGAGGACGAGGATGAGGAGGAGGTGGAGGAGGATGAGGATGAAGCATGGTCACAGCGGGGTGGCACCCAACGCAGCTCGGGTCCATCACTGGTGCGTGGCTGGGGGGAAAGGCAGGACGATGACGATACGCCTCCCACAGAGGACAGCTTGTCCTTACCCCTGGGCAGCCTGGCACACATGAGCGACTACATGCTGCAGTGCCTGCGCAACGACAGCAGAGTTGCCCACATTTTAACCTGTGCGGACTACTGGGTTGCCACCCTGCTGGATCCACGCTACAAAGACAATGTGCCCACCTTACTTCCTGCACTGGAGCGTGATAGGAAGATGCGCGAGTACAAGCGCACGTTGGTAGACGCGCTACTGAGAGCATTCCCAAATGTCACAGGGGAACAAGTGGAAGCCCAAGGCCAAGGCAGAGGAGGAGCAAGAGGTCGCCAAGGCAGCTGTGTCACGGCCAGCTCCTCTGAGGGCAGGGTTAGCATGGCAGAGATGTGGAAAACTTTTGTCAACACGCCACAGCTAACTGCACCACCACCTGATACGCAACGTGTTAGCAGGAGGCAACATTTCACTAACATGGTGGAACAGTACGTGTGCACACCCCTCCACGTACTGACTGATGGTTCGGCCCCATTCAACTTCTGGGTCTCTAAATTGTCCACGTGGCCAGAGCTAGCCTTTTATGCCTTGGAGGTGCTGGCCTGCCCGGCAGCCAGCGTTTTGTCTGAACGTGTATTCAGCACGGCAGGGGGCGTCATTACAGACAAACGCAGCCGCCTGTCTACAGCCAATGTGGACAAGCTGACGTTCATAAAAATGAACCAGGCATGGATCCCACAGGACCTGTCCGTCCCTTGTCCAGATTAGACATTAACTACCTCCCCATAACCATATATTATTGGACTCCAGGGCACTTCCTCATTCAATCCTATTTTTATTTTCATTTTACCATTATATTGCGAGGCTACCCAAAGTTGAATGAACCTCTCCTCTGCCTGTGTGCTAGGCCTAAATATATGCCAATGGACTGTTGCAGTGGTGGCTGACGTGAAGCCTCATTCTCTGCTATGACATGCAGACTGATTCTCTGCTGACATGAAGACAGATTCTCTGTTACGGGACCTCCCTCCTCTGCCTGGGTGCTGGGCCTAAATATATGCCAATGGACTGTTGCAGTGGTGGCTGACATGAAGCCTGATTCTCTGCTATGACATGCAGACTAATTCTCTGCTGACATGAAGCCAGATTGTCTGTTACGGGACCTCTCTCCTCTGCCTGGGTGCTGGGCCTAAATTTATGACAATGGACTGTTGCAGTGGTGGCTGACGTGAAGCCTGATTCTCTGCTATGACATGCAGACTGATTCTCTGCTGACATGAAGCCAGATTGTCTGTTACGGGACCTCTCTGCTCTGCCTGTGTGCTAGGCCTAAATATATGCCAATGGACTGTTGCAGTGGTGGCTGACGTGAAGCCTGATTCTCTGCTATGACATGCAGACTGATTCTCTGCTGACATGAAGCCAGATTGTCTGTTACGGGACCTCTCTGCTCTGCCTGTGTGCTAGGCCTAAATATATGCCAATGGACTGTTGCAGTGGTGGGTGACGTGAAGCCTCATTCTCTGCTATGACATGCAGACTGATTCTCTGCTGACATGAAGACAGATTCTCTGTTACGGGACCTCCCTCCTCTGCCTGGGTGCTGGGCCTAAATATATGCCAATGGACTGTTGCAGTGGTGGCTGACATGAAGCCTGATTCTCTGCTATGACATGCAGACTAATTCTCTGCTGACATGAAGCCAGATTGTCTGTTACGGGACCTCTCTCCTCTGCCTGGGTGCTGGGCCTAAATTTATGACAATGGACTGTTGCAGTGGTGGCTGACGTGAAGCCTGATTCTCTGCTATGACATGCAGACTGATTCTCTGCTGACATGAAGCCAGATTGTCTGTTACGGGACCTCTCTGCTCTGCCTGTGTGCTAGGCCTAAATATATGCCAATGGACTGTTGCAGTGGTGGCTGACGTGAAGCCTCATTCTCTGCTATGACATGCAGACTGATTCTCTGCTGACATGAAGCCAGATTGTCTGTTACGGGACCTCTCTGCTCTGCCTGTGTGCTAGGCCTAAATATATGCCAATGGACTGTTGCAGTGGTGGCTGACGTGAAGCCTCATTCTCTGCTATGACATGCAGACTGATTCTCTGCTGACATGAAGCCAGATTCTCTGTTACGGGACCTCTCTCCTCTGCCTGTGTGTGTGCTGGGCCTAAATATATGCCAATGGACTGTTGCAGTGGTGGCTGACGTGAAGCCTGATTCTCTGCTATGACATGCAGACTGATTCTCTGCTGACATGAAGCCAGATTGTCTGTTACGGGACCTCTCTCCTCTGCCTGTGTGTGTGCTGGGCCTAAATATATGCCAATGGACTGTTGCAGTGGTGGCTGACGTGAAGCCTCATTCTCTGCTATGACATGCAGACTAATTCTCTGCTGACATGAAGACAGATTCTCTGTTACGGGACCTCTCTCCTCTGCCTGGGTGCCGGGGCCTAAATATCTGAGAATGGACTGTTCCAGTGGTGGGTGACGGGAAGCCAGATTCTCTGCTATGGAACCTCTCTCCAATTGATTTTGGTTAATTTTTATTTATTTAATTTTTATTTTAATTCATTTCCCTATCCACATTTGTTTGCAGGGGATTTACCTACATGTTGCTGCCTTTTGCAGCCCTCTAGCTCTTTCCTGGGCTGTTTTACAGCCTTTTTAGTGCCGAAAAGTTCGGGTCCCCATTGACTTCAATGGGGTTCGGGTTCGGGACGAAGTTCGGATCGGGTTCGGATCCCGAACCCGAACATTTCCGGGATGTTCGGCCGAACTTCTCGAACCCGAACATCCAGGTGTTCGCTCAACTCTACTAATGATCTATCCTCTGGACAGATCATCAGCATCTGATCAGCGGGGGTCTGACACCCGGGTCCCATGCCGATCAGCTGTTTGAAAAGGCAGCGGCACTCCAAGAGCCTTCTCACTGTTTACCGCAGGCCCAGTGATGTCACGACTAGTATCAATGGCCTGGGAGGGGCTAAGCTCTATTCAAGTGAACAGAGCTTAGCCCCACCCAGGCCAGTGATACTAGTCGTGACGTCACTGGGCCAGCGGTAAACAGCGAGAATACTGCGGTGCTACTGCCAGCGCCGTTGCCTTCTCAAACAGCTGATCGGCGGGGTTCCCGGGTGTCGGACCCCTACCGATCAGATGCTGATGATCTATCCTGAGGATAGATTATCAGTTTAAACAAACTGCAGAACCCCTTTAAATTTATTCGACAAATGTTTGATTTGGTTGAATTCGTCCATTTTGGACAGCACGGTGGCTCAGTGGTTAACACTCGTCGCCTTGCAGTGCTGGGGTCCTTGGGTTTGAATCTGACCAAGGACAACATCTGAAGGGAGTTTGTATGTTCTCCCCGTGTTTCTGTGGGTTTCTTCCAGGTACTCCAGTTTCCTCCCACACTCCAAAGACATACTGATAGGGAACTTTATTGTGAGCCACATTGGGGACAGTATGATGCTAATGTCTGTAAAGCAGTGCAGAATATGTCAACACTGTACAAGTGCATATAATAAATAATAATTTTGATTAACTTTAGACTAATTGCTATGGCCACCTATATTCAAGGAGTAGGGCTTTTTAATATTAGTCTCCTATTACAGAGCAGTGGGAGAGGGCTCCTGCTGCAGCCATGTGCCTCACAGCCATAGACAGAAGGAGGAGGTGGGAACAGGCGGAGCTCCTTAAGAAACTATAGCTCAGCATGAAAGGTGTGCGTCTCTGTTATCTGAAGATAACACGCTATTTCTGAACTTTATACTGACTTCAGACATTTTAAGAATGTTCATAAAATTTGTTTTATCACCGGCATGTGCTGAAATCTCACATTCTCTTATCAAAAGATAACAGGATTTGTTTGAACCTAGACTGTGTACCTGTTATCATACTAATAATGATGTCTACTTCCGTTGACGCCCCTTGCTTACATTTACAGCCCGACTAACATAGTTTACATTGCAGGGTTGGTCTGGTTAAGGTATTTAGCCATCGGAAGTGAACAAGCCCATGAAATCCGATGCTCCTAAGTACTTTCACTTTTAGGAAAATTCCATTTGGCCTCTAAGACCTGGAATAAATATTTGTTTTCTGCCTCACCTTCATTTATGGGCGACACAATTAGGGTAATCAATCAAGGTGGAGAAAGCAGCTGAATGAATATATTGTTCTAGCCCTCACTTTTGATACTGTGCTGACTATTAATCTGCGGGGAGGGGGGGCAGTTTAAATTGAGATTTGCCTTTTATGGGGATTTGGTTAAGCATTACTTTTTCTTTTGATTTGCAATATTACAGCCAGATGTCCTTGATTTACCATCACAATTTCTAAAAACAAAAAGTAACAGTCACCTAACCGGCAAATTAGATCCAGACGTTCTTAGTTTTTTCTCCCCGTTTGCTGGAGATGGCACTGGGCCATATCGGATAAGGCTGCAGTATGCACATATTTATGGAGACTTACCTTGAATAACACTTCAGTACATCATTATGCATGTCCCAGTACAGTGTATTAGCAACTAATTACCAATAATATAGCAAAATTCAATCTTTGCAACTTCAAACCACATTGTCATGTGTAGTTGTCACTCAGCTGTTCTAGGAATGTCCCAAAGATCCTGGACATTATAATGAAACAAGACCAATAACGTATCTAGGGAATGTAGTCAGTTGGTTCCAGTTTGTGATCAACTTTAACCTTTGTGAAGGATTAAGGATTATTAGGAGCCCCTTAGATGGTATATCTTATCCTGTGAGTACCCTGAAGGTCTAAAATGCAATCAAAAGAAAGACAGAGAAACTGCTCGCCAACCTTCTTTTCTACAAAGGATGCTCAGGTTCAAGAGTGGATAGTTGTGGATCAGGAGGAAGGAACACCTTTTGACATCTGCTCAAGCCCGGTATCCTGTTTCTTCAGATTTCTGGATTGCCGCAAAGTCACTTCCTCACAGACGTATTACATCCGTCCATCAACTAATGATTTCCTGTTGGCTACGTAGGGATGCACAAAGACTGTTGCCCCAATGGCAACTTTGAAGACATATAGATGTAGGTTTTGCTCATTAGCATAGGTACCACAAAGTCAGATCATGTACCTTTTATGTGGCTTGTGGAGAACTCAAACCCATCTCGGGTTGACTCTATGCTCCTTTCCCATAGGCAGGTTAAACTATACAACAGGAATAAGCAACCTTCGGCACTCCAGCTGCTATGAATCTACAACAACCAGCATGCAAACATGCTCGACTATTCTTTCAACTCCTATAATAGTGAGTGGAGCATTCTGGGAGTTGTAGTTTTAGAACACCTGGAGTGCTGGTGTTTGCTTATCCCTGCTGTACAATATAGTAAAACATGCAATTAGCTTCCTTCACACCAACTTTCCTTTGTACAAGGGATGGAAAGGGGTACAGTGTATTTGGAAAGTCTTAAATGAAGACTTAAATAAAATTCAAGTTTTCTACTAACATTATGGACTTAGTACTCCATAAGGAGAAAGTGAAAACAGAATTTTAGAAGTGTTTGAAAATTTATTAAAAATAGAAAACTAAAATTTTGCATGTACAAAAGTATTCAAACCCTTTGTTATGACACTTTAAATTTGCCTCTGGAGGCCTCCTATTTGTTTTGATCATCTTTAAGATGTTTATACACCTCGATTGGTGTCCACTTGTGGTAAATTCAGTTGATTGGACATTATTTGGAAAGACACACCTCTGTCTATATAGGGTCTCACAGCTAACAATTCATAGTAGAGCAAAAACCAAGCCATAAGTTGGAAAGAACTGCCTGTAAAGAATAGAGACAAGATTGTGTGAATTAGTACATACATTAGGTGTAGATAAATGAGGGGCATTAGTTACTTCTATTACACACTTGGCTAATATTACCCATTTCTAATTTAACCTAATAGTATGTGTTCCTTAAGTTTTAAGAAGCACATACTATTACGTTAAATGAGAAATGGATAATATTAACCGAGCAGGCTGAAAGTGTGTAATTGAAGGATTGCGTGGAGGCACAGATCTGGAGAATGGTAGAAATAATTTTTGCTGCACTGAAAGTCCTCAAGAGCAGTGATGTCCAGTTCGCCGTGTTCTTCAGCGAACACATGCGGGCTGCCATCTTAACTCACAAGTCCGGCGAGGCACAGGTAAGCCCTTACCTGTGCCTGCGCCGTGAGCCGGTCTGAAACAAATGCTGTCACCGGGAGCAGGCATTTCCGAGAACAGCCGACGGGGGCCTTCATCGGGCTGTTGTCGGAACTGCCTGCTCTCGGTGACCGCATTTGTTTGAGACCGGCTCGTGGTGCAGGCCTCGCCGCACTTGTGAGTTAAGATGGCAGCCTGCATGTGTTCGCGGACGAACACGGTGAACTGGCCATCACTGCTCAAGACCACAGTAGCCTTCATAATTCTAAAATGGAATACATTTGGGATAACCAGGACTCTTCCTAGAGCTGGCCGCCGAGCTCCAAAGATACTGTGTGCAGATGGGAGAAACATCACATCACCTTAAGCACACAGCCAAGACAATCCAGGAGTGGCTTAGGGGCAACTCTGTGAATGTCTGAGTGACCCAGCCAGAGCCCTGACTTGAACCTAATTGAACATCTCTGGAGAGACCTGAAAATGGCTGTCCACCAATGGTCCCCATCCAACCTGACAGTGCATAAAAGAATGGCAGAAAATCCCAAAATCCAAGTGTGCATCTTGTGGCATTATATCCAACAAGACTGGAGGATGCCACCGTTGGCAAAGGTGCTTCAACTAAGTACTGACTAAAGGGTCTGAATACTTATGTCAATGTAATATTTTAGCTTTTCCTTTTCAATACGTTACCAAATATTTTGTTTTCACTTTCTCATTATGGGCTACTGAGCACAGATTAATGGGAAAAAATTTGAACTTTTTTTTTTTTAGCACACGGCCCCAACATAACATAAAATGTGAAAAAAGTGAAAGTGTCTGGAGACTTTCCTAAAGCACTGTTTGAGTGCAAATGAAGAACCCTGTTTTGGTGTTTGCTCTAAGCTGCCACAAGGTCACTGCCCCACAAAAGTATTCCATACATCTGCAACATCATTTTGCAGCTAACCCAACCCTTTAAGAGTCCATAACAACCGTTCTACTTTATATTTTACCAGGCACAGTACAAGCATTATAGCTTCTTCAATATTCCTCCACACATGGAATACCTGTAAACATTTTTGCCATACTGTTTATTATTTGTCTGTTCACCACTGCGACGATAACTGGGCAGATTACCAAATGGAAGCGGCAAGGATTTATTTTTTCGGAAAACATGGTGGGCTACACATCAAACAAACAGAAACATTATAAGCCCCCTTTATATATAGCAACTAGTCAATCAAAGGTTCTTTGTTCATCTCACCTCCTGGCTGAATGTCTGCTACATATACAGGGTCTTCCTAAATGAAGTATCGTGCCAGACTGCGGCATCAGTGTATGCCAGACAACACGGCATGTGAACTGCTGACATGAGAGAAAATAAAATCTAAGACTGAGCATGCAATCTACTGTATAGGATGGTTATGCTTCAAGGAAAACCTAGAAAAGTTAAATTCCACTGACTGATGGCCAATAAATATTTATTTACACAGTAAAAGTATATACTTCTAGAACCATCCCTAGATTTAAAGGGGCAGGGTTCCACAACTATTATTCTATTTTAAATACATTTTCATTAAATAAATACAAGCGGCCAGATTTATCATTACACTTACATCTTACTCCACTTTTACATATGTCCAAAGTCCCTTTTGGCTAAGTCAGATTTATAAATAGTCCTTAAAAACTGTGATAAATGTGGTTTGACGGTAGCAGTTTATCCTTCAGTAAGCAGCTTTACAAAAGTCGCACATTTTTACGAAAAAGTCACATGTTCTATGAAAAAGTCGCTTAAGATAATCATGGTCCTCACTGGAGTGAAATTGCAATTTTTGGGGGACTTTTTAAATTGTCACAATAGTATATCTGTCTAGAGATTCATTTAAATAAGAAAACACGCCCACTTTCAGAAAACTGGCGAACATAGCGCAGAGCCAATAAAAGTTGCAAGTTTTAGTGATTGCGCAAAAATTTGCGACTTTTTCACTCCATTATTTTGACTTGAGCTAATGATAAATCTGGCCCAATGTATTTATATATTAATTCAATATTATTATTATATAAAATTCTGAGCAAAGAAAAAATTATCTGCATTGCTGCCCTTGCCCTCTACGGGGGAAAATGTAGTATCACATGCCTAAAAAGAATGACTGACCGTGCAATACATAGACGTGCTGAATTAATTAGAGTGGCTCTTCCTGGATCAGGAGATCCCTAACTATGATGTCTTTATGCTATAATAGCAAAATTGTATTCCATGTCACAGTTGTCATCTGCAGTGATCCCTCAAGATACAATGGCCTTAAAATACAATATGTTCAACATACAGTTAGGTCCATATATATTTGGACAGAGATAACATTTTTTGTTCTGTACATTACCACAAAGGATTTTGAACAAAAGAAGTCAGATGCAGTTGAAGTTCAGACTTTAATTCAGTGGGTTGAACAAAATGATTCCATAAAAATGCGAGGAACTAAAACATTTTATAAACTCAATCCCTTCATTTTGGGAGCTCAAAAGTAATTGGACAAATTAAATAATTGTAAATACAATGTTAATTTCTAATACTTGGTTGAAAACCCTTTGTTGGCGATGACTGCCTGAAGTCTTGAACTCATGGACAACACCAGACGCTGTGTTTCCTCCTTTTTAACCCCTTCACGCCCAATGACGTACATGTCCGTAATCAGGCGTGTGTTTAAAGATGGTGCCCGCTGCTGGCGCCATAGCCGCGAGTGGCCGCCTGCTTCTTATAGTAGACACCCGCGGCTAATGTCCGCAACCAGTAGTAATGCTGATCGCGGACATTTAACCCCTCAGATGCCGTGTGGCGGTCGGAGGAGCCAAAGCGTGTATGCAGCAGCACCTGTCTTTATGAATGACAGGAGGCTGCTGCACAGTATTTCCTATGGAGCCCTTGCCTGTAATAGGGCTCCATAGGAAAGTAGTCCAATGCAAGTGCATTGGAGTCTATGATAATAGCAATCTGATGATTGATTGTTATAGTTCCCTATGGGAACTATAAAAAAGTGTAAAAAAAAAAAGGTAAAAAAATAAATAAATTTAAAAAACATAAAAATTCTAAACACCCCCCTTTTCCCAAAATAAAAATGAAAACAAAAAAATTAAAAAATACACACAATGGGTGTCGCAATGTGTGAAAACGCACATAGTATAAAAATTCGGTCCATAGAATGTTCTTCCAGAAGAGTGCTGTTTTTTCAAGATTTTTTTTTTAGCAAAGTCCAATCTAGCCTTCTTATTCTTGAGACTTATGAGTGGCTTGCACTGCGCAGTGAGCCCTCTGTATTTACTTTCATGCAGTCTACTCTTTATGGTAGATTTGGATATTGATACTCCTATATCCTGGAGAGTGTTGTTCACTTGGTTGGCTGTTGTGAATCACCATGGTAATTATTCTGCGATCATCCACCACTGTTGTCTTCCGTGGGTGTCCATGTCTTTTTACATTGTTGAAGTCACCAATGCTTTCTTTCTCAGGATGTACCAAACTGTAGATTTTGCCACTCCTAATAGTGTAGCAATTTCTCAGATGGGTTTTTTATGTTTTCGCAGATGAAGGATGGCTCGTTTCACCTGCATGGAGAGCTCCTTTGACCCCATGTTTACTTCTCATCAAAATCTTAAAAATGCAAGCACCACACCTTAATTGAGAATGAGATAATGAAGGAATTGCTCACACCTGCCCATGAAACAGCCTTTGAGTCAATTGTCCAATTACTTTGGGTCCCTTTAAAAACAGGGTGCCACATGTAAAGGAGCTGAAACTCCTAAACCCTTCATCCAATTTTAATGTGGATACCCTCAAATGAAAGCTAAAAGTCTGGACTTTATGTCCACGTCCATTATATAACTATAACTTGAATATGTTTTAGTAAACAGGTAATAAAAACAACATTTGTGTCAGTCCCCAAATATACAGTACAGACCAAAAGTTTGGACACACCTTCTCATTCAAAGAGTTTTCTTTATTTTCATGACTATGAAAATTGTAGATTCACACTGAAGGCATCAAAACTATGAATTAACACATGTGGAATTATATACATAACAAAAAAGTGTGAAACAACAGAAAATATGTCATATTCTAGGTTCTTCAAAGTAGCCACCTTTTGCTTTGATTACTGCTTTGCACACTCTTGGCATTCTCTTGATGAGCTTCAAGAGGTAGTCACCTGAAATGGTTTTCACTTCACAGGTGTGCCCTGTCAGGTTTAATAAGTGGGATTTCTTGCCTTATAAAAAGGGTTGGGACCATCAGTTGCATTGTGGAGAACTCAGGTGGATACACAGCTGATAGTCGTACTGAATAGACTGTTAGAATTTGTATTACGGCAAGAAAAAAGCAGCTAAGTAAAGAAAAACGAGTGGCCATCATTACTTTAAGAAATGAAGGTCAGTCAGTCCGAAAAATTGGGAAAACTTTTAAAGTGTCCCAAGTGCAGTCACAAAAACCATCAAGCGCTACAAATAAACTGGCTCACATGCGGACCACCCCAGGAAAGGAAGACCAAGAGTCACTTCTGCTGCGGAGGATAAGTTCATCCGAGTCACCAGCCTCAGAAATCGCAGGTTAACAGCAGCTCAGTTTAGAGACCAGGTCAATGCCACACAGAATTCTAGCAGCAGACACATAAGAGGAGACTGTGTGAATCAAGCCTTCATGGTAGAATATCGGCTAGGAAACCACTGCTAAGGACAGGCAACAAGCAGAAGAGACTTGTTTGGGCTAAAGAACACAAGGAATGGACATTAGACCAGTGGAAATCTGTGCTTTGGTCTGATGAGTCCAAATTTGAGATCTTTGGTTCCAACCACCGTGTCTTTGTGCGACGCAGAAAAGGTGAACGGATGGACTCTACATGCCTGGTTCCCACTGTGAAGCATGGAGGAGGAGGTGTGATGGTGTGGGGGTGCTTTGCTGGTGACACTGTTGGGGATTTATTCAAAATTGAAGGCATACTGAACCAGCATGGCTACCACAGAATCTTGCAGCGGCAGGCTATTCCATACGGTTTGCGTTAAGTTGGACCATCATTGATTTTTCAACAGGACAATGACCCCAAACACACCACTAGGCTGTGTAAGGGCTATTTGACCATGAAGGAGAGTCATGGGGTGCTGCGCCAGATGACCTGGCCTCCACAGTCACCAGATCTGAACCCAATTGAGCAGAGTGAAGGCAAAAGGGCCAACAAGTGCTAAGCTTCTCTGGGAACTCCTTCAAGACTGTTGGAAGACCATTTCAGGTGACTACCTCTTGAAGCTCATCAAGAGAATGCCAAGAGTGTGCAAAGCAGTAATCAAAGCAAAAGTTGGCTACTTTGGACAACCTAGAATATGACATATTTTCAGTTGTTTCACACTTTTTTTGTTATGTATATAATTCCACATGTGTTAATTCATAGTTTTGATGCCTTCAGTGTGAATCTACAATTTTCATAGTCATGAAAATAAAGAAAACTCTTTGAATGAGAAGGTGTGTTCAAACTTTTGGTCTGTACTGTATATGGACCTAACTGTACAACGGTCTTTTCTGGGCCATTATGAGTTGAAACTAGACTCAACCTACAAAGTCTCAGTTTTAGATCCAACCACCCAACATTTCTGTAAATGTTCTTACTTTCGCACTGTTTTTATGGTAGACGATTTGTCTTTTATTGAATTGTCCACCCGAAGGGTGATAGTGTGTCATGCATTGCTATGACGGCCTCCCCCTGGGTGTGTTAAAAGGTAGTGTGTTTACCCGCGCTTACGTCAGCGGCCTGAGGAGGAGCACTGTTGCGCGAAACAGCGGACGCCACTATGCATGGAAGATTCGCTGTCCACCCCTGTTAACTTTGCTGATATTTGTTACTCATGTCCCGGACAAATAAAGGATCATTTTATGAATCACTGCTGGGTGAGTGCCGCCTCATTATGTCTCTCTACTACGTGCATTACACAAAACAATACGCAGTTTTTAATGAACACTATGGGGGACATTTATCAAAACAGAAATACAATTAAATTAGGCGTATTCCTGGTGCAGATAGTGACCAAAAGGTCCTTTGCACCGCAATCTGTAACTTTTTCCCGCTCACGCCATATCTAAAAAAGGGGGAGTGGCGTGGGGGGGAAGGGGACCCTTGTTTTAGGTGTAGAAAATGGTCTAAATATAAGACAGCTCGGAAGCGATCTAACATTTTGAAGTGGTGGATACGTTGAAGTTATGTAGAGGCCGGCGCACTGCCAGGTATAGGGCCTATTAAGACCGGCGTCTAAAACATCTTAATAAATGTGCCCCTATATGCATAGTTGCTGTTTTTTTTTTTTTTACTTTTTAGATGCATTAGAGCAATAAGAAATATGGTTGCATAGGTAAACATACCCTCAAAGTAAAAATGACTGAGCAGGTGATTAGTTGGTGTCACAGCAGCCTTCTTGTTTTTGAAGTCAATTATCTCAGGAGCCAACCCAAAACAGAGGGGGAAATACTAAATGGACAACAGACTAACATTTACTAACTAAGGTTACAAACCAAAATATAATTATCTAAAATTAACAAAAATACCTGTCGGTCTGCGTCAGCCAGATTACAAATCACAACAAACGTGGGCCCATTCAATAAAACTGTATTCTACAGAAAGCTTGGAAAGTGGCCATAATACAAAGAATGCTATGTGTGGGGCACCTGCTGACCTAAGTGTGTTGTGTTTGGAAGAAGTGATGTCATTTAGACTGTGAAACGTGAAGCTCTCACAAGGTGCGTGTGTTTAACCACCAGACACTAATGCTCTGACCTGACCACGCGGACACATCATGAAATCTACATGTGTTTAAAAAAAAATAAAAAATTCAATCTAAATGTGATAAACCTCCCAAAAAAAACTCCACTCATGCTGGATTAAGGTCTAAAGATAAAACTATATTCATTCATTATTAACTTATTGTACATTATTTATATAGTACCAACATAGAGCCGTACACAGATTGTAATCAACCCAGCTGCCATATAATTAAAGGGGTTGTCCAGGATTTTTTTATTCCTCCCCCAAGCAGTACTTGTTAAGAGATTACTTGCTCCCCACCTGTTCTTTTTGGTTCGTGGCCCGATGTCTTCACTGCGCTTCTGTTTTCCAAGTGTCAACATCTGGACGGACCCAGAAGTGAAGTGCCACTGGGTCTGTGTTTGGGTATGCAGCCCCATAAACAACTAGTTGCAATGCACTTTAAGGGGAATTTAGCAAAGCTAGTATGCTAGAAATGTTCAAAAGGCAACATTTTTTGTGCAAGCGGCAAAAACTGCATTAAGCCTGGCATGTTTATCTTTTTCATTTTATTTTTTATTTACTTAATTCATTAGAATATCATTAAAAAGTGAATTTATTTCAGTAATCCAATTTTAAAATGTGAAACGTATATTATATAGATTCATTACACACAGTGATCTATTTCAAGCATTTATTTATTTTAATGTTGACGATTATAGCTTACAGCTAATGAAAATGAAAAAGTCAGTATCTCAGAAAATTTGAATATTAGATAAGGCCAATAAAAAAATTATTTTTAATGCAGGAATGTTGGCCTACTGAAAAGTATGTACAGTATATGCACTCAATACTTGGTCAGGGCTACTTTAGCACAAATTGATGAATGTATGAAAGCGGAATGGCACGAGGGCAATCAGCCTGTGGCACGCTAAAGTGTTAGGCCGAATGCACATGGCCGTTGTTCACGGCCGTGAGCGGTCCGTGGAACCGCGGCCTGGATTCCTGCTGAGGGCAGGAGCGCACGGCGTCATGGGTTGCTATGACGCCGTGCGCTCCCTGCTGCCGCCGCAGTACAGTAATACACTGGTATAGATCGGCGGCAGCAGGGAGCGCACGCCGTCACAGCAACCCATGACGCCGTGCGCTCCTGCACTCAGCAGGAATCCTGGCCGTGGTACCACTGACCGCTCATGGCCGTTAACAACGACTTTGTGCATTTGGCCTTATGGAAGCCCGGGTTGCTTTCATAGCAACCTTCAGCTCGTCTGGTTTCTATCCTCTTCCTCTTGTTAACCCCTTAGTGACCAAGCCTGTTTGCGCCTTAATGACCAAGCCAAATTTTGGGAATCTGACATGTGTCATTTTAGCTTAGAATAACTTTGTAACGGTTTTGCACATCAAAGTAATTCTGACATTGTTTTCTCGTCACATATTGTACTTTACTTAGGTGGTAAAATTATACCGATAAAATATGCTCATCTTTATAAAAAATGTGAAAATGAATGAAAATTTTTAAAAATTGGCACATTTTCCTATTTTCAACTGCAATATTTCACATACATACATAAATACTATTCAATATTTTTATCAGAAATATATTTCCACATCTTTACTTTATTTTGGCTGCACTTACCCAATTTTTTTTATTTTTATTTATTTAGATGTGGGGGATTGTCGCCCTAATAACTTTACTTGAATGGGTCCGCGAAAACGGAGATGCGGTACGGAACGGAAGAACGGATCGGAACCTCACGGAAGAACTATAGAGTGCTTCCAAGGTGTTTCTAACCACGCCTCCGCACCGCAAAAAAATAGAACATGTTCTATTTCTTGCAGTGTGGACGGTTCACGGACCCATTCAGGTTGAATGGGTCTCGATCCGTCCGGGCGACGCACGGACGTTGCCTGTGCATTGGGGACCGCAAATTGCGGTTCCCAATGCACGGAAAGGCTGCACAACGGCTGTGTGGATGAGCCCTAATCTCTTTATTATTAGTTTTGTCAGAGTTAAGGTACTTCAGTGGCCATTTTCTTTCTTTAACAAAAGGGTACCAACAAATTTGTCCATGTGTGTGTGTATGTACACTGAGCAAAAATAAAAACGAAACACTTTCGGTTTTGCTCCTATTTTGCATGAGCGGAACTCAAAGATCTAAAACATTTTCTACATACACAAAAGACCCATTACTCTCAAATATTGTTCACAAATCTGTCTAAATCTGTGTTAGTGAGCACTTCTCCTTTTCTAAGATAATCCATCCCACCTCACAGGTGTGGCATATCAAGGTGCTGATTAGACAGCATGAATATTGCACAGGTGTGCCTTAGACTTTCCATAATAAAAGACCACTCTGAAATGTGCACCGTTTTGCCTTACTGGGGAAGGGGGAGGGGTCAGAAAACCAGTCAGTATCTGGTGTGGCCACCATATGTCTCACGCAGTGCAACACATCTCCGTCGCATAGAGTTGATCAGGTTGTTGACTGTGGCCTGTGGAATGTTGGTCCACTCCTCTTCAATAGCTGTGTGAGATTGCAGAATATTGGCAGGAACTGAAACACGCTGTCGTATACGCCGTTCCAGAGCATCCCAAATATGCTCAATGGGTGACATGTCCGGTGAGTATGCTGGCCATGCAAGAACTGGGATGTTTTCAGCTTCCAGGAATTGTGTACAGATCCTTGCAATATGGTAGATAGGGTAAGTGGGCGCAGTACAGAGGCAAAATACAAGTTCTTAACTCGAAACATCAGTGTTTATTCACACTTGAGGCAATTGCACAAAACAGCATGTAACTTTGCAGTCTTGGTGCTAATTCACACACAATGGCAAGTTCATATAACATAAGTCACCTTGCTGGCAGTTCTGCTTAGAGTAGTCCCCAGCAGGCTTTAGGGGGCCTGTTTCCCCAGCGTGCGTCTCTCAGTCCAACAGCACGGCACAAAGCCTCAGATCCCCAAAAACAGAGACATCTCTGCTGAGCCCCGCTGCCTATTTAAGGACAGCCAGGTGCTGCCAAAACCCGGACTGACAATTAAACTCAGGTCCGGTATTTGACCTCACCTGGCTGGAAACTAGCCCAGCCAAACATGCTGGGAGGAAAATACCTGCCCTGCCAGACACAACCCCTCATTGTGTCACAATATATATTGTGGGGATTCGCTCTGGTAGGCATGGTTAGCGGACGCAGTATAGAGGCAACAGACCAGGTTTTAAATCAATCTTCATTGTTTATTCATACTCATAACATAACACAGTCCCTTTTCAGGGTTGGTGTTTGTTCACACACAGAAAAAACTAAATAACGTTCACCTGGTATCCTGGGTGTCAGTTCACACCCGGCTGAATGCTCAGCCTCAGAAAGTCCACTTACAGACTGGCAGACGGCCTGCTTGCCTGACACACGGTCTTCAGACCTCAGTGCAGAGATCTCCACAGCTCCAACACAGAGACTGGCAGTGCTCCACTGTCAGAGAGGAGTCATCCACACCACCTGACAGTGCTGCCTGTGTTTTATATCCCAAACCAAGACCCGGCCTGGAACGTGGGGAGTAGCCACCCACCCATCACTTTGATTACTCCCAATAAGAGTCGTCTCCGGTTAGCTTTGCAGCTAATACTAACACAGCTGAAGTGTCAGACTGCAATCTGCAAACTGACACTTTGAGAAAAAAACAGCTCTTACCTCACCAAGGCCAGTAACCTCTGTGACACGTACCGACCATCAGCGATGACCTTTTGTTCCTTACTACAATATATATGTGTGTGTATATATATATATATATATATACACACCCACATATATACTGTATATATAGCTCTGTTCACATCTGCTTTGGTATTTCCATTTTTCTGTTCCATCACATGACTGTCACACAAGTAACAGTCATGTGACAGTCACAAAAGTTACTACTGGACACCAAGGACAACATCTGTATGGAATTTGTATGTTCTCCCTGTGTTTGCGTGGGTTTCCTCCGGGAACTCCATTTTCCTTCTACACTCCAAAGACATATGCAGGGGCGTTGCTAGGGTCTGAAAATATCCAGGGCCCAAGCCCCAATATGGCCCAATTCTGTAAGACGACCGATGCTGCCCCCCCAGTAAACACTAGCACTGAAGACATTTTACTGTACTTGCTATACAGCAGCACATACCTGTCACAACCAGAGCCTCCAGGTGACGTCTACTCTGATGTAGATGTTTTCTTTCATCTTCTCCATTTGGTCCGTACAACTTCTTTCAGCCGTGCCTCGTCTCTGCAGAGTGTGACACACAGACATCTTAGCTTCCTCACTTTTCTGCCATCATCCCCCAACCTTTAGCCCCCACAGTGTCATACCCAATACCCCCAAATACTATCCTGAAGAAAAATGTGTGCCCCCCATAGTAATTGTGCTTCTGATAGTCCCACAAATAGTAATTCCCTTCTAGAATGCCACCATGAGTAATACTGTCCCCTACAGTGCCCCCAACAGTGATAATGCTCTGCAAGAATGCCCCCATTAGTAAAACTGCCCCCTACAGTGCCCCCAACAGTGATAATGTTCCACAAGAATGCCCCCATTAGTAATACTGCCCCCTACAGTGTCTCCAACAGGTATAATGCTCCCCAAGAGTGCCCCCATTAGTAGGAGAGCCCCCCTCAGCATTAATAGTACCCTCACAGAGCCCTCGGTAGAAATAAGGCTCCCTATTTCTCCCCAAATGGTAATAAAACTCTCTACAGACCCCTCGGTAGTAATAAAGCCCCCCACAGAGCTCTTACTAGAAATAAGGTGGATCTATAAGTCCCTCCTATAGAGCTTCCAGTATTTATAATGCCCACTACTGTTATAATGCTCACCCTGAGGTGCCCCAGTATTTATATTGCCCCCTGCTGTTATAATGCTCGCCCTGAAGTGACCCAGTATTTATACTACCCCCTACTGTTATAATGCTCACCCTAAAGTGCCCCCAGTATTTATAATGCCCCCTGCAGTGCCCCCTGTAGTTATATTACTCCATTTAATGGCCTCAGAAATTATAGCTCCTCAGCCCCTCCACCATATAGTCCAATGTAAATAACATTATTTCCCTCCCTCCACCATAGAATCCCATGTAAATACCATTACATGATCTATCCAGCCCCCTCCAAAATACAGTCCCATGTAAATAACATCACCCCTCCCCAGCCGCCTTCAACAAACAGTCCCAAGTAAATAATACCACCCCCTCCCCAGCTGCCTCCAATATGGAATCCCATGTAAACCTCACCCCCTCAACATTCAGTCCCATGTAAATAACATCACTCCCGCCTTCAGCCGCCTTTAACATATAGTCCCATGTAAATAACATAACCCCTCTCTAGCCACATAAACATGCTTTCCCATGTAAATAACATCACTCCACCCCACTGTCCCATGTAAATAACTTTCCTCCCTTCAGCCCTAATATACAGTCCCAGTTAAATAACCCCAACTCCCAGCATTCCTCTGCCCCTCCCTTCACTGACCTCCCCTCATGTAGAAACATCACCACAGGTTCTTCTCCTTTTCACTGCGGTCCTCTCCTGCACTGGTCACATAATGGTGACATCATCACAGGTCCTTCCCCACCACTGTCTGTTTTGTTGGTCACATGATTTGTGATGTCACCAGAGGTCCTTCAGCTCCACCAATGCATTTGATTCAAGTGTATTGCCATCCTGAGGACGGCAATAAAGCTGTATCTAGCCTGCAGGGAGGACATTCAGGGCCTGGGACAAAACATCAGGGGCCCAGGCCCCGAATGTTTTAACCTAGCTACGCCCCTGCTGATAGGGAACTTACATTGTGAGCTTCATTAGGGACAGTGAGTGATGATAATGTCTATAAAGAACTGCAGAATATTCTGGCGCTATACAAGTAAATACAGTAGACACCAGAACTTCGCAGCTTTGTCCACTTCACAATGGACAGAGCTTTACAGTTACAGCTCCTACTTCCGATGCAACAACAATATACTGTCTTTTTCGCTTTATAAGACACACCTGATGACAAAACGCACCTAGGTTTTTGAGGAGGAAAATAAGAAAAAAATATTTTGAACCAAAAGGTGTGCTTTTGGTAGGTTTTCAACTAATGGTGGTCTGTGGATGGCGCACTGTTATGGGGATCTGTGGATGACGCACTGTTATGGGGGGATCTGTGGATGATGCACTATTATGGGGGATCTGTGGATGACACTGATGGGGGATCTGTGAATGACACTGAGGGGGGATCTGTGAATGACACTGAGGGGGGATCTGTGAATGACACTGAGGGGGGATCTGTGAATGACACTGAGGGGGGGGGGACCTGTGAATGACACTGAGGGGGGATCTGTGAATGACACTGAGGGGGGATCTGTGAATGACACTGAGGGGGGGGGGAATCTGTGAATGACACTGAGGGGGGAATCTGTGAATGACACTGAGGGGGGGGAATCTGTGAATGACACTGAGGGGGGGGGATCTGTGAATGACACTGAGGGGGGGGATCTGTGAATGACACTGAGGGGGGGGGGATCTGTGAATGACACTGAGGGGGGGGGGATCTGTGAATGACACTGAGGGGGGGGATCTGTGAATGACACTGAGGGGGGATCTGTGGATGACACTGAGGGGGGATCTGTGGATGACACTGAGGGGGGATCTGTGGATGACACTGAGGGGGGATCTGTGGATGACACTGAGGGGGATCTGTGGATGACACTGAGGGGGATCTGTGGATGACACTGAGGAGGGATCTGTGGATGACACTGAGGAGGGATCTGTGGATGACACTGAGGGGGGATCTGTGGATGACACTGAGGGGGGATCTGTGGATGACACTGAGGGGGGATCTGTGGATGACACTGAGGGGGGATCTGTGGATGACACTGAGGGGGGATCTGTGGATGACACTGAGGGGGGATCTGTGGATGACACTGAGGGGGGATCTGTGGATGACACTGAGGGGGGATCTGTGGATGACACTGAGGGGGGATCTGTGGATGACACTGAGGGGGGATCTGTGGATGACACTTATGTCATCCACAGATCCTCATAAGTGTCATCTACAGATCCCCCATCAGATGCATCAGTGTGGAGGGAGGAGGCGGGGACACTCATGGCGGGGCCCGGTGCAGTGACTCTACTCTAATACACCGGCCCCGCAACTGTTAAACATTCAATCTGATCTACGGTATATCTAATTGTATATGCTCTGTACGGTACTTACTGTAGTACCGTAAGTATAGCATTAAGACGGCGCAGACCGGCATCTCACTCAGTCATGCGCCACCTGCCGCAGCTCCTTCCTCATGCGCTGCCTGCCTGCTTATCTCGCTTTATGAATGAACAGGCAGGTGGCGCATAACAGAGGGAGCTGGGGCAGGCGGCGCATAAGGAGGGAGCTGCGGCAGGCGGCGCATGACCGAGGGAGATGCCGGTCTGTGCCGTCTTAATGCTATACTTATGGTACTACAGTAAGTACCGTACAGAGCATATACAATTAGATATACCGTAGATCAGATTGAATGTTTAACAGTTGCGGAGTCCGGTGTATTAGAGTAGAGTCAATGCACCGGGCCCCGCCATGAGTGTCCCCGCCTCCTCCCTCCATACTGATACTTCGCTGGCCGCGCTGTGCAGCATAGCGGCCAGCGAAGTATTCGCTTTATAAGACGCACGGCCATTTCCCTCCCACTTTTGGGGGGGGGGGGGGGGGAGTGTGTCTTATAAAGTGAAAAATACGGCAAATGATCAGCAGTGAAGCGCAGTGTTGGACCCCCATCATATTGATATTGATGGCCATCATTATGAAAATACCTGGACAACCCCTTTAAGTCACAACATGTTTCCCGACGTTCCTATGCAGTGGCCATCCTTAAAAAGGAAATTTTTAAAATAAACATATTGAAAAGACATCTTTATTCTAGGTCCCTATTAGAGCTGGCTATTTCTTGGCTAAAACCTAGATGAGGGAATTTTTTTATGGGAAGAAATATATGGATCCAGCCCTGACATAAAATGTAGCATTGTAAATATAACCTTATTATATATTAACAAGTACTAAAATAAAAGTAAAACAAAAAAAGAAAATGCAATACAGTCATATCAGTGAAATAAAAAGAAATAGAAAATGCTAAGTAAGATATTTAAGTGGTGCTCTTGTGTTTGATATCTACATGGGGCCATGCATACATTCAGAATTGGAGCTGATAAAATATGTTTATGTTTTTTTATGCTTTACTATTCAGATTTTTCTTCTCTTCTGTTTGAAGTTTGCTACCCGGTCAGGGTTATCCTCAATATGGAATGCTTGTATTATGTATGATATGGGAGATGAAAGTAGTGGGATATCTTGTACCATATTTCAATGATCATAATATGCTAACAATATTCCTGGCTTAGTTGTTACGGTAAAACAAACTATTACATAAGATCTGTGATATAGTATATGTTTTCACATACCAGTTTTATCAAGAGATGCCTCAAATTATAACATTTCCTGTTTTATTTCCCAAAAGTGCATAACTATTCTGAGCTCTCACAATCTAAATCGACCTAACAGGTTCAGATCTAATTACTAGGCCCTCTATTTAAATCCCCTGCTGGCAATACACTAGGGATGCTCAACCTGCGGCCCTCCAGCTGTTGCAAAACTACAACTCCCAGCATGCCTGAACAGCCTACAACTATCAGCCTACAGCAGGGCATTGTGGGAGTTGTAGTTTTACAACAGCTGGAGGGCTGCAGGTTGAGCATGCCTGCAATACACACTTGTCAGTTATATGTTTTCCCTTGCTGTGTTCCTGTTGCTCTTGTGCGTGCTTTGGATTGTTGCTTTGTGTTTGAATTTGGCTCGTCTTTGACCTACCTCTATCTAGTGATTTTGTACCTTGATACCCATCTGGTTTTGATCTTTGGCTTGGCAATTTTTGACTACCCTCTGTCCTGTGATTTGGTACCGTATTGTCTTCCCAGCTTTGACCCATTCCTGTACATTCCTATTCCATTCTCTGTGTCTTTGTCTGTTTGAGTTCCTGTGTGAACAGGTCCCTTTAGTTTTCACCGTGAGGGCTTGGACTTGCTCCTTAACCAGCATAGGGACATTCGACCAGTTGTGGACTTGCCACTTAGGGTTTGCCTTGCAAGTAGGCAGGAACAGTAGGTTTGGTTCCAGTTAGGGCTCACAGTGTGTGTTTCCCTGTCTACAGGCATGACAAAAGGTGCTTAATCTGTACAGTAATGTGCACATCAATCTACTGAGGTGGCCGCACATGCTCAGTTCCACCTTTCTACAGCCACCAGCCATATCTACCATTAGAAGCTGTGATAGTTACAGGGAGAGAGCTGCAGCAGTAAGGAAACACACCTGAGAAAAGACTAACACAAACCCTGAGCTGCAGCAGAAAGGACATGCCCCTTGAGCGGTCACTCTGAAGATAATCTAGCATAGCAATTGGAGCAATGAATTGGGGGGTGGCTCTGGATACATGTGAGGTAAAGGGCTGGTTCTAGCTTTATTACAAAGAGATTGTCATGTACTATAGTATGTCTGTTAATTTTTTACAACCATTATGCCATAACTCATTTAAGAGTAGGGTACTAGTTAATAATGAATTGCTAGTCAAACAGTTAAAGGGAACCTGTCACCTCCCGAAACCATCCCAAGCTGCCAGCAGTTCCTGCGTGTAGCCAGCAGTGTGTTTCTAATGATGCCTTTCTTCCTGAAGGCAGATGCAGCAAAAGTACTGAAAACATTGTTTTATCCCCTGCCCGGCGCGCTTCTCCACACATGCTTAAAGTCAAGGGGGCAGCGACCTCCTTGCTTCAAGTCACGGTAACCACGCCCCCTTCCCTGCCCCTTCGCTGTGATTGACAGCGCTTATGCAGAGAGTTCAGCTGCCTTTGCCGAACAGCCGGCTGTTAGTCACAGCGAAGGGGCAGGGAAGGGGGCGCGGTTACTGTGACTTGAAGCAAGGAGGCCGCTGCCCCCTTGACTTCAAGTATGTGTGGAGAAGCGCGCCGGGATAAAACAACGTTTTCAGTACTTTTACTGCATCTGCCTTCAGGAAGAAAGGCATCATCAGAAACAAGCTGTTGGCTACACGCAGGTACTGTTGGCAGCTGGGGATGGTTTTGGGAGGTGACAGGTTCCCTTTAAGCTATTTTGGAAGATATCCACCCCACAATGTGTAGGGGGCATACTGGAAAGAACTTAAAGGGAACCTGTGATCAACTATATGCTGTCCATACTAATGGCAGCATTAATTAGAGACAGGTGAGATGATTTCAGAGGTCTGTCATTTATAAGTTAAAAGTAAGTGGTTGCCGAGAACCAACATCACAATTATTGCAGACTGGGCCTGGAAAAGAGTCACGGCCACCTGAGAAGAGTCCTGGTTATTCATGAAGTCCTGCTGATGACTGACAGTCTTCTACCTAGTTTTCTCTCTTTCCCTCTAGGAGAGGACTGCCAATCATCAGCAGATGGGTGAGAGAGCAGGAGATTATAATAACCAGGACTCTTCTCAGGTAGACTTGACTCTTTTCAAGGCCTGGGCTGCAATGATTATGATGCTGGTTCTCAGCAACCACTTACTTTTAAGCTCATGAGTGACACACCGCTGACATCAGCATTTCTGTCACTATTTTAAGGTCAGCATAAAGTTGATGACAGGTTCCCTTTAAGCAGTATTACAATCATGTGCTTGCAGAAGAGGTCTTTCAGTTTAATGTAATGATATAGGCCTCTAGTCTTCTCCTCCTCTTGAAATATACAATAAATATGTTTCATATAGTCGACGGTCACACACTGGTATGGACTATGTTAACTAATAATGTGCATATAGTAATTTACATGAATTTGCCCATGCACACTGCACCTGCTATAAATTCATTCTGTTCCTCTACTAGCACCAGAATGGCACAAAAGCCTCCAAGTCCTAGTAACTGTCTCCACAGAAACACTGAGCGCAGGAATTCATATCCCTTTATAAAAAGCCTCGATGTATCAAGATGCTTGAATGAGAAAGAATGTGCCATTAACGATGCATTTACATGCATCTATCTCACTGTAGCTTCCAACACTCTGGATTTCATACTCAGAGGGACACAATGATGACATTTCTACAGACTACATCTAAAAATGTACTTGCGTCTCTAGAATTTTAATAAAATCAATATCGACAGAAAATGGCACTATAGGGAAAAATATCAATCCAGATCACTACCAGTGTATTAAGGATACATTATGCATCCGTGTTTTAGACATGCATGACCAGTTTATCGAACCCAACTCGTAGCATCATAGGGATCTATGGTTTCAGGTCAGTTAAACCTCTGGTCAGCCGGGTTCAGACATCCAAAAAACACTGACATTTTTGTGGCAGTTTTTCAAGAAGTTTAGGGTAGTGACAACTGGCAACTTGTTGTGTCAATTACAATTTCCTATCGAGGCTGTCCTGGTGTCTGTTACACTAGGACGTACTGAATTCATGAGCATCCCCACTGGTTGGAAAAACCCTTACTAGCCAGACTGGCTCTTGCTCTGTAGAGTCAACACAACCATGTATTACATAATTGTGCATTCACTGGAACAAAGGCACCATGTATATTTCCCCTGCAGAGGACACATTACAAATGACTGCCAGAGGATAAAGTACCTGCAGAGTACAGCTGATCACCCCAATGACTTCATCCTAACAAGTTGTGACAACCCGTTCAACCCCCACAATACTTTCCTTAACTCTATATAGATAAGCACTCCCTTGTTCATGAAGTTTCATTAAAGCTACTATTCGGATCAAGGAAGAAAAAAAATCACAATAACATGAACAGAATGCTTATCTGGTGCCTTCCTTTTTTTTACCTGCAGATCTTCCATTTACTGGACTCCAAGATGGCCACACAGCTTCTCAAACTATCTGATGCATACTGGCCATTTGGTCTAAGACACCTCCTGCTGCCCTCGGATTGGCCAGCACTGCTGGTCGGCCAATCTGAGGGCAAGGTGGATAAGCAGGAAATGTCTTGGATACCAGGATTTTTTTTTTCTGTTAGACCCATATTCTTTTAGGACCAAAAGCAAAAAACAACAAAACCAAAATAAACACAAATGTACTTGTCTAACAATATATTGGAAAATGCTTTGTTTTAATTCTCCATGGGGTAAACTTGTCTATAAATACTAAAAAGCAAATTCTTCAACCCTCAAGTGGATTTACTGAACACCTGCTTAGCATCCTACATATGAATGTCTGCAGGTCACTTGAATATAATACCGTATAACACAAGCTATTAGCGTCTTTAATTCTGTGATCAGATGTCACCTGTCATGGACTGGTATCTGGGACACATCAAAAAATGCCAGATCTCCTCCATTTATTGGAACATTACACCACCAGTGCATGGTTAGGTTCTTCCAAACACCAGGCTCCTAAAACATCCACACACCTTAAACGAAACCTCTGCTTTTTTACCCCTTCTCTTTTGCCTTCAGAACAAATTAGGTTCTTTTTGAGGCTTTAGATATAAATTACCACCTTGTGGCCTTAGGCTGTAGAAATATGAACCTTTTTTTATACGATAATAAAATGGCATTCCTATGACATAGCCTTTAATCAAAAACGCTAAATCATTTCCAGTTCATTGTAAGAATTCTCTTTGCTAGTAAAATTTTATTCGGGCCAAATTCAAACAATATGTGGAGCCCATTGAGTAGAAGTCTCTTCCTTACCCCCACCACACATAAGCAGGCTAACAGGTTACATCTGTACTATGGCGCTTTGTACCACACAACACTTTAAATCCTGTTTGTAAAAGCCAGTAATTTACTTCAGGTCTACCTATGGAAATCACAGCTTATACCCCCCAATCTATACCACATGTTCCATTTACTAGGATATGATACAGTACATAACTTTTTTTTAATCCGTTTTTGTGCCATAAAATTTGACGCACAGTCAGGATCTAAATATTTGTCTTCCGCGATGAATGCTGATAATTGATAGATTAAATAGTAAAGGTGACACAAAACACATGTTCAGAATATTAACACATTAAGTCCCTTTAAATCCGATCGGCGTGTGATATTGCGCAAAAATAAAATATTTATTAAACAATGTGGCTTTGTGCAGGGGAGGGCACAACTGGAAAACATTTTCGTAGGTCTGAACTAAATGAGAGGAAAGTATTCTACTCATTTCAATTAGGAAAAAAAAAAAAAAGCTTCTTTTCTTCGACCTTTGCTTCTTTGCTTTCAAAATTAGAAGAGATGTTTGACCTTTTGCACCGTTAACTTGCTTGGGGGAAATTCCCCCTGAATTACCTGAATGTATACTGTATATTCCAGCATTTTTAGAAAATGATATAAGTTGTGGAACTTAATTTTTTTTCTTTAAGATTTCTGGAGATGCAATGAAAAAATTGCAACCAAAGATTAAAAAAATGGCAAAATTAGCTTTCGGATGACTCAAGATTTAATCATTCATTCAACAGGGTGTACATAATCTATGATGTCTTGTGACCAAGCTGTAACGGACATATAAGCAGCCAAACAGAAAAGTTCTTGCCATAGAGTTAGACCTCACCAATGGAGACATGTAGCTTCAGAAAATCCGCAACAAATCCTTATTTAAACTGTAGAATGTTAATTCCGCTGCTGAATACAGCGTAGGCATTAACAGCTTTCAGCCCCATAGGAAATAGGAGGAGTCCTATGTTATAGATGGCCTGTTGGAATTTTCCACCATTTGTGAAGGCACCCTATTAGGGCAGACAAGCCTCTCATAGTTATGTAAATTAGCTTCCTTTGCAAAAGGAACAGAAAGCTAAGCCCCTAATGCCACCACATGTTAGATATGAATTTGCTAATCCAATGCTTAGCCTTTTAAACATGCCTTAAAGCATAACTTAAGATTGTCTCTCATCAATGCAGAGCATAAAGAACTGGCTTAGCTAGCTAAGAGGCCTTGGTCAGGATCCAAATGTTACAATTTCCCCTTATGGAAAGCAACTGAGCACCTAGTAGGTGAGAGGAGTCTTATGGGTCAGACACTGCTCCTCTGGGTTTCTGGGGAAATCATATGCAAATTAGCTTTCCTTCCTAAAGGAGAAGCAAGCTAAGGGTTGATTATTATTAAAACTACATCTCTTAAAACTCCTTAAATCTCCTGTTGAAATGAATGCAGATATTCGGCTTCAGAAATATTAATTCTGCAGCACAACACAACACAGGGATTGACAATTTCCAGCACCTTAGGTTAACATTGGGGAAGACTATGTTTTGGCAAAGCAACACTCCTCTAAAAATTGTCAATCCTTGTCCTATAAAAGTCCTTTGCCTACTAGATGGTCAGGTGCTCTCCATAAGGAGAAATAGTACCCTCTGGATCCCAACCAAGGCCTCTCACCTAGGTAAGCCAGTTCTCTGCTCTGCACTGGTGATAGACAATCCAAGTTATGCTTCAAGGTCTGTTTAAAGGGCTACACATTGACTTATTAGATTGCTACCATAAGTGACTTTCTGTTCCTTTTTGAAGGAAAGCAAAGGTGCATACCAAGAGGAGGATAGTCTTAGCTGTATGACTCCTCATGCGAGTGACTCTCTCTCTTGATTCAGGCAAAATTGATTCATTCCTGAATGAAATTTCTTTACAAGTTCAGACAAATCAGAACAAAACTAATTTTGATACATTTTTCATTTTTACCTCACATAGCTATTGGAAAAAAGTAAGAATGGATCACAATTTTCTAAGAGGATTGTCAAAGAGTACAAAGTGTGATCATGAACATGAGATATTTAATGGTAGATATAGTTAATTTCTATGGGATTTATCTAATATGTAAGACAACAGACCAGGAGAGCCACCAAAATCAACTAATGCCACCTTTAAGAGGTTGTTTGAGGAAAGATATTGCAGTGTAAGGGCTCGAACCACAGTGACATGTGCCAATCGATAATATTATGTGGGTTCTGGTCTGCTATCTTCTGAGCCTGCATGGTCAACCTGTTATAGTCAATAGTCAACCATGTGGCTGTCTTTACAAAAACAACTGACACAAACTCTGAGCTTGACGGTACAATATAGTATAGGAGTCCACTGCCATGTCTTGTTGTCATTGCATGGCAATATTTAGTATTGGTTGTCGTGATCAAGTGCCCACAAATGTAATATCACTGCAGTAGCGGAGAGGGTTGTGTTGCAGCAAAGGTCTAAATTTAAAAGGTATATTACAATGTTTGTTGTTTTTGAGCATCTGACAGCTACTAAAACATATTTTGCAGGGGTTGCAAATCTGTTGTAAGGATAAGAGACATTGCTACCTATTATCAAGAATTTTACAGGTTCAAGAACATAGGTGGCCTATTACAACAAAAAGCAGTAGGCTGCTCATGTAATGTTTTTGTGAGAGGTGAAGAAGAAGCATTCCACATGTTCATCTGACAAATGTCAAACCTGTATCAGGGCATGCTCAACTATCATTATAACAATGGTTTCCTCATGTGGCAGAGAAGACTATGGCCCCCCAAGTACCAGGTCCTAGGCGCGACAACAACCTCTGCACCCCCTATATCTACGTCCCTGGTTGCCGTTTCGTACAATAGGGCATATTGCAGATTGTAAAAAAAAAAAAAAGATACACTTGTGTTTAGGACTGACAGACACATTAAGGAGTGCCCAGAGCATGAGAGCTTCCATCAATATAAAAATAAATCTCTTATCACTTGTGGTATGTGCAGCATGAGAAGTGTCTCAGTAAGTGAAGGTATGTTTGATTGATGACATTTTTACTGTAACCCTATGTTTATTGATTGTTACAACCATTCAGGTTCACCAGGGATAATTTCCGCTTCTATCCTCCTCTTCTTTAGCTTCATGCTTCAGTTGAGAACAAAGTTAAGCCTTTGGGAACCAATTTGTTGTGCTCCGATAACTTTTAAATGCTAGTCATATTTTATTAACAAGCACTGCCATGGGTGTTTTAATTCTATATACTATAGAGAGACATAGATATACAGACAGATCAAGCTGCCAATAGACAGATCAACGATAAAGAGATACTGTAGATAAACAGATAGATGATAAATTGGTACCATATATATTGGGTAGAGAATATAAAATGACGGTTGGTAAATAAAGTACTGGAGGGGGTATATATCTCACTGAGAGAATGTAGTGTCCCACTAGGTATGGGTGGGCACTACACAAGGGTCAATTGGTGTGCGCGTTACTCCTACTCACAAGGAACAGAAATGTCATATTTAATTCTGCATTTAATGTATGTTTTACTGTGTTGTTATATGCAATGTACCCCTGTCTAATGCAGCAGCAGGCCTAGTTGGGTGTAGTTAGACATCCCAGACACTAGAGGGAGATAGGGAGCCCCTAGTATAAATGTCCAGGCCCAGACAGGGAGAGTTAGTGCAGAGTCAGGAGTCTGAGAAGACAGAGGCCAGTAAGCCTGCTCCTGACATGCAGCTGGATAGCCCTGGCTGCTAGTAATGTCCAGGAGGCTGTTGAGAAGCTCCAACCTGCCTGAGAACAAGAGAGCCTAAGTTAGCTCTGAAGAGATACCCCAGTTGCAGGATTCAACCTCCTGGGAGAAAACCTACAGTTACCCACCTGATAGGAGGAGGCGACCCAGGGTAAGCAAAGTGACCCTGATAGGCAGAGGAACTTAGGAATCATAGCAAGCAGTATAATACCTGAGGAAGGAAGTAACCAAGGATATAAGCCACCCTTTTAGGCATCCGGGCCTTGGGAGATATCAAGCCAGAGCAGGAGTTCTATAAAGGACAGTGTACAGTGATTCTGTGGAAGGTACAACCTGCTGCTGAGTGCTTGTGGAATTTACCCTCAGTGTAACTTGCATGACTATTGCCTGCCATACTTGTGAATAAGCCCCTTTTGTGGAACTGTAATAATCTAAAGACTGTACTACTCCCTGCTGTACAAAGTTGGATTGTCCAGTAAAGTTTACGTTTGGTTCACTGCATACTTGTGTACCGTCATCTTTCCAACCATCAACCGGCGTGCCACCGGCCAAAGGCACTGGCGTCACGAATACCACAGGGACCTTGCCCCAGGCACACAAAACACCTGTAACATCCAGGGCACCTCAACTACCATCAGGCCTGGTCCCTATCTACAGAGCGTGCCCCAGAGGAACTGTGTCTACCTCTCCTTCACTGCCACGCGCCTGCCCAGGGTTCTTCAAATATAGTGAGTACCCTCGATTGCCCATAACTGTGACCTCAATTCGGCATACCCTGCAGGTCTGGCGTGTTGCAAGAATGCTCAGATAGGTGTGGTAAAAAGAACCTAGAAAAGCTGGGGGGTTTTCAGCAGAGCAGTTTGCCGAGACACTTTTTCTTTATTTGATGGGCTGGCTATTTTATGGTGTGGTGAGGTCAATAGTGGGACCTGCCATTCCCTCCCTACTCCAGTACAATACTTTCCCTTGGCAAACCCAGGTGTAGCTACTTGGGACCTTACTGGGGAATAAATAGAGGCCTTGAAGCCAGGCCTGCATGACCTGTTGGCTGTGTAAAGCCTGATTCTGTGTTTACAAAGTAAAAATCCAGATGGGCAAGTGTTTCTTTTGTTTATGTTTCTATAGATGGACCAAAGTTTGATACCGCTGTTTAGGAAATGAACTGTGTTAGACTATTAAATTGTTTGTGTATGTCTGTTGTTGTCTATTGTCTGTTGTTGCCAACCCCGCTTACATGTACAGATCCTGACAAGAGATAGACAGATAAACAGATAATTGATAAACAGATACTGTAGATAGACAGAGAGCGAGAAAGGTCAACAGATAGATGATGAATAGATACAGTAGAAAGATGATAGATGGCAGATCAACAGATAGATATGTAGATAGATAGATATGAGATAGATATGTAGATAGATATGCAGATAGATAGGGATCTTTCTCAAGCAAATGGTGATGACAAAATGGTGCTCACATATAGGGGCATATATACACACCCACAAACCAATCAATCAACAAAAGGAAATTAATGTAAAACAGTATTTAAAAAAAACATAGAAAATCAATAGATGTACATACACAACTTTAGTATAAGAGTATAATAAATACAGTCAAGACATACATAAAATGAATTTATAATATACAAATGTTCGAAGACCCTAATACGGACAATGTTAATAAAGTGTCATAATTGTCTAATCACATACATGTGTGGAAACCACAGTGAACATAATTAAAATCAATAATTGAACATAATTAAAATCAATAATTAGCGAGGGGGGGAAGTTGTAGGTACTAACCAGCATAGGAACATCTCGTTTGTCTGAGCGTCTTCCAGTGTGAACTGCGCATGTCAGAAAACAGTGTCGAGTCACCCGACGTCAGCTGGTTCAGGTCACATGACTCACTAGACACCTTTAACATCCGCCTCCAAAGGTCCTTGCAGCAAGAGTGAAAAAACTGGCATGCAGCAAAAGATCCTGGAGGTTCACAAATCCATGTGACCACATGTATTGGTCACATGATCGGACACTTGCAAAACCACAATGTGGCGGTTAAAATATGCTTTTTTATATAGTGACGCATTATAAACCAATAAGGAGTATTAAATATGTGTAGACGTTTATGTTGCGATTCACCTCTTTAAACAAGCATAAAGAAAGAGCCGGACTGGGGGCGTAGCCTTGGGGGGAGGCGACAATGACGGGGGGCTGGTTTGAGGGAGCCCCCTGGGAAGCCGATTGGCTAGATTAAGTGATGGGGGCGGCGTGGAGCCAGGAGTAAAGGGGCAAGGGTCTGGGGAAGAAGGAGGCCATTTTATGGTGAAACGGAGCTGCGCACACCGGCACTCACCATGGACATGGATTCTCTTCTGGCGGATCTCAGGACGGCGGCAGCTGCTCGGGGACCCAGCTGGCTTCAAGAACAGGTCCAGCAGCTGCTCAGAGGGGCGGCTGAAGCACCTACTCCACCTCAGCCACCTGCATCCCAGCCGCGGCGGTCCAGTCCGCCGGCGCGCCTTGGCCCAGACGTTGCTCCCCTTCGGGTTCAGCGCCGAAGGCTGCTTCTCAGGACCCTTCACGCCTGCAGGCGCCGAGTGCCACTCCTGCCCGGGCGCCCAGGCGTGGAAGGAATCCAGCCAGTAGGCTGAGCCCTTGTGCATGCCACAGTAGGCCTCTTCAGCAGCGCCACCTTGTGTTCAGGACCAGGAACGACGGGCACTCTCCAGGATCTGGATGTGGATGAGGCCCCTCAGCTTGAGCAGTATCCCATAGTGCACAGGGCTGCTGCGGACCACGGCAGCAGGCCCTCGTCGGCCAGGCAAGTCGAGGATGAAGTTTTCGCCGCGCAAGAGGTATCCAGGGAAGATCCGGAAGATTACGTCCCTGGTCCCAGCTCGGCCAGGGAACATCCGTGGGAGCTTGCAGTGTCAGGACCGTCTCAGAGGACCGGGCGTCTGGATTCAGGACCCTCGGCTGATGGGTTCACAGTACCCAGGCAGCCAGGTGAGACACCATGGGGACCTTTATGTCAGTTAGTGTCTGGGGGGCCCCAGTCAGACTTGAGTAAGGGGCTGGGCCAGTTCTTGGGGGGTTTGGTGGGGTTGCTAGCCAATTTGCGGGCGGCAGGGAATCCCGCATTACCGTTGGGGGGCCTGGGTGGTGGTATCGGCGGGTTGGTAGCGTCAGGGCCATTGCCGGCGTGGGGGTGGCCGCGGGGTGGCCCCCACGGTGGTTTCATGTGGTACTTCGGTGTCGGTTCAGACGCAGGCAAGCGGGTCTGAACAGGAGGATATAATGAGGTTAGACGATAGGGCAAAGGGTGAAGTCTATGTTTGTTTTGAGGGCCCGTTGGGGGCACATTTGAAGCAGGAGGTTAGGGAGCGCATTTGGAAAGGGGAGTATGTGGACATATTTTCCCTTCTCCCTTTGGACAGGTTCAATTTGGATAGGGCGCGAAAGGATGAGGGCAAGAGGGAGGACGAAGAGAAGCGTAGGCACCGACTGATACTGCGGACGTTCCCTAACTGGTTGCAGGCGTTCGCAATATTGGCCAGTGTGATAGGGGAGAAAGCTCTGCGCTTTTTTGTTACCTGGATGCCATTGGGGAAGCTTACTGTGTATTTGGGGGTATGGCCTGGCTGCGTGACGGCGAGCTGTTTAGGCAGCGGAAGGTGGTACGCCCTAATATCAAATGGAACCACAAGGATATCACTTTGCGGCTAAAAGTGACAGCGTCGATTAGGTCAGGCCAGCCCTTTTGGAGTGAATCAGGGGCGGGGGGACAATCCGGATTCACGGCAGCATCCGCAAAGGGATTGTGCTTTTTATTCAATGAAGGGGGGTGTAAATTTGGAGCCAAGTGCAAATTCAAGCACGAATGTTCCAATTGTGGTGGGTCCCACGGAGCCGCGCAGTGTTTTAGAGGGGCCAAACAGAAGGGGAGTGAGGGTTCTGGAAAAGGACCGGTTTCTCGCTAGATATCTGGATAGGGGGGCTGCGGAATTGTTGCGGGAAGGTTTTTCGGGGGATTTGAAATTCAGTTTATTCCATCTGGGCCTGTATTGCTTAAGAAGAACTTGCAGTAGGCGAGGGCGCACCCAGATGTGGTTACAAAAAAGTTAGAAAAGGAAGTTGGACTGGGAAGGATGGCTGGCCCATTTTTGGAACCACCTTTGTAGAACTTGCGTTTGTCGCCACTGGGGGTGGTCCCAAAGAAGGAAGCAAATACATTTTGCCTGATTCAACATCTATCCTTGCCGAAGGGATCGTCGGTCAACGACGGTATTGACCCGATACTGTGCTTGGTAGTCTATACCTCCTTTGATGCGGCAGTGAAGTGGGTTAAGAAGTTCAGGAGGGGTGCATTGATGGCGAAAACTGATATTGAGTCAGCATTTAAATTGTTGCCGGTGCATCCTGAGAGCCTGCATTTGTTGTTGTTTTTTGGAGGGTAAATTTTTTTGTTGATCGTTGTTTGCCAATGGGGTGTTCTTTGTCATGTGTGTATTTTGAGAAGTTCAGCTCTTTTCTAGAATGGGCGGCAGTGTTGGCCCCCCAGGATCCAGGGTGTGCTCTTTACTGTTGCACACGATTGAGGCGCTGTTTCATTCCTTCGGGGTTCCCCTAACGGCAGAGAAAACGGTGGGACAGACCACAGAATTGAGCTTCCTGGGCATGGTGATTGACTCAGTGAAGATTGAATGTAGGCTGCCCTTGGACAAGGTGGAGGATCTAAAAAAGGAAGTGGACAGGGCGCGGCGACTGCCCAAAATTCAATTGCGAAGCCTACAGTCACTCCTGGGGAAGCTAAATTTCGCTTGTTGGATCATCCCCATGGGTAGAGTATTTAGTAGGCATTTGGTGGCGGCAACGGCGGGGGTGGTGGCACCGCACCATTTTATTAGGCTGGGAAAAGAGCTGAGGGCGGATTTGCAAGTTTGGGCATCGTTTCTGGAACGTTATAATGGCGGAGGACTGTTTATGGGTGAGGTCGTAGACGCCTTTGATTTCGACCTTTTCTCTGACGCTGTGGGGGGAGGCGGTTATGGGGTCTACTGTGGGGGGCAGTGGTGTGCAGGGGGTTGCCCGATACTTGGGTGGAGAGAGGCTGGGTCAAGAATTTAGCGTTGCTGGAGCTGCTCCCCATTGTAGTGGCGGTAATGCTATGGGGGAAGGATTTTAGGAACAAGAAGGTCCGTTTCCACTGTGACAACATGGGGGTGGTGCAGGCGATTAACAGGTTGTTCTTCACCGTTGGTGGTGCGTCTATTACAGAGGCTAGTCTTGGAGTGTTTGTCACTCAATTCTTGGGTGGTAGCAGTGCACGTACCAGGGGTTGATAACTGTATTGCTGATGCTCTCTCTCGTTCACAGTGGGAGCGTTTCCGCCAGCTGGCCCCGGGGGCAGAGGAACGCGGGCTGGACTGCCCAAGTTGCCTGTGGGAACTCCTGGAGACACCGTAGCGGGTCTCATACGGGCTTCACTCGCACCTGGTACATGGGAGATATACAATAGGGCATGGCAGTGCTGGGAGGAATGGAAGACCAGGTTGGGCGTTGAGACAGATGACTTTGAAATTCCCATGCTGTTGTTCATTGGGCATTGTAGAGAGGAGGGGTGGTCTATCTCTAGAATTAATAGTTGCGTTTCGGGACTGGCTTTCGGTTTTCGTCTTATGAATTTGCCGGAAGTCTTTTCTGGTGGTGAAGGCTTTAAAGGGTTGGCGGCGTTCTCAGTAGGGGGAGGATGATCGTAGGCCGGTGTCTTTTGCTGTTGAGGTTGGGTGAGCAATTAGTCGACGTCTGTGCCTCGTCGTGGGAGTTGCGCTTGTTTTGGTTGGCTTTTTTGCTAGCCTTTTTCGGGGCACTGCATTTGGACGAGTTGGTTTGTCCGTCGGTTGAGAGACAGGGAGGCCTGTTCAGGGATGACGTGGACCTCTTTCCGGATAGGGTGGAATTTCGTATTAGAGGAACATGTGTAAAAACCCTTAATCTCATATTTCTTTCCAGTGCGAGGATGAAAGAAAGTTTGGCCCTTCAGTAAATTATTGCAGTTGCAACAATTGAGGCAGGGATAGCAACCCTTCCTGGAGATGCGTGACTTATCAGGCCTCTGCAGAAAGGAGTGTACTAATTCATCCCCCAAATTTTTGGACCTCCTATAGGACATAAGCGGTGGTGTCTGGAATTCCACAATATCCGGAAAAGAACCTGTTAGGATCTGCCAATTACGTCTGAGCGTACCTGCTATTTGTTTACTCAGAACTGAGTGAGTAGACACAAAGAGTAACCTCCTATTTTCAGACTTTGTGCTGGTCGTAGTCAGCAAATGTGCTTGTGTCTGTTGTCTGACTTTGTCAAGGTGTCTCTTCACCAGCTTCCTTGGGTATTGCCTGGCTGCAAATTTGGAACTCATTGCTTGCAATCTGTTGTCTACAATACCTTCATCTGAGATGATGCGTCTTGCCCTCAGGAGTTGGCTGTATGGAAGAGAACTCAACATATTCTTGGGGTGGGCACTATCGAATCGCAACATATTGTTTCGGTCTGTTGGTTTTACAAAAAGGTCTGTTTGAAGACCCATCTCCGTCACATATACTAATGTGTCCAAGAATTGTAAAGAATGTGTCGAGTCCACTCTAGTGAACTTCAATTGCGTATGAATGTTATTAAGATAGTCGTGAAATTCCTGTAGACCCGCGTCCGTCACTGTCCATATGAGGAAGATGTCGTCTATATACCTCCTCCACCCGCCCACAAATTGGAAAAGGGTGGATGGGTATATAGACGACTCCTCCACATATGCCATATATATGTTGGCGTACGTCGGGGCCATGTTTGACCCCATGGCGGTCCCGAGGTTTTGGATGTAAAACCTGTCTTCAAAACTGAAATAGTTACATGTCAATAAGGTTTCCAACAATGAACTAACAAACTCACATAGTTCAGCAGGATAATCAGTGCACCCCAAGGCCCACTGAATGGCCTCTAAGCCCCTTTCATGTTCAATGCAAGTGTATAGGCTGGTGACATCGAAGGACACCATTCTATCACTTGCACCAAATGTGATTTGTTGGAGTTTATTGAGAAAATCAGTTGTGTTCCTTACATACGATTTAGCCTCTATTAGCAGAAGTCCTCAACAGTTTATCGATGAAAACAGCTGCAGGGGCAAAAACAGAATCTATTCCCGCCACTATGGGACGTCCGGGTGGGTTGTACAAATCTTTGTGAATCTTTGGCAAGATATATAGGATAGGCGTAACTGGGAGTTTTTGTATCAAATAGGTGTGGAGTTTTGCATCAATGATATTATTGGCATAAGCATTGTCTACCAAGATCTAATTTTTTTTCATCACATCAAATTTTGGATCCCCATCAACTCGTCTATAGACTTCTGCATCTTGTAACAGTTTTTCTATTTCAGCGACATATTTGGTCGTATTCATCACTACTATTGCCCCTCCCTTGTTGGCCGCTTTGATCGTAAGTTCTTTGCGCCGGCTAAGGGAGGTCAATGCAGATCTTTCCTCATTGGTCAGGTTGGAGCTCACCCCATGCTTAGTTTGTGGTCTCATTTTGGTGATATCCGACCAGACCAAGGACACAAAACTGTCTATTGCTTTGTGATACACAGGGGGTTGAAAATCACTCCTGACATGCAACCCCAGGTCAGTCAAGGTCAAGATGCTGTGCTCAATGTCTTCAGAAACCTCTGGAGGTAATCCATCCCTAGGTTTCTGACCATCTAAGAAGACTCTCAACTTGATGCGTCTAAAAAAATGAAACATGTCGACCTCATTTTGAAACCAATCAACCGTGATGTTGGACAAAAAGAGAGTCCCTTATTCAATACCCTTAATTCTACATCAGTAAGATCATAGGAGGATATATTTACCACCAGTGCAGTCCCATTCATAGTGTTTTTTTTCTGTACACCTTTCTTCCCCTGTTGTAATACAGGCGTTTTGGTTCCCACGGGTGGTTTGGCTGACCGCGTCAAACGGGCATTCATGAATTCCTTTTCTGTTGTTGTGGTGTTTACGTCCTCCCCTCCTTGTTCTCCTGGGTCTCTTGGTAGTCCTAGTCCTAAAAAAATCTATCTCGTCACCACGCTCAGTGGCGGAGTCTGTATCAGTTAAATACGTACGCCGTCCACTCGGTCTCTGTATTCTGCGACTTTTCTGCGGTCTAGATTTCTTGCCTTCAAACTGTACCCTTTTGTAGATGTTACCCTTGGCATAATCCTCCTGGTCCCTGAACCATTTTTGTCTCTTAGTTTCTTCAATATTTAAACGGTACTTGTGCAAGTCCCCTTTTGTTTGTTCAAGGAACTTTTCATAGTATTGATCACTAGTTGTTAATTTTAGCTGCTCCTCATATTCCTTGACCTTTATGTTAATCCTTACTATATCTTTCTGTAGAAATTCCATGTTTAATAACATAATGTCCATAGAGAAACGGTTTGCTATTTCCATAAATTTGCAGAAAAAATCTTGGTTATCAGGGAATAGAATTGGCCTGAGGTGGGTCCTCAAACCCCGAGGTATGTGACTCACCCTGTAATATTCTCTCAGAGTTGAAAGGTGCAATTCCGTATTGATAAGTTGTTTCTTTTCATTCACCAATCTCCGCTTGATCGAATCTGCAGTTGGTTTACTCAGGAAGGCTCCATCCCCATCATCGCCACTTAGGATGTGAATGTGTCACCACCAGACATCTGAGAAGCTCTGACAGACGTCTAGAACCTCCTCCTTGAGGTTCCTTTGTTTTGCTTTCATTTTCTCATCTCGTTAGCCTCTCTCAGCTGTCATGTAATTGCACTGATTGCATCCCTTTAAATCCTTTTCCCATAGTGCATCACTTTGCGGTTTATACAACTTCCTGGAGTGTGTGTGCATGCTGTTCCTACTTCTGAGTCTTCTACAAGATAAGTTTTGTTCATTTATTTGTGTTTTTCTGTTTGCTGGATCCCAGGTGACCCTGACTCCCTCCGTATCTGGTGTAGGGAGTCGGTGGTCGTGTCCCCTCACTATTATAGGGTGTTCAGGTGTTATACAGTCGAAGTACGAGGATATGCGATCATCTACCATTGGGATTTTCGCATAGGCTGAGCAGTCAGGGAGAGAGCCAGGTCTGATGCAGGGCTCTCCCTTTTTGTTCCTTAGTTTTGGATCCAGTTGTATATTCATTTTGTGTTTTCTAGTTTCCTGCACACCTTCCGTGACAGAATGATTTGTTCACTTGAGTAAACTAATAGATATGGCTACCATGTGAAATTTGGGTGAAGAATGGACCATAGTCTTCAACATCAGCGACCCGGGAGCCGGCTAGCAGGACCATTATGTCATCATACTGATTGTATGTCTGGTTTTGATTCCCTACACTGGATACATGCTGCAGATGTGGGTTACATTAATAATGGGCAGATTTGCCAATTTTTGACCCTTTATCTGGGGAGCTGCGCAGTATATGCGGACTACATTGAGGGTTAATGGCGCAATTGCAGTTGTATGCGGAAGACGCCGACCGCCACGGGCCCAGTGCAGGATGCGAGCCTTCACTTGAATACTTGGTATGCCCTATGTTATTGTACACGGTGGTTTTTAATGTTGTGGACACTGCATTATATGATTGGTTGAGCCTGTAAGAGGGAGGGCCTGTTCTTTTCTGGAGCACAACCCCCTGATTAATTTGTATTGATGTACACCCTTATAAATGCTGTGGGAGTCACTTGTAAACTTTATGTAGCTTGATAAAGACTTGGATGTCGAAACGTTGCTGCTGAATATCTTGGTGTAATAAAACACTGAACCTTGAAGTTTGAGAGTGTCGTGACCTTCTTAAGTTCATCTACGGAGGATGGGAGGGCTCCAAGGTTGGGGCTGGACTCCTATGGCTGGTGGTCGGTTGTGGCGGAATTTGGGCGAGCCGTCAGTGGTGCCTCCGAGCTGGTGCTTAACGGCTGGCGAAAATTCCTAGGTTTGGGGCTTCCAGGACTTCTCCCGTGTTACTCAGGGTTATGAATAAGTTGGATATATCTTAACGTTATGTTTTGTGGAAAATAAAAGGTTATTTATTCATGTATGTTTTTTTTAATAAACGGCTGCTGTGGCCGATATAATCCAACTTGGTGTCTGTGTCTTATTGGGGTTCTGACAAGGCAGTTTAGGGGGATCAGGCTGGTAGTGGGGGGAGTCAGGGGTTAGTAAGTAACGATCAAGAAGGGCGAGCGGAGAATAACCAATACCCCGTCAAGATATTCTAAGCGTTGCGAGCAAATTGGAGTGGTGGAAGACGGTTACAGAAAGACATCCTGGATCAATTAGGGCCAACCGATACCTCGTCAATGGCCACAATGGATCCTGGTATCACAGACAATCAAGTCCAGCATCTTGTCAGAGAGTTTGGACATTTGTGTCATGTGTGACTATATGTAAAGGCCAGGGCTATAAAAAGAATAACAGTCAAGCGGGATAATCATCTACTGATCGAGGGGCCCCACACATGTGGTGTAGGGTCCCCGGTCAATTTGCTCAGTGGGGATCAAACTGCATGACAGTAAGAGCACCACACAGCAAGACGCTCATCCCAATAGATATTAGAGGACCATACTATACAGATAGTAACATGGACCCCGCACATGTACGCCTCCACCCCAATTTGTTTCAACCGCATAGGAAAAAAATTGTCTGTGATACCAGGATCCATCGTGGCCGTTGACGCGGCATCGGTTGGCCCTAATTGATCCAGGATGTCTTTCTGTAACCGTTTTCCACCACTCCAATTTGCTCGCAACGCTTAGAATATCTTTATGCTTGTTCAAAGAGGTGAATCGCAACATAACCGTCTACACATATTTAATACTCCTTATTGGTTTATAATGTGTCACTATATAAAAAAGCATATTTAAACCGCCACATTGCGTGTATTATATCATAATATATCCAGTCTGTCTTGCAAGTGTCCAATCATGTGACCAATACATGTGGTCACATGGATTTGTGAACCTCCAGGATCTTTTGCTGCATGCCACTTTTTTCACTCTTGCTGCAAGGACCTTTGGAGGCGGATGTTGAAGGTGTCTAGTGAGTCATGTGACCTGAACCAGCTGACGTCGGGTGACTCGACACTGTTTTCTGACATGCGCAGTTCACACTGGAAGACGCTCAGACAAACGAGATGTTCCTATGCTGGTTAGTACCTACAACTTCCCCCCCTCGCTAATTATTGATTTTAATTATGTTCAATTATTGATTTTAATTATGTTCACTGTGGTTTCCACACATGTATGTGATTAGACAATTATGACACTTTATTAACATTGTCCGTATTAGGGTCTTCGAACATTTATATTATTTATTATAAATTCATTTTATGTATGTCTTGACTGTATTTATTATACTCTTATACTAAAGTTGTGTATGTACATCTATTGATTTTTTATGTTTTTTTATACTGTTTTACATTATTACCTTTGTTGATTGATTGGTTTGTGGGTGTGTACATATGCCCCTATATGTGAGCACCATTTTGTCATCACCATTTGCTTGAGAAAGATCCCACTGAGTGGATTGAAACGTTGCTGTATGTCTGGTGAATAAATATTTTTGTTATTTTTGCTACTTCTGGACGTGCCGTGGAGTTTATCAACTTTTGTAAGTAAGGTGGGTGGATCGCCCCCACAGCTGCTCGCACCCTACCATACAAATTTTCTTGCTGCCCTTTTGCTGTGCTGCCCTTGTTTTGTACTCTATAGATAGATAGATAGATAGATAGATAGATATGGTGCAATCCAAGTAAACAGACTGGACAACTTCTTAACACCAGACGAAAATTAGCACCCAAGCTTGCTGCTTTTCAAAATTCTCTGTGCTTTATTGTAAAGGGTTGATTTAAGCATTAAGTGAATATTAACAGGGTATGATATAACTGGCCTACTCTTAGGACAGACCATCAATGTATGATTGGTGGAGGTCCGCAGTAGGGATCGACCGATTATCGGCCGATATTCAGGATTTTGAACGTTATCGGTATCGGCATTTATTTTGCCGATATTCTGATAACGTCCTGGGAACACGGATCGCGCTGCTGACAGCGCTCTCCGTGTTCCCTCAGCAGCAGCACAGGGGAGAAGGAGCAGTGTCTCCTCCCCCTGTGCGGCTGCTGCCGCTCCAGCCAATGGGAGGACAGGGGACAAGAGGAGGGGAGGCGCTATGGCCACTGCGCCACCAATGAAGCTTAATCTCACATTAATTCATATACAGGAGGCGGGAGCTGCAGGATCACATAGCCGGCTCCCGGCCTCTATGAGCTGTAGCTGCGATCTGCGGTAGTTAACTCCTCAGGTGCCGCGGATCGCAGCTACAGCTCATAGAGGTCGGGAGCCGGCTATGTGATCCTGCAGCCAGCTCCCGCCTCCTGTATATGAATAAATTAGAGATTAAGCTTCATTGGTGGCGCAGTGCGCCCCCCCAAGCCCCCCAGTATCAGACATTGGTGGCGCAGTGCGCCCCCCCTCCCCCCCCCAATATTAGACATTGGTGGCGCAGTGCGCCTCCCCCCCAAGCCCCCCCAGTATTCAGCATTGGTGGCGCAGTGCGCCCCCCCTCCCCCCCAGTATTAAGCAGTGGTGCGCCCCCCCTCCCCCCCACCCCAGTCGCAGTGCGCCCCCCACAGGATTCCCTCTCCCCTCCTCCTCCGATCGGAGCCCCAGCAGTGTAATGCTGGGGCTCCGATCGGTTACCATGGCAGCCAGGACGCTATTGAAGCCCTGGCTGTCATGGTAAGCTCCATGCTGCTGTGTGCACAAAGCACAGAGCAGCAGGGACAGTGTGAGCTCCTATTCACCCTGATAGAGCTCTATCAGGGTGACTAGGACAAGGGTTCTAGTCCCTAAGGGGGCTAAAAGTTAGTTTAAAAAAAAAAAAAAGTAATAAAAATAAAAACACCAAAATATTAAATATAAATGAAAAAGAAAGATTTACAAAAAAAATAAAAATACACATTAACAATAAACATTAATTTTCAGCAGATTTGTGGGAATTTTTTATTTTTTTTCAAAAATGAAAATTCCCGGAATATCGGTATAAATTATCGGCTATCGGCCTGAAAGTTCACAAATTATCGGTATCGGCCCTAAAAAATCAATATCGGTCGATTCCTAGTCCGCAGGACGCCCACTGATTAACAGAACAAAAGAGCAGTACTGCTCACTAAAATGCAACTGCTCCTCCTACGGTACCTGGAAAACGCGACATCCATAAAAGCGTGCTGCCTCTGGTGTTGTAGTTCAACTGTGTTCAGCCCCATTCACATGTATAGGACTGGCTGCAATACCATATTCATCTCAACATCCCATATATGAACATCATTCATATATTAAAGGGATTTCTATATTTTTTTAATCACAATCCAGTCACTAGTTCCTCCCTAACATGTTGCTACATACACACAGGCTTGTACTACAGCTTTAAGTAAATTTACTCCATATGTGTTCAATATTGCAGTCTCCACATTCATATGCAGCATTGTTATTTATCAAACCTATCATATAGACTTCCCTTGCTGTATCCTGTTTAAGGATTTTTTTTCAATGAATAAACCATATGTGACCTGGAGTGTACTGCTCTGCAGCAGAAGGTGGGAAGATCGCAATGAAGGTTTTCAGTATTCAGAAGAATTACAAAGTCATTTTAAAGAGAACGTTCACCTAAATCCACTAGTGACAATGACCCAATCTGAGTGTGTAACGTTAATAACCACCCCCTGTTTTATATCACTGAGCCAGTTACTTACCCACATACAGACATTTTCTCCCAGTCCAAACATTCTCATTTTTTATACTAACCTTTCAGAACTTACCACCTCATAGAAACGTATTCAATTTGTTTTACATGACCGATCCTTCATGAAGCCATGCTGATATGGCGTTATTTGCTTATCTTCATTGAGGTACTCCAAGATGGCAGCTCTTCGAAAACCTTAAAACAGTTTACCCACGAAAGATGTTAAACTTACCGGCCTATAGTTTCTAGGCTCTGTTTTTGGACCCTTTTTGAATATTGGCACTACATTTGCTATGCGCCAATCGTGTGGAACACTCCCTGTCAGTATAGAGTCTGCAAATATCAGAAATAAGGGTCTGGCTATGACATTACTTAAGATGCCGCTGTACTTCTTCCTGGATCAGACAGGGCACTTTTAATGGGGAATTTACTTTTACATTCTGTATTTCATCTTTATTTTTTTTCAGTGAATACAGTGGAGAATTTTTTTTTTAATTAGCTTTGCTTTCTCCTCGTCGCTCTCTGCAACTTCCCTGTCTTTACTCCGTAAAGGGCCGACACCTTCAGATTTATACTTTTTACCATTTATATAATTGAAAAACATTTTAGGGTTAGTTTTGCTCTCTTTGGCAATTAATCTCTCGGTCTCTAGTTTGGCTTCTTTTATTTGGTTTTTACATATTCTATTTTTTCCTTATAGTTTTTCAGTGCTTCCTCGCTACCCTCCTGCTTTCTTTTTTTATTTATTGCTTTCTTTACAGTTCTATTTATCCATATTGTTTTTTTCTTGTTCCTTAACCTTTTATTCCCATAAGGTATGAACATCTCACAATTAGATTTTAGGATGCTTTTAAAAATATCCAATTTTGTGGCTGTATTTTTATTTTTGAGAACTTTTTCCCAGTTAGTTAGGCCTATGGCCTCTCTTAGTTGGCAAAATGTAGCTTTTTTGAAGTTTGGTATTTTTGTTCCTCCCTGAAGAAACACTCTTTTGAAGGATAATTGAAAGGTTATTACTTTATGGTCACTATTTACCAGGTGCCCCCAACCTGCACATCTATTGTTCTTTCAGGTCTATTGGTTAATACTAAGTCCAGTATGGCCGTCCCTCTAGTCGGGTCCTGAACCAGTTGGGAAAGGTAATTGTCTTTGGCAATTGCCAAAAAACGGTTTCCTTTATGAGACATACAAGTTTCAGTTTCCCAGTCTATATCTGGGTAGTTGAAGTCCCCCATAATAACCACCTCATTATGATTTGCTGCCTCATCTATCTCGTTTAGTAGTAGATTTTCTGTGGACGCTGGTATATTAGGTGGTTTATAATAAACTCCTATTAGTAATTTATTGTTGTTTTTGCCTCCATGTAATTTAAACTTTTTTTATATGCAATTTAGCCTCTAGGAGCAGGGGGGGGGGGGGGGAGTTGCACCTGCTCATAGAGGCTCCATTCACCCACGTCATTTCCACGGAGCCGCACAGATGGTAAGTATACTGCTCCCCCGCTCCCCACTACTACTATGGCAACCAGGACTTTAATAGCGTCCTGGCTGCCATAGTAACACTGCTTTCAGTTCACTTGCGTTTTTCCGGATCCGGCGTGTAATTCCGGCAAATGGAGTACACGACGGATCCGGACAACGCAAGTGTGAAAGAGCCTTAAGGCAGATCTGTGAGCAGCAACAAGAATGCCCTGCTCTTAAGGATCCATCACATCAACACGATTTCAAAAGAAACTTTGTAATACTTCATTTCTACTGTGGGGGCGCTGCAGGGAAAGTGAACACATGCAGCCAGATTACTCCCACCAGTTAGAGCTGATGATTGATGAAATCAACAGTAAAACACCTTGTCATTAGCTTATTGTCAGGACACCCTTCTGACAAGAAACGTATTGTTGAAAGAGACAAATCCCTTTAAGAAATAATTAGTACTTAATTCTGGTTAAACTAAAGGGGTTTTGTACAGAGATCCACCTAGCCTTTCTGCTGCCTGAGGTGAAAACTGAAATGGCACCCCAAACCCCAATGCCAATTTCTTAACCTTAACCCCTTCCCCTCCAGCCCTACTGTTAAAGACATACTTGGAAAACATTACATACAGCGCTACAAAACATACAGGTTAAAACAGCGCCACATACTGTGCTTCCCAATACTATACTGCAGAAACAGATAATCCCCTTCCGCTGCGCCCGCAAGGCAATCGTCTCACCTCATTGCTGGTGCATCCCTGGTTTGATGAGAAAAAAGGTTCTGTTTCTATTCAAGAAAATACACTGGCCACTGCTCGGGTCCGGTACTGCTGCGCAGCCTTACTGAAGTGAATGGGGCTGAGCTGTAACACCTGTCACAACCTATGGGCGAGAGTGCCACTGTTCCTCCAACTGAAGCAGAACCTTTTTTCTAATGTCATGCAACCAGTTTATTAATAAGTGGTTGTCCAAAAGGATCATCATTTTTTCGATGCTCAGTGCAGTTGTCACTTTCCTCCCCCTATGTAGCTCATTCAAAGTGAATGGTTTTGTAGGAGGAGAAAGGGAGTAAAACTCCTACAGAATATGTAATCTGCATTTCATGCTCTCTTGTTCACTCGACAGCTATTCCTACCAACTCCCCCATAAACATGCACACTTGGCTTGGCTTACCTTAGGAGTTTTTAGTTTTAGAAGGCTACATGCACACGACCATGTGCCCCCCGTGGCCATATTGGGGCCCGCATACGTGTCCACAATACACGGGCACCGGCCGTGTGCTTTCCGCATCACAGATCGTGGACCCATTTACTTGAATTGGTCCGCAATCACGGAGATGCGGAATGGAGGCACGGGTTGGAACCCCACGGAAGCACTACGGATTGGATGCGAATTGCAGACCCCATTCAAGTGAATGGGTTTGCGATCCGCATGTGGCTGTGCAATGGTCTCTGCAATTTGCGGTCCGCAGCACAGGCACGGAGCCCTAACGTTCGTGTGCATGTAGCCTTATGGGGAGAAGGAGATAAGCCATTGGCAGACTCATGTGGCTGCTGCTGATCACATCAGGGGGCAAAGGACCGGGCATGTTGAATCTCTGGGGGAACACAGCAGCAAGTGTACAGTTATCCAGTGCCACCACAGGAGAAATGAAGCACTGCACTGTTTTCACTGAAATCAAAGTACAATCTATGTCAAAGGCAGGGTAGGAGTTAAAATAACAAAAAAGTTATACACACTGACTGAAACCAATTCTTTCAGCTGGTCTTTGGTTACTACACATGACGGCTGAAACCAATCACTGGTCTCAGCGGTCTTGCGCAATATACAGTACCACCGAGGCCAAGAACATGATGTTGCGTCTTCTGCTGTATATGGGCATGTCATCACTCCAGCCAAGAACATGATTTTGTGGCTTCTGCGGTATAGGGGCATGTCATCGCTGCAGCCAAGAACATCATGTAATGGCTTCTGCAGTATGCGGGCATGTCATCACTGAAGTCAAGAACATGATGTCGAGGCTTCTGCGGTTTATCGGAATGTCTTCACTAAAGCCAAGAATGTGATTTCGAGGCTTCTGCAGTATATGGGCATGTGATCACTGAAGTCAAGAACATGATGTGGCTTCTGCGGTATCTCGGCAGCAGTGGGAGTGCCAATGATGGAGCAGGTGAACTGGTGAGTGTAGCTTCTTTTATTATTTCGACACCTTCTCGGCCGTTGATCATTTTTTAAAATAAAGACAAACCCTTTAATATCTATTGTGAATGAAAGTGCTCCTGTTCCTGAGGCAATGTGTGTGCGTGAGCTGGCATAGGCTTGTCATGAGTGATCTACATTCCCCGTACTTGTAAATATTCAATATGTTATTAACCATTGATAGAGGCTATCGAGGCTGATATTAACCGGTTGATATGGATACTCTGTTACACACAGCACATTCTGAATCACTGTTCAGCCATCTACCTGTTTGAACAGAATTAAGTGCTTATGACGTTGGAATGTTCTAATCAGGATCTTGACACTGGAATCCTTCAACTCCATCCAGGGGAAAACCTACATCCCAAATATTAAGCTATCAAACAGCATTGGTGTGAGGGGAGGGGGGTCTCGTTGCCAGGAGACGGTTGATTTGTTGTGGAAAAGACTCTGGTGGTTATATGTAGCTCCAGCTAATAAAGGGTCCACGATCAACCTGGAAGAGAGGAACTTCCCTCGATACTGGAAAAATTGATATACCAGCTTCTGGAGCTTACAGGGTTACAAACTTTTCACACAACTTTTGATATGTTATGGAGACATTTCAAAAATTGCGATCGGTGGAGGTCTGAGTATTGAGACCCCCATTGTTCTTTAGGAGGAGGTGAGAGAAGTGCGTGCATATCACGTTCTATCTCCTCGCTGCATGAGACAGACTCCATAGAAGTCTATGGACCCGTCTCGATTCCATCCTCACCTGCGAGGAAAGACAGAGTGATATGGGCACTCAGAAACCTACCATTCACAAATTTGAATACACCTCTACGACAGAGCAAAAGTTGTGTGAAAAGTTAGTGAAAAATATAAGTAAATAATCAGATCTACTAAAACCGACGCATTTAAGTCAATTGTTCATAAAGTGACTAGGATATTATCTAGTACAAGGGGCTGGGTTGGAAAATGTGGAAATGGTCCTGATAAAAAAATTATTTGAACCTGTGTTTCCATGGTTACAGACTACAAATAAACCCTGTGTGTAGTCTGTTCCTGCAAACATGTGCTACTTGACTCCAACTGCCTCTCATGACTGTAGGATCAGAGTACACAAAGGCTGGCATTTCATTCACTGGTCTTAGTATAAAGTCTGCTGCCGTGAGATGAGCAAAAAGTTATAATTATATAATAATAAAATCATTTTATCACCAGAAGATGAAATATACACCAATTTCATGGAGTAAGTCACCTTTAATTTATTAGACCGCATAAGACCTGATTTCTCCAGCCCAGCAGAAAATGTTTCCGCAAAAAGGGAATTGCTCCAAAATGGTTGGCTTTTCTTCACTAATCTGGCATAAAGCCCTTAATAAATGCCTGCCATAGGTTTTATCTGTAGAAGCGCATGTATTTTACTTGTTTATGGTATGTTCACACAAAAAATATATACACTCACCTAAAGAATTATTAGGAACACCTGTTCTATTTCTCATTAATGTGATTATCTAGTCAACCAATCACATGGCAGTTGCTTCAATGCATGTAGGGTTGTGGTCCTGGTCAAAACAATCTCCTGAACTCCAAACTGAATGTCAGAATGGGAAAGAAAGGTGGGCTACAACAGCAGAAGACCCCACCAGGTACCACTCATCTCCACTACAAATAGGAAAAAGAGGCTACAATTTGCACAAGCTCACCAAAATTGGACTGTTGAAGACTGGAAAAATGTTGCCTGGTCTGATGAGTCTCGATTTCTGTTGAGACATTCAAATGGTAGAGTCCGAATTTGGCGTAAACAGAATGAGAACATGTATCCATCATGCCTTGTTACCACTGTGCAGGCTGGTGGTGGTGGTGTAATGGTGTGGGGGATGTTTTCTGGGCACACTTTAGGCCCCTTAGTGCCAATTGGCCATTGTTTAAATGCCATGGGCTACCTGAGCATTGTTTCTGACCATGTCCATCCCTTCCACCGTGTACCCATCCTCTGATGGCTACTTCCAGCAGGATAATGCACCATGTCACAAAGCTCGAATCATTTCAAATTGGTTTCTTGAACATGACAATGAGTTCACTGTACTAAATTGGCCCCCACAGTCACCAGATCTCAACCCAATAGAGCATCTTTGGGATGTGGTGGAACGGGAGCTTCGTGCCCTGGATGTGCATCCCTCAAATCTCCATCAACTGCAAGATGCTAGCCTATCAATATGGGCCAACATTTCTAAAGAATGCTATCAGCACCTTGTTGAATCAATGCCACATAGAATTAAGGCAGTTCTGAAGGCAAAAGGGGGTCCAACACCGTATTAGTATGGTGTTCCTAATAATTCTTTAGGTAAGTGTATATATATGATTTTCTGCACAGTGGTTGGTGCGTTTTTTAAGCGTGTTTTAAAAAAAAAAAAACAGATTCTTATTCATTTCAGGGAGAATCAGCACGTATTCCGCTCCAAGACAGGGCATGCTGCTTCCGAAAAAAAACTGCGTGGAAAAAAGTTCTGCCTCCTACTAAAATGAAAGGAAGACTTTTTAGAGGCTTTTGTTTGTGTGTGAAAAACCTCCAAAGATGTTGTGTGTACGGGCCTTTAGTCTTTGCATGACCTCTGTAGAGAACACATACCTGACCATTGGTTGTGTGTAGTATTGCAATGAAGCCCCATTCACGTCAGTAGAGGCGCGCTGCAGTATAAGACACAACCCATGAACTGGTTCAAATCCTGGACAACCATGTAATATCGGGATCACATGGTTTTTATTCTAGGCGATTGTCTATCTGCGTCCTGGAGCAAACACTTGCCCCATGCACGTCCAGTATGCATAGTTTCTCACATGACTGAGCTGTTAGGTATGCTAACACTATGCGGCTGTGGAAAGTAATCTTGAATGAACTTATCCCAGGCTTGCCTTCAGCTTGGACTATTTCTGTGTGCGCTAACAAGCTATAGCTCTTCCTCCGGGTCATGTATTATCTGCTGAGGAATTCTGGAGTCAAACAATGTTTATCATGACTAGAATTGTGTACCTGCCACCACAGAAAGGCTCAGGATGGGAGAGATTAAAGGACACTCTCAAAGCCTCTATAGTCAGATTTTCTGTTTGCCTTCTTGGAGTTATAGTTTTCCATACACCTTAGTTTTTCACAGTTCCTGACATTTAATCCTAGCACACATTTCCACTCTTAGGTCAGTAAAGATCACTACTTTACTTCAAGAATGTGAGAATAATATTGGAGTGTTGAGAAAGGGTGTAGGGCTTATCAGGAGGGGCAGGGCTTTGTGCCACCTGGCAGATTTACCATAACTTTCACCAGAAAGTGGATAGGTTATGGCTGAAGTCTGCACCAGCCTGTAGCTGGTGTTGGCTTCAGTTTCTGGCACACAGCAGAGCAGAGATGCTCCTAATTGATTAAGAGGCATCTGTCTCTTAATAGGTTAGGCGTGTCTCATGCCGGCGGAGGGAGTTCAAGACTGATTTATGGGTGTGCCAGTATCGATAAATCTCCCCCATGCCTGGCTTGTAGTCTCCATTTTAGTTCATCCCATAGATGTTGGATGGGGTTGAAGTCAAGGCTCTGTTCAGGTCAGTCAAGTTCTTCCACACCAAACTCACCCAAGCATGTCTTTACAGAAAAATGGCAGAAAAAAGTCGCAAACCTCGGGTTTGTGATTTTTTGAATTCCACTTGACAAATTTCAAGAACACCGTTCTCACCACTTTATGAAAAGGTGCCTGGTAAGGGAAAGGTGTGGGTGGGGACAACCGATTCGCCACATTTATCTTAATTTGCCCCCGTTTTCTGGTGCATGGACAACTGGAGGTGCGCATAGTTTATGATAAGTTAGTTGCATCCTCCAGTTGCGCAGGAGTTTTTAAAGACTGGCAAAAAACACCAGTCTTTAGTAAATCCACTTTCTTTCTCAGGCACTTGGTGACCCCACTCTGTAACTTTACATGGTCTCCGCTTCATGGCTGAATGCTGTGGTTCCTAAACACTTTCGCTTTGTAATAATACCACAATTGCTAATACTCACAATTGATGGTGGAATATCTAGGAGGGAAGACATTTCACAAACTGACTTTTTACAATGGTGGCATCCTATTACAGGACCACAATTGAATTTGGTGAGCTTATTCTTTCACAAATGTTTGTAAAGGCAGATTGCATGTCTAGGTGCTGGAATTTATACACCTGTGGCAATGGGACTGAATGAAACAATAATTAAGAAGTGTGTCCCAATACTTTTCTCCATATACAGGGAGTGCAGAATTATTAGGCAAGTTGTATTTTTGAGGATTAATTTTATTATTGAACAACAACCATGTTCTCAATGAACCCAAAAAACTCATTAATATCAAAGCTGAATATTTTTGGAAGTAGTTTTTAGTTTGTTTTTAGTTTTAGCTATTTTAGGGGGATATCTGTGTGTGCAGGTGACTATTACTGTGCATAATTATTAGGCAACTTAACAAAAAACAAATATATACCCATTTCAATTATTTATTTTTACCAGTGAAACCAATATAACATCTCAACATTCACAAATATACATTTCTGACATTCAAAAACAAATCAGTGACCAATATAGCCACCTTTCTTTGCAAGGACACTCAAAAGCCTGCCATCCATGGATTCTGTCAGTGTTTTGATCTGTTCACCATCAACATTGCGTGCAGCAGCAACCACAGCCTCCCAGACACTGTTCAGAGAGGTGTACCCTCCTTGTAAATCTCACATTTGATGATGGACCACAGGTTCTCAATGGGGTTCAGATCAGGTGAACAAGGAGGCCATGTCATTAGATTTTCTTCTTTTATACCCTTTCTTGCCAGCCACGCTGTGGAGTACTTGGACGCGTGTGATGGAGCATTGTCCTGCATGAAAATCATGTTTTTCTTGAAGGATGTAGACTTCTTCCTGTACCACTGCTTGAAGAAGGTGTCTTCCAGAAACTGGCAGTAGAACTGGGAGTTGAGCTTGACTCCATCCTCAACCCGAAAAGGCCCCACAAGCTCATCTTTGATGATACCAGCCCAAACCAGTACTCCACCTGCACCTTGCTGGCGTCTGAGTCGGACTGGAGCTCTCTGCCCTTTACCAATCCAGCCACGGGCCCATCCATCTGGCCCATCAAGACTCACTCTCATTTCATCAGTCCATAAAACCTTAGAAAAATCAGTCTTGAGATATTTCTTGGCCCAGTCTTGACGTTTCAGCTTGTGTTTTTGTTAAGTGGTGGTCGTCTTTCAGCCTTTCTTACCTTGGCCATGTCTCTGAGTATTGCACACCTTGTGCTTTTGGGCACTCCAGTGATGTTGCAGCTCTGAAATATGGCCAAACTGGTGGCAAGTGGCATCTTGGCAGCTGCACGCTTGACTTTTCTCAGTTCATGGGCAGTTATTTTGCGCCTTGGTTTTTCCACACGCTTCTTGCGACCCTGTTGACTATTTTGAATGAAACGCTTGATTGTTCGATGATCACGCTTCAGAAGCTTTGCAATTTTAAGAGTGCAGCATCCCTCTGCAAGATATCTCACTATTTTTGACTTTTCTGAGCCTGTCAAGTCCTTCTTTTGACCCATTTTGCCAAAGGAAAGGAAGTTGCCTAATAATTATGCACACCTGATATAGGGTGTTGATGTCATTAGACCACACCCCTTCTCATTACAGAGATGCACATCACCTAATATGCTTAATTGGTAGTAGGCTTTCGAGCCTATACAGCTTGGAGTAAGACAACATGCATAAAGAGGATGATGTGGTCAAAATACTCATTTGCCTAATAATTCTGCACTCCCTGTAGTGTATACACAGCATACCAGTGGTGGAAAAGGGATGATGGAATTCCAGGTAAGGAATTTTTAAGCTTTCTTTTTACTTTTAATTGTTCACTTTGGAAGAAAGCTGACAGATTTCTTATATCTGAGATGAAAGAAGGAATGTAGATAGAATAAAAGAGATATATATATATATATATATATATATATATATATAGGTATTAGATAGATAGATATTAGATAGATAGATATTAGCTAGATAGATATTAGATAGATAGATAGATAGATACATAGATAGAAAAAAACGGCAGTCAAATTGGTGACTTGGCAGCTGCATTTTCCCCTGTGCACATTATGGAACTATTAAAACCGATAGAAATTCATTGTGCATGAGCCAAATGAAAACTCCATTTTAGACCAATAAGCCCATAAGCCACTAATCAGACACAGAGCTAAAGATCTTGATCTTATTACAGTGATTTATTTGTAAAAGGCTTTACAATTAATGAGATTTATAACTCAAAGATAAAGATTGCTGCAAACACAATTGTTGTACGGAGAATAGTGAGGAGTTGTAATAGTGAAAAAATAACTAACCACCCTGCAAATGAATGGGGTTGTCCAAATGTTATTGCTATTTTATTTAAAGGGTGGGAGTGATAGAAAAACAAAAAATAAAAGTCCCGATCCTGCACTGCTCCTGTTCTGCTGCCTCCCATATTCCCACTAGTCTGCACTTCCTGGTTCCTTTTAACACACAGGAAATGCCTGCTCAGCGGCCGTATCGGTGACCAGTCGCAGCCAGTGATTGAGAGACAATAGAAGGGGATCAGTAAGCACTTCTTTTTTTTTTTATGCCATTCTGACCTTTCTTTATAATAAATAAAAAATAATAATTACTGGTCCAACAATCCCTTTAAATACAAAGAAAGTGGGTCATGTCTTTAATTTAGGGCATCTATAGGATCAATCACACATTAACCTGAACTACCAAACGGGGGGCCAATGTGCATATGAATGACCTCACAGACTAATAATCTTTCTTGGACAGTCTGTACTCTCAGTGGTGGGCACTAGGAGCACTGTGGCAATAACTGGTAGCACTCTGGTATAAAGGGGTTGGCCATTTTCTGACTAATGTTGATCGATGAGCATATAAGATGACTACAGCACTAGTTGATATTCTGTGCCATTTTCTATATTTCATAAAGTAGGCCCCGTTTTTTTTGACAAGCCTTTTGTGCTGTCCACACAGAGGTCCTGTCCATAAAATGGCTGTTGATGGAGGGTCACATGATCAGGCAATCACAGAGTTTCCTCCATTTAAATACAATGCACCTGCCATCATCTGCTCTTGTACAGTTGAGAGTTTAGTGCTGGTGCAGTCTATCGGAAGGGAGGAGACTGAGTGATGTGGCCGGTCACATGACCCTCCATCAGCGGCCATCTTAAGGACAGGACCTCTATGCAGAAGATTTGCCCAACAAGGGGACATGGCTTAGGAAATATAGCAAACGGCACAGAAAATCAACATACAGGGCCATACAGTCATCTTACAAACACATTGGTCACAAGTGGCCAGAAAGTGACCAACCCCTTAAAGTTTATAAAGTGGCTGGGAGTTTGTGACAGGAACTAATCAGATCTTGAAGAAATCAGAGAAACAATTTCCCGATATTCATTCTGACAGAACGTGAGCAAGTTTTGACACAAAGCTATATTATTACCATCTGAAAAAGCTGATGGAAAATTAATCTGCAGCAGGGGCACCGGAGTAGTCCTAAGTGTGTCGTGGCTACCAGTTATATATAGAATATATTTTATTTACATAAAACTGGACAGCCCCTTTAAATGCTACTCAATGATTTTATAATATTTCCGCTCCTGTTCCTTTAAACCATTAGTTATCACACAAAGCCATACACAAATAACACACAGGCATACAACTCATGTCGGACACTCACTAACAATGTTGTCACAGGACCTTTATTAGAACGGTAGCAGCACCTATAATGAAATTCAGAGGCATTTCACTTTTTTCGTACTTGAATTATCCCTTTGAAAATGTGAACAAACTCTGCTTGACAACACAAAGGAATTTTCCCATGGATCAGCTAAAAGCTGACTCACATGAAGACTTGCCCAAAGTGGTCATGCCCTGTAAGCAAATAATACAGGCATGAGGAACACTGTACTTGGACTAATAGCAGTTTTGGCATTCCACAGACCCAGCCTAAAAGGTGGCAGCTGACTGGATAAGAACAAGGTTGACTACCTAGGGTCTAACCAATCCGCTCTTCTATTTGCTCAAGTCGCACATCTATGTCTTGGAGCTGTCACAGCATGTTGTAGATACTTCCTGTACCGCACACTAATCACACAATATAACTCACTGTCTGGGCTGTTTGCTCAGGCAGCTAGCAGATCTGCAGTACAATATCTCCACTGAAAGTCCACACAAATGCATAGAAAATTGTATCTTCTATATCAGCTGCAAATGGAAACAAGTAAGCTAAAAAAAATGCATATGCCAATGTAGGCACTTGACATGGGCTCTCACATGCAAGAGTATGAAAGGGGAGGTTCTCTTTAACAATATCTGTTCAACGGCTACTTCCCCCAGTGACACATTGATTAGGGAGGGGTTGAGTATTGTTGGGACTTAGGTCCTATTGCAATAATTAAGACTGGGATAAAAATAAAAACATGGATAGGCATTTATATATGATACCTGCCCCTAAACAGGAGATCAGAAACACTGAGTGGGTGTGGTAGCTATCAGCATACCCTTGGAAAGGTGGGCAAAAGATGCATTTGCCGTTTTTGTCACATGTGGTCACATGCAAACTGGCGACACCATCGCGAAAGGATATTTACTAAGCGTGAAGCATCTACTACCTATAAACATATAACAGACGCTATATAAAAATGGCTGCTTAAAGGACAGCTCCACTATCTAACACTCATAAAATTTCCCACCTATGGAAAACTGCAAATACTTTATTAACTCATACATATTTAGACTGATGGTTTATTTTCTATTCATGTGTAAAACTACTTCTAAATTCTGCTCCTTTGCTGTTAAGAGAGAGAGACGTGTTGTGAACGGAGGAGCTTAAGTAACAAACACTAGGGTAAGGGCTCATGCACGTGACCATATGTATTTTGCGGTCTTCAAATAACGGAACGGCAAAAAAATACGGATCCGCGTGCATTCCGTATTTCGTAGAAAGGAACAGCTGTCCCCTAATAGAACACTCCTATCCTTGTCCATTATGCGGACAATAATAGGACATGTTCAAATTTTTTGCAGAACGGGCATGCGGACAAAAAAAATTAAGAAAAATACGGTACACATTTATTGTTGAACAAAAAAATCAGGGTGGGGAGGGGGATCGCTTAAAATGGCACAGGGGTATCAGGGTGGGGAGGGGGATAACTTAAAATGACACAGGAGAATCAGAGGGGGGGGGGATTACCATACCATTTTAGTACCCCCTTCTGATCCTCCTGTGTCATTTTGATCCCCCCCTGATCCCCCTGTGTCATTTTGATTCCCCCCCCGATCCCCCTGTGTCATTTTAAATGATCCCCCTCCCCACCCTGATACCCATGTGCCATTTTAAATGATCCCCCTGTGTCATTTTAAATGATCCCCCTCCCCTGTGCTAGGTATTTAGTCCCCGCCTTCACAAGACATCCCCCACCTTCCATCAGCTATCCCCCCCCCCACCTGTCACCCCTGTGTGTCCGTGCCAGCCAAGTTGTCAGTCAGCCAGACTCAGTCAGTGCAGAGCGAGCAGTGGGCGGAAGAAGGCGGCAGCTTGTCTTTGCGGCGGCGCGGGCTCTCTGATTTAAAGAGACCTCGCACCGCCTGCGCTGTGGCCAATCAGTGAGCTGCGTGGCGTCGCCCGTAGGGTCCAGAGGAGTCAGACGCCTTACGGTATTACCGTAGCTTCGGGGGCCTTATACTGGGGTGGCTTTATTATCGGGGAGGCCTTATTTTCAGGGGATGTCTTATTATCGGGGAGGCCTTATTTTTGGGGGGATGCCTTATATTACAGCGCAAGGCAAAACTATAAGTAGGTCTTATTTTCGGGGGATGTCTTATTTTTGGGGAAACACGGTGCAATCTCTGCTAACTGTAGATTTAGGAGTCTGGCGAGTGGTCCTATTCAGTGGTTAACAGGCAGTGATACAGACCTAGATCAAACATCCTAAATAAATACCTACCAGAGCACCTACATACAGATCCAGGGTAGACTCCCTAAACTGATAAAGCTCCCAAGCCCACTAAACACAGACCCAGACCAGACCTCCTAAATCAAGTCAGAAGCGAGATTCCCTAAATACAGGCCCCATAAATAAATTCAGGCCTTAGGGCAGACCTCCTCAATAAACTCAGACCAGACCCCCTAAATGCAGCCCCAGGGCAGTCCACCTAAACAAATTCAACCCAAACCAAACCCCCTAAATGCAGCCCAGGGCTGACCACAAAAAAAATGTAACCCCTACACACAGAGCCCATAAATACATACAGAGCCTGTGCCTTGATGACCTAAAGAAGTCATTTGACCATGTGCAGGTCCCTCATATCACTGCACAAAGCAGCTCTGTCATAAAGTTGCATTAAAAACTGCAACAAAACCGCCTTGGGTCAGGGATCATTACAAAAAGCAGTTTTGTTGTGTTAATAAAGCAGTTGTTTGCACAATAAAGCTGCAACGTGCATCCCATCTTTAGCACTTGTCCTAGTCCTGTAACCCCCCCCCCCCCATATTATAATCGGCTATTGTTCTTAGCTCCTCCTTCTGTTCAACACAGACTCCTTTAAATGAGGTTGTCTCATTTGGAAATAAGCCAAGCATTTTACATGCAGCAGCCCACCCCCCCATGACGTCCATATGGACATGGGATGCCTTCATGAGACAACCCCTTTAAGGTCTGTTCCCCAAGTGCTGCCCATAGATACGTTTGTCTATGGATTTATAATGCATATATGTATGACTAGATCCCACAATGTACTGAGGGTGATCAATTAATATATTGACAGAAGATCAAGTGCAAAAGGCAGAGGTGGGAAAAAAGTAAAAAAAAAAAAAAAAAAAAAAATTGAATGAATGAAAAGAAGTAAAAAAGAAAAAAGAAAAAAGAAAAGTGGAAGATTTCCCCTGTTTCAGGCCGGTGGTTTTATGCACTCTCTTTCTGTGGCCTGGGCTGCATTCAGCCTATACACTATATGAAAATCCAATACACTGGGATCCTAATTCTTTCGCTCAATGTTTTACTTGTTGTGAGCCGATCTCCTAGGCTACTGCCTGTGTAGGCAGATTATGATGTAACAGACATACCATGGGAAACTTATTTGGCTCGATAAACCTGGAATGTGATGAAGAATTTACAGTGGAAGGCTTGTGTCTCACATTTCCCCCACATTTTGGAAATCTCCCCAATTTGGCCCCTACTGCGTTCAGTTATACAATGCAGTCTGGACACCGAGGGCCCTCCTAAAGTTTAGGATACATTATTAATGTGCAGAAAATCTCTTAAAGGAACAGTAAACTGGGCACAATGACATCCTTTCTGCTTTCTCCCATAAAGTAGCAGAACTGGAACACTCTTTCTGTTCTACAGGTCAGCTTTGGCCAGACATCATGTAGTACATGGAGACCTCTTTCTAACATAGCTAGAACCAGCCCTGTACCTCACATGGATCCAGAGATCTCCCCATTCATTGCTCCAATTGTTCTGCTAGATTTATTTCAAGCTGGTAGCTTGGGGGGATCGTGTCCTTTCTCAGCAGGCATGTCCTTTCTGCTGCAGCTGGTAGCAGTTGAAGGATGGAACTGATCATGTGTTTCCATCTTAGTAAGCAGGACAGAGAAATTCGAAAAAGAGCAAACAGCAGGTGGCGCTGTACAGCTAGATTTTATTGAATAACTCACTGGCTAAATTTTAAAGGATTACTTAAAAAAAATGAAAAACTTCTAAAATGTCATTGAGCTATGTTAGAAGCTTTGATCAGTAACTACAGCGCTCTGCTGAGTGTAGTTCCAATTGTAGGTGCCCCCTTCTCTCAGATCCTCTCGGCAGACCCTTCATCAAAGTGATCAATGGGGGTCTAAGCACTTAATCCGCTACTGATCACAACATCCGACATACACCTATGACCTGCCAATGGCCATTTAAAGGGACATTGAACTTAGTTATTAATATTACAAAAAACTAAGGGGCACATTTTTTAGGACTGGAGTTTTAGACGCCGGTCTTAATAAGACCCAACATTGGTGGTAGATCCACTGAAGTTATGTATTGCTAGAACCAGCCCTGTACCTCACATGGATCCAGAGATCTCAAGCTGGTGGTTTAGGAGGCGTGTCCTTTCTCAGAGGGCGTGTCATGTCTGGTGCAGCTAGTGGCAGTTGAAGGATGCAACTGAGCATGTGCTTCCATTTCGGTAAGCAGGACAGAGAAATTAGAAAAAAAAACTAACAGCAGGTGGCGCCATACAGATAGATTTCATTGAATAACCCAGTAGTTATGGTAAATTTTTAATTACATGAAATTACAAAAGTATTCAGATCCAGGTGCTGGTTTAAAAACTAAAATATTTTTCATGGGACAACCCCTTTAAGACGGATGACCTTGTTAAGGTTGTGGTTGAGCTTCAAGTTTGGCCTTTCTATTCAGATAGAACGGGAGAAGTCTGCCTCCCAGCCGGACAGTGGTCTGATCTGTGTCATAGCAATTTCTTGGGGTCCATGAGTCCCCCTGTAACATAATACTTACACTAGATGGAGTCAACACACTGTACACATGAATACAGTACATAAAGAAGACATGTCCCCTCTCCTGACATGTCTGTTTTAGTAACTACTTGCATTCCCCATGCAATAAGAATTCTGGAGCATCTATTGTTAGGACTATGTTGTGTCATTCCTCTATTATTCCTGCGAGAAACCTATGTTACTGTATGGGTCATATAAAAGGGTGCTCCAGAATTATTATATGGGGAATGCAACTAGGAAAGGTGATGGCTCATCTTTATGTATATATATCAAAGACATAGTGATATCATCAAGTATCACTATAACATACAACACTCGCATTGTAATTATATGCAAATTTCTTATACTTAACATATTATTCAAGGTCACTTGGAAAAGGATGAACACACCTTCATTACCCTACACCCACACAGGCCCAGAGCTGAAAAAGGCTGAACTCTGGTCGCCCCCTATAAGTCATGACATTTCATATCCTGGTGCTGAATGGAGTGTTATGCTAATATGTTATATATTATATTACGGTATTGTTAATGTTAATCCCATTTAACAATGTACACGAACAGTAGTTAATAGCAGCAGCGGGTTTCTAGAGAAACACATTTTTGGACATACTTGAAACATTTTCTTAGACAGGCTTTTGTGGGCTGACGTCCTTTCAGATGAGGTCCCACTGACCTGAGCCGTGGGTGTGTTAAAAATGTTTTAAGTGAATCCAATAAAATTGGGGTCACCTGCTACTCGGCAAGCAGCGCCGTTCTCATTGTTTTTTGTTTAGTGAAGAATGAACCAGGATTGATGATAATAAATATTACTCTTGAAAGAAAGTATTATAATTATACTCCGGCTACTTCTAATCCATTGTCATGTTATAATGCAAAGTCGTTCATGTATACAATGCTCCGCGATTAAAGGAGACGACCGAAAACATTCCATAAAGACCCCTTTTCTATACTATTTTTATTAGTTTTATTCTTAATTGAATTTAGAGAGATCGCTATTACAACCCTTACTGTCCTGTTCCGCCACAGCTTAGAGTTGTCATATGAAAACCTTGGACATTCAGGTCACAATCCTGAATGGCCTTTGAATTAAAGGGGTTGCCCCCCAAAAACATATTCTACATATAGTTAAGGCTGCGTGCAGCCTGTAATTGTGGGTGGAGCGACCTCCCCTATTTAAACCCCCTGGTACAAGCAGGAGGGCGTCCGTTTTTTGCCCCTCCCTCCCATCCCCTTTTCATTCACTCCTCCTGGGTGGCCCACTTATCTAGGCCTTACCTCGTCACTGGCACCGGGCACACTCCAGCCAGTTGGTTCAGGGCATTTTTCCTAGCAACCAGGAGGATGCCCCCTGCAGGAAGGATGGGAAAAGGAGTGCAGCAAAGGTCAGACAGATGCTGGTGGTAGGGGACTCTATTATTAGGCAGACAGACAGGGTCATCTGTCGCTGAGACCGTGAATGCCGAACAGTGTGTTGTCTGCCGGGTGCTTGGGTTCGGCATATTGCGGATCGGATTGACAGATTGCTGGGTGGGGCTGGGGAAGACCCGGCTGTCATGGTACACATTGGCACCAATGACATAGTCAGGAGGAGATGGAAGGTCCTTAAAAATTATTTTGGGGACCTAGGTGAGAAGCTCAAGTCCAGGACCTCCAAGGCAGTGTTTTCAGAAATACTACCAGTGCCACGAGCGTCACCAGAGAGACAACGGGATCTTAGGGAGTTAAATAAGTGGCTCAGAAGCTGGTGCAGGAAGGAAGGGTTTGGGTTCATGGAGAACTGGGCAGACTTCTTGGTCGGTTACAGGCGCTACAGTAGGGACAGGTTGCACTTTAATGGGGAGGGTGCAACTGCCCTGGGGGAAAAAAGGGTTAGACGGCTGGAGGAGCTTTTAAACTAAGATCTCGGGGGTGGGGTTATACTAATAAGGGGGTAGATAGTGTAGATAGAGAGTAGGTTATAAAAGGGGACAGTGGGGATTTAGTGGGGGCTGGGGTTAGTGAGGAAAATAGGGAGAAGACTGGGCAGAACTGTACACCTATTAAAAATAGAGCTGCTGGTAACAAGAACCGGTTACATAGAAAAATCAACCAAGGTAACCGAAAAATCCCAGATATTCACTTTACAGGTAATAATTTTAAATGTATTTTCACAAATGCCAGAAGTCTAGCTAGAAAAATGGGGGAGCTGGAGGCTATGGTACTAGAAGAACACAGATTTATTTGGTGTGGCTGAGACATGGTTGGATTCTTCGCATGACAGGGTCAATAGAAAAGGTGGTGGTGTGTGCCTGTATGCGAGGAGTGATCTGAAGACAAGTGTGAAAGAGGCAAGTGTGGGTGAGGATGTGGAAACCTTATGGGTGGAAGTTCAAAGGGATATAAACACTTACTTGGTGTAATCTATAGACCCCCTAACATCACAGAGGAGAGAGAAACGCAACTGTATAACCAAATAGAGCGGGTGGCACAGGCTGGTACAGTAATCATAATGGGAGATTTTAACTTCCCAGATATTGACAGGGGGTCTTGGTTCTGCCTCAACCACAAAGGGGAGAAAATTCCTCAACTTGCTGCAGGACCACTTTATGGGCCAGTTTGTAGAAGCTCCCACTAGGGGCGATGCTCTGTTGGATCTGGTATTCTCTAATGATACAGAGCTTGTTGGAAATGTTACTGTTCGAGAAACACTAGATAATAGGGACCACAATATAATTATATTCCCCCTAAACTATAAAAAGCAAACTCTACAAAAACACTGAATTTTAAAAAGGCTAATTTCCCTGGGTTGAGGGCAGCATGTCAGGGCATAGACTAGGTGCAGCTACTGTCACATAATAATACTGAGGATAAATGGGAGAGCTTTAAATCCACATTGAGTAATTGCACACATTTTTTTATTCCTTTAGGTAACAAGTATAAACGGCTATAATTAAACCCCCTATGGCTTACAGCTATTGTAAAAAGGGCAATAAAAGAAAAGGGCATTTAAAAAATACAAATCTGAGGAGTCAGCTGTAGCGTTTGAAGATTACAAAGGGCTTAATAAAATCTGTAAAAAGGAGATAAAATTTGCAAAAATATAAAACCAACAGCAGGTAGCAAAAGGGAGCAAAACAAATCCCCAAAAATTCTTTAAATAGATAAATGCTAAAAAAAAAAAAAAAGGTCCGAGCAGGTAGGTTCCCTAATTAAATGGTAATGGGTGGTAGTCACTGAAGATAAGGAAAAGGCAGAGTTACTAAATGTGTTTTTTTAGCTCTGTATATACAAAGAATAGAAAGGAGCTGATATCTGTGGCGCCGGGGCTGTTAGTACATCCTAGTGATATACTCAATTGGCTAACTATAGATATGGTCCAAGATAAGTTAAATAGGGTAAATGTGAACAAGGCTCCTGGGTCCAGATGGATTACACCCAAGAGTTCTTGAAATGCTCAGTTCAATCATTGCTGTGCCCCTGTTTATAATTTTTAAAGATTCCCTAGGTACTGGTACAGTGCCAAGTGATTGGTGCAAGGCAAATATGGTGCCCATATTCAAAAAAGGATCTAGGTCCTTCGACAGGTGATTATAGACCAGTTAAGTTAACTTCTGTTATGGGAAAAAAATTTGAAGGACTCTTAAGGGACTATATACAGGAGTATGTGACTGTAAATAATATTATAAGTGATAACCAACATGGGTTTACCAAGGACAGAAGTTGTCAGACTAACCTGATTTGTTTTTATGAGGAGGTGAGTAGTAGCCTGGACAGAGGGGCGGCTGTGGATGTAGTAATTCTGGATTTTGCAAAGGCTTTTCATACTGTCCCTCATAGACACTTAATAGGTAAAGTAAGGTCTATAGGCTTGGAAAGTATAGTTTGTAATTGGATTGAAAACTGGTTGAAGGATCGTGTCCAGAGAGTTGTGGTCAATGATTCCTATTCAGAATGGTCCCGGGTTATAAGTGGTGTACCCCAAGGATTCAGTGCTGGACCCTTTATTATTTAATTTATTTATTAATGATATCGAGGACGGTATTAATAGCACCATATCTATTTTTGCAGGTGACACTAAGCTATGTAGTACTGTACAGTCTATGAAAGATGTCCATAAACTACAAGCTGACTTGAACACACTGAGTGATTGGGCATTAACTTGGCAAATGAGGTTCAATGTGGATAAATGTAAAGTTATACATCTTGGTTGTAGTGATCTCCGTGCTTCATATGTCCTAGGTCAGTGATGGCGAACCTATGGCACGGGTGCCAGAGGCGGCACTCAGAGCCCTCTCTGTGGGCACTTGCACCCTGGAAAAGTCTATGGTGTACCAATATGCCTTAGGCCTCCTGCACACGAACCCCGTGGCCGTGCTGCGGGCCGCAATGCAAGAACACTGACCATGGGGCAGCCGCAGTGGATCACGGACCCATTCACTTTAATGGGTCCACGATCTGCAAAAAGATAGGACATGTTCTATCTTTTTTCGGAACGGAAGTACGGGATGAAACCCCATGGAACCTCTCCGTAGGGTTCCGTTCTGTGCTTCCGTTCCGCATCTCCAGATTTGGCGGACCCATTAAAGTGAAAGCGTCCGCATCCGTGATGCGGAATGCACGTGGAACGGTGCCCATGTATTGCGGATCCGCAAATGCGGTCATTAATATGGCAACGGGACACCTACAGTCATGTGCAGGAGGCCTTAGACTTTTCCTGCCATTCATCAGCGCAGGCGTACTATGAACACCACAGGCAGCGCACTGAGTGTAAACAGGCTTTTATAGCGAAAAGTACATGGAAGATATACTATACTGGACTGTAGTATTCAGGGGAAATTCCCATGTTGGCACTTTGTGATAAATATGTGGGTTTTGGGGTGCAGTTTGGGCACTCGGTCTCTAAAAGGTTTGCCATCACTGTCCTAGGTGATGTAGCACTGGGAGAGTCACTTATAGAGAAGGATTTGAGTGTTCTTGTAGATGGTAGATTAAATAACAGCATACAGTGTCAATCAGCTGCTTCTAAGGCCACCAGGATATTGTCATGCATTAAACGAGGCATGGACTCGCGGGGCAGGGATGTAATATTACCACGTTACAAAGCGTTGGTGTGGCCTCATCTGGAATACACAGTCCAGTTCTGGGCACCAGTCCATAGAAAGGACGTACTGCAGCTGGAAAAAGTACAGAGGAGAGCAACGGATAGGGGGCATGGAGGGTCTTAGTTATGAAGAAAGATTAAAATAATTGAATTTATTTAGTCTTGAGAAGAGACATCTAAGGGGGGACATGATTAACCTATACAAATATATAAATGGGCCATACAAAAAATACGTGAAAAACTGTTCCATGTAAAATGCCCTCAAAAGACAAGGGGGCACTGCCTCCGACTGGAGAGGAAAAAGTGTCAAAGCTTCTTTACAGTAAGAACTGTGAATCTGTGGAATAGACTTCCTCAGGACGTGGTCACAGCAGGAACAGTGGACAGTTTTAAAAAGGGGTTAGATGGATTCTTAAAAGTAAACAACATTAATGCTTATGAAAATGTGTAGAAATCTGAGTCTCACTTCCTTCTGGGATTTGTGTCCCCACCTATCCCTTGGTTGAACTTGATGGACTTATGTCTTTTTTCAACCGTATCAACTATGTAGCTATGTATGTATAATTAAAAATGTTGTATAGTCAGTGAGATTTATTTGGATAGCGTCACCTGCTCTCTATTTTTCTCATCTCTCCGTCCACCATGTTGAGGTGGACGCACATGCTCAGCTTCATTCTTAAACTGCCACCAGCTAAATGTTCTGTTAGAAGGTGCGACAGTTACAGGGCATTTTCCTGATGAAGGACACGCCCACTGAGATGCCAGCTTGAAATAAGTCCAGCAGAGCAAAGAGAACAATGAATGGGAATATCTCAGGACCAGGTGAGGTTCAGGGCTGGTTCTAGCTTTGTTGGAAAAAGACCGTCATGTACTATATTACGTCTGATTTGTATTATATTTTACATTAATCATGGGATAATCCCTTTGATACATAGATGTGAACATCTCTCTAGTCTGGGTCCCAAGTGGGAAACCTTCCTTTATAACATCTATGGCACACCTTTTTCCCCCAAAAAATGGAGGGGGAGTGGCAGTGCGTCTTAAAGTCTGAATGCTAATGACCACCTACATTATGCAAGTGGTCATTAGGTATGGGGATGTGAGGGCAGTTTTGCGCTGGCTGTACTCACCTCCCCTGGCCTTCTTCCACATCCCGCTGTGGTGTCCTGACTGCGCATTGCGGCAGCACGTAGTGCACGTAGGTGCCCACTATGACCTGATGCTGTGTGCAGAGACTGCTCTGAGGCTAATGGAAGCTAGGGGGAGGGGGGGGGGGCTGATCTGAGGCTGATATAAGCTAGGGGGGATCTGATGGGAGGCTGATCTGAGGCTAATGGAGGTTGGTTGGGTCTAGTAGGAGGCTCATGGAGGTTGAGTGGTCTGACTGAGGCTGATGGAGCTTAGGGGCCTGATTTTGGGGTCTGATCCGAGGTATTCTGTCCTATTATATCCCTCTCCATGTAATTTCAACTAATACACTATAACAACAGTCTGGTAATGCTGGGAGTTGTAGTGTCTCTTCTTATACCTCTCTCTTTGTCTCCTGAGGCCTGTAATAACAGTCTGGACATGCTGGGAGTTGCAGTTCTCTCCTCTTATACCCCTCTCCCTGTAATGTATATTGATGACCTATAATAAGTATGAAAATGCTAGGGGGTTATAGTTCTCTCTTCTTATACCCCTCTCCCAGTAATGTCAGCTTATGCCTTATAGTAACAATCTGGACATGCTGGGAGCTGTAGTTCCCTCCTCCTATACCCTCTCCCTGTAAAATTTCCACTTGTGTCCAATTATAATAGCTTGGACATGCTGGGAGTTGTGGTTCCCTCCTCTTTGTATTGCCCTCTAATTTCCAATAGCAACAATTTTCCAAAGGCAGCAGTTATACTTTATTGGGTAACACTAGGTGCACACTTGCAATTAGATTCCAGTATTCTGTTCCAGCGTAGTCAGGGCGGGTATAGGAGGGGCAATTGGTGGGTAGTGGGAGGGGGCAAGGTATGGGGGGACCAATTCAGATTCTTGCTAAGGGGCCCAATGATTTCTATGTACACCCTTAATCATAGGCATAACTCTAGTGTATGTAAGGAGCGGTCAAGTGCACTGAGGGTAGGCACAAACCACTCTGTGCACCCTTGATCCTACTGCGTCCTCTGCCAGACTGTCCCTCTCCTTGACATGGCTAGGTTCATGCAGAGAGTCATCTTGCCTGTCCCTGTAAATCAAAAAGAAGTGGGATGGGCTGGCAGAGGAATGTGGGGGAGCAATGGTGCACAGAGTGGTTTTGGGCCTACCCATGGTGCACCTAACTGCTCATTTTCATATGGATTAAAGGTCCCTTTCTTCGGAATGAAGCAATGGATCACCAAGGGAAAGGTACTGTATCATTACATTCAGCTAAACTAGTCCTACAAGGCATTGTGACAAACTCCCTTCAGGTTTAACCGTTTAGGTGGAAAACAACATATGAAGTCGCAGAGGATTTTGGTATATTTCAGCCCAATCATTATTTTAAATAACATTTAGTTATGGACTACCAGAGCTAAGACTAAGTCTAGACAGAGTAGGCAACCACCCCACAGGAGGAGCAACTTATGGTTTAAAGAAAGGGATGTTTCTGTTACTGCAGCTTAATCCCACCGAAGTGGAGAGCTGCAATGTCACTTATCTTGTTGTATAACCACTTGGAGCACAGGGTGAGGTGGACAATGGGCAGTGGGCAACAGGGGACAATTAAATGACTTAGGCTCCATTCACACATCCGCAATTCATTCCTATGGGGCAGCACGATGTGCTGCCCGGACACGGAAATGCGGATCTGCACTTCAGTTCCGCAAAAAAATAGAACATGTCCTATTCTTGTCCGCAATGGCGGACAAGAACAGGCATATTCTATTAGTGCCGGCAATGTGCGGTCCCCAAAATGCGGAACGCACATTGCCGCTGTCCGTGTTTTGCGGATCCGCGGATCTGTAAAACACGTTGCGGACGTGTGAATGGAGCCTAACTGTCCATCAGATAACCAGTACCTAATTCAGGAACCATATATGATGGGACACAGTCTGAAATCCCTGACTTGAACACATAGACAACCATGCAGAAAGTCATTTCATGCTGAGGAGCAAATTATTACATCTTAATATGCAAAAAGAAAGTTTTTTGTATGGTTTTTGGAAGTTCTCCTTTAAGTACCATGCACTGCTGGAGTGAGTTGAACTTTTGAATCTCTTGTAGAGGAAGTCCAGAGGAGCAAGTGTTTTTTTCACCTGCCCTCAGATCAGCAGGTGTCGGTAACACATGCTGCCACCATCATCTGATCCACAGACACAGAGAGACCTATTACTGATTAAGCCAGTCAGCTGGGTGTCCAGCCTCTGTCCTTGCCCAGGGTATCAACATCACAGGCATGCCGCCTTCCTTCATAGGGACTTAAAAGTACAGTAGCTATCTTAACTTCCAGGCTTATCACACTCAGCGGCAATAACTGAACTATTCAAAGCAGCAAGGACAGAGTAGAAGCATAATAGAGATAATGAGACTATAGACATCACAAGAACAGAGCGGGGACATTTGGAGGAGACACCTATAGACGACTGAGTGGCAACATTAGTCATCTTCTTATCGCTTATGGGCACCACAGAGTGTTGTCTTATGCAATTAGTTTAATGGGGAAGTTGTTTATTAACTGGCAAAAACAAATGAGTCATACTTTCCTTAAAACGTAGATAGTGCTGACACATGGAGGCAGCAATGACCGTTAAGAGATGTGCCAGCCAGAGAAGGAACCAGTAATATTACTAAGACAAAACGCTAACAACTGTAAATCTTCACAGGCCTATGGATTTTTTTGTTGGCTGATGTCATGTTAGCTCCTCAGGTTGCTTCCTGTAGATCAGGGATGCTCAACCTGCGGCACTCCAGCTGTTGTAAAACTACAACTCCCATCATTCCCTTCTGTAGGCTGATAGCTGTAGGCTGTCCGGGAATGATGGGAGTTGTAGTGTTCCAACAGCTGGAGGGCCGCAGGTTGAGCATGCCTGCTGTAGATGATGTCAGGCTACTGCCAACCTCTGTCTCTCCCTGAAAGGGGCTGGTACCTGCAAATTGCCTGTGACATGCATGCTGCTGTACAGGGCACAGCCCATAGCCTCTCCTGGGCCTCACACTTCTATTTGTGATTCTCCAGCCTCATACCGCCAATTTAAAGAACTATAGCGTCGGATAGGTGTGCTTTGACCACACCTATTATTCTCGTTTAAATCTAAGTTCTATGTGGCTTTAGGGGAAAATAGAAGTACACTTACTGATGTAAATGTCACGGATGGTGTAGCAGAAAACAAGAAGTTACAAATAAGGATCCAACTGGCTTGATCCAAAACTAAGGAACAAAAGGGTAAGCCCTATTAAAGCCCGCTCTCCCTGTCTTCTCAGCACATGCAAAGATCTCAATGATAGAAGGTTGCATGTCCTCGTACTTAGACTGAGTGACACCTGCAAAATAGTGAGGGGATACGACCACCGACTTCCTGCACTTAATACGGAGGGAGTCAGGGTCACCTAGAATTAAGCCAACAGGAAAACAACAAATACAGACATAGACTTATCTGAAGAAGCAGCTGTAGCAACTCCAAGCTGAGAACACAATCCAGGAAGTAGTATAAACCGCAAAGTGAGGCAGTATGGGAGGACATATATAGGGAGGCAATCACTGCTAATAGATGACAGCTGGGAGAGGGAGGAGAGATGTCAAAGCGAAAGCTGGTGGTGACAGTAATGTGGATAAAGGTGGTAGGGAGTGGGAATGATTTCACGTGTCTGCTGGAGTAGACCTTTAATTCATTGTGACCTTACTTGGAGACAAGTCAACAAAAGTCAGTATTACGTTATAAGCTGCAAGTAGCATAATTGCTACTGATAGTTGATGTTCCCCTTTAAGGTTTTCCTCAAATGCAATCACACAAGCAAATCTGACATAAAACAGGCCTATACGTGGAGCACTGGTACGCAAAACTTCAATGCTTTCCTTTTCTCAAAGAGTAATCAAGACACCGCGGTAGTGACATACACTCAGTGGGGTGGAAAATAATCAAAATCTAATGAGGGACCTACCATGGTGGCAGTTCATATACCCCTTCCCCTAGATCAGCGTACTAATGTATTAGCGTGAATGGGATTGAACCGATTTACCAGACACAGCCCATGCACAATAGTGGAGGGGTTTCTGAGGAAAAAAAATGCAGCTGCCACTTAGAGGAAGTTTCCGGCATACAGTCTAATTGTTAAGTTCAATGTATAAACTGTATGCGGTAAGCTCCTAAGCTCCCTCTAGTGGCATCTGCAGGCAGCCAAAACGTCTCATTTAATGATTTGTATATGTAAGAAATATAAATGTATGACTTTTATAAAAAATTCTCATTGCAGCATAATTAACAAAAGGTTATGTGCAAGCTTCTTTCTTCTAAAATGTCACCTATTTGATGCCTACTTGCCTACTATACTATAATAATGAAAATAATGGGATAATGATAAAAAAGAGGGGATAGAAGAGAGATTTAACAGTATGATTTCCAATCTTTTCAAGTCATGTAAGTACTGGCAAAGCATGCAGATCACTTCTACAGATTAAAGGACTTGTGCATACACTATATGTCATATTGAAGGAGTAATCCCCACTCAAGAAATCATTCACACATGTAATGTATATTGTTACCTCCTACAGTGTCTGGATGGTGCTACTAGTTAGCATCTACATCAGCTGGAAACACCATGTACTAGTGTTCAGCCAACCTATGTCTATCTAGCTGGCAAACAACTCAGTGCCCTCAACCTGGACATTGCTGCTATGGACAGACCTATTTTCATAGAGACTTCATATAAAGGGGACTATGTCCTATCCAAAAATATAATTTCTGTGCATTCTGTTAGACAAGACTTAAACAATCTGAAAGGAATGTGACACGCTTAGGGTACTTTGACACTAGCGATTTTCTTTTCCGGCACAGAGTTCCGTCCTAGGGGCTCAATACCAGAAAAGAACTGATCAGTTTTATCCTAATGCATTCTGAATGGAGAGCAATCCATTCAGGATGCATCAGGATGTCTTCAGTTCAGTCACTGAACGGCGTTTTGGACGGAGGAAATACTGCAGCATTAATTTACATTGCATTCATTTACATTGAAATGTATTAGTGCCAGACCCGGCATCAAAAATACCGCAATGCCGGATCCGTCCTTCTGGTCTGCGCATGCGCAGACCGGTAAAGACGTGAAAAAAATATATAACGGATCAGTTTCTACGGATGACATCCGGAGAGACTGATCTGTTCTTGCAATGCATCCGGATCCGTCTACAAATGCTGTCCGTTTGCATGCAGATTGCCGGTGACTGGACTGCTTGCCGGATCACTCTGCCGCAAGTGTGAAAGTAGCCTTAGCTTTCACCACTGGCTGTAAATAATTTCTATTTTCAAACTGAGAATAACACAGCTCCCTCTGCCTCTTTCTTAGCAGGAACTCACAGCACAATCTTAAGCACCACTCACACTGAATACAGATAAACATTGTTAAAAAATAACTGATGGGACACCTTGGGACAGTTATGGAGTAGTTCATGAATGTGTAGCACCACACGTTGGAATGCACGAGAGGAAGCTACACAAAAAGAGGCCACAGACAAGAGACATAATGGAACATGGAAGGAACACAGACCATGGGAGGACACATACGAAGACAGAGAACACTGATGTAGTGACAGCGAATGGGAGGTCAGATGTGTACTTCCTACACTAACAGGACCACCCCTATATCCTACCCTCAGATGTCTCTATCTAGTGCGCCTCCATTTTGTTCCATCTTTGCATGAGTTATAACTATATGTAATAGAGAGCTGCTGGCGATCCACAGGAGCTACAATGCAAGCCCCAGAGAGTGATAAAATCACAGGCAATACCGTATAGTGAATAGGAACATGACAGTAATAGAAGAGTCTCATGCATTCTGTTAAATAATAACTTTCCTATGAGAAGCGCAACCCTGCAGAGATTCAAGAAATGACTCCATAGATTCACGGGTCTATTTATAGTGTCAAGTGGAAACCATTTGGCACAAGTTTCAAAATGATTCATGCAGGAAGTCATAAAAAAAGCGAACATGCTTAATTTTCAAGTAATTTCCGCTGTAAGACAATGGGAGTTTAGAGACTGATGCATAATAATAGCAGTTAACACTAAACAAAATGGGGAGGGGCGCCAGGAACAACTTCCATGTTTTCTCCGTGGCTGCAGATCCTACTCGGTACAGCTGTTTTTATGTATACAAAAGTGTACAGATGAGAAGAAATCTCATTTAACCCTGTGTGTGCATGGGATTCTCACATTTACAAAAAGGGGTGTATCTACTACATGCAATTGCAATGGGGCCTCTGGCCGTTGAGCCTCCTTTCCCTGATCGTTGGGATGAGAATTAGCGAAGGCTCTTTTCGGGAATGGTTCTTCCTTAGCACAAAGTTAAGGAATTACTGGCTGTGATCTTGCATTAATATGTGCCATAATAGTAAAATAATAAAAAATAGAATTAATCAAGTAACATACCATAGATGGCGTGTGACCCTGACGACAATCAGGATATGTTTGAAGTTTCATTGTGTGACCTAGAATACAAAATGACATCAGCAAGTATAAAAGTGAATAAAAGGTAGTGTATGTTGTATAAATCATAGTTATTATTTTATTAGCACCTAGAAGCAGCAGATATAATGTATATTGTGCGAGCTGTTCTATAAAACATGACTAAGTGGTAACAGTTGCACAAAAACTTAGAAAATACACTAAATCTTCCATAGGACACACATCGTACAGTAAGAAACCTTTGCTTATAGTTCAACCAGAGGATATACATGAAAAAAAAAAGTGAAGAACAAAAATAAGCACCTAGTCCTCCACCACATTTCACATATCCACAAGGGTGGCATATCCTCAAGGACTGTTTACCCACCTCTACTGTTTCCTAATGTGTAGATGGTAAGCCCTCAATGATTTCACATTACACACGTGGAATGGTAACGAGGTAAGCATCTCCATGGACCAATACATGTTTTTAGTAAAAGAGTACACATAGGACATGGGTCAAATTAAAAGGGTTTTCTGGGATTTCAATACTGATGGTCCATCCTCAGGACAGGTCCTCAATAGCTGATCAGTTGAGGTCTGACTCCTGGCATCCCCTCGATAAGCTGTTTGAAGAGGCTACGACCATCCGGTGAATGCTGTGGCCTTTTTCTTAGGCCAGTGACATCATGCACATTGGTCACACAGCCCACTTGCCGCTCGGTCCCATTGAAGTGAATTGGCCTGAGCTGCAGTTCCAAGAACAGCCGCTATACAATGTACAGTGCTGCGCACGGTGTGCTGTGCAGAGGCCGCAGTGTGCCCTACTGATCAGATATTGATGACCTATCCCGAAGAAAGGCCGTCAATACTGAACTCCCTTTAATTCCTTCAGGATACTAGGACACCAATCTTTATGGATAGACTCTATTTTTGAAAAATCCTATAATGCTTTTCCAAAACAACCATTTAAAAGGCCATTTTCTATTTGATTGTTAGATTGCAGTGACAGTTTCAAAAATAAACTTTAATTTCTCGGTTTAGTTCTGTGTAATAAGGTACTCTTCTTCTCATACCATGTTCAGTTTTACATGGTGGTTACCCCTTTAAATAAAGCAAATACACAGAAATAGAGACTGTTGCTAGGGAAACTTGCTGCTGTATCATCAAGTCAAAAATATGTATTGGTTTTGTGGCGGTATTTCTAAGAAAAAGATATCTTAGCAGCATCCACTGCGGCAAAAGTGGAAGGAAGATGTTTTAGAGAGGGTGATGTTCTATTTACGGGTTGGGAAGTGCTACAATGTAACTTTTACATTAAGCCATTCAAAAATGTGACAAAAAAATAACAGTATATTAACCAGGGGTTACAAATGAAAATATAATTCTTAGGCCCCTTTCACACGGGCGAGATTTCCACGCGGGTGCAATGCGTGAGTTGAACGCATTGCACCCGCACTGAATCCTGACCCATTCATTTCTATGGGTCTGTGCACATGAGCAGTGATTTTCACGCATCACTTGTGCATTGAGTGAAAATCGCACCATGCTCCACTTTGTGCGTCTTTCACGTAACGCAGGCCCCATAGAAATGAACAGGGTTGCGTGAAAATCGCAAGCAAGTGCGGATGTGGTGCGATTTTCAGGCACAGTTGCTAGGTGACGATCGGGATGGGGACCCGATCATTATTATTTCCCCTTATAACATGGTTATAAGGGAAAATAATAGCATTCTGAATACAGAATGCATAGTAAAATAGCGCTGGAGGGGTTAAAAAATAAAAATAAAAATTTAACTCACCTTAATCCACTTGTTCGCGCAGCCGGCATCTCTTCTGTCTTCATCTGTGAGCAATAGGACCTTTGATGACGTCACTGCGTTCATCACATGGTCCATCACATGATCCATCACCATGGTGATGGATCATGTTATGAGCGTAGTGATGTCATCAAAGGTCCTATTGCTCACAGATGAAGACAGAAGAGATGCCAGCTGCGCAAACAAGTGGATTAAGGGGAGTTAAATTATTATTATTATTTTTTTAACCCCTCCAGCCCTATTTTACTATGCATTCTGTATTCAGAATGCTATTATTTTCCCTTATAACCATGTTATAAGGGTAAATTATACAATCTACACTACAACTAACCCAAACCTGAACTTCTGTGAAGAAGTTCGGGTCTGGGTACCACAGTCAGTTTTTTATCATGCGCGTGCAAAACATATTGCACCCGCGCGATAAAAACTGAACATCGGAAACGCAATCGCAATCAAAAACTGTTATTGCGGGTTTGCCGCAATGCACCAGGACGCATCCAGACCTAATCCGGACACGCTCGACTGCAAGGGGCCTTAGGGTACCTCCCAGAACACTTGGTACCGGATTCGGCATCAATACATTTCACAGTGTTCCGGAATTTTGGCTGGAGAAAATACTGCAGCATGCTGTGGTATTTTCTTTGGCCAAATACCATAAAAGGGACTCAACTGAAGAAATCCTGATGCATGCTGAACGGATTGCTCTCCATTCAGAAAGCATTGAGTAAAAAATTAAGAGTTCTTTTCCGGTAGTCAGCCCCCAGGACAGAACTCAATACCAGAAAAGAATAACACTAGTGTGAAAGTACCCTAAGGCCTCATGCACACGACCGTGGTGTGTTTTGCGGTCCACAAATTACGGATCCGCAAAACACGGATGCCGTCCGTGTGCGTTCCGCAATTTGCGGAATGGCACAGACAGCCATTGATATAACTGCCTATTCTTGTCCGCAAAACGGACAAGAATAGGACAGGTTATATTTTTTTTGCGGGGCCACGGAATGGAGCAATGGATGCGGACAGCGCACGGAGTGATGTCCGCATCTTTTGCGGCCCCATTGAAGTGAATGGGTCTGCATGCGAGCCATAAAAACTGCGGCTCAGATGCGGACCAAAACAACGGTCGTGTGCATGAGGCCTTAGTGTGTGAAGTCTTTTAATATTCAGTTCAATCAGCTGAGAATTTTTCTGGACTCCTGGTTGCACTCACTCGCCTTCTACTCTACCATTGTGTAAGCCTTCATTGTTCTCAAAGGCAGGAGTGAACTGGGAACTTAATATGGCCCTGGAAAAAAAGCTAAAAGTGGACCCATGTTGTAGGTGGGTCGCTTGACAGAAGGTAGGGCAACACAAGTAGCCAGGGCCAACACAAGTAGTTCTGATCGATATAAACCCGGTCCTGAAGAAGGCTCGGATGGGCCGCTGGGCATTAGTCGACCAGCTAATTTCCCTGTAGGGTATATGGCCAGTCCACCCTAGCTTAAAGGGGTTACCCCATGAAAAATGAAAAAAATGAAAATCAGATATCATAAAGAACATGATAGTCTCTTTCTAATAAACTTAGAACCATCCCTATACCTCTCATGGGTCCAGAGCTCTCCTCATTCATTGCTCCAATTGCTCTGCTAGATTTATTTTAAGCTGGCAACTCAGGAGGTATGTCCTTCCTCAGTGGGTGTGCCCTTTCTGCTGCAGCTGGTAGCAGTTGAAGGATGGAACTGAGCATGTGCTTCCATCTCAGTGAGCTGGACAGAGAAATTAGAAAAAAATAAAATAACAGCCTTAATAACATGCAATTACAAAAGTATTCAGATCCAGGCGCTGGTTTGAAAAATGTAGAATATTATTTGTAGGACAACCCCTTTAATCCGGTATCCCAGGAAAAGTAATATTTTATATAATCATGTGGAAGCGCATGGCATCATGGGTCCTCCTTAGAGGATCTTGAGTTAACAAATGAGTCCCCCCTGTGCTAATCAGCAGCTCAAAGGGTGCCTCTCACTGTGGAACATCCGGCAGGTCAATGATTTTACAGCCAGGCTGATTTCAACAGTAATTGTGTAATGCTTCATTTTTCCTGAGGTGGCACTGCAGACGAGATTAAAGGCGTATTCCCATTAAGATATGCCATCACTTTAAGATCATGAAGGTCTGACCACTGGGACCACCACCAATCCTAAAAATGATGGGACTACAATGCCGGCGTATCACTGCATCTCTTTCATTTTTTTTACCTGCTTAGTTGGAGCCTGGCCCCCCACTGTGTAGGGAAATGCACCATGGCCCCAATCAAGTGGTGCTGGGAGTGTTTCTGTGCAAGGCAAACTTAAAAAGAGCCCCCACGAACCATAAAGTGATGGCATATCCTAGCAATACCCCTTTAATACTTACTGTCGGGTGCCCCCCAACCCCCTCCCAGTTCACAGCTGATCACTAGGCTACCAAAGCAGCAAAACAATACAACCCATTAAAACAATGTCGGTATCTATAACTCTGTGTATAATCTGGATTACTTTACTGTATTAACGACCTCAAAGCTTTTTTGTTTGTTTGTTTTTTTGCTGCCCCCACAAGACAGAAATAGAATCAGTTTCAATGTTAATTTCTTCAGATTGTAGGGCATGTTGTAACTTCACATTGCACATATAATGACTACACCCAGCTTTTATTTCCTATTACCGACATAACAAACTAAATATTCCATGCCAAATATGAACACAAACAGAGAAATGGGCATAGTTAACCCCTTAAGGACCCTGCCATTTTTCACCTTAAGGACGAGGCCATTTTTAGCAAATCTGACCAGTGTCACTATGTGTAATAACTTTTAAAACGCTTATACATATCCAGGGCATTCTGAGACTGTTTTCTCGTCACATATTGTACTTCAAGACAGTGGTAAAATGAAGTCAAAGAATTTCTTTTTTATTTATAAAAAAATTACCAAATTTACCCCAAAAATTAGAAAAATTAGCAAATTTCAATTTCTCTACTTTTATAATAGTAATACCGCCAAAAATAGTTATTACCTGTACTTTACATTCCCCATATGTCTACTTCATGTTTGGCTCATTTTTGAAAATGACCTTTTATTTTTTGGGGACGTTAGAAGGCTTAGAAATTTAGAAGCAAATCTTAAAATTGTTATGAACATTTCCAAACCCCAATTTTTTAATGACCAGTTTAGTTATGAAGTCACTTTCTGGGGCTTACATATTAGAAACCACCCATAAACCACCCCATTTTAGAAACTACACCCCTCAAGCTATTCAAAACTGATTTTACAAACGTTGTTAACCCTTCAGGTGACCCACGAGAATTAAATGAAAATGGGAATAAAATTTCTAAATTTCACATTTTTTTTTGCAGGTTTTACATTTTATTCTATTTTTTATTCAACACATTAAGGGTTAACAGTCAAACAAAACTCTAAATCTATTACCCTGAATCTTGAGTTTACAGAAACACCCCATGTGTGCTCAAAAACTGATGTATGCTATGCCTCACAGCAGGCTTCAGAGTGGAAGGAGCACCATATGGCTTTTGGAGAGCGGATTTAGCTGGAATGGTAATTGGGAGCTATGTCGCATATAAAGACACCCTGAGGTGGCCCTAGAATGGAAACCCCCAAAAAGTGACCCTATTCCAGAAACTATACCCCTCAAGGAATATTTTAAGGTGTGTAGTAAGCGCTTTGACCCATCAGATGTTTCACAGAATTAGGAAACGCTTGGCTGTGAAAATTAAAAATTAAAATATTTTGCAGAAAAAATTGCTTTACACCCACATTTTACACTTTCACAAGGTAAAACAGGACAAAATGCACCCCACATTTTATTCCCCATTTCCCCCGAATACGCCAACACTCCATATGTGCTAAAAAAATTATGTATGGGCGCATGGCAGGGTTCAAAAGGGAAGTAGCGCCATAGGGCTTTTGGAAGACAGATTTTGCAGGATTGGCTTTTGGAAGATATGTTGCATATGAAGATACCCTGAGGTACCCCTAGAGTGGAAACCCCCCAAAAGTGACCCCACTATGGAAACTACACCACTCAAGGAACATTTCATGATGTGTAGTGAGAACTTTGTCCTCAAAGGTGATTCATGGAATTGGCAAATGAAAAATTTCAATTTTTTCCAGAAAAAGTTGCTTTACACCAACATTTTTCACTTTCACAAGGGGTAACAGGACAAAATGCACCCCACATTTTGTTCCCCATTCCCCCGAATATGCCAACACCCCATATGTGCTCAAAAAATGATGTATAGTCGCATGGCAGGGCTCTAGAGGCAAACAGCTAAATATGGTTTTTGCAGGCCTGAATTGGCAGACATGGATTTTAGCTGCCATGTCGCATTTAAAAAATTTCCTGAGGTCCCCAGAAATGAAAAACCCTAAGAAGTGACCCCATTTAGCAAAGAGCTAACCCGTACCAACATTTTAAGTGACGGAAAGGGTACTTTTTAGCAAACAGGTGTCTCACAGAAGGCAGAAACACTTGAGAGAAGCATTTCAAAGCACACATTTGTACAAATGAAAAATTACTAGCAGACCACAATTTTTCACTTTAACAAGAGGTTAAAGGAGAAAATGCACCCCAGTATATGTTCCCTACTTTCTCCCCATTTTTGAACACCCCATATGTGCTCGTAGCCTGTTGTATTGGCGCACAGCAGGCCTCTGTGATAATTTGTTCTCCCTTAGTCCTAAAGGCAGCACAGATCAGAGCTCCAGGAGGCAGACTTGCAAATCATGTTGAGCGGAAGAAGACTTCTCTTGGCAAAAGAAGAAGCTAAGGCCCTGGTAGGATGGGCCTTCACGAACCCCGGAGGGTCTAGAGATTGGGAAACAAAAGATTCCATAATAGCCTCCTCAATCCAACGACTGATGGATGGTTTAGATGCTTTACGGCCTTTAAACTTACTGGCAAACAGGATTTGAAGATTTTCATCTTTCCTGAACTCCCTTGATCTATACACATAGATCCGGAGGCATCTCGAGACGTCCAGAGGATGTCTAACAGGTTCCTCGGAGGAGCTAGAAGGTGTAGAAAGAACCGGGAAAGATATCACCTGGTTGATATTCTGGAACGAAGGAACTTTAAGCCTAAAGTACAGGAGAAATATTAGAAGGACCCGGCTTGAAGCTCAGAGACTCTCTTGGCCGAAGTGAAAAACTTGAAATCCACCTCCTCCAAAGGATCAAAGGGGGGAGAGGCTAACCCCTTGAGAACTACTGATAAATCCCACTTAGGAATGGGTCTCGGTATTGTAGGCTTTAATCTCTCAGCTCTTTTAAGGAACCGTTTGATGAGCGGGTCCTGAGAAAAAAACCTGTTGAGGCAAGCTGAGATGGCTGAAACTTGAACCCTCAGAGTAGATGGAACAAGGCCCTTGTCAAAGCCATCTTGCAGGAACTGAAGGATGGCGGAGAGGATAGGGATCTGCAGACACCACCTCCTTTGCACTACACCAGGATGAGAATATCCTCATAATCCGTGAGTAGGCTCTCTTGGTAGAGTCCACTCTTGAATGAGACAGCATTCTCAATCTGAAAGCTCTTCTATTCTGGGAAGGGACTGATCAACTCCAGGCGGTCAGGTTGACCCTGTGCAGATCTGAGCAGAGGTAAATGTCCCACGACACCAGGGTCTGCTGAGGGGGGAGCCTCCAATATTACCCTCAACTCATTTGGATGAGCTGGGTAAACCAGGATCTCTTCGGCCAAAACGGTAATGATGGCTATCACCAAGGCCTGATCCTGACAGATTTTCATCAATACCCTCGGAATCATAGAAAACGGAGGGAAGCTGTAAACCAGCCTGAACCTCCAGGATATTGACAGAGAATCTATCGCTAGGGGGTTGTCCTCCCTTTAAAAGGGAGCAAAACCTCTCCACCTTGGTGTTGAACCTTATTGCCATAAGATCCACCTCTGGCAGGCATCCCCCACTTGAGGACTATCTGGTTAAATATCTCAGATGTAACGACCACTTTACTGTTGGAAGACTGTGGCTCAGCTGATCTGCTATCATATTGAGGGAGCCTCGAATGTGGATTGCAGATAAGTGTAAATGGTTCAACTCTGCCCAATCCAGAATCACCCCGATCTCTGAGGGGAAGTGATCTTGTGTCTCCCTGCTTGTTGATGTAAAATACCACAGTCATACTGTTTGACTGGACTTTCACCGCTTTGCCCTGGATTTGAGGGGTGAAGTGAAGGCCGGATAGCTCGGATCTCGCGGAGATTGGATGAGAGAAGTTGCTCCTGATGAGACGGTGATGACAAAAATGTGCATCACCATCCATCTGTCCGGGAGGCCAGAAAAAAACACAGTGGGCTGGAGGTGATTCCCTCCTTTATAGGGAATACTTAAGTGTTTTATTGTTTTTATTACTTGGGATCATTAAAAATTCCGCCAGTCCACGGGGAAGGGGGGTTAACCCCCATCTGTGCTGCTGGTAGGACGTAAGGGAATATGGTTTTTGCAGGCCTGAATTGGCAGACATGGATTTTAGCTGCCATGTCGCATTTTAAAAAACCCAAGAAGTGGAGCGCTGTTCCAGCCAATCGCAGCGCTGGCAGGGTACCCAAAACACGGATGTGACCGATGCTGGCCAGTTCAGCACCGGACACCGTCCCCTTGATCAGCCAATCACAGTGCTTGGAGCTGCAGGGGAGGGCAGATCAGCCGGTAAGAGCAGCCATGATGCTGCGATTCCACACTGATCTTCCCCCAGAGCCACGCAGACATCATGAAGTACAAGTACGTCATGGCTCTTTAAGTCCCGTCCAGATATGACGTACATGTACGTCATGGGTCCTTAAGGGGTTAAAGAAATGGGGTCTACAGCAAGATGAAGGCTCAGACTGGTGAAATATTATTTCATGTTGTATGCATTGCATGGTAAGAGATTGTCTACTGGACATGAGGAGTAACAAAGAAAATAGAGATACTACCCTAAATCAGTGGTTCTCAAGCTGGGTTTTGAGGACAACATGGTGTTAAAAAGTAGTGAGAATGGAGATACACCACCATATGATGCTTCCATAAATCTCTAATTTAATCAAGGTGGGTGGGGGGTATCAAGGAGCGACATAGTAAATCACCAAATTACCAAGATTGCTGGAACACTTCTGATAGTCTGGCTTGAAAGGTAATCTTATGAACCAACGTGGACCTCACATGAGACCATTATTGGCATGACAATTGCTCACTGGTTCCTTGCAAACCTAAGGCCATAAGAACAACACCTATTGGTGTTCAGGTTAGTTTTCTCCATTTGTTTTCTTCTACACTCCAAGCACAAATTCAGATGGTATTATTCTTGGATCACTCTTGAAAATAAAAGAAAATTGATAAATTGCTCGAAAATCATTCTGTTTAACCAATATGGACATGTGCAGAGGCAGATTGGGAACACAAAGTGGCCCTAATGAAAAATAAATAAAAGTGGATCCATGTTGTAGGCGGATCCAAATTGACAGAAGGCAGGGCCGCCATTTGACATGTGTGGAATAAAGACACAGTGGTAGATACAATACTTACTATGAATTAACCGGGTCTGTTTTGCGTTTTTGCACTTTTGTTTTTTCCTCCCTACATTCCTATAGTCATAACTTTTTTAATTTTCCATTTATATAGCCATATGAGGGCTTATTTATTGTGAGATAAGTTGTATTTTTTAATGGCACCATTTAATTTACAATGTGTTGTATTGGAAAACAGGAAAAAAAAATCTTTGTGGGGTGAAACAAAAAAAAACCCCCACAATTCTGACAAGGCTTTTGGGGTTTTCATATTCCGGCATTCACTTTGTGCTAAAAAAAAGACATGATGTCTTTATTCTGCGGCTCAATAGGATAACAGCGATACCAAATTTGTATAATTTTTTTACTACTTAAAAAAAATTAAAACCTTTGAAAAAAAATAAGTTTTTTCCTTACATGGCCATTTTCTGACAGCCATAACAGTTTTATATTTCTGTCTAGAGAGCTGTATGATGGCTTGTTTTTTGAATGACGAACTGTAGTTTTTATTGGTACAATTTTTGGGGTACGTGCAACTTTTTGATCACTGATTCAATCTTTTTTGGGGGATAAGATAAAAAAATGTCAAATTGCGTGTTTTTACTTTTTACTATGTTACGTTGTTCAACATTCAGGAAAAATATTGTTATATTTTAATAGTTCAGACATTTTTGAACGTGGTGATATCCGTTATATTTATTTAATAGTTTATTTTTATATGTAAAATTTTAACTTTTTTTATTTTTTTTACTTTTTTACAAAACAACCTTTAGCCCTCTTGGAAGGGGGAGGGGTTATGCCTTTTCCCATTCACCATTACAGATAAGTATTATGGTGAATAGGATTCTGCCACTCTATCTGCTGAGCTGTGCCTCCAAGCTGTCATGGTAATCGATCACAGCTCTGCAATTTCACTGTGAAGACTCCGATTGGAGATAAGGCATTTGTTATTGAACTATGCATCTGAAGGGTTAAATGGCTGAATTTGGAATCATTGCCAATCCCAGTTTGCTATTGGTAGCCTGCAGCCCACTCCATACATTTCTTCAGCCACTATGATGTACAGGTAACGTCATGGTGGCTGAAAGGATTACGTAATTAATTAACTGTGATGTTAGTGCTCTTTTGTTTATGATCCTCCTTTTAGAATTATACAAAAAAATTCAAAGCAGTTGTTGGAATCAAATGAAACTTTATATGTGTGAATGTATTGATGATATATGTAAGTTTTTACAATATTAGAGTGAAAGGATAGGTATTGGTGAAAACTGTACATCTGAAAGGGGGTGCTAGTCTCCCGTTGGACCACCTCTAGACTGAGTACAAGATGAGATATGGTTGGGCATTGAGGCATACAGGTTCAATATGGTATTCTGGGACACATCTGCCCACAGATGTTGCAGCTGGGCCTGTAGATAAGTCTGGTGATCGGGCAGGCCAAGGAAGTATTAAAATCTTGTGGAGACATTCCTCAGAAATGCTTGCTGTGTGTGTGTGTGTGTGTGTGCGTGCTGCAAAAAGGCCATTTTAAAGCGCTGCCATGAGAGGTAATACATGTGGCTGCAGGGTGTCCTGCACATATCTCTGAGCTGTTAATGTCCTCGTATCACTACTAGAGGTCGTATGTGATGGCTCCTAAGATCATCACACCAGCAGCTGGAGCAGTCTATTACTTCACAGCAAAGGCAGGTTTGAAGTGCTCACCACGAGGCCTCCATACTCGAACCTGACATGTCATGTCATGGGATCCTAAACAGAACCTGAATTTATTGCTTAAGATGGTATGGTTCGAGCCCATTGTAGTCCTGTATTTTTGTTCACGACGCCACTGGAAACAAAGGAGATGATAGCTGGCTATTAGGGATGAGCGAATCTACTTCGGATGAAACATCCAAAGTCAATTCGCATAATGCTTTGTTTGAATACTGTACGGAGTGAGCGCTCCGTACAGTATTACAATGTATTGGCTCCTATGAGCCGAAGTTATTACTTCATAAAAATTATTTCTACTGTAAAAAAACATTTCCCGAACTCAGGTTCGGCAAGACTCCTAATTGTCACTGTGACACCAAATTTTCTTCTGTTAAGCACCTGTAAATAGCCTGTGCAGAGAAAGAGGTGAATAATGAAGGTGACACCTCTGTCTGAATGGTGGATAACAAAACTTTGGGAGTTGCTCATGCTCATCGGCTGATCAAGTGATCCCCTCTACTGGGGGTCTGTCTAGGCCAGGGATGTCAAACTCTTGGCCCGTCAGCTGTTGCAAAACTACAAATACCAGCATTGCCTTATAGCTGTAGACTGTCTGGGCATGATGGAAGTTGTGATTTAGGAACAGCTGGAGGGTCCTGAGTTTGACATCCCTGGTCTAGGCCTTCCAGATCCTGTTCACCATGTGTGCATGCCCTCATGTATCTGCAGTGGCCGGGTTTGGGATAACCCCAACGCTACGCTGGGTCCCCCAGAGGTGTCACCGCTGAGGTGTCACCACGTGTTGCTGCTCTCTGGAAGGGATGGTAAGGCGGTGTGTACCCCAATGGGAAATAGGTCCAGAGAGTGATGGTCTGCAGTTAACCAGGGTGCTTCTGGAGGAATTCAGGTGTAAAACAATACAGACGAGGCATAGAGCTGGCTTCTCCAGTCTCCTCCCTGGCAGAAGAATGGTTTGATGCTGAGTAAAAGCCCTGAGCTAGCTGTCCCTCTCTCTCTCAGATGGCTGTAGGCCCACGGTCTATAGCTCAGTAGTCTGGGTGGCCCCTTGGTCACAGGGCTGGTGACCCATGGTCTGTGGCTCAGCGTTCCCATCTCAGCATCTTCTTCTGGTCATGCCGGCTGGCATGAGTCTTCCTCTCCAAGCACTGGTCCCTAAATGCAGAACAGTAGGGACTCTGACTGCTCTCCTTATATACCATTTCTAGCTAGACTGTAACCTTCTAGTGGGAGGGGTGGAGTGGAGAAGCTCAGCACTAACTGATACATTGTAACGCTTTCTGTGTCTCATAGACTTACATTTAGAGCTTTAATGATACTCAATGGCATGGACACAGCAGTTTTTCCAGACAAAAACAAGTTTCCAGACATAACAACAGAGCTAAACCAGACATTGTAAAGGTCAGTCTGGCTTTTTCCCTCCAAAACATGCTCTTCTCTAAACCCTATGGCAGCTGTGGAAAATTACCAGCTTTTTATTCAAAGTCCCAAAAGTCTCTCAGTATTCATTAACCCTGCCTACAGAACCTTGCAAATAAAGAGAATATATCACAACATACATATAAAATGCAGTTAAACAGTATTAAACAGTGCAAGTTTACCCTTTCAAATGAAATAAAGTAAGAAGTTTATAACTTTACATAAGGGAAACAGGAACAAATGTCCAGACTTCACAGTACCCCTGATCCAGGGCAATACATATCCACTGCTCCCATCTCCTCCTAACATCTAGGTCAGTACAGCCTAGATGGCGGGCAATTAGTTAAAATGACCATCTTGCTTCTCTCAATCCAATGATGCTCCTCCTCTCAAAGTGTGTCAGCTGGGCAAAATATTTTAGAGTTCATCATAGATGCATGCCTAGCAGTCAACAATCTCTCACCAACAGGTATACTACCCTAAAGAAGCCTCTGAGAGCCTTTTTATAGGGCAGTGGGGAAGCACTTGTATGCCCTCTTGTGGCAAAACAGAGTTTATAATCACACCTAAGCTGCAATCATTTACATATTTGGCGAGATTTTCAGCCATCCATCATTTTTTTCTGGGTGCGTTATTTTTTTTGTCAATGAGTATATATTGTGGATATAAGTGAAAGTTTTATAGTTGAAAATAGAGAGCTGGCCAGAAATGCCAGTATAAGTGTCTATGAGAAGTGAGATCACCACATGCCTATAACACCCGACTCCAGCCTCAACTTCCTGTTCCAAGATAAGGACAGATAAAGTATTTGTTTGACATAAGGCAACATAAGAAGGATGCAAATTTGTCGAGAAATATTTCATATCGCTTGTCAGAATCATGCTATGAACTTTCTTGCCGACAAAGACTTGGAGATTTGATTGAGATTATATTTTCAGATGACTTCAAACATTTCCCATCTGGATCAGCTGTCTACAGCTGCTCTCCTGGCTCAGAGGTGTGTGTGTGTGTGTGTGTGTGGAGGGGGGGGGGGATGATGTTGATTACAAAATGTCACTTCCTTGTGTCCTTGTCTGACCCTCCTGGGATCTCGAGACTGCTACTGTAAATTAAATTTAAAGAGGTTTTTCACCTAAGCAGATTTTTAACTTTCCTGCTGTTTGCACAATGCCAGTCTACTGTAGATTGGAACTGAACAGTTGAGTCTTTTGAGTCAGAGTGGTTGCTAGGAATACGCTGTCGAACAAAACATCCATGGCAATCAATTTGGTCTCAGTTTACTGAGGTCAACGGTTCCACGTCAGATTGATGTTATGTGGACAGAAAAGGGGTTAAAGGGTCTGTCACAGCAGTGTGTTCAGTGACGTCATCGGCTCTGATAGGCTAACTTTAGCGCTGCCCTAGCCGTTTTACAGGCTAGGGCAGCACTAAAGCCCGCCCATCAGTGCCGGTGACGTCACCAGGCTCACTGCTGGGTGGGAGCCTCCGCCTGGCAGCCCCATAGAGAGCCCGGTACTTCACTGGAACTACAGAAAATGCTTTTGCCCTGAGATTATCGGAGCATGAACTGCTCTGATGCTCAAGTCAGGGGGGCTGTCTGGGTGAAAATGGGGATATGTCCGGGTCTGAACCCGGACAACCCATTTATGGGCTGTATTACACCAACAGATTATCGGAACCAGTATCTGTCCAATCAGACCAATAGTGTGTATAACAAAACATCTGTGTGTAATTGGCCATCTGACCTATGATTGGTAAGAAAATCTGTTAGATAATGTGTTAGCTCACAAGGGTGCTATGCTACATAAAGGAGGCTCGCAGTACTGAACTCTATTATGTCATTATCTGATTAACTTGAATTTGAAAAGTCTACATGGTCATTGGAGTCAGTCTGAAATGGTTTGTCTGGAAAAGAAATACATGGCTACTTTCTTGCGAAACCCTGTCCATGGGTAGTTTCTGGTATTGCAGCTCAGCTCTGTTAAAGTCCAGGGCGCTAAGGTACATAACCACCAGGGGCGGACTGTAAACTTAAAGTGGCCCTGGAAAAAATACTAAAAGTGGCCCCGTTTTGTAGTTAGCCAGGGGTACCATATTGTGGCACATTATACCACCCAAACATTGCCAAATACCACAGTCCATCACAAAATACTGCCGCCAGCAGCACAAAATACCATACATCCCCAACAACTTCCACTAGTCAGCGATGAGGTGGTCCCAGGAGGCCCCCTGGGCATCGGCCCACTGGGAAATTTCCCTATAAGTTCTATGGCCAATCCGCCCCTGATAACCACACACAACCTGTGAACAAGCAAGGTGCTCTTTTTGACAGCTTTGTTTTCCTAATCTTGGGCAGCTACTTTAACATCAATAAGGTCCCATTTCGATTAATGCCTTTTCACAGCAATATTCTAGAAGCATGATGTTATGGAAATCTCATAGGTGTTTGTGGACCTCCTTCTGGTTAACTGAACAATCTGTTTGACAATCGTGTATCCAGTAAACAAAAGTCATAAAAATACATATCAGAGGCAAACAAAGCAAATAGATGATACCTCCACAATAAACCGCCAAACTACATAGGTGTTTGTGGACCTCCTTCTGGTTAACTGAACAATCTGTTTGACAATCGTGTATCCAGTAAACAAAAGTCATAAAAATACATATCAGAGGCAAACAAAGCAAATAGATGATACCTCCACAATAAACCGCCAAACTACTTCACTGATTTATAATTAAATGCTTCTTAGAAACAGAACAGAAGTTACCTTGAACAGGATGGAGATGATTTTTTTTTAAACTGCAGATCTGTACTTGCTTTAAAATTTCAAGAAAACGCCACTCAATGTCTATTGTTTCATAAATAAATAAAAAAATAGCCATCAGCCACAAAAAAGTACAAACCGGATTCCCAAAAAGTTGGGACATTATACAAATCGTGAATAAAAACTGAATGCAATGATGTGGAGGTGCCAACTTCTAATATTTTATTCAGAATAGAACATAAATCACGGAACAAAAGTTTAAACTTAGAAAATGTACCATTTTAAGGGAAAAATATGTTGAATCAGAATTTCATGGGGTCAACAAACCCCAAAAAAGTTGGGACAAGGCCATTTTCACCACTGTGTGGCATCTCCTCTTCTTCTTACAACACTCAACAGACGTCTGGGGACCAAGGAGACCAGTTTCTCAAGTTTAGAAATAGGAATGCTCTCCCATTCTTGTCTAATACAGGCCTCTAACTGTTCAATCGTCTTGGGCCTTCTTTGTTGCACCTTCCTCTTTATGATGCGCCAAATGTTCTCTATAGGTGAAAGATCTGGACTGCAGACTGGCCATTTCAGTACCCGGATCCTTCTCCTACGCAGCCATGATGTTGTGATTGATGCAGAATGCGGGCTAGCATTATCTTGTTGAAAAATGCAGGGTCTTCCCTGAAAGAGATGACAGTCTGGATGTATTTTTCTGCATTGATGGTGCCTTTCCAGACATGCAAGCTGCCCATACCACACGCACTCATGCAACCCCATACCATCAGAGATGCAGGCTTCTGAACTGAGCGTTGATAACAATGAAAATTCAGTCCTGTGTCCCAACACGGACGATTACTTGCGCTGCTGCTGGTTCCGGAGTAGTGTGGTAGGTAATTCACACTGGAGATGCAGATAATGAAAGTTTTGGAACCGCGCTGCTTGAGACTATGTTCCCCGGTCAACAGTGAATAGCACAGGGCACCGGCCCCTCTCCTCTTCACCCAAAAGATCCGATCTTCCACAGACCTTCTCCTCTACAGGGTTTAAGAAGATTGGCAGAATAGTGAAGCACCCTTTTGCAAGATGGTTTAAAAAGTTTTATTCTACTCACAAGAGTTGGTAGACAAAAGGCATATAGTAATATTAAGACCGTCACGTTCCTGCCCAGGGTGCTTCACTATTCTGCCAATCTTCTTAAACCCTGTAGAGGAGAAGGTCTGTGGAAGATCGGATCTTTTGGGTGAAGAGGAGAGGGGCCGGTGCCCTGTGCTATTCACTGTTGACCGGGGAACATAGTCTCAAGCAGGGCGGTTCCAAAACTTTCATTATGAGCGTTGATAACAACTTGGGTTGTCCTTGTCCTCTTTGGTCCGGATGACATGGCGTCCCAGATTTCCAAAAAGAACTTCGAATCGTGACTCGTCTGACCACAGAACAGTCTTCCATTTTGCCACACTCCATTTTAAATGATCCCTGGCCCAGTGAAAACACCTGAGCTTGTGGATCTTGCTTAGAAATGGCTTCTTCTTTGCACTGTAGAGTTTTAGCTGGCAACGGCGGATGGCACGGTGGATTGTGTTCACTGACAATGGTTTCTGGAAGTATTCCTGAGCCCATTCTGTGATTTCCTTTGCAGTAGCATTCCTGTTTGTGGTGCAGTGTCATTTAAGGGCCCGGAGATCACGGGCATCCAGTATGGTTTTACGGCCTTGACCCTTACGCACAGAGATTGTTCCAGATTCTCTGAATCTTCGCATTATGTTATGCACAGTTGATGATGATAGATGCAAAGTCTTTGCAATTTTTTGCTGGGTAACACCTTTCTGATATTGCTCCACTATCTTTCTGCGCAACATTGTGGGAATTGGTGATCCTCTACCCATCTTGGCTTCTGAGAGACACTGCCACTCTGAGAAGCTCTTTTTATACCCAATCATGTTGCCAATTGACCTAATTAGTGTTAATTGGTCTTCCAGCTCTTCGTTATGCTCAGATTTACTTTTTCCAGTCTCTTATTGCTACTTGTCCCAATCCTTTTTTGGGATTTGTTGACATCGTGAAAATTTTAATTAACGTATTTTTCCTTTAAAATGATACATTTACTCGGATTAAACGTTTGATCTGTCATCTACGTTCTATTACAAATAAAATATTGACATTTGCCATCTCCACATCATTGCATTCAGTTTTTATTCATAATTTGATTAGTGTCCCAACTTTTTGGGAATCCGGTTTGTAAAACCCTGGACACATAACATTAGACATAATATCAGGGAACTCCATTTATTACCAGAATTCTCCTCTCACAAGCGGGAATGAGAAAGGAACTAAGGGTGGTAGTTGACCAGACTGAAGCATTATGGACCTGGGCATTAGAACATTTTAGACTGACAAAGCCTACATGAAGAACCTATGTACTCTCTCAGCTTTGCACTTCTTCCATATTTAGAAATATGGACTTTGTCACACACAAAGATCTGGTTCTTCAGAATAATTTTCAATTGGTGGGGACCACTAGGACGTTAGTAGATAGTTAGTAGAAAGAAATCATATGAAACAATATGAAACATACCCAGAAAACACATTCCAAATCCAGTCAAAGCCAGGTGACAGAACCAGAATCTTAACCTAAGCCACAAACAGAATGGATGACAGTAAATCAGACTTTTGAAAGAACTTTGGATACACAATGGCAGCTCTTTCCTGGTGCCACACTTTGTGATAGAAGGGTAATGACTCTCAGGCTAGTTGCCCCTACCCTGTTTACAAGCACTGTCTGTAAAGCGCTGCTGAATATATTGGTGCTATAAAAGTAAAAAATAAAAAGAAATAAAGAATTATAAAAGACCTTCGTTAATTTACTTTCAGGTTCTAGTGTTACACCAATGGACCCTAAAAATTATATAAAGTTTTGTCTTTGTGAGTATATACAATAAAAGGAATGAAATTTGCGGTATATACGGTATCTATACAGGAGGGGTATAAACTATGTTTTCTGTTCCTGATATAGTGACACAATGAAAATAGAATATTAAACATACATTTTACCACAATTTAGTGGGAATACATTGTGTTTAGGCAACCATTAAAACAGGAACATTGATGATGGATTTTGTCTACATTACATTTTTCTCCCTGTAACCAAAGGCTGAGAGACTGGAAGGAAGGAAGCTGTTGATCTATCGACGTTGTAGCCTTGGAGGCTGTATTATGACTGCATAAGCTGATTCTGTATTGACTTTGAGATTTTTTTTTTCTGGATGTGGCACCATATACTTCCTTTATGAAAGAACAATGATTTTACAGACACTCAGATCCCCTTTCAAAAACAAAACATCTCCCCTTTTATGGACCTGCCCAGTAGGACTTGCCAACCAGAGGATCCTCTTATACACCCAGTCTCTGATGCAATATTGAGACCATAATACAAATGTGCAGCATACGACAACCCAATCTTGAGATGCCTTTGAAGCCAATCACTTATTAACTAGAAGTTTCTGTCACCACCAGACATCTGAGAAGCTCTGACAGACGTCCTTCAGAACCTCCTCCTTGAGGTTCCTTTTGTTTTGCTTTCATTTTCTCATCTTGTTAGCCTCTCTCAGCTGCATGTAGTTGCACTGATTGCATCCCTTTAAATCCCTTCCCATACTGCATCACTTTGCGGTTTATATTACTTCCTGGAGTGTGTGCATGCTGATGCTACTACTGAGTCTTCTACAGATAAGTTTTGGTCATTCATTTGTGTTTTCCTATTTGCTGGATCCCAGGTGACCCTGACTCACTCCGTATCAAGTGTAGGGAGCCGGTGGTCGTGTCCCCTCACTATTATAGGGTGTTCAGGTGTTATACAGTCGAGGTACGAGGATATGCGATCATCCACCATTGAGATTTTCGCATAGGCTGAGCAGTTAGGGAGAGAGCCAGGTCTGTTGCAGGGCTCTCCCTTTTGTTCCTTAGTTTTGAATCCAGTCAGTCGGATCTTCATTTTGTGTCTTCTAGTTTTCTGTACACCTTCCGTGACATTATAAACCGCCAAAACCGTCTCAAGCATGGATCCGGTTTCACTTTTGACTGAACACATGCAGGGTCTTTCATTGGAGGTAGCAGATCTCCGTAAGACTCTTTCTCAGTTTCAGGTGACCGGTTCAGCTTGCGTTCATGGAGTTTGTTCTGAGCCTAAGATCTCGCTCCCGGATACGTTCTCCGGGGGTAGTGAGAATTTTGTTCGTTTTAGAGAGAGGCTTGCAAACTCCATTTTCGCCTACTTCCCCATTCCTGTGGTGATGAGGAGCGGAGGGTGGGGATCATCATCTGGCTGCTCAGGGATAACGCTCAGTCCTGGGCCTTTTCGCTGCCGGTGGGGGCACGGCCCCTCCGTTCAGTGGATGAATTTCTTTTAGCCCTGGGTCAGATATATGATGATCCGGATCGTATTGCTCTGGCTGAGTCTAGACTACGTCTTTTATGCCAGGGTAAACAGTCCGCAGAGATATACTGTTCAGAATTTCGGAGATGGGCAGCTGATACTGGTTGGAATGATGCTGCACTCCGAAGTCAATTTTGCCATGGTCTTTCAGAGGGATTGAAAGATGCATTTGCCTTTCATGAGAGACCTACCTCCTTGGACTCTGCCATGTCTCGGGCAGTTCGTATTGACAGGTGTCTTAGAGAGAGAGGAGAGATCACTCCTTCCTGTTATACTCAGTCCAAGGACAGTGCGGCGGTCTCATTCAGTGCACAGGGGTCTCAGTCGCTCTCAATCTCTTCTGAGCAGGAGCCCATGCAGCTGGGTTTGATTGCCTCTGACAATAGAAGATTCAGCCCTCATAGGAAGGTTTGTTTCTGTTGTGGGGGTATAAATCATTTGGCAAATGTTTGTCCCTCTAGGAGATTCAGGCAGATTTTTTAGAGTAATAAAGTAACAAAACGAAAAAAATCCTCTAAAAAGTTCCATCTATTACTATTGGCAAGGTTGATGCGGAAATTGAAGGTTTTCCGTTTGCTTGTAGTTCCCGTTTTGTCCTACCTGCCAGGGTGGCGCTAGAGAGCAAGAAACATTTTTGTGAGATTTTTGTAGATAGTGGAGCAGCTGTCAATCTCATTGATAATCAATTTGCTATAACTCATGGTTTCCAGGTATGCACTTTGGGAAAGGATATACCTGTTTTTGCTATTGATTCTGTTCCACTTTCTCAGAAATCGTTAAAGGGCATAGTTCACAATATCCGTTTGATTGTGAGTGATACTCATGTTGAGGATGTGTCATGTTTCGTCCTAAGCGGGTTGCCTACTCCTCTAGTGTTGGGGCTACCCTGGCTCACTAAACATAACCCCACCATTGATTGGCAAGCGAGGCAAATAAATGGTTGGAGTGACTTTTGCAGAGAGAATTGCCTCACAACATCTGTTTCTGAGGTTTCTACTAAGACTGTACCATCTTTTCTCTCTGAATTTTCGGATGTGTTCTCTGAGAGTGGTGTTCAGGACTTGCCCCCTCACAGGGAGTACGATTGCCCTATTAATCTCACCCCAGGCGCCAAGCTGCCGAAATCTCGTTTATACAATCTCTCCCAACCTGAAAGGGTCGCTATGCGTGCTTATATCTCCGAGAGTCTGAGAAAGGGACACATACGACCCTTGAAGTCACTTGTTGCCGCTGTTTTTTTCTTTGTTAAGAAAAAAGATGGTTCTTTAAGACCATGTCTGGATTTCAGGGAGCTGAACAGTATCACAATTCGTGACCCTTATCCGCTTCCTCTGATCCCGGACCTGTTTAACCAGATTGTTGGGGCTAAAGTTTTTTCCAAGTTGGATCTAAGAGGGGCATACAACCTGGTCAGGGTCAGAGAAGGAGACGAATGGAAGACGGCCTTCAATACCCCTGAGGGCCATTTTGAGAATTTGGTTATGCCTTTTGGTTTGATGAATGCTCCAGCCGTCTTTCAGCATTTCGTGAACAGCATTTTTTATCATTTAATGGGGAATTTTGTATTAGTGTATCTAGATGACATTTTGATTTTTTCTCCTGATTTCAAAACTCATAAGGAACACTTACGTCAGGTCTTGCTCATCCTGCGGGAGAATAAATTGTACGCTAAAATGGAAAAATGTGTGTTTGCGGTTCAAGAAATTCCATTTCTGGGGTTTCTTCTCTCCGCTTCTGGTTTTCGCATGGACCCCGAGAAGGTCCGCGCTGTGCTTGAGTGGGAGCTTCCTGAGAATCAGAAGGCGCTGATGAGTTTTTTGGGTTTTGCCAATTATTACAGGAAGTTTATTTTGAATTATTCCTCTGTTGTTAAACCACTCACTGATATGACTAGAAAGGGGGTAGATTTTTCCTCCTGGTCGGTAGAGGTGCGTAAGGCCTTTTCTAATATCAAGGAGAGTTTTGCTTCCGCTCCCATCTTGGTACAACCTGATATTTCTCTACCCTTCATAGTTGAGGTTGATGCTTCTGAGGTGGGTGTGGGTGCGGTCTTGTCTCAGGGTCCCTCTCCTGCAAAGTGGCGACCGTGTGCCTTTTTCTCGAAGAAACTCTCCTCCGCAGAGAGAAATTACGATGTGGGAGATAGGGAGTTGTTGGCCATCAAGTTGGCTTTTGAGGAATGGCGCCATTGGCTAGAGGGAGCCAAACACCCTATTACCGTGTTTACTGACCATAAGAATCTGGCCTACTTGGAGTCAGCCAAGCGTCTGAACCCGAGACAGGCCAGATGGTCTTTGTTCTTTTCAAGGTTTAATTTTGTTGTCACGTTCCGCCCTGGGGTTAAGAATGTGAAGGCGGATGCCCTGTCACGTTGTTTTCCGGGAGGTGGGAATATTGAAGACCCGGGTCCCATTTTGGCTGAAGGTGTGGTGGTCTCTGCTCTTTATCCTGAATTGGAGGCAGAGGTTCAGGTAGCCCAGTCAGAGGCTCCTGATCTTTGTCCTCCCGGGAGGTTGTTTGTGCCTCTCGCTTTAAGACACAAGATTTTTAAGAAACACCACGATACTGTCCTTGCTGGGCACCCGGGGGCAAGAGCCACAGTGGATCTCATCGCTCGGAGATTCTGGTGGCCGGCGCTTCATAAGTCGGTTGAGGGTTTTGTGGCAGCCTGCGAGACCTGCGCTCGTGCCAAAGTCCCTCATTCACGGCCATCAGGTCCTCTCCTTCCGTTACCCATTCCTTCCCGTCCTTGGACACATCTGTCCATGGACTTCATTACGGACCTGCCTCGTTCCTCGGGGAAGACTGGGATTCTGGTGCTGGTGGACCGTTTCAGCAAAATGGTGCATTTTATTCCTTTTCCTGGCTTGCCCAATGCCAAGATGCTGGCGCAGGCATTTATTGATCACATTGTCAAATTGCATGGTATTCCTTCAGACATGGTCTCTGATAGGGGCACACAGTTTGTTTCCAGATTCTGGAAGGCTTTCTGTTCTCGCTTGGGGGTTCGGTTGTCATTCTCTTCTGCTTTCCACCCGCAGTCGAATGGTCAGACAGAGCGCGTCAATCAGAATCTGGAGACATATCTGCGCTGTTTTGTGGCGGAGAATCAGGAGGATTGGTGTTCTTTTTTGTCTCTTGCTGAGTTTGCTTTAAATAACCGTCGTCAGGAGTCCTCTGATAAGTCACCATTTTTTGGTGCATATGGGTTTCATCCGCAGTTTGGGACATTCTCTGGAGAGGGGTCTTCTGGTTTACCTGATGAGGACAGATTCTCCTCGTCTTTGTCATCTATTTGGCAAAAGATTCAGGATAATCTAAAGAGCATGAGTGAGAGATATAAGCGTGTGGCGGATAAGAGACGTGTGCCTGGTCTGGACCTGAATGTTGGTGATCTGGTGTGGTTGTCTACTAAGAATATCAAATTGAAGGTTCCCTCCTGGAAGTTGGGTCCTAAGTTTATTGGGCCCTACAAAATCTTGTCCGTCATCAATCCTGTTGCCTACCGTCTTGATCTTCCTCAGACTTGGAAGATCCATAATGTTTTTCATAAGTCCTTTTTAAAACCTTATGTCCAACCCATTGTACCCTCGTCTTTGCCTCCTCCTCCGATTGTGGTTGATGGTAATCTTGAATTTCAGGTCTCTAGGATTGTGGATTCTCGTGTTGTCCGCGGTTCTCTCCAGTACCTCGTTCATTGGGAGGGTTATGGTCCTGAGGAGAGGATGTGGGACCCAGTGACGGACATTAAGGCCACTCGTCTCATCAGGGCTTTCCATAGGTCCCATCCTGAGAAGGTGGGCTCTGAGTGTCCGAAGTCCACTCGTAGAAGGAGGGGTACTGTCACCACCAGACATCTGAGAAGCTCTGACAGACGTCCTTTAGAACCTCCTCCTTGAGGTTCCTTTTGTTTTGCTTTCATTTTCTCATCTCGTTAGCCTCTCTCAGCTGTCATGTAGTTGCACTGATTGCATCCCTTTAAATCCCTTCCCATACTGCATCACTTTGCGGTTTATATTACTTCCTGGAGTGTGTGCATGCTGATGCTACTACTGAGTCTTCTACAGATAAGTTTTGGTCATTCATTTGTGTTTTCCCATTTGCTGTATCCCAGGTGACCCTGACTCCCTCTGTATCAAGTGTAGGGAGCCGGTGGTCGTGTCCCCTCACTATTATAGGGTGAGCAGTTAGGGAGAGAGCCAGGTCTGTTGCAGGGCTCTCCCTTTTGTTCCTTAGTTTTGGATCCAGTCAGTCGGATCTTCATTTTGTGTCTTCTAGTTTTCTGTACACCTTCCGTGACAGTTTCAGTCTCTTATTTCTATATATTAATTGTGGTGCATTTCTCCAGGGTGGCCACTGTCACGGATCCCCATCAATGCATGCTACATCCAGAATGAGAGATTGCACTCACATGATGTAATCCAGAAAAGTGTTAATAAAAATCCAGTCACCAAAGTACAGTACTTTCATTGATGTTTTAGGCACTGGTGCCCCTTATCAGGCTGTATGCTGTTGTATAGGGGAACAGAGCCAATCACTTGCCAGTAGGGTCTATTTTGTATGGGCTGGTTTGCAAATAACCTATTAGAGATTATTGATAACTCTTAGTTGTCTAATGATCATAAAGTTTATGATTACTTAAAGGGGTTATCCGAGTTATTTTTATGTTCTTTGTATGTTTTTAACTAATCAAATGTAACAGCTTTACCATGCACTTACTGCATCTGTAGTTACTTTTTTTCTCAGATTTCACTGAAGTTTACAAGACTTGTGATGTCAGCTTCTCTCCCTGCTCTGATGATGTTTTGTGCATAAGCCTGAGAGATCAGATATGTGTCTGTACACAAGACACGAGTACCCCTATGCTCGGTTTTACTTCCTTTGAAGGATATCTGGATTTCTCTGTGTTGAAGACATGGGGCTCCACAGTTATTTTGCATATTACTGTTTCCCAGGGAGCTTTGCATTTTAGATTGCTGTGTTGAGACTCTTAAATGAGGCTCCACTTTAGCTGGTCACATTAAGATCAGCTTTTGTTTTTTTTCTGTACACGAGACGTCACTGTGCTGGCCACGCTCTCCTGCTCTGCCGTCTGCCCTGTGTCTCCCTCCCACTGGATACTTCAGGAAAGATTAACCCCTTCAGGAGCACAGACTCAGGGCTGAAGGCTTTACTGAGTAGCTGCAGGCAGTGAGGAGACAAATGTTGGGCACAAGAGCTCACAGACTAGGAGTTCTGCACAAGAACAGGTAGGGAGAATATCCTGTGTGTATCAGAAGTGTCATTGTACAGCTGGGACTTGTAGTCCTACACATACAACATGCTGCTGAGTATCCCAGCAGGCAGACATGTCACTCAGGGCAGCACTTGTATTCACTCCCTCTGCAGAGCAGGGGAGGGGCAAAGATTGTTGTTTTTGCAGGTAAACAAAGGACCAGAAGAGAACCAAGGAAATACATTATTTATTTATTTTTTACCTAAAACTTGCTTAGCTCAGTTATATATTGCTGTTCAGCAGATTTACAGTACTATATAATTTTTTTTCATAACTCGGACAACCCCTTTAAAAGTAGATTTGTAGATGTTCTACATAGTGGAGGGTAGCCCTCAGAACAATTTCTTGTGTTTTTGGCCTAAGGAACTCTCATACAGTGGAGACTATTTATAAGCACTGGTACAACCATTAGAACACAAACAATAAAAAAAAAACATAATTCGGGAATCTGAAGAATAATAATACAATAGGAAATTCTGTTTTCTTTTCCTTTTAACAGCTTCTGGGCAATGTTCCATAGTTTCATTCTCCTGTTTACCGTGAGGGAGGATATTTACTTAAATATATACATATCCTCTAATAAACTTACTTTACCTGGGCTCCAGCGATTCTCTGATATTTCACAGTATGGTGACCACCACTGTTCAATCAGCAGTGGTGGTCACCTTACCAGCTTAGAGAAATCACTGAAAATAACTGCACTCACAAAACAATACATACAAAAATTATATAAAGACTAAAACCTCATTCTGATATGATAAAATCTGATCCAATATATTTTGATCAAATTACAGCTGTGCCTGCCTACCACAGTAAGGTGATCTCAGTCAGTCAGGAACCTATTCTATTTGATATGAGTCACTATGCCATTCGGCATCTACATTCAGGAGAAAAGACCCTGCACATATAATGTGCTGCTACTTTTACCTCTGTGTTCATTCAAGGATCCAATGAGAGGAACAGTAAGCCCAGTTATATGCATCACCAAATCAAAGCAGCCAGTAGAATAGGTGGGATAATAGAAGTGCACTGAAGACAGCAACTCAGTAGGTGGGAGTGCATACTGCATTCAGACTAGGTACCTACACCATCAAGTATATACTACAAGCAAAAAATATAAATAAAATATTGTTGAAAAAATAAAAATATCCTGCATGATTTTAAGAATGGCATAGAGACAGGTATCAAATACAGTAGGTTCCAGTCTGAACTAAGGTCACCATGCAGCGGTAGACGGGCACAGATGTGTTTTGATCAAAATATATTGGCTATGAGTCTCAGATTGTATCATATCAGAATGGAGCTTTTAGTCTATATATAATCTTTGCGTGTATTGTATTGTGGGTGCAATTATTTTCAGAGATTTCTCATTGTTATATGTAGCCATGTACATCTGCATATTTATCATATCATGCAGGATGTTTTTTTATTTTGCAGTGATTTTTTTTATTTTACCTTAGTATCTAAAAGCTGAAAGTGTAAACAGTCAATCCAGTGAATCCATTTCTTATCCTGGTTGTATTCGTGGCAATGGCCTAAACATGTTTTGGCTGTTGCCTAGTGACAAACATTACAGGGAGTAGGTGACACCACTAGAATTCCATGTTACTGTGGAAATCCAATATTGTCACCTGGGATACTGGAGAAGGGCTAGTGGCACATATGGATACTGATACCAGTCCTTCAGGTTACTGGGAGAACATGGCCACCAGACCCAATCTTAGGGTGAGAATTTCTTCATGTTCTATGTTAAATAAATTATTATTTTGAGGAACCTTACAAGCAAAACTGATACACTGTTCAGGATTTAAATGTATGGAACTTGAGATTCAAAGAACACAAGAAGTCATGCACCTCATCCTCAGGCCATGCACTAGGCATAAAGCAATTTTTCTAGGAGTGTTCTGTTAATGGGAATCTGCCATAAAGTTTGTGAATTTAGGTCTTGTCATGGAACCATGAACCAGACGTACAACAAGAGATAAGTGGAAAATAAGAAGGTTTTATTGAAGAGCAAGCCGTAAGCAAAGTCCGAACGGATGGCTAAACCGAAGCAGGGTCTTGCGGAGACAGAGGTCAGGAACCAGAAGGGTAGTCAGACGAAGCCAGGAACAGGAACCAACGGGGTAGTCAGACGAAGCCGGAATCAGGAACCAACGGGGTAGTCAGACGAAGCCGGAATCAGGAACCAACGGGGTAGTCAGACGAAGCCGGAATCAGGAACCAACGGGGTAGTCAGACGAGGCCAGGATCAGGAACCAGAAGCAGCAGCAGTCTTGGAAGCATGTGAACACAGGAGGACCAAGCAAGGAACTGAAGCCACAGACCTCCTATATATATGAGCTGGGCATCCAGCTCCTCCCAGTGGGAAGGAGGAGCCGCAGGGTGGGAGGCTACAAGAAAACCCAGAAACCAAGATGGCCGCCAGCACATGTCAAACGAAGGGAACAGCAAGGAGGTAAGACCATGACAGGTCTTGATCACACAATAGTTTGAGGGGGGACCTCAGTGTTCTTTACGGAACTTCCGGCCCAGTTGATGGGACCCACACTCATCTCAGGGTCAGTCCTCATGCAACAGAGGAAAGCTGATTGGACATACTTGGAACAGAAAATTACAGCATATACCAGGGATCAGCAACCTCCGGCACTCCAGCTGTTCAGAAACTACTACTCCCAGAATGCTTCATTCACTTCCATAGAAGTTAGAAGAGCCCCCGAGCATGTTTGCATGCTGGGAGTGGTAGTTTCACAACAGCTGGAGTGCCGAAGGTTGCTGATCCCTGGCATATACAATCAAGAATATAATTCTATAAAACATTATAAAAATAAGTGCCTTTTGCTATTTTGGCAGTTTTCAGCTCCTGCACTACCTCCCAATGTGAACCCACCCGAAAGAAAAATCTAGAAAACCTAAAACTTTCCCTAGAAATTACAGGCAGTTTTACAATTAATCGCATTGAGGCTTTGCGATTAAATGTATTTTTGGCTCATCATACATTTCTGCTGCCTTTCAATTCAATTTCAGTTTACGTGCTTGCTTGCATGCATGCACTGTATTGTGCAGGGGTGCCCTTCCATACATACGAAGCAGCTCCAGGAAGATGACATAATCTAATCTGTCTCTGAACAAAAATGAAAGGAAAATTAATTCAGTTCATTTTTTAGCTCAAATATGGGAAAAGACGCTGCTTTGTGCAGTATTACTTATGCAATGATGTTGTGATCTCCCTCTAGTGGCCAACAGCAGAAAACACCGTGCTAAAACGCTGGCATTTACTGTAATACTTACAATATGTAACATGAATTCAAAAAATGTACAGCAGAATCTCAAAAAAAAAAAAAAAAAAACAGTACATAACTTTGTCAATGTCTGAATGCAATATAGAGTCATAAGAGCAGCCAAGGTCTCAGAAGTAGTCCAGCTTCTCTAAAACAATAAAAAACAAATAACAGGTCCGCACAGCCCAAGATAGAAGTATTGAATCTAGGAAATGAGAGTAAAAATGTCATGTTCCTCTTTCTTCCATCATAGTATGAATATGCCCTTTAAAGGATAACTGTCGCATTTAGACCCCAATTTCAATTTTCATATATGTAGTTACTAATAACATGATATTCCAGAATCAGTTACTATTAGACTGACTTACCCCATATTTAATAAGATTCAGCCCTTACCAACCAGTCTGCATAAAACTGCAATTTCACTATTCAGTTAAGATGGCCGCCACTGCTCTCACCCTGAGGCTAATCCCGCCTGCCCTCACTAGCCAGTAACAATAGCCCCCCCAAAAGTGTCAGTAACCAGAGCCCCCCCCTAAAGGGTTAATCTCCTGCAGCAGAAAGGGGTCCTCTTACCAGACGTTGCTTTCATTTATACACTGAGCAGACGGCAGATCTCCCTTCCCTGCTCTGCGCTGCTCCAACTCTGCATTCTTCAGCTCTGCTGAGTGAGGGAGCGTCTGCCAAGCGCAGGGACAGGGAGAAGTGCACACAGCCCAGGCACTGTTTTCAGCTGCTGGGGAGGACCTGGCTTTAATGATTTACTTACAGTCCCTGGCTGTCAGTAATTTGACCTTGCCTGCTGCGTGCTTCTGCGTCCTCCGTCCTTCAACAGATAGACGGACCATGCCTAGCAACCCTATTTTAAGCACAGGTAAAAGTAGGGAGTACAGGGAACAAAACTGTGGAATTAAGGGGCAATTGAATACACAGTGAAAAGTTGAAATAGGGCCACCAAGGTGATATTAATCACCAAAATCTAATACTCCAAAAAAAAAAAATATATATATATATATATATATATATATATATATATACATATACACGACAGTTATCCTTTGCACAGCTTTGACCATGGTTGGTACTTGTGATGACTCCTCTTCTCAGCTTTGTACCACCAGACTGTCTTTATAAAACAAAATGAGTATACCTGCCTCCAATGGTAAAGAATCACTGGAACCGCTTTACTCCACACACTCACAAGAGTATATAACATGCTAAACAGTCCAACTTATGGCAATGTCTGACTTGAGTTTTGCCTATTTAGGCTTCTTCAAGGGTATTACCTCTAGCACTACAATGCTATTCAAACATTATTACATATAAAAACTGTAATCAAAAAGTTACACAATATAAAATAAACACAATAATAAAAAGACCCTCAAAGCAAACCATATGTACGGTTACTATTTGCTATGAATGTCCTCCTTTCTCTGTCTTTTAGTTTTCAAAACCTGTATGCCAAACCTGATGCTAATAGCAGAATATAACCATTTCATTGGTAAAATAACGACTACTAGAATTAAAAGAAGAAAACGGGTCTGTTGCAACTTTTTCAAAATCGCGGCACTTATAAAAATATTTAATTTTTTATTTATTTATTTTTTTGTTAGAAGCCAGATCCCGTAACCTAACAATAGCAAGTGGAACTAGACAAACTGTGAATGGGCAAGAAATATTTACAAAAAGGTCAAAAGAGGAAGAAGAATTCATCTCATAACTAAGGCTGTGCAGTACAATGGCTTACTTTGCTTTTAGTCACCAAATAGGAACCATTTACGGTTTACTTCCAGCACATGGAGGTAAAAGGCACATAATGTATGCTTTTCAGAGCTGTGTTTTGTAACAAGCAATGCACCCATGAGTCCATCGCATGACGATGACCGGAAGTTTATTCTCTAGAAGTCAACGATGAAGGGTCTCATTCAAGGACTGGAATCAGGGCCATAAAACCATAATGAATGAATACATAAACATATTATAGAGGTACAACGGATGATCTTTTTTTGGTAAAACTGGGATACTCCTTTGAGCCATTTCATCTGGGTTGTAAACCAACCAGACAGTAGTATGTAATCTCTTGCATGAATGGTCCTCAGTGAGTCCACACAGTTCCTTGTAAAGTCTGCGGCCTGCATCCATATCATTCTTCATCATGCAGATCATCTTATCAATAACAAGATGTGAGTTTGCCCATAAGAATCAAATAAATAATTTGCTATCCTGGCAAATAAAACTTAATTTTATGAGCAACACCACTCATTTTTTACTACTATGAGTATACTAAAAAGTTCTCCTTCAAAAGGAACAGTTTTCCTCCAAAAGGAAGGTGTCCTGTGACAGAACCTTATTCTGCAATTATGAGGACACGGAGCAACAACTCCCAAATCCTGCCTACAAATATACAAATGGGTATCCCTGGTTTGCCATGTTCAGGAATTAATTTACCAGACAGCCACCTATAGAGAGGTGGCTCTAGAGAGAGTTTTTTTGTGTTTTTTTTTTGCTTCTGGAGAACTATTTTACATACTCTTTCTCTCCGCAAGGATAATTACTACTTTTTATAAGGCAGTATTATTATAATTTTTTTTACCTTTAACTATTAATTCTAGTGGTACAATCCATTTGATTAAACTGTAGGAGGGTCTGAGAATATCTATCCTTTCTACTGAGAAAAATGCTACTTTAATCCATGTGTTAATCTAAAAAAGAAAATTTGTGGATCAGAGGAATTCTGTAGCTTTCTAACTCAAACATATAAGAACACCCAACCCATGAGAAAATAAATGGGAAGAGACATAACAAGAGGACAAAGAAGGGAAGTATGCAGTGATGCAAAAGGAAGTAAAGCAAAGCCAAAATTGAGTGTCTGACTTTCCATCTTTTATATGTCTTCTATAGTCTCTGTTACATACAACAGAGGTCTCCAACTTGTGACTGAGGTAAAACCGCTGTACAATACCTAGCATGTCGAAATATGGTCCCCATCCATAACGTCCAGCGGGGTATGAGTCATATATGCACATACAGAAGCCATCTACCGATCTGTGTACATGCAGCAGGACACTATGGATGAAGTGTCATAAGGGTAGGTCATATGACCGCTAGTGGTATAATGTGCTATGGAGGATCCACACAGAAGGCTCAAATATATCATAAATCATCATTATTGTTCCTACACATGGCAGCAAATCATGAAGGCGTTTTTTATTTTTTTTCCTCTCAGATTTCATATGAATGAGGTCTCTATAGATGTTGCAAAAGACAGATACCCACACAGACAGGCAGATAGATGATGGCTGGGTGGATAGAAAGTCTTCAGACCCTTTTACTTTTTTTTTACATATTGTTAGGTTGTGTTTGTCCTAAAATAAATAAAAAAAATCTCCCTCCACCATTCTGCACTCAATACCCCAGAAATCAGAAATCAGAATGTTCAAAACCTTTGCCTATTTATTGAAAATGTAAAACTAAATCTTGCACCGACATAACTATTCAGACTCTTTACTCAGGACTTAGTTGAAGCACCTTTGGCAGCGATTACTGCCTCAAGTCTTTTTGGGTATGAAGCCACATGGTTTGCACACCTGGATTTGCCTGCCATTCTTCTCTGCAGACGCTCTTAAGTTCTGTCAGATTGAATTAGGGACCACTGGTGGACAGCCATGTCTATGTCTCTCCAGAAAAGTTTGATTGGATTCAAGTCAGGGCTCTGGCTGGGCTACTCAAAGACATTCACATAGTTGTCCCTAAACCACTCCTTTGTTGTCTTGGTTGTCTGTTTACAGTCATTGTCTTGTTCGAAGGGGAACCTTTGGCTCAGTCTAAGGGCCGGAGCACTCTCGATCAGGTTTTTATTAAGAATATCTCAATTCAGCTTTCCCTCAAGCCTGACCAGTCTCCCTGTCTCAACCACTAAAAAAGCCCCCCATAGCATGATGCTGCCACCACTATGATTCACTGTAGGGATGGATTGAGCAGGCGATGAGCAGTGCCTGGTTTCCTCCAGACATGATGCTTAGAATCGAGGACAAAAAGTTTAATCTTGGTTTCATCAAACCAGAGAATATTGACACAGTCAGAGTCCTCTGGGAACTTTTTGCAAACTCCAGCCAGGCTTTCATGTGTCTTTTACAGAGGAGAGGCTTCTTTCAGGTCAATCTGCCATAAAGGCTAGATTGATGGAGTGCTGCAGTGATGGTTGACCTTCTGTAAATTTCTACCGTCTGCACAAAAGATCTCTAGAGCCCTGCTAAAGTGACCATCGTGTTCTTGGTCACCTCTTTTACCAAGGCCATTCTCCTTCAATTACTTAGTTTGGTGGGGCAATCGGCTCTAGGCTCTGGTTGTTCTAAACTTCTTCTATTTAAGAATTATGGAGGCCACTGTGCTCTTGAGAACTTTCAGTGCAGCAGAATTTTTTTTAACCCTTCTCCAAATCTGTGCCTCTACATTATCCCGTCTGTGAGCTCTACAGGTAGTTCTTTCCTCCTCATGGCTTGGTTTTCGCTTTAGAAACATAGAATGTGTGGGCACATAACAACCATTTGGCACATATAGTCTGCCCAATATACTGAATACTATGAATAGCCCTTGGCCCTATCTTATATTAAGGGTGGCCTTATGCCTATCCCATGCATGCTTAAACCCCTTCACTGTATTTGCAGCTACCACTTCTGCAGGAAGGATATTCCATGCATCCACTACTCTCTCAGTAAAGTAATACTTCCTGATATTACTTTTAAACCTTTGCCCCCCTAATTTAAAACTATGTCCTCTTGTAGCAGTTTTTCTTCTTTCAAATATTCTCTCTTCTTTTACCTTGTTGTTTCCCTTTATGTATTTAAAAGTTTCTATCATATTCCCTCTGTCTCGTCTTTCTTCCAAGCTATACATGTTAAGGTCCTTTAATCTCTCCTGGTAAGTTTTATCCTGCAATCCATGTTCTAGTTTAGTAGCTCTTCTCTGAACTCTCTCCAAAGTATCAATATCCTTCTGGAGATATGGTCTCCAGTACTGAGCGCAATACTCCAAATGAGGTCTCACTAGTGCTCTGTAGAGCGGCATGAGCACCTCCCCTCTTTCTACTGGTAATGCCTCTCCCTATACACCCAAGCATTCTGCTAGCATTTCCTGCTGCTCTATGACATTGTCTGCCTACCTTTTAAGTCTTCTGAAATAATCACCCCTAAATCCCTTTCCTCAGATACTGAGGTTAGGACTGCATCACTGATTTTATATTCTGCTCTTGGGTTTTTTTACGGCCCAGGTGCATTATCTTGCACTTATCAACATTAAATTTTAGTTGCCAGATTTTTGACCATTCCTCTAGTTTTCCTAAATCCTTTTCCATTTGGTGTATCCCTCCAGGAACATCAACCCTGTTACAAATCTTTGTGTCATCAGCAAAAAGACACACCTTACCATCGAGGCCTTCTGCAATTTCGCTGATAAAGATATTAAACAATATGGGTCCCAGAACAGATCCCTGAGGTACCCCACTGGTAACAATGGTCTGAATATACTCAATTGACTAGAACCCTCTGTTGTCTGTCCCTCAGCCACTGCCTAATACATTTAACAATATGGGAGTCCAAACACAAAGACTGCAATTTATTGATAAGCCTTCTATGTGGGACAGTATAAAAAGCCTTACTAAAGTCTAGATGCACCTCTGCCATCTATTATTTTAGTCACCCAATCAAAAAAATCAATAAGATTAGTTTGACATGATCTCCCTGAAGTAAACCCATGCTGTTTTTCATCTTTCAATCCATGGGATTTTAGATGTTCCACAATCCTCTCCTTAAGTATGGTTTCCATTAATTTCCCCACTACTGATGTCAGGCTTACTGGCCTATAGTTGCCCAATTCCTCCCTACTACCTTTCTTGTAAAGGGGCACAACATTTGCTAATTTCCAATCTTCTGGGACGACTCCTGTTACCAGTGATTGGTTAAATAAATCTGTTAATGGTTTTGCTAGTTTACCGCTAAGCTCTTTTAATAGCATTGGGTGTATCCCATCAGGCCCCTGTGACTTATTTGTATTAATTTTAGACAGCTGACTTAGAACCTCTTTCCCTGTAAAGACACATGTATCAAAATATTCATTAGTCTTCCTTCCTAACTGAGGTCCTTTTCCTTCATTTTCCTTTGTAAAAACTGAACAGAAGTATTCACTGAGGCAGTCAGCTAGTTCTTTATCTTCTTCCATATACCTTCCTTTTGTTTTTAATTTGTTAATTCCTTGTTTTAGTTTCCTTTTTTCATTTATGTATCTGAAGAATGTCTTATCGCCTTTTTTCACTGACTGAGCTAATTTCTCTTCTGCCTGTGCTTTAGAAGCTCTTATAACTTGTTTGGCCTCTCTCTGCCTAATCTTATAAATTTGCCTGTCATCCTCGTTTTTTTTTTTTATAATTACTAAATGCTATCTTTTTGTTTTTAATGATTTTGGCCACTTCTGCTGAGTACCACAGTGGTCTCTTCCTTTTTTTTGCTTTTACTGACAAGCCTATTGCAATTTTCTGTTGCCTTCAATAGTGCCACTTTTAAGTAGTCCCATTTCTCCTGGACTCCATTGAAACTGTTCCAATCTGATATGGACTCGTTGTCATGGAACCATGAATCAGACGTACAACAAGAGATAAGTGGAAATAAGAAGGCTTTATTGAAAATCAAGCTGTAAGGCAAAAGTCCAAACGGATGGCTAAACCGAAGCAGGGTCTTGCGAAGCCAGAGGTCAGGAACCAGAAGGGTAGTCAGACGAAGCCTGGATCGGGAACCAGCAGGGTAGTCAGATGAAGTCTGGATCAGGAACCAGCAGGGTAGTCAGACGAAGCCAGGATCAGGAACCAGAAGCAGCAGCAGCAGTCTTAGAAGCATGTGAACACAGGAGGACCAAGCAAGGAACTGAAGCCACAGACCTCCTATATATATGAGCTAGGCATCCAGCTCCTCCCAGTGGGAAGGAGAAGCCGCAGGGTGGGAGGCTATAAGAAACCCAGAAACCAAGATGGCCGCCAGCACATGTCAAACGAAGGAGAACAGCAAGAAGGTAAGACCATGACAGTACCTCCCCCTCAAGGGCCCCTCCTCCGCGGAGTAAAGAACGGTTTCTGAGGGAAGCGTGCGTGGAAGGCTCGGAGCAAGGCAGGAGCATGGACATCTGCGGAGGGAACCCAGGAACGCTCCTCTGGACCATAACCACGCCAATGAACCAAAAACTGCACCCGACCGCGGACCAGGCGTGAGTCCAGGATATTGCTCACCTCATACTCCTCACGATTGCCCACTTGGACCGGACGAGGCCGAGGAACCGAGGAAGTGAAACGATTACACACCAGTGGCTTCAACAGGGAGACATGAAACACGTTGGAGATCCGCATGCCAGGAGGAAGCGCAAGGGCATAGGCTACCGGGTTTACCCTGCGAAGCACTCGGAAGGGACCAACAAAGCGAGGCGCCAGCTTGGCAGTGGGCACTCAAAGGTTGAGGTTGCGGGTGGACAACCATACGCGGTCACCGACCTGGTAGGAAGGAGCGGGCGCTCGTCTGCGATCAGCCTGGAGTCTCTGGCGCTGCGCAGAGACCTCAAGGAACCTCTGGATCTGTACCCAAGAAGCACGTAGGACGGAAAGGTGATCCTCCACAGCCGGAATATCCTGGGGAGAGAATACCTCCGGTAACACGGCAGGTTGGAACCTATAATTGGCCATGAAGGGAGACGTCCCAGAGGAAGAGTTCACCGCCGTGTTCCTGGCAAACTCAGCCCAAGGCAGGAGGTCAACCCAATTGTCTTGGTGATCGGAGACATAGCAATGAAGGAATTGCTCCAAGGCCTGATTGGATCGTTCTGCGGCCCCATTGGACTGAGGGTGGTAGGCCGAGGAGAAAGAGAGATGAATCCCCAACTGGGAGCAAAAGGCGCGCCAGAACCTGGACACAAACTGACTCCCCCGATCCGACACAATCTCCTTGGGCAAACCGTGCAACCGGAAGACCTCCCTGGCAAAAATCGTGGCCAACTCTTGTGCAGAGGGTAACTTCTTGAGAGGAACACAGTGGCACATTTTGGAAAACCGATCCACAATCATGAGAATGACCGTATGGCCTCGGGATGCAGGGAGGTCCACAATGAAATCCATCCCCAGGTGTGACCATGGACGCTCCCCGGTGGCTATGGGTTGCAAAAGGCCCAACGGAAGGTGCCGAGGGGACTTACTCTGGGCACAAACGGAGCATGCCGCTACATATGCGGCGATGTCGGAACGTAGAGAAGGCCACCAGAACAGACGTGAAACAGCCCAGGACAGCTGATTCTTTCCAGGATGCCCCGCGGCCTTGGAGTTATGGTAGGTTCGCAACAACCGAGTGCGCAACTCCTCAGGCACAAAACATCTGCCGTTGGGTCTCCCAGAGGGAGCACCAGATTGAGCCGCCAAAATCTGCTCACCCAGGGGAGAGGTCAGGCTGGTGCGAATGGCGGCCAGGATCTGATTCGGAGGTATGACCGAAGTCGGAATCGACTCCTCCCCGGACAGCTCGGAGTACTGCCGTGATAAGGCATCCGCTCTGATGTTCTTGGAACCGGGTAGGTAGGAGACCACGTAATTAAAACGTGACAAGAACAGAGCCCATCTGGCCTGACGTGGTGTCAATCTCTTGGCCTCAGAGAGGTAGGTCAGATTCTTGTGGTCCGTCAGGATGAGAACCGGAACCACCGAGCCCTCGAGCAAGTGCCTCCATTCTTTAAGGGCCTGCACGATGGCCAATAACTCCCTGTCACCAATCTGATAGTTGCACTCCGCGGAAGACAGTTTCCGGGAGTAAAACCCACAAGGAAGCAGAGGACCCTCTGGTGTTCTACGCTGAGACAGAAGGGCGCCTACTCCCGTCTCAGACGCGTCCACCTCGAGGACAAAAGGCAACCCAGGGTTGGGATGCGACAGAATCGGAGCCGACACAAAGGCGGACTTTAGAGCCTCAAAAGCTCGGATGGCCTCGAGCGGCCAGACCTGGGGATTACTGCCCTTCCTGGTCAGATCCGTGAGGGGCTTGGCTAGCATGGAAAAGTCCCCTATGAACTTCCGATAATAATTGGCGAAGCCCAAAAAGCGCTGCAGGGCACGAAGACCACTGGGCTGGGGCCACTGTAAGACAGCCGAAACCTTCTCAGGATCTATGGAGAACCCCTCAGCGGAAATGATGTAACCTAAGGTTACCTGGGATCGGTGAAATTCGCATTTCTCAAGCTTACCGAACAGCTTGTTCTCTCGTAACCGTTGCAACACTCGTCTGACATCCAGAATGTGGGCCTCCATGGATTCAGAATATACCAAGATGTCATCCAAATAGACCACCACACACTGCTGCAACAGGTCACGGAAAACATCGTTGATGAATTCCTGGAAGACTGCGGGCGCATTGCACAACCCAAAGAGGATTCATAATGACCGGTCCTGGTGTTAAACGCGGTCTTCCACTCATCGCCCGCCTTGATCCTTACCAGGTTATATGCCGCCCTCAGGTCGAGTTTGGTAAAGACCGTGGCCCCTTTGAGGCGATCGAACAGTTCGGAAATCAAGGGTATCGGGTAAGCGTTCTTGATCGTGATGCGATTGAGACCCCTGTAATCGATGCAAGGCCTCAACTCACCGCCCTTCTTTTTCACAAAGAAAAATCCAGCCCCTGCCGGGGACGAGGATTTGCGAATGTGTCCGCGTGAAAGCGCCTCCCTCACGTACTCCTCCATGGCCTCATTCTCCGCTACCGACAGTGGATAGACTTTGCCACGAGGAGGAACGGCACCAGGTTGTAACTCTATGGCACAATCGTATGGGCGGTGCGGAGGTAGGGCAACCGCACGCACCTTATCGAATACATCCCGGTACTCCTCGTATTCAGGAGGCAACAGAGAGTCCGAGGAAGTACACAGCAACTTGACAGGCCCATGGATGCAACTAGCCCCACACTGCGGTGACCACGAGAGGATCTCGGCCGATCTCCAATCGAAAGTCGGATTATGCTTCTGGAGCCAGGGGTAACCCAAGACCACCGAGTAGTGTGGAGACGAAATAACCTGGAGACAGACCGACTCTCTGTGAACGGCACCAATGGCCATCCCCACTGGAAGGGTCTCCTGAGTCACGTGTGGCGGCAGAAGGGGTCTGCCGTCTATCGCCTCAAGAGCCAGTGGGGAACCTCGAGGCTGCAGAGGAATGGAATTGGCGGCAGCGAACACACTATCAATGAACAAACCACCAGCACCAGAGTCCACCAACGCCTGGGTCGTCACCGAGCCCCCGACCCAGGAGAAGACAACAGTAATCAGTGGTTTGTCAACACGGGAAACCGGGGACGAGGAGACTCCACCCAAGATCTGCCCCCGACAGGACCTCAGGTGCGAGCGTTTCCCGGACGGTTCGGGCATGCCAACCAAAAATGCCCACCGAGACCACAGTACATGCATCGGCCCTCGCGTCTCCGGAGTACCCTCTCCCCCTCGGACAGGCGAGCAAACCCCAGCTGCATGGGTTCACCCCCAGGAGGCGTGGGAGGAGAGGGAGGCACGGGTGGGACAGCAAACTGTTGGAAGACCTCCGCAGGTTCTCCTTAAAGGAAGGTCTCTCCCTGAGTCTGGTGTCAATCAAAATCAGGAAAGAAATAAGAGACTCGAGCTCCACTGGTAGGTCCTTAGCTGCAACCTCATCCTTCAAGGCATCCGAGAGACCATGAGAGAAAGCAGCGACCAGAGCCTCATTATTCCAGCCCACCTCTGCTGCCAGGGTACGAAACTCAATGGCGTATTCAGCTACGGATCGTGAACCCTGTCTGATGGACATAAGGAGCTTCGCAGCAGAGGCAGCACGAGCCGGCACATCGAATACCTTCCGAAGAGAAGCAACAAAACCGGAAAACTCGGCAACCACCGGATTGTTGTTCTCCCATAAAGGGCTGGCCCAGGCCAAGGCCTTGTCCGAGAGCAGCGAGATCAAGAAGCCCACCTTTGATCTCTCAGTAGGAAAGGCATGTGGCAGCAACTCGAAATAAATGCCCACCTGGTTAAGGAAACCTCGGCACTGAGTTGGCTCTCCCCCAAAGCGCTGTGGAAGGGAGGCAGAACCGGTCATACCCCGAAACACCGCAGGCGCAGCAACAGGTGTCGGGGTAGACTCTGGCGCAACAACCGGAGCGGCAGTAGGAGCGGGCCCAGGAGCGACAACCGACCCATCGGCAACGGAAGCTAAATGAGCCGTGCGTTCAAGCAGGGTTTGCAACGCCACAGCGAACTGACCCAACAGGTGATCCTGCTGAATAAGTCTGGCAACCAGCGTAGGTAGCGAGGATGGCCCTGTACCGTCAGAATTCATGGCTTGGTCCTAATGTCATGGAACCATGAATCAGACGTACAACAAGAGATAAGTGGAAATAAGAAGGCTTTATTGAAAATCAAGCTGTAAGGCAAAAGTCCAAACGGATGGCTAAACCGAAGCAGGGTCTTGCGAAGCCAGAGGTCAGGAACCAGAAGGGTAGTCAGACGAAGCCTGGATCGGGAACCAGCAGGGTAGTCAGATGAAGTCTGGATCAGGAACCAGCAGGGTAGTCAGACGAAGCCAGGATCAGGAACCAGAAGCAGCAGCAGCAGTCTTAGAAGCATGTGAACACAGGAGGACCAAGCAAGGAACTGAAGCCACAGACCTCCTATATATATGAGCTAGGCATCCAGCTCCTCCCAGTGGGAAGGAGAAGCCGCAGGGTGGGAGGCTATAAGAAACCCAGAAACCAAGATGGCCGCCAGCACATGTCAAACGAAGGAGAACAGCAAGAAGGTAAGACCATGACACTCGTATACCACTAATCTCATTTTGGAAAAGTCAGTTTTTCTAAAATCTAAAACTTTTGTTTTTGTGTGGTGTGACTCAATCACTGTACTTATAGTAAACCACACTGACTGGTGATCACTAGATCCAAAGCTTTCTGCTACAGTAATATCAGATACCAAATTCCTATTTGTAAATACTAAATCTAAAATAGCGTCTTTCCGGGTTGGCTCCTCAACTACTTGCTGTAGAGATAATCCCAGAAGGGAATTTAGAATATCTGTACTCCTGGCAGAACTAGCTATTTTGGTTTTCCAGTTTACATCAGAAAGATTAAAGTCTCCCATAATGATAACTTCCCCTTTCAATGTCATTTTAGCTATTTCCTCAACTAGTAGATCATCTAATTCTCTGATTTGGCTAGGTGGTCTATATATCACACCAACACAAGTTACCTTATGATTATCAAGCTGCAAGGTAACCCAAACTGACTCTAAATTGGTCTCGCTAACTTGTATTAAATTAGATTTTATGCTATCTTTCACATACAGGGCCACCCCTCCCCCTTTCTTGCCTTCTCTGTCTTTCCTATATAATGAGAACCCTGGTATTGTTATATCCCAGTCATTACTCCCATTGAACCATGTCTCAGTAACAGCCACTACATCTATATTCTCAGATGCCATTATAGACTCAAGTTCATTGATCTTATTCCCTAAACTGCAAGCATTTGTAGACAAGACTCTGAGCTCATTTCTTAACCTATGTGCTACTGGCATCTTCTGGCATTGTTCCGGGGGCAGTCGGACTGCTGGATTATCACCCTTTTGCCCCCCTTTCCTAGTTTAAAATCTCTTTAGTAAATACTTTGAACTGTTCACTGAGGACATTCGTTCCCTTGAACGAAAGATGCAAACCATCTTTCTTGTACAGTTCTTTTCCATTCCAATGAGAGCTAGCATGAGACATAAAGCCAAACCCCCGTTTCAGACACCATTCACCAAGCCATACATTGAATTCCTTAATGCGCATCTTTCTGTTATGCTGAAGGTTATGCACAGGCAAAACTGCAGAGAATGAAACAGTTGATGCAATCTCCAGCTTTGATATGCATTGTCAAATGTGGGACCTTATATAGACAGGGCTGTGCCTTTCCAAATTAATGTCCAATCAACAGCATTTACCACAACTGTACTTCAATCAAGGAGTAGAAACATCTAAAAGATGATCAAGAGAAATGGGAGGCCCCCAGAGTTAAATTTCAATAGCAAAGGGTCTGAATATGTACAGTACAGACCAAAAGTTTGGACACACCTTCTCATTCAAAGAGTTTTCTTTATTTTCATGACTATAAAAATGTAGATTCACACTGAAGGCATCAAAACTATGAATTAACACATGTGGAATTATATACATAACAAAAAAGTGTGAAACAACTAAAAATGTCATAATCTAGGTTCTTCAAAGTAGCCACCTTTTGCTTTGATTACTGCTTTTCACACTCTTGGCATTCTCTTGATGAGCTTCAAGAGGTAGTCCCCTGAAATGGTCTTCCAACAGTCTTGAAGGAGTTCCCAGAGATGCTTAGCACTTGTTGGCCCTTTTGCCTTCACTCTGCAGTCCAGCTCACCCCAAACCATCTCGATTGGGTTCAGGTCCGGTGACTGTGGAGGCCAGGTCATCTGGCGCAGCACCCCATCACCCTCCTTCATGGTCAAATACCCCTTACACAGCCTGGAGGTGTGCTTGGGGTAATTGTCCTGTTGAAAAATGAATGATGGTCCAACTAAACGCAAACCGGATGGAATAGCATGCCGCTGCAAGATGCTGTGGTAGCCATGCTGGTTCAGTACGCCTTCAATTTTGAATAAATCCCCAACAGTGTCACCAGCAAAGCACCCCCACACCATCACACCTCCTCCTCCATGCTTCACGGTGGGAACCAGGCATGTAGAGTCCATCCGTTCACCTTTTCTGCGTCGCACAAAGACACAGTGGTTGGAACCAAAGATCTCAAATTTGGACTCATCAGACCAAAGCACAGATTTCCACTGGTCTAATGTCCATTCCTTGTGTTCTTTAGCCCAAACAAGTCTCTTCTGCTTGTTGCCTGTCCTTAGCAGTGGTTCCCTAGCAGATATTCTACCAGGAAGGCCTGATTCACACAGTCTCCTCTTAACAGTTGTTCTAGAGATGTGTCTGCTGCTAGAACTCTGTGTGGCATTGACCTGGTCTCTAATCTGAGCTGCTGTTAACCTGCGATTTCTGAGGCTGGTGACTCGGATGAACTTATCCTCTGCAGCAGAGGTGATTCTTGGTCTTCCTTTCCTGGGGCGGTCCGCATGTGAGACAGTTTCTTTGTAGCGCTTGATGGTTTTTGTGACTGCACTTGGGGACACTTTCAAAGTTTTCTCAATTTTTCGGACTGACTGACCTTCATTTCTTAAAGTAATGATGGGCACTCGTTTTTCTTTACTTAAAATTTATATTATGGCAAGAAAAAAGCAGCTAACAGTCTATTCAGTAGGACTATCATCTGTGTATCCACCTGACTTCTCCACAACACAACTGATGGTCCCAACCCCATTTATAAGGAAAGAAATCCCACTTATTAAACCTGACAGGGCACACCTATGACGTGAAAACCATTTCAGGTGACTACCTCTTGAAGCTCATCAAGAGAATGCCAAGAGTGTGCAAAGCAGTAATCAAAGCAAAAGGTGGCTACTTTGAAGAACCTAGAATATTACATATTTTCAGTTGTTTCACACTTTTTTGTTATGTATGCAATTCCACATGTGTTAATTCATAGTTTTGATGCCTTCAGTGTGAATCTACAATTTTCATAGTCATGAAAATAAAGAAAACTCTTTGAATGAGAAGGTGTGTCCAAACTTTTGGTCTGTACTGTATGTCCATGCAAAATGTTTGTTTTTCCTTTTTAATAAATTTGCATTTGATGGGGAAAACATGTTTGTTTGTTTGTTTGTTTGGTTTTTTTAAATTTTAGCACAAGGCGCAACATAATAAAATGTGAAGAACTGTAAAGGGTCTTAAGACGTTCTCAATGCATTGTAAGTACATTTTAATCTACAATAGAAAGATAATCTCTAGAACAAATAATTTTTTTCTCAGCTTCGCTTCAGAACTGCTGTATGTCTCAATGAGTTTTATTGCCACCAACTGGTATATTCTGATATAACAGGTATAATTACTACAATTTGTAATAGAAATAGATGCACATCTACTTGCAGTTTGGGGGAGCTGATAGATAGGGAGTCTGATCACACTATCAGAAATCTAAAATTTCCTGACTTGTCTGTTATAGTAAATACTCGCAAGCCCACAAGAAATAACTATTCCAGAGAACCTTTTCTTAGAACTGCGCATTGTGTCATTTGTCTGTTATTCATCTGGAAACATATTTATAAATTGACAACTAGATGTTACCATTCACTTCTCAACAGTGTATCCCTATACAATCTAATCTGTGTTCAATCACTGAAACAGAAACAAAGATAATCCTTCACAAAGGTAGAAATTGGTGGAAAGTGGGTATTCTTAACTATAACACAGACTAGACCGCTAGTGTGTTGGCATTAAGGGAATTTTAGGAGGGCAGATGTTCCAGACAATCAAAAGGCAGACTGATTCTACGACTTACTACAAAAAGTATTGGAATGTATTGCATCATTGATCAGAAGATCACTTTTCAAGTCCCATATGAGACAAAAAAGTTTTTTTTTTTAAATTTAAAGGTTTAAAAATATTAAATAAAAATGCCATTATCACCAAGTATCAGGACGTCTCATAAACAGTGGAATGGAATATATATAGGTTTATAGGGGGATATTAATGTGAAATATTGTACTTTCGATATTCTTTTGTATACTAGAATACCGTGCTTTGGCATGGGGTTGTTACTGTCATTTTTGTATGTTATAAAAACTCAATAAAATGATCTAATGTAAAAACTAAACTGTAGTTTTTGTAGCATCACCATTCACTTCCAGGGTGACAATATACTGTAGGTGGCACTAGAGAGATGGTTTTCTTCTTTCTAGAGGAGATCTATCTTGCATACCTTTTATGATGAAGCATTGCCTAAAGGCTCCTTACCTGCAGGATATCCACAAGTAGAATCAGTGCCTTCTGTGAGAAATGTCTGTGACAAATCTGTCACTTGCTACCATCTTGATGTATGGAGATAAGGAAATGGCCAGTCATCAGACACTACATTATCACCAGGGTAGACTATCAAGTCAAAGTAAAAAATACAAAGCCATGATATAAGCCTGTACTAAAAATTATATTGCCTTCTTCAAAGCAATAATCTGTTATTCTAGAACAACAGAATAGACAGCTTATTTACAATATGGCTACCATAGAACACCATGTACCGCAATCTCTAGGTTCAACAAAGTAGCTTTATAGTGGTCAGGGCTCTCTTTTTCTAATACAGAGCTCAAAATCTATTAAATGGTCACTAACTTTTCCCAAAATGTTTGTTATGTCCTAGAGACATATCAAAACTTTAAATCGGTGTCAGTCTGAGTGCTCACACACCCACACCAATCCCTGGAATGAGGGGAGAGAAGAAGTCTATGCGCCAGGCTCGATTCCATCCTCAGCAGCAAGGAGAGAGAGCGTGGTGTCCAATTGCTTCTCTCCCCTCATTCTAGAGATCGGTGGGGATCTTTGTAATCAGACCCACACCAATCAAAGCTTTTGTTATGTCTCTGACATAAATGTTTTTGTGAAAAATTTGTGACTCTTTGAATGATAAAACTTAAGCTTTCTTAATCAACCACTAGATGGAGCTAGATTTTAAAACCCCTTAAAGGGGTTGTCAGGGTTCTAGATATTGATGACCTATCCTTAAAAAGGTCATAAATATCTGATTGGTAGAGGTCTGATACAAGTACCACCATCTATCAGCTTTGCAGCAGATATCAACATTGTAAATAACACAATGGATAGAGCTGGAAGCACAGCTCCATCCACTATGTAGTGGCCATGGTGGTTTACTACAGCTGAGCTCCCATATAAATGAATGAAGACTGAGCTGCAGTAACCCAGCATGGTCACTACATAGTGAATGGAGCTGTGCTTCCAGCTCGATCCACTGTGTTATTTCCGGCACCAATGGCTGCTGAGAACTTTTGCCGGTTGTTGGCCCCCAGCGATATGATATTAATGACCTATCTTAAAGACAGATCATCGATATCTAGAACCCTTACAACTCTTTTGAGAATGTGGCCTTTTTTGGCCTTAATTTAATTTTACCTTTTCACAGTCACATTTAAAAAAAACATAACTTTTAAATCTTTTTGTGTAATGACATATTTTCAATGGCACCATTTTGTGGTGCTTCTTACTTTAAATTTTATTAACTCTTCTAGGAGGATGATAAAAACAAAACCTTAAATCCGGCATCATTTACTTTTTAAACATTGTGCCATTCCATCGATGGCACAAATAATGTTACCTTGTACTGACCAGTATAATTATGGGAATATCAAATTTATATACACAATTGGCTTTTTGAATGATACATGATCTCACACTCAAGTTTATATGTTTTACATGTTTTGCTACTTTTGCACAATAAAAACGATGTGCACATATTTTATTTTTTATTTTTCTATCGAAGGACCTGTTAGAAGGGTTTACTTTTTGCGGGACGAGCTGTCACTTTTATTGCTACTACTCTGAGGGTTTATATGAATTTATGATCACGTTTTATTCCATTCTTTTAACCACTTCAGCCCCCCTAGCTTAAACACCCTTAATGACCAGACCACTTTTTACAATTCTGCACTACACTACTTTCACCGTTTATTGCTCGGTCATGCAACTTACCACAATTCTGCACTACACTACTTTCACAGTTTATTGCTCGGTCATGCAACTTACCACCCAAATGAATTTTACCTCCTTTTCTTCTCACTAATAGAGCTTTCATTTGGTGGTATTTCATTGCTGCTGACATTTTTACATTTTTTGTTATTAATCGAAATTTAATGAAATTTTTGCAAAAAAAGGAAATTTTTCAATTTCAGTTGTAAAATTTTTTTCAAAAAAATGACATCTATATATAAATGTTTCCCTAAATGTATTGTTTTACAGGTCTTTGCTAAAAAAAAAAATGTTTGGGTAAAAAAAAAAAAAAAATGGTTTGGGTAAAAAAAATAAAAATGGTTTGGGTAAAAAATAAAAATGGTTTGGGTAAAAGTTATAGCGTTTACAAACTATGGTACAAAAATGTGAATTTCCGCTTTTTGAAGCAGCTCTCAATTTTTGAGCTCCTGTCATGTTTCCTGAGGTTCTACAATGCCCAGACAGTAGAAAACCCCCACAAATAACCCCATTTCGGAAAGTAGACACCCCAAGGTATTCACTGATGGGCATAGTGAGCTCATAGAACTTTTTATTTTTTGTCACAAGTTAGCGGAAAATGATGAATTGTTTTTTTTTTCCTTACAAAGTCTCATATTCCACTAACTTGTGACAAAAAATAAAATGGGGTCACTTGTGGGGTAGTTCTACTGCCCTGGCATTTTAGGGGCCCAAATGCGTGCAAAGTAGTTTGAAATCAAAATCTGTAAAAAATGGCCGGTGAAATCCGAAAGGTGCTCTTTGGAATGTGGGCCCCTTTGCCCACCTAGGCTGCAAAAAAGTGTCACACATGTGGTATCGCCGTACTCAGGAGAAGTTGGGGAATGTGTTATACCCATGCTTGGTGAGATAAATATCTTGGTCAAATGCCAACTTTGTATAAAAACACACACGGACCTCTGAATGGAGCCTTACAGGGGGGTTATCAATGCCAGGGGGGTGCTCAATGACAAGGGGTGATCAGGGAGTGTATATGGGGTGATCACCCCCCTGTAAGGCTCCATTCAGACGTCCGTATGTGTTTTGCGGATCCGATCCATGGATGCGTGGATCCGCAAAACACATACGAACCTCTGAATGGAGCCTTTAAGGGCGGTGATCAATGACAGGGGGGTGATCAGGGAGTGTATATGGGGTGATCACCCCCCTGTCATTGATCAGCCCCCTGTAAGGCTCCATTCAGACGTCCGTATGTGTTTTGCGGATCCAATCCATGGATGCATGGATCCGCAAAACACATACGGACCTCTGAATGGAGCCTTGCAGGGGGGTGCTCAATGACAGGGGGTGATCAGGGAGTGTATATGGGGTGATCAGGGGTTCATAAGGGGTTAATAAGTGATGGGGGGTGTAGTGTAGTGTAGTGGTGGTTGGTGCTACTTTACAGAGCTACCTGTGTCCTCTGGTGGTCGATCCCAGCAAAAGGGACCACCAGAGGACCAGGTAGCAGGTATATTAGACGCTGTTATCAAAACAGCAACTAATATACCTGTTAGGGGTTAAAAAAAAAGATCGCCGCTGGCAGGCTGTAGATCCTGTCTCTTACCTTCCGATCCTGTGAACGCGCGCACCTGTATGCACGGATGCGTCCAGGAGGAATGATTCGACCGCCTCCCGGACGCATCCGTGCGTTATGCAGTCCGGAGGCGGTTAAAGGCAGGCCACCAAGAAAACAGCCTTCTGGCATTTTCAGTTTTTTTTTTCACGGTGTGGGATAAATAATGACTTTAGTTTCCACTTTAAAAGATGCGCTTTTTACCCCCAAAATGCGCCTTATAAAGCGAATACAGCAGTATTACATGGTCGGCACATCTCAGGCCGTGCTGTGCTGCATAGGTATAGCGGCCTGTGATGTACCAGTGACATGTAAACAGGGACGCTATTAGGGTAGTAGCAGGGCCTGGCGCAGCCACCGAACTTCATTAAGCCGGGCCCAGGTAAGAGCAGCCATCACATATAAAGTGTATGCAGCAGTCCTTAGCAGTGCTGCTTTGATGAACTAGCAGTAATCACTGTCTATAAGCAGTACTCACCATGCACGCAGCGGGCAGGCCACTCAGTCACGTTCATTAATGAAGTGGACGGGGCCGGAGCGTGACTCAGTGACACGCACTGCTGGCCTGCCCGCTGAGTGCATGGTGAGCAGGGGTCGAGTGGAGGGGGAACGCATGGGAACGGCGTTCCTGCACTTTCAGCCTCAAGCCAGGAGAACACGGCTGAATCAGATTCACAGGGGGAGACGGAGCGCACTGTGCAGGGCAGGTTAAGGGAGGAGGGGCGGCTTAAGTTGAGAGGAAGCTGTCTGTGCGGTGCCGCTGCCTGCGACTCCTCTCATGGCGCCCCGCCCCCTAATGACATCATCTCCTTCACTACAAGATCATTTAGAATGTCTTTTAGAAAAGTTTGTCCTGGGATTCGAACTCACGACCTCTACACATCAGAGGAAGGCATTTACCCTCACAGCCATGAAAGCCGTCTAGGTAAATGCTTAAAAAAAAAAATATAAGACTTCTAATTATACCTAGTGTACTGATATCTAGTGTACAACCATACACATGACAGCTGCCCACTGTGTATGGATGTAGCAGAGCTGGGTGTGTTGGGGCAGCTGTCATGTGTATGGTTGTACACTAGGTATCAGTACACTAGGTATAAGTAGAAGTCTTATTTTTTTTTTTTTAAACAGCTACCTTGACAGCTTTTATGGCTGTGAGGGTAAATGCCTTGCCTCTGATGTGTAGAGGTCATGAGTTCGAATCCCAGGACAAACTTTTCTAAAAGTGTTTTTTTTTTTTTATAAGACTTCTACTGATACCTAGTTTACTGATACCAAGTGTACAACCATACACATGACAGCTGCCCACTGTGTATGGATGTAGCAGGGCTGGGTGTGTTGGGGCAGCTGTCATGTGTATGGTTGTACACTAGGTATCAGTACACTAGGTATAAGTAGAAGTCTTAGTTTTATTTTTTTAAGCAACTACCTCAACAGCTTTTATGGCTGTGAGGGTAAATGCCTTGCCTGTAATGTGTAGAGGTCATGAGTTCGAATCCCAGGACAAACTAAAAGTGTTTTTTTTTCTTTTTCTGATACTTCTACTGATACCTTGTGTACTGATACCTAGTGTACAACCATACACATGACAGCTGCCCCAACACACCCAGCTCTGCTACATCCATACACAGTGGGCAAAGTTACCTACAGTAGAAGTCTTATATATATATTTTTTTTAAGTAGCAAGCTAGACAGCTTTCATAGCTGTGAGGGCATATGCCTTGCTTCTGCTGTGTAGAGGTCATGAGATCGAATCCCAGGACAAACTTTTCTAAAAGTGCTATTTTTTTAATTTATTTTTTAGTCCGCAGCGACACAAATTACAGCATGCTAGATTTTCTGTGCTTTTTTATTTTTTGGAGGGGGGGGGGGGGGGGGGGTTGCAGTGGATCTTGGGTGAGTTCCCACACTTTTTTTCCCAGGACTTGACCCCTGATGGTGAGTACTGCTTACAGATAAGTGATTACTGCAAGTTTAGCAAAGCAGCACTGCTAGGGGCTGCTGCATACACGTGTGATGGCAGCTATGACTAGGGCCCAATGTTATGGGGTTAGATCCCCCCATAACACTGTCCTCCACAGATTCCCTTATAAGTGTCCTCCACAGATCCCCCTAACACTGTCCTCCACAGATCCCCCTAACACTGTCCTCCACAGATTCCCCTATAAGTGTCCTCCACAGATCCCCCTAACACTGTCCTCCACAGATCCCCCTAACACTGTCCTCCACAGATCCCCCTATAAGTCCCCTCCACAGATCCCCTATAAGTGTCCTTCACAATTCCCCATAACAGTTTCCTCCACAGATCCCCATCACAGTGTCCTCCACACATCCCCATCACAGTGTCCTCCACACATCCCCATCACAGTGTCCTCCACACATCCCCATCACAGTGTCCTCCACAGATCCCCATCACAGTGTCCTCCACAGATCCCCATCACAGTGTCCTCCACAGATCCCCATCACAGTGTCCTCCACAGATCCCCATCACAGTGTCCTCCACAGATCCCCATCACAGTGCCCTCCACAGATCCCCATCACAGTGCCCTCCACAGATCCCCATCACAGTGCCCTCCACAGATCCCCATCACAGTGCCCTCCACAGATCCCCATCACAGTGCCCTCCACAGATCCCCATCACAGTGTCCTCCACAGATCCCCATCACAGTGTCCTCCACAGATCCCCATCAGTGTCCTCCACAGATCCCCATCACAGTGTCTTCCACAGATCCCCCCATAACACTGTCCTCCACAGATCCCCCCTATAACACTGTCCTCCACAGATTCCTATAAGTGTCCTCCAGATCCCACTGTAAGTGTCCTCCGCAGATCACCCAGTAAGTGTCCTCCACAGATCCCCATCACAGTGTCCTCCACGGATCCCCATAACAATGTCTTCCACAGATCCCCCTATAACACTGTCCTCCACAGATCCCCCTATAACACTGTCCTCCACAGATTCCTATAAGTGTCCTCCACAGAATTCCCTATAAGTGTCCTCCAGATCCCCCTGTAAGTGTCCTCCACAGATCACCCTGTAAGTGTCCTCCACAGATTCCCATAACAGTGTCCTCTACAGATCCCCCATAACAATGCACCATCCACAGACCCCCCCAATTAGTTCAAAACCCACCAAAAGCACACCATTTAGTTCAAAATATTTTCTTTTCTTAATTTTCTCCTAAAAAACCTAAGTGCGTCTTATCATCAGGTGCGTCTTAAATCTACAGTTCAAGTCGCTAGAAATGCGACAAAAACCAATTATGTATAGTCTTTTATTGAATTTTGTTTTCAAATGGGAAAATAATGTTTTTGCATTTTTTTTAACCTCTCAATGAATTTTTGGGGAGGACTTGTGATCATTGATAAATTCACTTTATATTGTTGAAAGCCACCCTATCAAGCCCTGCTTCTGGCAGAACCTAATAGGTCTACAAACATGGCATCCATGACAACCCATCAGCACCCCATGATTGTGCTCCAAGTGGCCGATGTGGGTGCCACAAGGGTTACATGACTGGGAAAGGAGTTCTCTCGTACCTGGCATTTTCAGCAGGGTGTCACTCATATGTAACACCCACTGTAGAGAGTGCAGGCTCAGCTTCTGAGCCCATGCCATCACTGAGCCATACATGTCCAGCAAGTTTCCCAAATAGCCAGCCTGCTTCACCAGTTCAATGCATAAATGGTATGTAGTAAGCTCACCCCTGGTAGCTGTGTCTGTACATTTGTAAATCAAGAAGGTGTTTTAGAGAGCATTCACAATCCTTAGATTCAGGAGCTAAGCTAAAAAAAGGAGATCATTGGTTGACTTGGGTGACTAGACATGCGTGTCCCCAGATGTCATGTCTCATACATGACCTTTAATAATGAAAGTTTTATAGTTTCTTATACAGCAGATACTATAATTATCTAGTAGAGAGAATAGCTATCAATGTGATTTATTCTTTTGCAAGTGACCTTTATTTAATTACAACACAAATCTTGGCAGTTCCAGATAAAGTTTCTGATATTTTTCCACTGTGATGATTGTTTTGCATCTTGAAATATTTAAGAAGTTGTTACAACAGGTTCAAAACTTGGCAGATTTTCATTGGGAGGATGCCGCATGCAAATAATAGGCTTTAGTTAAAATAGAAAAGATTTATTGTTTGGTTTTTATTCTGTCACCCATTTTAAGATTTTTTTAATACAAATTATGAGTTAGAAATTTTTATTGGTATTAAAACACAGCAATGTATAATCTCAAAATGTAACTGTTAAAGGGATTATGCCATTAGGATCAACCCTGTCCACATGCCCTATTCTGAATGTCCCAAGCAGGGAACTGCCCCTTTATTAAATGGAGCCTCTAAACAACATATACTAGGGCGATCCATGTGCATTGCTGCTCATCACATAATACTATAGTGGCTGCTGCAGAGGAACTGCCTGGCTGTCTGCAACAAGTGCCATGGCTGCAAAGAATATAGCTATGCTGTTTATTAATCAAGAAAAACAGGCTTTAGTGTTATAAACCTGGGCTATGAGGGCTGTTGCGGCAGAGAATGCCGGGAATCTGCGTTTTTTGTTGTCCGGCCTATTCTCTGCATATTTGCTGGGTAGCAGCCAGATCTCAGCTTGACCGCTTTATAGTCAATGGAGTCCAGTGGCCAGGCAGAAGTATCCAGCAATGCCAGACCCAGAGAACAGCCTGCTGGAGAGGCCTCTCGCAGAAACTAGCCATATATGTGGGTCAATTTTCTCAATTAGATATAAATTAGTAAATACAACCCCATTTTCATAAAAATTGGGACACTGTGTAAAATGTAAATAAAAACAGAATACAATGCAAATCTCATAGACTCATTATTCACAATAGATCATGGAACACATCAGATGTTGAAAGAGAGACATTTTACCATTTCATGAAAATAATTCATTTAGAACATGATGGCAGCTACGCATCTCAAAAAAGCTGGCACAGGGTCATGTCTACCATTGTGTAGCACCCCCTCTTTTTTTAACAACAGTCTGTAAACGTTTTTAAACTTTTGGAAGAGGAATGCTGTCCCATTCTTGTCTGATGTAAGATTCTAGCAGCACAACAGTCCTGGGTCTTCTTTGCCAGATTTTTTTGTTTCATGATACGCCAAATGTTTTCTATTGGTGAAAGGTCTGGACTGCAGGCAGGCCAGTTCAACACTTGGACTCTTCTTCTGCAAAGCCATGTTGTTGTGAAGGATGTAATGTGGTTTAGCATTGTCTTTCTGAAATATGCAAGGCCTTCCCTCATAGACACAATATCTGGATGGGGGCATATGTTGCTCTAAAACCTCTATGCACTGTTCAGAATTGAGAATGCCTCTCCTGATGTGTAAGCTGCCCCTCAATAGGCATTAATGCAAGCCCACACCATCAGAGATGCAGAATTCTGAACTGTGCACCGATAACAAGTAGTGATGAGATATTCGATTTTGCGATATTTCGCGAATATTCGATCAAATATTCATCTTATATTTGTCGAAATCGAAAATTCGTCATTATTCTATTTATCGCGAATAATATGTGATTTAATTATTCGCGTATTGCGATTTTCTTTTAACTGTATAAGGCAACTTTCCTATTGGTTGGCTATGGCTATGGTTAGTATGTGTATTTTACGAATATTCGCTATATTGCTATAACTTCGTTTTTTAGAATATTCTGAATATTCATAAAAACTAAATTATAGCAATATAGTGAATATTTGTAAAATACACATATAGACTGTAATTTAGCTAATGTAGTACTATAATCTTTTTTTTTCTAGTAACATTTTTTTTGTCTCTTCTGAACTTAAAAAAAATACTATAGCACTATATTAGCTAAATTGCAGTTTATATGTGGATTTTACGAATATTCGCTATATTGCTATAACTTAGTTTTTTTAGAATATTCGTCATTTTCTAAATTAGAATATGACGAATATACTGAAAAACAAACTTACAGCAATATAGCGAATATTCATAAAATACACATATAAACTGCGATTTAGCTAATATAGTGCTAATATAGTATAGTGTAAGTTCAGAAGAGACAAAAAAAATTAGACTATAAAAAAAGATTATAGCACTATATTAGCTAAATTACAGTCTATATGTGTATTTTACGAATATTCGCTATATTTCTATAATTTAGTTTTTTTGAATATGACGAATATTCTAAAAAACGAAGTAATAGCAATATAGGGAATATATTTGTTATTTAGACTATTCGTCGTTTTTCTTTCCAATGTCGTTCATATACTCCTCCCCGACAAGTGTCCCCGTCACCAAGGGAACGCCTGTGGGTTAGAATATACCATCAGATCTGAGTTTTCACGATCTCAGGAAAAACTGAAATCCGATGGTATTTTCTAACCCACAGGCGTACCCATGGTGACGGGGACGCTTGTCGGGGTGGAGTATGCAAACAACTATATATATATTAGTTTTTTAGAATATTCATCATTTTTCTTTCCATATGAAAACATGATTCCTTCCTGCTTAAGTTGCTCGTGGCCCAATGTCTTATTGACCCACAAGAAAGAAGCAGGGAGGAATCATGTTTTCAGATGTTAAAAAATTATGAATATTCGATATAGCAAATATCTAGCACTATATTCGTAACATTCACGAATTAGCGAAGTTGTGATATTCGCGATTAATATTCGCTATTCGAATATTCGCGCTCAACACTAATAACAAACTGGATGGTCACGAGCATCCAATATTGACCATCGGCAGTGTCTCTAGATTCTCTGACTCTTCTGGGGATACTGTAGATGGTGGGATATTCAAAAGCTTCACAATTTTTTTGTTGAGGAACATTTTCGGAATCTGTTCCACAAATTTTAGAAGCAGTACTTCACAAATTGGTGAACCTCTGCCCATCTTTGCTTCTGAGAGCCTCTGCCTCACTAACATTCTACCCAGGCATGTGACTTAGTTGCAAATTGCTATTACAGCATTTTTTTTTTTTTTTTTAAGTACCGCTGACTTTTCCTTTTGTTGCCCCTGTCCCAACTTATTTTGAGTTGCCGTCATGAAGTTCTAAATGAAAACATTTTTTTATTAAATGGTAAAATGTCTATTTGCATTTGACACAGCGTTACAACTTTTGGAGTTGGGGGTTGTAATATGTATTGCCAAGATAGGTTTTATGCTGCACTATAAACCAGGTAGCCTGACTTAAAGGGAACCTGTCATTAACTTTGCTGCTGTTAGTATGGACAGCATATAAAGTAGAGACAGGTGAGTTGATTTCAGAGGTCTGTCATTTAAAAGTTAAAAGTAAGTGGTTGCCGAGAACCAACATCACAATTATTGCAGACTGGGCCTGGAAAAGAGTCCTGGCCACCTGAGAAGAGTCCTGGTTATTCATGAAGTCCTGCTCTCCTGCCCACCTGCTGATGACTGACAGTCTTCTACCTAGTTTTCTCTCTTTCTCTCTAGGATAGAACTGCCAATCATCAGCAGATGGGTGAGAGAGCAGGAGATTATAATAACCATGACTCTTCTCAGGTAGATTTGACTCTTTTCAAGGCCTGGGCTGCAATGATTATGATGCTGGTTCTCAGCAACCACTTACATTGGGTTCACACCTGAGCGTTTTACAGCGCGTTCCTACCCGCTGTAAAACGCTCAACAAGGAGAAACCAATGCTTCCCTATGGGAATGGTTCACACTTGGGCGTTTTACAGCGCGTACGATCGCGCTGTAAAATGCCCGACGCCCCAAGTAGTACATGAGCTTCTCTGGGGCGTTTTGTCGCGCGCTCCCGTACATAGACTTTCGGGAACGCGCGACAATGGGCGTTCGCTTGTCTCTGTATGCGCGATTGTAAACGCCGGTACAATCGCGCATACAGAGCGCTCCTTTCAGAACGCTCAGGTGTGAACCCAGGGTTACTGTTAGCTGATAAGTTTCTGTCACTATTTTATGCTGCCTGCAGTGAGGTTAGCATAAAGTTGATGGCAGGTTCCCTTTAAGGAGACTTTGTTCAATTCCATTTATACCTAGGCGGTTCACCAATACACATGCTAAACATGCCTTATTACCATAAATATAGTTTATCCAGGGTTCAAAGGATACTTCACAGGGACAATGCTCCATGTCATGGATCATGACACCACAGAATGACTCTTAGCTGTGGAGTACACCAAAATTTTTCGATATATACCAAAAACGTATACAGAAGCTTCAATGTTGTGGAGCCACGAACTGCCATTAACCACTTCATGTGTTGCCTTGTGTGGATCTATACTCATGTCCTACCATTTACAGATAATGGGCAGCCAGGAACATGAGGGGAAACCACTAAGGCTACAATAATACAACCGCATGCATCCGTCATTAACGGATCCGGTTGTATTATGTCTTCTATAGCCATGACGGATCTGTCTTGAACACAATTGAAAGTCAACGGCTCTGTCCCCATTGACTTACATTGTGTGCCAGGACGGATTCGTTTGGCTCCGCTTCGTCAGGCGGACAGCATAATACTGCAAGCAGTGTTTTGTTGTCCGCCTCCAGAGTGGAATGGAGACTGAACGGAGACAAACTGATGCATTCTGAGCGGATCCTTATCCATTCAGAATGCATCAGGGCAAAACGGATCCGTTTTGGACCTCTTGTGAGAGCCCTGAACGGATCTCACAAACGGAAAGCCAATACGCCAGTGTGAAAGTAGACTTAGTTATAACCTAAAACATATATAAATTGTGTGTTGTGAATGTTGTGTCTTGCTTTTAGTACTTTATTCTGATTTAATGTTTTATATACATCATTTATACCTTTTATAGCACCAGTGTGTACTACAGTATATGATTTTCACAAACAATGACAATTCCAGGGAAATACAGGAAATCTATTTTAGACTGGAATGCCTGGATCCTGTGTCCGATTTCATTTTGATTACAGTGTGTCACCGCTCCAGGATATGGTTGCAGAATGCCAGTGCTGTATATTATGCATTACATAAACTTATGATATGGTCCTCTCTGTAAGAATACAAAGAAAAGGCAAACCGCAATCTAGTGACATCACAGTGAATACATCATATGAGTCTACTATACTATTACTAAATATGACATCGCTAGAAAACAATAATATCACTAATAATACATTCTATGAGCTCACTAAGAATCAGGGACATCCCTAGAAACCAATAATATCACTAAGAATACATTCTATGCAGGGCCGGTTTTAGACAAAATGTGGCCCTGGCTAAAATCTAAAGTGGGGCCCCAAATCTTCTAATAATGTACTAACAACACAGTTACATTCTGTTGATTCTGGCCTTCCCTCACTGATTTACACCCCGTAAAGCTCCTCACACAGTTCTTCACCCTCATAGCCCCCAGAATACGCCACATGCCCCCCCCCCCCCACAGCTATGAGTTCCCCTCACTCACGGCATCTGCGAGTGTTAAAAACCAGAAGCGCCAAAAATCCTGAACACTTGCCGCAAGGCCGGATCCGGAATTAATGCCCATTGGAAGGCATTAATCCTTAAGCTAAACGTCGTTTCGGCGCATTGCCGGATCCGACGTTTAGCTTTTTCTGAATGGTTACCATGGCTGTCAGGATGCTAAAGTCCTGGCAGCCATGGTAAAGTGTAGTGGGGAGCGGGGGAGCAGTATACTTACCGTCCGTGCGGCTCCCGGGGCGCTCCAGAGTGACGTCAGGACGCCCTACGCGCATGGATGACGTGATCGCATGGACACGTCATCCATGCGCATGGGGCGCTCTGACGTCATTCTGGAGCGTCCCGGGAGCCGCGCGGACGGTAAGTATACCGCTCCCCACTACTACTATGGCAACCAGGACTTTAATAGCGTCCTGGCTGCCATAGTAACACTGAACGCATTTTGAAGACTGATCCGTCTTCAAATGCTTTCAGTTCACTTGCGTGTTGCGTTTTTCCGGATCCGGCGTGTAATTCCGGCAAATGGAGTACACGACGGATCCGGACAACGCAAGTGTGAAAGAGGCCTAACTGACATTTTTTATCGTAACAACCAACAATTTATACAGGAAAATCATGACGATTAACAAGGTTGCCCAAACTTTCGCATCCCACTGTAAGTAGATCAAGTTCAACTAAGGGATAAGTGGGGAGACTCAGATTTCTACACATTGTTTACTTTTAAGAATTCATCTAAACTCTTTTTTTAACACTGTCCACTGTTCCTGCTGTGACCACGTGAGGAAGTCTATTCCACAGATTCACAGTTCTTACAGTAAAGAAGCTTTGACTGAACTTTTTCTTCTCTAGTCAGTCAGAGGCAGTGTCCCCCTTGTCTTTTGAGGGCGTATTACATGGAACAAGCATCCCTTGCAATATCAGCCTCTACAGAGGTCATATAGTCCATATACAAGTAATCAGCCCTGGTTATCTCAATAAGTTAGGGCTATGGAAATCATTTCACCCCTGCCAATAATGTCAATCCTGGACTGGTAACTGCAGTCATTTTACTACCTGAGTGAGTTTCTCACTGACTTACTTACTCAGTCACCAGGCAGGGCTGAAGGGCAGAAGTCAACTTTGAGGAAAGGTGGACCAGGGGGAATCACGTGCTTTGTAAGTTATAAAAAATCTATTACAGTATTCAATCAATTTACAGTATTTAAAGGGGCCAGGACAAGCAGCCCACTGAGTTGTCCAGCCGGCCAACCTGACCCACTGGGAATCTATCCGATAGGGTAGATTGTCAGTCCAGGCCTCTATCACTTAGAATACATCCTATCAGCTCACTAGGAACGTGACATGGTTTAAAATACAACCTACGAATTCCCTAAAAACCAGTACCAAAAATGAAAGTATATCATACGTGCCGACTAGAAAACGGTGACATCATGGCAACTATACAAACTATGAGCTCTCTAGGAACCACTAACATAATAAAAGGCATTTTCCTGCCCTGTCAAGTTATCCACTATCCAGGAGATAGGGGATAACAATAAGATTGTTAGGGTCCTACTGCTGGGCCCCCCACCAATCATGATAAAGGGGACTCCGTACCCCACAGGCTTCCCTTCCCAAAATTAGTTACAAGTCGGGCATGCGTACTGCTGCACCATTCATCTCCATGGGAGTTTCAAAAACTGTCTCCAGGTGGCTGTCTCCAGAACTTCCATAGAGATGAATGGAGAGGTAGGGCACCACTGATCTAATAGTTATCCCCCATCCTGTGGATAGGAGATAACTTGTGATACCCGGAAGACCTCTTTAAGAACACGGGGTTAGAGATAAATGCAGGTGAATAATATGGGCGCTGTTGTATTAATTCAAATTTATTGGAATTGTTTGCCCCTTTCTTCAAGTACCTTTTGCACTTGGGCCAACGGGTTACACCTCTGGTAGACTGCTCCTACCAGTCTTTGCATATATTTCACAAAATATATACAATAATCACAATAATTTCACAAAAACGCTGTAATATCACAAGCAAAGGAAGGACACATTACAAGCTGGAGCTCCTTACAATTGACGTTATCAGTATAATATCTACAATGAAAAGCGTGATTTCCTAGTAGCTACTAGCTACAATGCTCATAAATGTGAGGCGTTATAATATATTGGCCATTTATAAGGTTGATTATTTCCAGGCACAGATATGAAAAGCATAGGACATGTGAACTTCTCATTCTACTTTATTAATGAAATGAATATTTGGCAGGCTAATTAAAAAGTGGCAAATATGTATTCACAGCTTACAAACTAAGCTTGTTGTATTTATAAGCCCTGACTCATTTGGTTTCAAGCTTCCAGCCTGGGTATGAAAAAGCTCTAGTGTATAGAGCACGAAATGGCAACCATAGGTCGTATTTGCATGCTACTCCTCGGTGCCAGAAAGCCTGACTTGTAATTCACAGTAATCTTAGAGAAATGCAGCAATTATGAAGGAACACAGTATGTCTCGAGCTGATGCCTCTAGTATCTGGGTTGATATTATGATAGCTTCAAGTGAACCCAAGATTAATAGCTCAGGGTAAACTTTCCAGAGTCCTAGTAACTGTGAGATTGTACAGTAGTGTTAACATTTTAATCATGATATTTCCATAAGATGCATTCATCTAAATTGCCACTTTATGAAATTTCCAATGACCGCTTTAATACATCTGGTAAAATTCCATCACCAGGCATTGTCCTCTCAGGGCAATCCTTTTTGATTGAAGGGTTCCCATGACAATAAGATCATCACAGCATGTCTTATTGCTGGGACCTCCAGCGATCAGCTACTGTAGACCTGGCAGCAAGTGTTAATTTTCTCTGCAGCGCCACCACAGGCAAGATTAAAAATTACAATTGAAACTGAATGCATATATGTGCTTGGTCCTCCAAAGTAATGGCTGTATTACACTGCCCGATGTTCAGGCAGCGCGAGCGCCGACGGATGATAACACATGATTACACAGGCCGATGCAAAGTAAATGTGGTTGGAATGATTGCATTGTTCCTCCCTCATTTAGTTCTGTAGATTTTTAGCAGCACATCGCTGATTACACCGGAAGATGTGCTGCCAATAATCGGCAATCTTTTATCCTGATGAAACATGTCCATCAGCCGACGAGAGAACGTTTGCAAGTTTATCGGCTGCTTGATTATATGGGCCAATTATCGGGAACGAGAGTTCCTATAAAAGCTTGTCCTCGATAATTGCTCTAAAAATTGTGCAGTCTAATAGGGCCTTTTGAGACATTCTTTGTAGGCATTCCCCGTGCTGGCCATAAGATGAGTGTCATAAATTAGGGACCCTCATCTATTAACTCAGAATTCCTTAGTAGAGAATGTAAAAATATGCTTTCTATACTGGATGAACCCTGTTAGGGCCAGGGCAGTGATATCAAAGTACCAGGTTAGAATGGTATTGAATATATTTAAAGGTGTTGTCCGAGACGGTCAGAAAATTGCCAGGCGGCCAGACATGCTGTAATAAAAAAATAAAAAAATCATCTTGTTGGAGCGCTCCGGTAGTAGCAACACTGCCCCTGCCAGACTGTAAGAGGCAGTAATGGCCTCAGCAGTGATGCATTTCTGCATGCCACCATTGAAGTCACTGATTGCATATAGCTGGTACGTCACGCTTTCGGTATGTCAGGGACTGGAAGCAGCAGGGACAGTAGTCCCGGTGTGGGAGATGAGATGCTGGACAACACCTCATCTCAATGGCTTATTTTCCACCATGGGCATGACCTCTCCAGAGACAATCCAAAAATACACATCTCCAGCCCATTCCGGAACCTCCATTACAGTCACATCAATGGTGCCAACATCTATTGCCATTTTATTTTCCCCAAATGTGGCAACAATTATCGAAATTGCAGTATCACCATGTGTTTATCCCACAATGGCACAACCACACTGATTCTCCTGTGCATTTGTAGTCTATCGGGTCCAGGGCTCACTTCGTTATTCCGTTTTTTATGTTCTCTCCATGTTTGTGTGGATATCCTCTTTGGTTTTCCACCATGCTCCAAAAACATACTCATAGGTTGATTGGCTTCATATCAAATTGTGCATGTTTGTGTCTGAGAATTACATTGTGAAGCCCATTGGGGACAACAACTGATGTGAGGTATGACAATCTCTGTACAGTGCTGCAAAATGTGTTGGTTCTATACAAGCAAAAGGAAAAAATAAATAAATTAATGACGCCAGGGATATCACAGCCTTACTAAAACTTGGCACCAGGATGAAAATGATATAACCAGCAGTCAGGGGTGGATTGGCCATAGAGCTTACAGAGCGGCGGGGGGGGGGGGGGGGGGGGGCTGTAGGTCTTCCCCACAACCAGCAAGTGAAAGTTTTTGGGGATGTATTTTATGCTGCTGGAAGTATTTTGTGATGGACTGTGGTATTTGGCACTGTTGGGGTGGTATAATGTTCCACAATATGGTATTGCTGACCTTGTCTTCCATCACTTTGGACCCAACTACAAAATGGGGCCACTTTTCGTATTTTTTCCAGGGCCACTTTAAATCCGCCCCTGCCAGCAGTGGACGGAAATACCTTTAAAAGGATTTTACATGATTAGAAAGAAAAACAATTGCTTTCAAACACAGTAGCATACCTGTTCACAGAATGCGTGTGATCTTGCAGCTCATTTACTTCAATGGAGCTACTGTAAGCTGCAATACCTGAAACAACCCATGAACACCTGAGGCTGTTCCTAGAAGAAAGCAACCATGTTTTTCTTATCTTGTACAACTCCTTTAACAACTATTCCAATTTCATCATAGACTTTCTCCTAATGTGCCCCAAAACCATCAGTTATGGCTGCACCTGGTCAATGGGTGCAAGAGAGCACTTGGGTGGAAGAGACCCTGTCTACCCTGCCCTTAGCTTGACAAGCATGAGGCATGTTTATCTAGAGTACCATGAGCCATGACTAGTGTTTAGCGAATCGAAGTGAAATGAATTGACTTTGATCTGAATTTCAGGAAAAATTTGATTTGCTGCGAAGCCAAATTTCCTCACCTTTTGTGGTAACGAATCAATTTTCGAAGAAGACATTGCAGCTATTTTGATTGAAGATACTGCTCAAAATCTTGCATGCGATGAAGTATGACGTCACCATGCCGGCCAGGTCGATGACATCTTCATGTCACCACGCAAGATTCTGCGCAGTGTCTTCAAGCAAGATGGCCGCAATGGATAAAGTGAGTATTTTTTATGGTAGCCTCAGATCAGTGGCGTACATAGAGAAGTAAAGGCCCCATAGCAAGGATCAAACCAGCCCGCCCCGCCCCCCCCCCCCCCCACACACACAGGACAGAAAGGTTTCTGCCTAAACCCTTTTCTATGACCCTTGGACCATTTCTTCCACTGCTTCATTTGCTAAAAGTTGTTCCTTTAGATGGTAGAGACCTTACCAAGTTTTCACCTCCAGTAGAAGAGGAGATAATACCAACTATGACTGGGTCCCCTCTTGCCCTGGGCCCCATAGCAGTTGCATGGTCTGCCGCTATGGTAGTTACGCCCTGCCTTAGATGCCACGATCAAGATCTGAGGGGTTTAATGATGGGAGGGGGGTGGCGTGATCATTCTGTCCGGTACATGCAAAGAAATGCGCTTTGTGATGAAGTAATTCATCACAAAGCAAATTTATTAGTGAAATTCGGCGAAGCAGCCAAATCGAATTTTCCATAACTTCACTCATCTCTAGCCATCACCAAAACTGGTTACCAACACCAGAAAAAATTAAAATGAATGTACAGTAACTGAACAGAATTTTAAGAATTATGTATGAAGGTGGAAAACTCTATTAGTAATACTGGTCGAAAGTTATTTTAGGAGTAAAAACTCATTAAATCTATATATGTTAAAAAAAATGTACAACATCAACACACACATCTCATGCCCATCACAATGACAATATATCAGTTTGCGGTGGGTGTGTATACAAGGGGATAACCATAAACTAGTCACGCTTATATCACACGGTTCACCCAAGACTTCTGATGAGTATCAATCAAGGCAGGAGAACTGAAATCTATCAAAACCTATTACAAATGGAAAATGTAGAATTGAGATTTCTGCTCCAATGATCTCCACGACACAGCCTCCAAAGTCAGACTTTGCTCTGGCCACTCTGGATACCAGAATATAAGAAACCCCAGGTTTAAATCTTTTAACTCTTATAAAGGGTTCTGGACTTTACTGCTGCGAATCCCCAGGTTGTGTCTGTAGTCACTGGCTGGTGGAATCTATGTACAGAATAAGGGATATAGCAGGGTCAAAACCAGGAGAGAACTTCAAGTAATAGAATGGCAGGGAAATCAGAGATTAAACAATCAAAGTTGATACCAGTAAGACAAAAAAAAAGGGCTCATTCAGGAGTGAAGTCAAACAGAAATCCCAAAACGGCAATGCAAAAACTCACCAGGTTATAGGATACAATGACTGGCACAAGTTAGGGAAGCTAGCTTCACAGACAGAGCTGAGGAGCCTGCCCCTGATTGTCTGCTGACTGAGCCTTCTGACTGGTTGGTCAGCCAGAATTGCAGAGTCTTGCTATAGGCCAAATGGCGGTGCACACTGCGCTAGTACCTCACCAACTGGAAGAATGCACGTCCCTGTACCGGGGGCGCATGCATCGTGACTCTGCATTACAAGGATAAACACAAACAATTATGTGCGTGGGTATGCCAAATTATTTCTCCACTAAATTGTGGATGGATTGGTAGACTTACTTTTAAACCAATGGGTCTTGTCACTAGGCCCAACAGAGTATTGACCCCACTAGATTACTAATGAGTTTGGCATAGACTAGACCAGGGACTGGAGCCTAAGAGATTATCTTTACCATTAATGCCTGCAAGAAAGTATGACTTTAATGTGTGGGAAATCCCCAGGTCATTTTACCAGAATGGTCACTATTTGCAACAGCCAACATGAGATTTAAAGCACAGCACCAAGATGAAAAACAGAGGCGAAGCGGTTTGTAAGCCAACATCATGGAAGGGGATGTTCTAGCAGAAGTAGGCCAGGGGTCATGACAGGCAGCATACAGAAGTGGGGTCAGAAGTCAAGCTAAGTTACACCAGCAAGAGCTGATAGAGAATATAAACATGGAGGCTTTAATAGTTCAGCCAAACAATTTGAATCTGGCTCCTTTAAGAATGTATTAGAGTCGACGATTGTCAGGAGGGAAGCATTCCTTCCCGACAATCGCCTGCTCGCTTGCTGAGGAAACCATGCTATTACATGCAGTGATCTCCTCAGCAACATGGGGAGGAGCGATCGTTAAGCCATCGCTCGTCCCTATGCTGTACAGTAGTTTGCCAGCTGCAGATCATAATTACAAAGCACGATCTGCCGCCGGCAAATCCTGATCTTAGCATGTTGAAAGATCTGGATTTCGCGATGAACAAGCATTTGCTTATTTATCAGTGCAATCTGCGGCAGCATTCGATTGCCAGATGATCGCTAACGAGCATTACTACAAGCGATCGTTAGCAATCATCGGGCAGAAAATCTTCCGGTCTACTATACCCTTTAATAACCCGGTTGCAGTGGCGATAAACTACACCCAATAATCATGCTACAATTTGCCATAAAACCTCTGGGTGCACATGACCCATTCCATGGCGCAGTAAATTTGCGTGTGTGTTTCATAGGGAGATTAGATTGTGAGCTCTATAAACAACAGGGACTGATGTGAGAGTTTATAAACAATAAAAAATAAATAGACACAATATAAAAGTAAACAACGTCATTGCTTGAATATCTGCCGAGAAGGCAACGAGCACAAGTTTTTAAAATGATATAATAAAAAAATCCATAAAAAAAAAAAAATCCATATGTCAAATGCACACTGACAGCATGAAATCAAATTAGTTGCTTTTTAATTCTGAAATACAGCTCTGATCTGAGATGAAAGACAACATTCTTGGAGACTCGAAGACAGTCAGGCTTCAGAACTTCCATTTGGCTCTTATTCCTCATGATGTCAATAACTGCTGCCTCGACATGCACAGAAGAGGAAAAAAAAACTGTCACAAAATAGTTTTCTATTAGTAACAGGCCATGAAAGATGCTCAAGTTCTTTAAAAAAATTATATATCACTCGGTGAGAGAGCTGTTCACGCTTCAAAATGAGGACGCTCCAGTCCAATTGTACCGCGCTGTCATGTGAACAGATGGGAGCAGAAGATCTCAGCTTTCACTAGAGCTGGGTTAAAGGTCTAGAGCCTTAAAAGATGGGCCAGACAGGACTCCACAGCAGGACATCTCAATGCTGTGACATTGAAGAACCTAAGAGGCCTGGTGAGGATGGAGGCCGTTCTCCGCAACCAATTCCTCAGCTGCTTCCCAGCAGACCGGCACCAGCAAGATCTCAGACTTGTATAGAGGCTTGAAATCTAAACGCGTGTCTAATCCAATCACAAGCAGATTGGAAACTATCTGTATACCTCCCATATAGCATATTCATGTTGGCTTAAACCTGGGCTTTCTGTTGTTTCCCTATGAAATCTGTACAGCCAGTGAGTCCCTCCCTTGGACCCTCACATTTAATCCTATTTATCCGCTCCATCAATTTAACAGCTTTAAATATTCACATTTTTCAGAGTGACACAAGGAAATGCGTTACCCACACTTGGTAAGAGGGAACGAGACCGCTGTCTGGAGACAAGTGAAATTGGCACGGCCCTGGCTGGCTGCATTCGTAATGAGGAATTCACTGAGCATGTATATACACAGTATTTATGGGAAAAGAGCTACCGTATTTTCAGGGACTACAAAGCCACCAGTTCATTAATATAACCTTCACCCCCTGTGTTTTATTGAACTAAAAAATACGGATGATATTCCGTATTTTGTCACAAATGATGCAATGGTGGGGTAGCATAGCTCACAACTGTCTCCGAAGCTAGCCTACATTTTGCAATTGTACATGGTGGTGTAACTGTTAATTTCTTGGTCCAGAGAATAGAGAGGGTCACCCGACCAATTCGTGGGGGAAACCGTAAACGCAAATTACTTAATCGGGAGTCCTTTTGGATCTTTCAGCTGGGGACACGCGTACCAGCGGGTCTTAACAAAAGACATGATTTAGTCTTGCACTACTAATGCTACTGATTTTATGTATTTTCCTGTTTCCTGCTTTGTATGTATTTTTATTTTATTTTTTTGTTTGTTTTGTTTTTATTTTAATCGTCCAAAAAACCTCAGGTGTATACCTCTCCATCCTGCCTCTTTCCCTATTGACTGTGGCTACAATAAAGGCACCAGTGTTTTTTGGAACACACCATGTCATGATTAAGGGTCTTTGTGATTTGACCTGAAACGTGTAGACGTTGCGCATTTACTGGATTTTATAAGCATGCAGTAATATAGCTGTATGGAATTTTTATTGGAAGCTGGACTTCCAATACATTAAGGGATGCATTAGGGATTTTGTTCCCCCCCCCCCCCTTCCATTTTTTGGTTTTGTCATTCCGTATTTTGCAGAACGGAACAGCTGGCCCCTAATAGAACAGTCGCAGCCTTGTCCATTATGCGGACAATAATAGGACATGTTCTATTTTTTTGGCGGAACGGACATACGGAAACGGAATGCACACGGAGTAACTTCCATTAAAACGGAACGGACACGGAAAGAAAATAAGTTTGTGTGCATGAGCCCTAACTTGGAAAACTGAATTAAAACCCCTTTCCTAATGTAACACCACCCTTTGAACACATGGGATTTAAGGGGGTTTCTGTCACCAGAATGAACCCTCTTAAACTGTGCTAATGTCAGCAGAATCCAACTCTGCTATTTTTATGTTTATTGATGCCCCCCTTACTGCACAATTCTTACTTTTGTAATATGCAAATTAGCTTCTAGGAGCAGCCCTGTGTGCTGGGTAACCCTAAGTTCACACCTGAGCGTTTTACAGCGTGTTCAAACGCGCTGTAAAACGCTAAACACGTGAAATCCAATGCTTCCCTATGGCCCTGGTTCACACTTGAGCGTTTTACAGCGCGTTTGAACGCGCTGTAAAACGCCCGACGCATAAACAAGTTCTTGAGCTTTTTGGGGGGGCGTTTGTCGCGCGTTTTGGCCATAGACTTGTTGGACAACACTGCAGTCAATCACTCAAACTGCGCGTTTACTATTGCAAAAAACGTGCATAAAAACGCGCGACAAATACGCGCGTAAAACGCGCGTCTCAGAAACGCTCAGGTGTGAACCCAGGGTAAGTCTCGCGCCTGCGCAGTGCTGTTTAACCAGCACACAGGGCCGGCAGGAGAAAACGAACGCTGGCCTGTCAATCACGGACGGCAGGGCGTGGAATGAGGTGGGAGAACGGAGCCTCTAGGAGCAGGAGCAATGCCCCCACTGCCCCTAGAGGCCAATTTGCATATTACAAAAGTAAGAATTGTGCAGTAAGGGGGGCATCAATAAACATAAAAATAGCAGAGTTGGAGTCTGCTGACATTAGCACATCGCTCATGTCAGACAGTTTAAGAGGGTTCATTCTGGTGACAGAAACCCTTTAAAGGTTGAGCATGAATAGAAAAACATGGCTGTTTTCTCCTAGAATCCGCACCAATTTTTGAAGAAAGCAGCCATCTTTTTCTAATCTTATACAGCCTCTTTAAGAACTATGTCAGGCCCTGTCTAGCTACAAAAAGAGTGGAGCTTTGGTGCAATAGGAGCCCTCACTGCACTAAAGGTCTAATGTGCATATTAAAACAAAGTCTATTAACTCTGGAACAGAGCCTCAGATCACCTAAATAAAACCAGTGTTTTAATCAGGTAAACCACAGCTAAAGGGAGGTCGCTGGTGACGGATTCCCTTTAAGTCTACTTAGCATTTTCATGAATCAGACAATATTTTCCTGACTGCTCTTTCTCTGGCAATTAATAGTCTAGGAATTTCCAAAAATCTAAAATCAAGAGCAGCTGCCAACAGCTGTTAGTGTTAAAGACTAATTAAACGGCATTTAGCCACTAGTCGGAATAATCTCTCCATGAAGGAGCATTACCTGGCCTGGGATGCCCCGGCTGCTCTGTGAACGGCAGTGTGGGAATTATTGGCTGGGAAATTCCTTCTGATCATTAATTAGGACAATCAATTATAAATAACTGTGACAGCTGTTCCCGACCTAAAAAAAGTCTCTTACAGTATAGTAAAACATAGACGATGAGAAATGTATACAATTCCCGTCCCCATGTGCTATGCACTGAAGTACACACTGTTAACAGAAGCTTCACATCCATGTCAACTGGACATCTCAGATCAAAATGGATGGGCGTCAATATAAAATGTACCTCTCCTCAGATCAAATGGGGCACCCCCACCCTGATAAGCATTGTCATTTTTTTGGACAGAGCCAGTGGCAAGCTCCATTTAAAGGGAATTCTGTTAAAGGGAATCTGTCAGCTCCAAAACACTCCCCAAACTAGAGTAAGTAGGGAATAGTGTAAGTGATGCTGAGTCCAGTTGTTTAATTTTTATCTTCATACTCACTTGCATTCTGACGCTGTGCTCCGACAAACTAGCAGTAAAATGCATTGAGAGGACTCCTCTTTTAGTCCTCTCCGTTATGTGCATGAGCTCAGGAGTCCTGTCAATGCATTTTACTCCTGGCTTGTCAGAGCGCAATGCAAGTGAGTATGAAGATAAAAATTACGTAACCGGATTCAGCATCACTTACACTACTCGCCGCTTACTCTAGTTTGCAGGGTGTTTTGGAGCTGACAAATTTCCTTTTAATGGGGTATTCCGGTTATTTCATGTTAGCCCCCATCAACCAGCGGTAGGAACCCCACCAATCTAATATCCCCTATTCTGTGCATAGGGTATAACTTGAAATAATCAGAATACCCCTTTAACTCTTTAGCTTGGACATTTTGCCAGCCAGGACAATTTTCACAGTTTTGACAAGTAAAAATAAAACCTAAATTACAAACTAAAAGAAAATCATATTAACTCCCCCATAACTATTTATTTTCTGAAAGTAGACACCCGGCACATTGTCAAAATATCACTCAGGACTTTATACACACAGACACCTTTATGCAATTTTGTGTCAAAATGTCATCTTTCTTAAAAGCAGAAAGTTATATGGACCACACCTCTTAAAGCGGCTGGCAACTTTTGGATTACTGTTGACCACCATGCTTATTAGTTGATTATGTGCCACTTACTAATATAGTCTTTGTTGAATTTCTATATCACAGACAGAAATGACTTTTCATCTAAAATATAACTTTTACTATCATTAGTTAAAATATTACCCCATCTAGATATAATATTAGGCTAAGTCAAATAAATGGACAAGGCCTTACTTTGGACGTATCCAGGATAGTACAGTCCGATATATAAAAAATAACGGCAACTTACAGTTAGATGACTGTGGACCTGGCCAGACGGTGAACGAGAGGTGAAGTTTTTATTTTTATTATTTTTTACTATTTTCTAATCAACAACTATTAGAATTGAAGTTGGTAAAGATCTGATCATCTATCCTCAGTCCCCTGATGAACCAGTTTTTACGATTACTGGGGAAACGCGTCGGGGCAAGCTCCTAAGAAGGGATGAACATCTTCAATCCTTAAAGGCAGGGTAATACTAGGAGACAGCGAGGGCTTAGCCACAGAGGTGGGGTCGCCCCTTTCGGGGAGGGTGCTCCGTCTGTAGGCAGGGGTACATCGATGGATGTAATAGGGATTTTGTCCCCCCCACCCCTCATCTATCCCCGGCCCAGACTTCATCTCTCGTTTTCCTAATTAACAATAATAAAGCCCTTAGCCAATAAAATGCATTAAGGTCTCTGATCTGAGGTCTGATGAAGATTGGGGCCAATGAAATGCATCATGTGACAATCAGAGTGCAAGTATGCTCTGAAGTATGTTCAGGGGATTGATCACTTGAACTTCTGTGCATGTTATCTAAACATATACAGTAACACAGAGGAGAAAGTAACTTTGACTGTCAGCTCATTCCCAATGGCTCCCCCCTCCTCCTCCAAGATAGCTGACATCTCAGCTGGCTAAAGGAGAGGGCTGCTTTCTGTTGGCATATCTCTGGCTGTATAACAACTAGAGATCAATGCCAGGTCAAGTTTTAAGGCTGATGATCCCACAATCCCGATGTATCATGAGTTGGCGCACTTAGAAATCAGATCAGGAATAAAAGCTTCAGGTATTTGCAGCTTTCTCTGAGATTCACCTGCAATATATCAAGTCTTCATCCTCAATCTTGGTCTTGTTTTGAAGCTTGTTATTTTTAAAACAAGTCTGGGCACGAATCTCTGAGATCAGCCATCCGGAGGTATGTCCTTGACTACTTAATTTCCTACTTAGCAGGACAAGCTGTATTTTTTTTATTACCTTAAGGCTTCATGCACACCACTGTGCAGTTTTTTGCGGTCCGTAAACCGCGGATCCGCAAAAAAACGGAAGCCGCCCATGTGCCTTCCGCAATTTGAAGAACGGAACGGTCGGCCCATTGTAGACATGCCTATTCTTGTCCGCAAAACGGACAAGAATAGGACATGCTATATTTTTTTTTGCGGGGCCTTGGAACAGAGCAACGGATGCGGACAGCACACAGAGTGCTGTCCGCATCTTTTGCGGCCCGATTGAAGTGAATGGGTCCGCACCCGAGCCGCAAAAACTGCGGCTCAGATGCGGACCCGAAAAACGGTTGTGTGCATGAGGCCTAACTGAAATACTTTTAAAATGTTTCAGGTCCAGTATTCTGTGCGGATCCACTTATTAGGCCTCATGCACACGACAGTGTTTTTTCACTGTCAGTGATTTGGCTTCAGTGGTCCGTGTCCGATTTTGCTTCAGTTGTGTTTCCTTGTGTCTTCCTTTTTTTTTTGTCTGACAGGGGGAAAAAAAGGAAGGTTAATTAAAAGTGTAATTTTATTGCACCAAGGACTTGTAGAAAAAAAACGGACACGGATGACATACCAGTTGTGCATCCGTTTTTTTTTGAGGAACCCATTGAGTTGAATGGGTCCGTCCTCCGTTTTCCACTGACAAGAATAGGACAGGTTATATTTTTTTGACGGACTGGAATCACGGATCACGGACGCGGAGAAAAAACGGAGGACTATCAGTTTTTTTTCACAGCTCCATAGAAATGAATGGGACCTCCGCTAAACTGTGAAAAATGATGGAACAGACGCGGATGCACACAGCGGTCGTGTGCATGAGGCCTTAATGTCTTTACAGTGATTGGAGATTCCTTTTTCTGATACAGAGCTCCTAATTCTCTGCACAGACTTGGTCATTTTAAAAACTGATTTAACTATACGGGGTGATGCAAAAGTCTGCACATAAAAACTGGTGTAAAATGTAGAAAATGTACTTCTAATGTGTGAAAGTATTAATTGGGACAGAGGCTGCATTATTTGGTGGTGGAAACATTTTTGAAATCCACTACCGTACCAAGAATGGACATGTCGTATTTCTATTCTCATCAAGGTTACCACTGTAGACACCTCAGTTAACCACGGCAGGAGCAGATTTTCACAGTGTCAAACAGTGAACATATCCCCAGTAACTGTAACTTTGACGAACTTAAGCCGTATTACATATAATACAACATTTTTCATTGGTGGCCACTGGCAGGGAAATTTATACCCGGTTGCAAATTGCACGAGTATAATTAGCCACTTCCTGTAAGTTTGAAATGCCAAATCGGCATTGATTCGCTGACCACTATAACGGCTGCAACATGAAAAAGGGCTGTATTTGAGAAAAAGATACTGTAAAATACAGGTTTTATAGTCTTCTCACTATGGGAGGAGTCTTTGTTTTGCTCACTGTCGCCCCCTGTTGAGTAACATGATGTGGCCAAATGAGCAGAATGTGAAAGCTGCTCATTGCACCTTTCTGAAGAAGTTTTCAGGCCCATTCAGATATTGGTACGACAAACTAAGCTGCATATCTTTTTAAGAAAAACTTCAGTAATACTGACCCCTATGGACAAGACTGTATGAAAAGTTCTTTGTTTTGACTGGCTTACTTTGACCGCCTTGGTACGTAACCATGGAAACGTTCCATTTTGCAAAGATTTCCTGCAAAGTCGTCCTCGCTGCCAGAGTGTTTAAGGCCTGAATTAAAGGAGATTAATTTCATTTTTATTCACATAATGCTTTGCAGCGACAGAATATCCTCCTGTACCACACCCAAGAAGCTGTCCTTCAAAATGAATGTGTACAAGCACAGAGGCTGCCAACTACGGTCACAGGGCAAATTCCATGCCAGCTCCACTCCCATCAAATATCTTTGCCACCAATTATCAAATTCATAAGAAAGCACCACGTTGAACTCCTGAGAGACCAGCCAAACAACACGCATCATGCAACACCAACAGCATCATGCCAATAAAAATGCCAGCAACCCTGTTTTTAGTTTATAATGACATTTTTTCCTCTGCACATAATCTACTCCATGGGTGTTCTGAGTGCTGCTTGTGCCATTCGCATTGCTGGGTGGCATTCAGGAAGTGATTTCAAAGTCTCACGCATATAAATCACAGATATGTCGAGGGGTGTGGCTTATTGGCTTAGGGGTGTGGCTTCAACCAATTAAAAAAGTGTGATGTTTATATTTAAGGAATATTAATTTATCTGCTCATATAATTAAAGGGATTGTCTCACTTTAGCAAATTGCATTTATCATGTAGAGAAAGTTAATACAAACCACTTACTAATGTATTGTCCATATTGTCTCCTTTGCTGGCTGGATTCATTTTTCCATCACATTATACACTGCTCGGTTCCAGGCAATATATTAAGAAATAGGGAACGTTTTGTTACAATGTTGGGTCACAACGTCTCCGAATTGTATTGCTGGATATTACCCGTCCAGCTTACGGGAAGAAAACTGCGTCTGCTGCCCTGATCTGACAACGGTTAGCGGGATAAGGATACGTGCAGTAAAAAAAGAAAATTCAGACCATTCTTGGTGGCGCTGATGCAGAAAGAGCTCAATACTCCAATGTTACCAATAAAAGGTAATCTTTTATTCAAAAGTCTACGCGTTTCAGGGGCAAACAGCCCCCTTCATCAGGACAATAAAATTATTACATTCAAACATACTTTTTCCCATTGTTTTATGCACTCAGTTTGAGCGCAATGTGTGTGAGTCACATGGGCGGGAAGGGGGGGAGGAGTTGGGGGCGTGAAGGCTTGAGGGGTTACTAGGATACAGTCACTCCCCTCAAGTTGCAACAGTCAATTGCTACGTATTGTGGGCGGTATTGATGCCCTATGTCGCTCCTCCGGGTGACATGTTATAGGCGGTGCTCTCTCTCATTAGTCAGGCCTCCGGATGACGTCAGAGGGGCGGTCCTAAGATGACCGATTGTGGGCGGTGCTCTTTTTCCATTCGCCTGGCCCCCTGATGACGTCTATAGGGTGGATTCAGGCTCTCTCTCCTAGTCGGTCACATGTTCATCAGGGCGTGTGTAGGATAGTGATGCAGTGTGATCACATGATTTTATTCTTGGTCAGGTGACCGTCATCGTGACTCGCACACATTGCGCTCAAACTGAGTGCATAAAACAATGGGAAAAAGTATGTTTGAATGTAATAATTTTATTGTCCTGATGAAGGGGGCTGTTTGCCCCTGAAACGCGTAGACTTTTGAATAAAAGATTACCTTTTATTGGTAACATTGGAGTATTGAGCTTTTTCTGCATCAGCGCCAGCAAGAATGGTCTGAATTTTCTTTTTTTACTGCAAACATCTACAAAATGTAACGCAGGAAATTAATCCTACCACAGGACATACTCTACTCTAGAGTCTAGGATCTCCCACATGGTCACCTGCTGAATTATAACACTACTGCCCCTAGTTATTGAAACTTTCCTTCAACCTAGGCCAAAAATGTATTGTGGTGTCCATCTTCTCATCTAAATACCTGGGCCAAGCCAGAGTAGCTTGTTGGTATCCCAGGAACACTCTGGGCAGAAATTATAAACTGCGTCATATGTAGGGGCAGAGCATGACACAAGAATTCTTTCTTCGAATCCTAGTGTCAAAAAAAACACCCACTCAAGACCAGTGGTGGCAAACCTATGGCACGGGAGCCAGAGACGGCACTCAGAGCCCTCTCTGCGGGCACCCGTGCCCTGGAAAAAGTCTAAGGCATTCCTATATTCCTTAGGCTGTTCTTGCCACTCATCAGCACAAGGCGCACTATGAACAGTACAGGCGGCACATTCAATGCAGGCAGGCTATTATAGCTAAATGACAAAGTGCATGGAATATATACTATTTCGAACTGTAGTATTCAGGTTTTGGCACTTTGTGATAAATAAGTTGGTTTTGGGTTGCAGTTTGGGCACTCGGTCTCTAAAAGGTTCTCCACCACTGCACTAGACATAACAATAACATAACAAATAAACAGATTCTCCAATTAGTGTATCTTTAAGCTGGCCAGAAAGTTAGGCTAAGTAGTGCATGCAGGACTCTTGTCTCCGATTAAAAAATCTTCCTCTAAAGGGAAACCCAATGGACCCCGTTATAGTCTATGGGGTCCTTAGGTTCCGTTCGGCTCAGTTATGTGCCGAATCCGTCCTTTCCGTTCTCCTGCTCCTATAACGGAGCAGGAGAACGGAAAGGCTGAACGGTGATGTGGACAAAGCCTTAAAGAATTTAGTTTGAGAAACAAAACATGGTACGGTCCAGCCTCCAATAAAAGACTGTAGCTCTACTGCACCGCGGTAAAATCCAAATATGCATCACATACAAAGTCTACGCGCTTCGGACCATCAAACTTTGGTCCCTACTCATGACAAGGTCATGGCAGAAGTTTGATGGTCCGAAGCGTGTAGACTTTGTATGTGATTCATGTTTGGATTTTACCGCGGTGCAGTAGAGCTATAGTCTTTTATTGGAGGCTGGACGGTACCATGTTTTGTTTCTCAAGCTAGCTTGCGGCCGAGTCCAGGCTGGGTCCGTGCTTCCTAAGGGGAGACACAGGTGAGCGCGGCATCATTCTACTTTTGAAATTAAAGATTTTAGTGTGCACATGTAACTTGTCAGTATGGCCTCTTTCACATGTTGGTACACAGATGTCATTGTGGTATGAGTATATATTACTCCTCCATTCCCCCTGTTGTGTCTGTATATAATGCTCCACCCTGTACAGTCAGTATATAATGCTCCCATTAGTGCCAGTATATAATGCTGTCCCCCAGTGCCAGTATGTAATGCTTCCCCCCTTAGTGTCAGTATATAATGCTGCCCCCCAGTGCCAGTATATAATGCTGTCCTCCCCAGTGCCAGTATATAAAGCTGTCCTCCCCAGTGCCAGTATATAAAGCTGTCCTCTCCAGCGCCAGTATATAAAGCTGTCCTCTCCAGCGCCAGTATATAAAGCTGTCCTCCCCAGCGCCAGTATATAAAGCTGTCCTCCCCAGAGCCAGTATATAATGCTGCTCTCCTTAGTGCCAGTATATAATGGTCCCCCCCTTAGTGCCAGTATATAATGCTCCCGCCCTAGTGCCAGTATATAATGCTGCCCCCCCCCCAGTGGCAGTATTTATTGCTCCCCCCAGTGCTAGTATGTAATGTTGCCCCCCCATCTCCCCAGTGCCATTATTTAATGCTTCCACCCCTTTCCATGGTGGCCCCAGTAGGCCACTGCTTAGTTAAAAAAAAAATAAAAACACTTACCTCACTCCCGTTCCCTAACCTCTTATGTGGCCTATGTTGCCATGAGATAATGTGATCATGTGAGACACAGGAGGTCGCAGTCACGCCATCGTGACCTCTTGTACCACTATGCTCCCCTCATACGCCAGAAGCCTATGATGCTGTACAGTCACAAATGTGGCCATAATTGCACCCCTTCTTATGGGTAGCAAGGTGGCACCCAAGGCGGGCACCTACCCGTCGTCCTGGCCCTACATGCTATTCATTTTGTGGACAAGAATAGGCACTTTGACAATAGGGCCCGCAGAAAGTGCTGCATGCACATGGAGTCCATATTTTGTGGATTGTGGACCACAAAATACATACAGTCGTATGCATGTAGCTTTATCTTTACAAAATGTTTTTTCTTTTCTGTACACATTTAATTTTTACAAACATATGTGCCCCTTTAAAGGGAGTCTGTCACCAGATTGTGACCTTATAAACCGCTTACATAGCGCTCTAGCATAGCAGTCTATGATTCTAATGGTACCTTTGATGTGTGCTTCTGAAGTTCCCCTAAGGCAAAAACTGACTTTTATTCAAGGGATCGCAAGTGCCCAGGGCGGGGTTCACCTTGTTGGAGCCCAGGCTGTTCTGCCTCTTTTCGCCATATCCCCGCCCCAGCCTCTTAATCTGCCCGCCCCGCTCTTCCTTTGCGTCCTCCTTCTCTGCAGCCGAATCCCGCGCCTGCGCTATCCATTGCTTGGCCGGGGCATGCGCACTGCGATGCCCATTGTGGGTGTATCTGGTCCGCCTCCTCGCCGCTGTTTCTCGCCGTTGGCCGGCGCATGCGTAGTAGCTACTGCGATGCCGTGCCCACAATGGGCATCGCAGTGCGCATGCCCCGGTCAAGCAATGGATAGCGCAGGCGCGGGATCCGGCTGCAGAGAAAGAGGATGCAAAGGAAAAGCGGGGCGGGCAGATTAAAAGGCTGGGGCGGGGATATGGCGAAAAGAGGCAGAACAGCCTGGGCTCCAACAAGGTGAACCCCGCCCTGGGCACTTGCGATCCCTTGAATAAAAGTCAGTTTTTGCCTTAGGGGAACTTCAGAAGCACACATCAAAGGTACCATTAGAATCATAGACTGCTATGCTAGAGCGCTATGTAAGCGGTTTATAAGGTCACAATCTGGTGACAGACTCCCTTTAAGGCATCTAAGACCTTATTCCAGGTCTACGGTCAATAATGTAATGCTGTACATCGTCTACCTTGCTGTATCCCACAGAACATTCACCTAATGAAATCCTATTTTACCTATGAATTACAAAAACATTGATATACAATATGTGATGCAAAAGGTATTTCTACTGTACTTTCTCTGCCCAGACACTCAATGTAACCCCAGGCTTAGGCAGCCAAAATAATTTGTTAAAAAGCCGTTTTTTCTTGGAAAAACTGCATCGTAAAACGAAAAAAGTGCACAGAATTGGACTGGAGCCCCGACAAGTATTAAAATATGAGGTAAGGATATTAAAATAACCACCAGCGCAAAGCAAAAAGTTACTTATTGTCTTAAAGCAAATTAGATTTTATTTTATTTTTTCATTGGGTGGTATCGAAAGTTACATATTTTTCCTTAATATTTCCAAATGTATTTAAAATGAAATAGCTAATCCTCCTGTGTGCATGCAGTATACGCTGTATCGACGCAGACTGTACACAAGACTCCAGAACTGGACTTCACCTATAGTAGTTGCCCTTCCTGAATACTCACTGTAGCTCTTGGTGCTCAGATACCCCCTGGCCTTACAGTAGGGTTGAAATGCACAACAATCAGTCGCAAAAACAACATATATGAAGCAATATCAATACTTGCAGAAAGCAAGACTCCAAACAAACGCAAGGGGAGATGACAGGAACAGAATGCTGAGGGCTATGGATGGAGGAGATTATCCAGCCATGGAGTTGGTGGCATATGTCTGGCATACAGGTAGATTGCGGATGAGTGACAGTGATGGAACACAAATGGAACAATGCTTTAAGAGGGTAACCTTTTTCTTCACGCTCAGCTCATCACGCAGGGCAAGGGCTGCTTTGTTTAGATTTTTACACTGCTAGGCGGAGGCTTCCACCTAGCAGTGATCCCGGTGACGTCAGCGGGCTCACTGCTAGGCAGGAGTCTCCACGTAGCATTCCCATACAGAGACCCGGTACATCACAGGTAGTGAAGAAAAAGCCCTTGCGCTATATAGGAAGGAGGAACATTGGAACATACAATGCTCCGATGCTCCACTCATTTATGCTGTATAGGTGAAGAAGGGTTTATGTCCAGGTTCAGTTCTGAACAAGGACAACCTCTTTAACTGAACTTATCTGAATTCAAGTCAGCGGCACAAGAACAAGCAAATCCCAAACATGGCAAGAAAGACCAGGGAACTACAAATCCCAGAATACAGAACAAAGTCTAAACTATCTGGAAGGGAATGTATCTAACAAACACTAATCCCGATAACTAGGATGGATTACGTTCTGAAAATATACAGGCAAAAAAAAAAAAGCAACTCCAAAGCTAGGTAATAACCAAACCCAGATTCAGATGAAGGCAGTTGTATAGTAACTGCCCAAACATAGTGAACATGAAGCAACAGGGAAACCTCTGCTGCTTGCAATACATACATACTGGGACGGACTGACAACATACTCTACAGGGAAATTTCCCAGTGGGCCGATGCCCAGGTGTCTACCAAAGCCCTCTTCATAGGTACATGATGATCTGATGCATAAATTAATGCTAGGAGTATCAGGTACTTACAGTATGCACCTGGTCGGCAGCTGCAAGTGCCCGGGTGAGCTCAAATGTATCACCGTCCTCAGTATGGTGATAGGGCAGCATTTTGTGCTGCACTGTGGTATTTGGTTTTGCGAGGTCGGTATTTTGAGCTGCACTACGATATTTCTGGCCCCGTCTACTTGTGTTGTCCCTGCCTACTTGTGTTTTACCTGCCTTCTGTCAATTTGGACTCACCTAAATCTTGGGACCACTCCGCCCCTACATACATGTGCATTAAAACAGCCTCAGAGGAGTTTCATATCACAAAATCTTATCATTAGGATATGCCTTCACTTTATTATCAGTGGAGAACCATCCTCCGGGATCCCACCACTCCTGAGAATGAAGAGGATGTAGTTGTGCTGTAGCACTGTATCTTATCTACTGTTTCTTCCGTGCCATTCAACATTGCAGGGAAATGTGCCGCTGCCCCCTGAAGTGAATGGAACTGGCTGCAGTTCCCCGCACGCCTGTATGGCTGTAAGCACTGCCAAGAGTAAAATCGACTCCTCAAGGTTGGACCCCAACCAATGATTAAGTTATGACATATCCTAGTGATATGTCATCACTTTATTATTTAGAAAAAACCCTTTAACAGGGTTTTCCCACCATATTCATATGCTGTAAATGTCTGACAGATGACGTTACCCAACTCTGCGACCCTTACCTATCAAGAGAACAGAGGACCCTTGGAACGAAGTTCCATCAGGTGTATCTGTTGCTACATCCATGTGAAGGTGGGATGAAGTAGTGGACGTGCATGACTGTTTTCTTCCACAGACTTGCACAGCCACTTCTCCATTCAATTTCTGGCTGATAGGTTGGGGTCCGAAGGTGGGACTTCCACTATCCTAAATTAACCTCTTCATAAGATTTCATGTATATGTATGTCATAATGCTGGAATGGGTGCCTGCAGCAGGCTCAGGAGCTAAGCCTGCTCCATATGCAATGGGTACTGGCTGTTTAATACAGCTGAATCTGCCGACAGGAACTATGTACTATGGTTAGAAGGCAAGCCAGCACAGGCAGTTTGATCTTCTGGGCAATGTTCTGCAGGGAAACCTTGGGTCCTAGCATCCATGCGATGTAACTTCATGGCAAAAGCCACCCCACAAAAACTGTTCAGGAATGGTTTGGAACATGTCCAAAGAGTTAAAAGGTGTGGAGTTGGTTTTCAAATTCCCCAAATCCCAATCCAAATGAGCATCTGTGGTTGTGCTGGAAAAACAGGTTTGCATACAATGTAGTGTGAAGCTGGAAAAAAATTCTAAATGGGGTGTAATTGGGGAAAACACAATTCCAACATAATTTTTTTTATGTCTTTCGTTATTGCGGCAATAATACTGACCTGTTCTCTTCATTCTCCAGGTTAGTATGATTACAGGGACACCTCATTTGTATTCCTTGTGTTTTAAAACTAAAAAAAAATAAAAACTTTGAAAAAATAAAATGATTTTTGATCTGCAAAGCCATATTCAAACCCCCCAAAGTTTTTTATATTTACGTCTACACAGCTGTGTCAGGGCTAATTTGTTGTGGAGCAACTTGTAGTATTCAATGATACCATTTTGAAGTGCGTATTCCATTTTGATCACTTTTTATTAATTTTTTGGGGGGGAGGTGAAGCAATGAAAAAAACTGCAAATCCACCGTACGGGATAAATCCGCTTACAAATATGCTTATATTTCAATGGTTTTGGGATGCAGCAGTGCAAATTATATTCATTTTTTATTGTTTATTTTTATTATGAGGAAAGGGGTGTTGATTTGATTTTTTTTTTATATTTTTGCAAATAATTTTGCAAACATTATTTACATAGATTTTAAGTCCCCTTAGGGGACTTTAACAAAAGATTGCTAGAACGTTTATCCCATACACTGCAATGAATAACCATTGCAGTCTATGGGAGTTGCGCTTTGTTTCTTTGGACCCTGCCATCTGCAGGCTTCCATTGGAACTACTGCTGTAGTAGCCTTGGATCCTTCAGAGGGGCCGAGGCTACTACAGGGGGAGCTGTTTGGACCCCGTGAGTGTAGTGCTTCTGAGGAAAGCCACCTCAGATACCATGTTCGCAACTGACAGCATCTGAGGGGTAAAATGTCTGCGATCAGCATTGGCACAGACATTAGCCCCTGGCGTCTGCTGTGTGAAAGCCCAGAAACCCAGCGGCTATGGAGCAGGCGCCATCTTTATAGTGCATACTCCGCCTCACAACCTGAAGAGGTTAAGCTGACATTTCTTATTATTCTGTTTTGACATTTGAGAAGACATTCGCTCATTGCTCCATTTTGACGGAGCCCAGACAGGCATTGCCTCGCAAGTGAGAAATGATCCCATTGTCTGGAATAGTGGAGAATAAGCTAGATTTACTTACTTAAGTATTCCTTCTTTTTTTTTTTTTTTTTTACCCATAATAGCATTTCAGGTTTTGGTATTTGGAAAAAGAGCAGAATTTCTCAAGTTAGCAGCAAATTGTCTTGGAATGATTAAATAATTCTTAGTTTTATTCCATGTATATGCGTAGATGGATGGAAACATATTTCTGAGTCTTTTTCCAACAGCTAGCAGACATGAAGTAACCTACAGCCAGCAAGTGGGCGAGATGCTCCTGGAGCTTATACAATAGCAGGCTTAAAGAACCAGTATACATAAAATATAAGAGGCATAAAGATGGATTAGAAATAAGAAGACTGGTTGGAGTCATACAGCTGGGATCTCCTATAACTTAAAGAAAGAAGGGGCCTAATACCCATTCTTGGTGAGAAGGTAACCGTTCATGCATGCTAGGCACGACGGTAGCTTGCACCCATCACAAAGGGAGGGCCCCTGATCAGGAGATCATGACTAGGACTATGCAGGAACCGGTCAGGAAAGAGGGAAAGGCTGGCAGAAGGAGCAAAGGTGCACAGAGAGGCATGTGCCCATCCTAGGTGCACGTAGCTGCTCATTTGCCTATGGATTGTCCAAATTTTTCTCCAGAATGAAGCAACGGATCGCTAAGTGAAAAGTATTGTTACGTTCATCTGAGCTAGCCCTACAAGGCAGTGTGTCTGGTAAGTTTCCTGGTGACTGATTCCCTTTAAGGACCCTTTATACCGTCAGAGGATCTGTCAATTATTGGGAGGGAACGTTCCTATGAATTCCAAATGTGCCCATGTAATAAAGCAGCGGAGGTCAACCGGCAGACAAGCAAAATGCTTGTTTGTTGAGTGACTGAACAGTTCATGCAGCACATAAAGTCACGGGTTGTCAGAAGCACATCCTTCTGTGGAAAAAAGCAACGTGTGCTGACAACATGTAAAATGAATCGTTTGTCCAATTTATTAAATGGGTGCGTTATATGCGGTGTCTGTCCCTGAACGGGTATGAGATATAACAAAGGGGTCAGGGGAGGACTGGGAACTTAAAGTGGCCCTGGATTTTTTTTTATTTTTTATATAAAAGTGGCCACAGATACCACAGTTCAGCACAACATATTGCCTAAATTAATTAATGCTGAGAGCATCAGATCTTTATGTATCTGGCTTTTGGCCAAGAGGAGGGCTTAGGTGGCCCTCTGGGAAATTTCCCTGTGAGGTCTATGGCCAGTGAGACCCTGAAAGGGGTTTACTGTAGTCAATGGGGCAGATTTATCATAAAGATACACCACTTTTGTGGCACAAAAAGTTGCAAACTGCTCTTTCTGACTTTTTCAATAGCCCTTCTGTAAAAATTAGCGTGCAAGTGCCATTTCTCCACTTTCCTTAAAAGGGGGCATGACTGGAGGGCACGCCACATTTATCATTCTTATATACCAGTTTTCTGCTGTAGAAGAACACTGAAATCTATGGCGCCAGGGGCTGGCGTGGATTTCAGTTCAGGTGCGCGGACTGCCACATGCTGCGCCTAATTCCTGATAAGGTGTACGCCTGGCTGGATACCTCGTCTGAATTATGAAAGAAAATAATCCCTAATATCTGTGCTTCATGTGGCTCTCAACTATAGCTAATAAAGGCGTCCTCAAACCAAATGTTCCTTCTGTGGGAGATTTACTAATCAAAATTCTTCAGAATTGTGGTACAATTTGTGCCAGAAAGCTGAAGTTTTAGACACTTATTAGCAGCTTTCTAGACAAAGGGAAGCTGCTTGGTGGGAAAGGGAGTGGAGTCTGTCAGAAAGTGGTTGTGATGTAAGATGTGACAATATGTGCCAAGACTGCACAAAAATTCTGGCGCATTAATCTGAATTTGCCATTTGGGGCAACACATTTGCTTTTCGTTCTTAACGGCAACAAATGATATCACTACTAACTGTTCTGATAAACCCAGCTCTGCTGCTTTAATAAAACAAGGCTAATTTGAATTTTGGAAATGTGTTTTTGGCTGTACTTTAAGGCAATGTGTGACAGTATAATATTTATACTATTTCACAAGTCTTCCAGGTCAGCTTTATAGAGCACAAATAGAATTTAGAGAATAATCTGCTCCAGATTAAAACTTAATTCCAATTTTCTGACATGCTGGAACAGAGAGTTTTACTGAAATAAATGTCCTTGTCCAACGTCCCTGAGCTCATGGTCTTGGCAGTTTATCATTGCTTACATCCCCATATTTCTGAGGCTTGCCTCTGTCAATCTGAATGACCTAAGTGTTTTGAAGACTCGCAAGGGTTCAGTTTGTATCGATCTGACACTGGTATCTGTTAGGAGCGTAATGCTGGGTACAAGTGTGCGGATGCTTCACATACCGCACTATATGAACAAGACACGTATCAGCAATTGTCAAAATGTTTCATTTTTTGTCATTTCAATCACTGAGTTAAATCTTAGCAAACAAAACCACTTTTTAATATGACTAGATAAAAAATGTGAAATTTTCGCAAATTTGTAATTACATTAGATTATTTATCTTGTACAGATCAAGAGTTACAGCCTGTATTACACTCCAAAGCTGCATTCACGATTCTTTTGGCTTCACAGCTGAAATCTCCCAGTGTTCATGGGTGGTTTAGCGGATGCGCAAAGAGCTTTCTCTGGTCTGCATTCTGGAAAGCATACCCTTTACACAAGGCACTGTACAGTAATCTGATAAAAGTAAAAACTTGTTTCCAATAAATTATGGGAGTTCAGCTAGGCTGTTAGGGTTGTCTTGGTTTAGCATGCTGACAGTTTCCAATTAAAATTAACAGTATTAACAGTTCCAGATTCGTGAGATATCAATTCTGACACTTCCCTTGTCTTGAATGAACAGACAGGTAAAATAATTTTGGAGTACAAGACTTCTACACATATGGATTGTGGTAGAAAATACCATTTCAATTTGTGTTTAAGGGCATGCTTAAAAGGGTTGTCTCATCTGAGACACTGGTGGAATATTGCCAAGATATGCCACCAATGTCAGATAGGTGCCGGTCTCAGAGGTGGAACCTGGGCCCCAAAGTGAGTGGAAAGCAGACAAGCATGCAAGGCCACCCCCCATTTTCCTCGATGGGACTGCCAAAAATAGATGAGCACTGGCTAGGCTATCTCCAGTGTTCCCATTGAAATTAATGGAGCGATGGCCACACTTGCGCAGTGTACTCTCCATTCATTTTTTACTGGATTGTAAAAGAAATAGCCGAGCTTGCTCCCTCAGCTATTTTCAGGGTTCATTTAGAAATTAATGGAGAACGCTAACTTTCTGGGGCCTACTCTGGAGAAAGGAGCAGGTCCCAGAGGTGGAACCAGCACCTATCTGATTTTGATGGCATATCCAAGCAGTATGCCATCAAAGTCCCAGATGACACAACCCCAAAAATGTGGATTTTCAGGTGTTGCCTACAGTTATAAAAGGTATGCATGCTGCCAAAGATTGTTGTAGAATTTTGTTTTGCAATCCCCTTCTAGACCACAGCAAATTGCTGTAGTAGATATGACAACCAACCAGCGCTTTCATGTAGCTGCACAGGACATATCAATGGCAATCAATCTAGGTGGCTGTTGTCATGGCCAATTTCCCATTAGAAGTTTCAAGGCTCCTTACAGTAAATCGGTTAAAACCACGCTCCCCATTGTCCCTTATCTCCCTGCTTTTCAAATTTTGGTTGGTAGAAGACATTTCATAATTTACTACTTTAGTGTAGGGTGGCCAGTGGTCACAGAGAGCTATTGACTGTCAGAGTCCCTGTGAGGCAGTACAACTGTATTCCTCTGTTGGCAGCAGTTGTCATTGTCACCATACTCTTGAGATGTGGCTTATGGCAATTGAGCATCTCTGGCAATTGTTGAGGCATATGTATTTTATCCCAATTGTATCAAAAAGATGGCAACTTTTATTCTCAATGATAGCAAGATTCAAGATGGGAACTGATGTATATACAGTAGTATAAGTACCATAATCTTCTGGTGCCTACAATCTTTAATGTAATCATAAATGAATGATGGACCAAAAGATGGATTATCTGAAACGAATTGGTGAACACAATGGATTACACTTAGTATTTGAGCTTTTTTTCCATGGTTCCAAAGTTGAAAAGTAAACTCTTCCAGCCAGCTACTTTCTTTAAAAAAAAAAAAAAAAAAAAAAAAAAAAAGGATAAGGTGGGTGTGTGAAGGGAAGTGCCACCTAAGAGAAAGGTAACCCTTAAGGTGGTCATACACACTACTGAGAACTCAGCTGAACATGCCAATTTATCTTGGGTCAATCAACAATCGAACAATTTGGAGTTTCCCCAGTTCTCTCCGTTAGGTATAAAGAAGGCTTAGGCAAGTCAGTTTTCAACAAGGCCAATAATTTGTCTGGCAGTGGTTTATTCCGCTCCCCTCATAGGCCGAGCATTCATGTTTATGGAGGAGCCAGGAGACATAAATGTTGGCCAAATGTTATTTAATGCATATGGCTACCTTTAGGCTTCCTGCACATGGATGCAGGCTTTCTTGCAGAAAATCCACACTAATTTCAGTGTGGATTTCTGTGCATTTCCGCACCAAATACCTGTGTTATTGAATGGTTGCAGATATCAAAATCTGCACGGCAGGTCAATTTCCACACGGAATGAAAAGGTAAAGTGTACCTGCGCGCGTAACCTGAAATGTGTGCCAGGTAGCCTTAGACTTACCTTTGCTCAGATGGGTTGACCCAAGGTGGTCCTCATTCTGAGGGTACCATTGTGACAATTCATGCATAAAAGGGGTAAAGCTTTTACGATTCCATGTCATATACTGTAGAGTATTCTGTTTTTCTGGTTGTTGTTTGGATAGATCAACATCAAATGCAGTGCAGTGCCAATATGGCCTCCAGCTAGCCGGTGGTCAGCATACAGTGACCATAACTGGAAAGAACTGTTCTAAACAAACAAGCTTGAGAGATATTAGAATCCTAGTTACAATTAATAACATTGTGGTGGACCTTTGTCCACAAGTAATTGGTTCAGTGGTTAATTATGGGGTTGGTGGTAGAAAAGGGTCATGGTAGAAAAGGGTAAGGGTTATTGTGTGCACTGCGGTCGAGAAACTATGGTATGATTTCTACAAATGTTCATTTCTCTGTGGTTACAGAAATGTGTCTCATATTTCATCTGAAATTTCAGATCACCCTCATCTATATTTCCCCAGATTCTCAGAGGAGCAGCTATCTATTGCACATGGAAATTATCACTTGCTGCAGATGCAGAAAGAACAAATTGTATAAGCTAATTCTGTTCTATCACAAGGTACAAAAACTTCTGGCCAGTTGCACAATGTACTAATGCTCTAAAATAATCATTATAACTGTGATATGACTGGACATGCTGGAGGAGGGTTATAGAACTATCTGTACTGAGCGTACAAATGTCATAGGCTGCAGAGTATACTGGTAAACTCTGATCCCCGCCAAGGGCCCTCTTTCTACTAATGGCATACATTGAAAATTAAAGGTAAGATTATAACATGGCATGTAAGGAGTATCAACACACATTATATGTCATATGTCTTTCTTACCTATTTTGATTATTTTTTTGGGGTTAGTACTACCAAGGAATTCATCAGCATCTTTCTGTTTCAGATATGTTATATCTGATGTATTTTGTTCTTAGTTGTTTAAAGGGGTTGCGCAGTGTCAGATGACCAATTCTCAGGATAGGTCACCAGTGTCAGATTGGCTAGGGTCCGACACCCTTGGAGGACAATCAATGTGTTTTGAAGCCCTTGAAAATGGCCATTTGAGATCGGCTACACATGTCAGGGAACAGATGGCTCTTTGACTTATACTCTAATTTGGAAGTGAATAACTTCCACTGATGAAACCGAGACCAACGTCTGGACCACCTGCCATCACTTACTGTGCATTCAAACCTACAACCGATGTTCTCCATGAAGTGCTACGAGAAAATGCATAAGTACTTAAAAAGTTAAATCCTTTCACATCTAAAAACTATTTTACATTTTATAGCATTCATTCATTAACTGTAAAAGCAGTGCAAATACTAATTCTGAGTTATGGCCTGTTCTATAGTCCAGAGCTGTATTCGCAATTCTGCATGCTTCAGACCAGAACTGTCCTTTCTAGTTGAAGCAGATATATCCGCTGAATATACAGACCTGTACAAGGGCAGCATATTAGTGGTACAGGTTAACAGTCCTATTAGCCAAAACAGCACAATAGGTCAACTCAAAGTATACAGCGGATTCAAAGTTATGAGTCCACTGTATAAATGTGGGAGCGCTACCATGCCGCTCTCCGCTTCCATCCGCTCCTCAATGTGGTGACTGCTCCTGTGTATATGGGCATACAGGCACTATACAGTCATTTGATGAATGAGAAACTAACTACCCCCTATATCATAGGAGCCCAGCTGAACAGTCCAGGACGTGTCTGTTGACAAACCGGTTTCCAATAATGAAGCAGAGACATAGCCTGAATGTCCTGTGTCCCCCCAAACAATCTGCAGAATAGCACTCCCAAATACTAGGTGTCATTTACATTACTGGTATTCTCATTTGACACTCTCTAACTAAACAAATTTGCAGCTAAAATGTGGTTTTGATCAGTGAGAGTCCAAGCTCTGAGACCCCCACCAATTACCACCAGGAAAGAGAAGCACTTATCATCAAAGATGGGCTCAACAGAAAGTCTAGAAGCCTACCTCAAGTTGATCTCTAGCAGCGCGGAGAGACAACGCTCTCTGTGAGTGCTTCTTTCTCCTCATTTTAGCGACCAGTAGGGATCTTAGCACTTGAACCACCACCAATCACTATGACATATCAAAAGTAAAGGTACACTTTAATGCGTTCAGGACCAACCAGGCTATTTTCCTTGTTGGGTTTCTGTTTTTTACTTCCTGCCTTCCCGTAGCCATAACCTTTTTTATTTTTCTGTTCAAATTGCCGTATGAAGGCTTTTTTTGCGTGTGACAAGTTGAACTTTCTAAAGGCACAATTTTTTATAGCATAGGATGTAGTGGGAAGCTGGAAACAAATTCCAAATGGGGTAAACTTAAAAAAAAATAGCTATTCCACTAGAGTTTTATGGCTTTTGTGTCCTGTGCAGTAAAACTGACCCGTTACCTTCATTCTCTGGGTCAGTATGATTACAGTGACAGTACAATAGTATAGTTTTTTTTTGTGTTTTAATACTTAAATAAATACAAACAATAAAAAAAACACCGATTTTTGCTTTGCATCACCACATTCTGTCTCCCAATAACTTTTTAACATTTTTCATTTTTTTGCATGGCAATATGTGTACTTTTTATTGATACCATTTTGGTGTGTGTGACTTTTTGATAATTTTTTAGGAAGGTGAAGTGACGGAAAAAAAGAAAATGATGGTGATTAAAATTTGTATATATTTTAAAAAGCTTTTTAAAGTTGTCTTTACACTTTTTAAAAGTCCGTCTAGGGGACTTGAACATGCACTCATTAGATTGCTTCTCCCATAGACTGCATTTATTTAAGAATGCTGTCTACAGGAGATTCAATATATTCCTATGGTGCATTGCCACCTGCAGACCTTATAAGAATACACCTGTGGTAGGCATCGTAGCCTTGGGCAGGCTCGAGGCTACCACCAATGAATGGCTTCCCCAGGGAAGCCAAATCGGGCCCAGTGCTCCCAGGGAAAACCGGCTCAGATGCCATGGTCACAATTGACCACTGCATCTGAGCGTTAATGCCGATCGCAGACATTAGCTCCAGATGTATGCGGTTTAAAACAGCAGAAACTTGTCAGCTATCCATTTGCAAGCGGGTGCCATTTTCAAAACCTCAGACTTCTGCCATACATGTATGGCAGTGGTCTTGAACGGCTTACAGAACAAGAAAGCTATAATGGTTATGCAAAAATATTTTTTTAACAATGTAAATTTTTAAAACCATAAATTATACAATCTAAAAATTCTGTAATCAATGCCTTATTGGGATCCCACCTATCTAATTGAGAGAACTGGCTAGATCTAAACCTGACTCCCAGTGCTGCAACCCTGTTTGCTCAGACTGGCTTCTCGATATAAGCACAACCTCACCAGGAGGTCATAATAATATCATTCTCACTACAACAAGGGCCGATCATAATCTACAGAGCCCTCTACTATAAAAACAACGGATATCAATAAAGTTTATTTCATTGATGATGATTTTCATTCAGGATTACAACAAACAAAAGGAGGGGATGATGGATGAGCTTCGTCTGGTTAATAGCTAGATATTTTTGACATGTTTGAAATGTAATCTTATCATCAAAGCAAATTAATATTAAATCTGAGCTCTGCCAACTTGCACTTACTAAACGTATCATATGAATCTATCCCTGCTGTCAGTGTTTCTGTTACGTAGTAAATAAGGTACAGGCCGTGACCTGGAAACCAGGGGTCAGATGTTGCGCCTCACTAGTCAAAAATGGTGACAATGCGACCATGCCCATCTGGCAGATTGTCGAAAGAATTAGATGTGGTCATATTTCAAAAGACTTTGTACCCCCATATACATTACTGAGAGAAGGTTATTCTGAGACCACCCATCTTTAAGTTTAAATAGGAAACATAAGGTTACTCCCCCGAGCATATAAACACTGAAGACATTACATCATGTCTTCACAACTTCATACTTGACACTCACCATTAAACTGTAACCTTTAGGCAGCCATCACATCAAATTAAAGGAGTTCTCGTGGCTCTTTTAAAAATCCATTCTTTCTTTTAACTTGTGGAAGAAAGTTTATTTGGTACTTACCTCTCACTTCACTGTTGCCGCTGCACTCACACAGGCTGCAGACTCTTCCGCTCTGGTCCCAACCTGATGTTTGTCTGAATAAAACTAAACTATCTTTTATTTATCCCCAGGACTGTGACGAGGGGACATCCTCTGCGTCTGGAGGAAAGAAGGTTTGTACACAAACATAGAAGAGGATTCCTTACGGTAAGAGCAGTGAGACTATGGAACTCTCTGCCTGAGGAGGTGGTGATGGTGAGTACAATAAAGGAATTCAAGAGGGGCCTGGATGTATTTCAGGAGCGTAATAATATTACAGGGTATAGCTTCTAGAGAGGGGTCGTTGATCCAGGGAGTTATTCTGATTGCCTGATTGGCAGGAATTTTCCCCCCCTAAAATTAGGAAAATTGGCTTTTACCTCACTTTTTTTTTTTTTTTTTGCTTCCCCTGGATAAACGTGCAGGATAACAGGCTGAACAGCCCCTTACTGCCAGGTCAGATGTGACGTATCAGTAGATGAGCAAGTCACTGCAGCAGTATACGTGGGTGTGTGTATACCAAGGTATACAAGCTTTTGGTTGTTTTTGCACAGCAGTCAATGGAAAAATGCCAATGAAATTTGTGCAGCACCCATCCAGGAAGGAAACAAAAGCACCAGGGTAAACCGATAACTTGATGGCATCTAACAAAAAAAAAAAAGAAACAAAACTTCAATGAACTCCACGTAAGAAAAGGTAGAAAATAACACCTAAATACAATATAAAGAGCGCAGTGACCATAAAGGAAAGGTGAGAATTTTGCATCAGATGATACCCTACACTGCCTCCAGAGGCAACATTCCATTTTTTCCACAGCAAAAAGGCAGGGAGCACCCCAGGATAATACATCCACCATCTGACACCTTCTCCAGTGCCTATGGACATCGACAGTACCTTCCAGTTGACAGGGTATCCAGGTACTATTTGTTTCTCAAAACCAGATCAGCTGACACTTGATTATTTTGGTTTTACTCACTTATATTAATAGATTAATATTGCTAATCTATTCCCAATCATGACAAGTTCCATTAAGAGGATTTACGAAGGGGTACAGTTTGACTGGATTCAAAAACTGTAATTGACCCAGCCACAAAACTGCCAATGATTTTGTGTGCAGTTTAAAGGGATTTTGTCACCTCGTTTTAGCTTATAGAGCTGCGGACATGCGCGGCTAGATCGCCGCTAGCATATCCGCAATATACCTGTCCCATAAAGCGGTGTCCTTTTATTGTGCTTAAAAAATGATTTTAGAGATAAGTAAATGACCCTAGTAAGGTGCCCAAGGGGTTGTACTAACCTTCTTCGTCCCCAGCTACGCCCCCCTGTGAAGGAGCCCAGCACTGCCTGCGTCCTCCGAATCTCCTCCTTTCTTCACAGTTTGATTGCCGTAATCTCGCAATGTGCGAGTTTGCGCATGCGCAGTGCCGGTATAGTGTTCCGTCCCTGTGCTGGCATCAGCCTCAGGGAAGGAACTGCGCATCGCGAGATTACGGCAATCTAACTGTGAAGAAAGGAGGAGATTCGGTGGACCAGGCGGTGCTGGGCTCCTTCACAGGGGGCGTGGCTGGGCACGAAGAAGGTTAGTACAGCCCCTTGGGCACCTTACCAGGGTAATTTACATATCTCAAAAATCTTTTTTTAAAGGGATTCTGTCACCCCACTAAAGTCTTTTTTTTTTTTTTGGGCTTCCTATAATCCTTATACTGCGATATATTAATATATAATGCTATTACTCATTTTGGTTCAGTAGTTAATTAAAAAAACTGACTTTTATAATATGTAAATGACCTCTCTACCAGCATGTAGGGCGGCTACTTGCTGGCAGCAGCCGCATCCTCCTTTCATAAAGACGCCCCCTCCTCATGTTGATTGACATGGCCAGCGAACGCACTCGTCTTCTGGCTGGCCCTGTCTGCGTTCAAAATCTGGCGCCTGCGCCGTACCTGTCTTCAGTCCGCGCAGGCGTACTGAGAGGGGGACGCTCGCTCGGCCGCTCCATCCTCAATGCGCCTGCGCCGATGACGTCACATCTACACCTGGGGCAGGCGCACTGAGGAAGGAGCGGCCGAGCGAGCGTCCACCTCTAAGGACGAAGCAAAATGAGTAATAGCATTATATATTAATATATCGCAGTATAGGAATTATAAGAAGCCCAAAAAATAATAATAATGACTTTAGTGGGGTGACAGAAGCCCGTTAAGTACAATAAAGGGACACCGCTTTATGGGACAGGTATATTGCGGACATGCAAGCGGCGATCTAGCCGCGCATGTCCGCAGCTCTATAAGCTAAAACGAGGTGACAGAATCAGATACAAGTCACTGCCTGTCACAAGATAAACACACTCATATACTGCCGCTGTCATCATTTCTACTATCTGATTGGATACAGGGCGTTCTATTTCCACCCTCTTTTAATGTAAAGTGTCTACAGTATATGCATATATTTTATAGTTTAACATCTCCTGGTCCATGGTTTTCATGATGAAAAAGGTTAGGTTCATAGACCAGGTGATTAAAAAAATGAAACGTATTAAAGGGAAACACTGAACCAAAGTTTTTTTTACACAATGAATGGCAGTATTGTGTGGGGAATACAATATATGGCATGGTTATAAAGGCACTGTAAAGTTCTATCATTTGGTTATTATATGGCCATATTATTCAAGTTATGTATGGTAGTATTTTAATTACTTTAGGGGAGAATGTAATTGGCAGTGTAACATGATTTTTAAAGAAAATCATGAAAGATCATGGACAGAAGGAGATACTTTATAGAACTGTAGCAGCGTATATATTTTATATCATGGATCTGTACACACAGATGCATAATGGTGCCATGTCCAAGGGTTCTAAAGGCAATTCAGAGAGAAAAAAGGGGTTAAAAGGAGTCTGAGGCAGGCCCAAGTCCCTCTGTGCATCCTTGCACACCCTGCTTCTTCGGTCAGCCCCCCTTCTTGATTGACAGGGGCAAGTTCCTGCTGTCATGGAAATGCTTTGTGCCATGCCGCCAACCTGCTAACCGGGGCAGGCAGGGGTGCCGCATCACTTAACTAGCTTCTGCCTGAGGCTGGCTGCTGGTCTCCTGTATCCCATGCTGCAGGCTCTTTCTGTGTGTGTAATAAGGTCTATTCATTGAACTTCTGCCTGCAGCACTGCAAGGTTTAATTCACCCTTCTGCTCTATGTTTAGCTGTTTGACTAATGAGCTCATCAGCTCTCCTTTATATTCTGGACTGTTTGTTCCACCCCCTAGTCTGAGCAATAGATTTCTTTTGGTTTCACTTGCTTGTTATGGCCTGAAAATGAGGTGTCATCCATTAGTCTGTGTACCGATTTTAACTCATTCCTGACTCTCTGCCTCCTGACCTGACCCATGCCTGTTCACCCTTCTGACCCTGAGTCACCTGGCCTGTTTCACGGATTTGCATGTACACTGCGTGTAACACCTGCATTAGTCATCAAGAAAGAAGTGTGCAGAGTGACTTGGAGCCGCCCTCAGGGCACTTAAAGGGGTTTTCTCACATCAGCAAATGGCATTTATCATGTAGAGAAAATTAATACAAGCCACTTACTAATGTATTGTTATTATCCATATTGCTTCCTTTGCTGGCTGGATTCATTTTTTCATCACAATATACACTGCTCGTTTCTTTGGTTACAACAACCCTGCAATCCAGTGGCTGTGATTGCACACTATAGGAAAAACGGCCCCTTTCTGGTGGCCGGGACCATAGGAGGGCACGTAGGCTGGCGCTTTTTCCTATAGAGTGCAAGCACGACCACTGCTGCTGAATTGCAGAGTGGACATAACCATGGAAACGAGAAGTTTATTATGTGAAGGAAAAATGAGTCTAGCCAGCAAAGGAAGCAATATGGATAATAACAATACATTAGTAAGTGCCTTGTATTAACTTTCTCTACATGATAAATGCCACTTACTGACGTCAGACAACCCCTTTAACTGCTCATTTGTATTTGGATTAAACGTATTTATAATCCAGTGTGAAGCAACAAATCACTAAAAGAAAGGCATCATTACATTCAGCTGAGATGTCCTACAAGGCAATGTGCCTGGTAGAACAGTGCATTTCCTAATGACAGATTGCCTGTCATGCTCCCCTACAACTGGAAATGACACTATTCATCAATAAGTACAATAGAATTATGCAATATATAGCCCATGGCAACATTCGGAAATATTACAATACATGCAATCATCGTTACCAAATAATGAGAAAAATTATTAACCACATCAATAGTGTCACTGTTTTTTTTTCAGATTTCCTGTTGCCATGTAAAAGGATTTAAATCTACAGTGCCTTGCAAAAGTATTCACCACCCTTGACTTTTTTCGTGTTTTGTTACATTACAGCCTTAAGTTCAATGTTTTGTTAATCTGAATTTTATGTGATGGATCAGAACACAATAGTCTAAGTTGCTGAAAAATATCTAAATAAAACTATTGTTTAGAAATAGAAAACAGAAAATTGGCATGTGCGTATGTATTCATCCACTTTGTTAGGAAGCCCATAAAAAGCTCTGGTGCAACCAATTACCTTCAGAAGTCACATAATTAGTGACATGATGTCCACCTGTGTGCAATCTAAGTGTCACATGATCTGGCATCACATATACATACCTTTTTAAAAGGCCCTAGAGGCTGCAACACCTAAGCAAGAGGCATCACTAACCAAACACTGCCATGAAGACCAAGGAACTCTCCAAACAAGTAAGGAACAATGTTGTTGAGAAGTACAAGTCAGGGTTAGGTTATAAAAAAAATCAAAATATTTGATGATCCCCAAGAGCACCCTCAAATCTATCATAACCAAATGGAAAGAACATGGCATAACAGCAAACCTGCCAAGAGACGGCCACCCACCAAAACTCACAGACCGGGCAAGCAGGGCATTATTCAGAGAGGCAGCACAGAGACCTAAGGTAACCCTGGAGGAGCTGCAGAATTCCACAGCAGAGACTGGAGTATCTGTACATAGGACGACAATAAGCCGTACGCTCCATAGTTGGGCTTTATGGCAGAGTGACCAGAAGAAAGCCATTATTTCAGCAAAAAACAAAAAGGCACATTGTGAGTTTGTGAAAAGGGATGTGGGAGACTCCAAAAATGTATGGAGGAAGGTGCTCTGGACTGATGAGACTAAAATTGAACTTTTCGGCCATCAAAGAAAACGCTATGTCTGGCGCAAAGCCAACACATCACATCACCCAAAGAACACCATCCATACAGTGAAACATGGTGGTGGCAGCATCATGCTGTGGGGATGTTTTTCAGCAGCCGGGACTGAGAAACTGGTGAGAGTTAAGGGAAAGATGGATGGTGCTTAATACAGGGATATTCTTGAGCAAAACCTGTACCACTCTGTGCGCGATTTGAGGCTAGGACGGAGGTTCACCTTCCAGTAGGACAATGACCCCAAACACACTGCTAAAGCAACACTTGAGTGGTTTAAGGGGGAAACATGTAAATGTGTTGGAATGGCCTAGTCAAAGCCCAGATCTCAATCCAATAGAAAAATCTGTGGTCAAACTTAAAGATTGCTGGAAACTCCCATTGCTAACCTGAAGGAGCTGGAGCAGTTTTGCAAGGAGGAATGGGCACAAATCCCAGTGGTAAGATGTGGCAAGCTCATAGAGACTTATCCAAAGTGACTTGGAGCTGTGATTGCCGCAAAAGGTGGCTCTACAAAGTATTGACTTTAGGGGGGTAAATAGTTGCACAAATGCACATTGACTTTTTCTGTTATTTTGTCCTATTTGTTGTTTGCTTCACAAAAAAAAAAAAAAGGCACTGTATAGTTAATACTAAGATACAGTAAACTAAAAACAGAATGAAACTGAAATAATAAGTACCGTATGTAGAAGAAAATATAAGATCAGTACGGAACAGTATTACCATTACTTTACATAGAGATTTAGATGTAATCAGTGACTATTTTGCCTATAACAATCGTATTTTTCCCCCTAGGTTTTTAGAGGGTGAAAATAGGGGAAAAAAATATTTGTACAAAAGGTGTGATAATAATGGGATGGGGTTAAAGCATGAGGTACATGAACAGTCACTTGCTATTAATGCTATCGGCATAGTCTTATGAATTTTGACTCCCATCATTCCATGTGCCGTCACATTCATATTAAGTGGCCTGTATTCTGTAACTCACATTAACCCCATGTTGCCCATTATTTGAGAAGGTACAGTCACTTACTATTAATGTGAGGCACATGGGGCCCACTCCAAAAGCATGTGCGCAGCCTGACTTTAAAAATAAGTGACCCCCATTCATCCCCAGTTTAAAATATGGCAGTGGCAATATTGGGGTTAAAGAGGACCTTTCACCTTGAAAAACATTGTGAACGAAGTATGCTGCCATGGAGAGCGGCGCCCGGGGAGAAAAAAAACCTCCCAGGCTGTGAGCTGTGCGCTGCGATTGGCCAGCGCTGCAGCCTAGAAGAAGGAGACGCCCACAGGACAAGGGCAGTCTCCGCCTACTATAACTTAGAGAGTGAACATACCAGAGGGGATAACGGGAGAACGGAGCGGCGCCCGGGGATAATAGTAAGTGCAGTGAGATCCCCGGGCGCCGCTCTCCATGGCAGCATACTTCGTTCAAAATGTTTTTCAAGGTGAAAGGTCCTCTTTAATGAGCCACATTAACTCCAATCTTGCTGGCTGCCTGGTACCTACCATATGTTTTTTTTCTGCCTTTATTTTCAGGCAGGCTAATTACTTTTGTACTGGGGGGATACCTGCTATGCTGCTGAGTGCACAAATATAGACTATAAGAGCCCTGCATCACAGAGAGGATCGTGTTTGTGCTATCGCAAAACCTCAGATCCAGCACTACATTCTAACAAAACCTCATATCAGACACTACATTCTAACAAAACCTCATATCCGACACTACATTCTAACAAAACCTCAAATCCAACACTACATTCTAGCAATAGGGCTTTCCCATAGAGATGGGTGCAGTTTGGTGTGCATGTAGACGGCTCCGGAAGAATAGGAAAGGTCCTAGGAGGATCGTGGTTGGTGATGTCCCGCCATAGAAGTGCCAGGCTCTTCCCTCTTCCTCAGTAGGTGGTTACGAACATCCTGCAATTCAACATCGGTGGCCGTGCTTGCAAACTATAGGAAAAAGTGGTGGCCTCTCTGGTTCCTGGGACCGTGGGAGCTCACATAGGCTGATTTATTTTAGACAATTTTCATAAATATGCCCAACACTAAATGATGAAATTCAGGAGCTTGCAGATGCCACTAAAGGGGGCCTAGGCGCTAACTGCATACTGTTTTATGATTGAGACTAGGGCTGCAGTAAACGATTATTTTAGAAATCGAGTATTCTATCGATTATTTTTTACGATTAATCGAGTATTCTAATATTCGTTCTCCCCCAGAGCCATCAGCTCAGCAGGGATAGTGCACACAGTGATGTCACAGTGCAGGGATAGTGTGTTCGGTAATGTTACAGTGCAGGGATAGTGCGCACGGTGATGTCACAGTGCAGGGATAGTGCGCACAGTGATGTCACAGTGCAGGGATAGTGCGCACAGTGATGTCACAGTGCAGGGATAGTGCGCACAGTGATGTCACAGTGCAGGGATAGTGCGCACGGTGATGTCACAGTGCAGGGATAGTGCGCACAGTGATGTCACAGTGCAGGGATAGTGCGCACAGTGATGTCACAGTGCAGGGATAGTGCGCACAGTGATGTCACAGTGCAGGGATAGTGCACACAGTGATGTCACAGTGCGGGTATAGTGCGCACAGTGATGTCACAGTGCGGGTATAGTGCGCACAGTGATGTCACAGTGCAGGGATAGTGCGCACAGTGATGTCACAGTGCAGGGATAGTGCGCACAGTGATGTCACAGTGCAGGGATAGTGCGCACAGTGATGTCACAGTGCAGGGATAGTGCGCACAGTGATGTCACAGTGCAGGGATAGTGCGCACAGTGATGTCACAGTGCAGGGATAGTGCGCACAGTGATGTCACAGTGCAGGGATAGTGCGCACAGTGATGTCACAGTGCAGGGATAGTGCGCACAGTGATGTCACAGTGCAGGGATAGTGCGCACAGTGATGTCACAGTGCAGGGATAGTGCGCACAGTGATGTCACAGTGCAGGGATAGTGCGCACAGTGATGTCACAGTGCAGGGATAGTGCGCACAGTGATGTCACAGTGCAGGGATAGTGCGCACAGTGATGTCACAGTGCAGGGATAGTGCGCACAGTGATGTCACAGTGCAGGGATAGTGCGCACAGTGATGTCACAGTGCAGGGATAGTGCGCACAGTGATGTCACAGTGCAGGGATAGTGCGCACAGTGATGTCACCGTGCAGGGATAGTGCGCACAGTGATGTCACCGTGCAGGGATATACCTACATCAGAGACTAAAAGGAAACAAAACCCAAACCGCCCTGAACCAGCCACTAACTACAGGGGGTGCTCTAACACCCTATGCTGCCAATCAGCCCCTCTAAACAAGGCCAGTGAGCACTACTACCCCTATCATCCTCTGGCCATTCCGGCATAGGTGACAGCTCTAACTAGAAGTCCATGCTCCACCACTGGGTGGTAAACGTGTTATCATAGGGGTTCTCCGTGCTGGGACACACATGGCAAGCACTAATCACACAGTGCCCCTCCACACATGCAGCCACTTACCAGCCTTCCGCCGAACCAGCAGCCAGCAGTTCTGATCTGTACTGCCACTCGCGCCCCGCCTCCTCCGCTGCCAGCCACTCAGCACACAGCGTCGGGTCATAGTGCGCGCTTACGTGCACTATGACCTGACGATGTGTCAGGATCCAGTACAGCGCGTTGCGGGTAACCACGGAGCGGTGAGTAATAGCAAGCGCTTCACTCCCGCTCCATGGTCACATGACACAAACGAATCCTCGATGCAAAAAATTTGCATCGAGGATTATTTTGTGTCGAATTACTCGATTAAATCGAGTAATCGTTTCAGCCCTAATTGAGACCAATGTATAAACAGTATTTGGCAAGCCTATAAGCTCCCTCTAGTGGTGGCTGCAGGCAGATAAGAGTTTATTTATGACTGTGCAAAAAATGTGGAGCTCTGTAACAGAAAACCAGTGTACTGATTGCTCTAAAGATACATTAAGAGATCAGAATGGAATTTTGTACTTTAGTTAAAAAATTAGAACCGTGTTTGAGCATGGACAATTCCTTTAAGAGACTAGACAACTACCAATCTTACATTTGTATTAAATAAGCTCTAAGCAACATTGCTATACTTGTGAGCTGTGCTGGGCTCATGGCCTTGCTCTCCGATCTGAAGGCAGATTTTCTAAGATCTTTTTGTAACTACTGAGGTTTTGGTTTCCTTACTAGTTTCCTAGAAATAGCAGCCAAACGAGTAGAAAAACCTATATCTGATTGTGGCTGCAAAGGAAATTAGTGACAATAGTGACACCTACTGAAAAAAGCACATGTTCAGAGTACGCTCCACATAACCTAAAGCTGGTCTTACAGATTATATCACTGTCATTCTGGCATGCCCAAGCGTCCGTGTGTTGTCCATGCTTCTATTAAGTGATGGCTTCTCCTTGGGATAGGCCATCACTAGCTGATCGGCAGGGGCCACACACCCTGCACCCTCGACGATCAGCTGTTTGGCTATAGCTCCAGTGGTGGAAGCAGACGGCTCCAACAACTCTGTAGTGGTCTGCGCGTGTCACTGCGGCTGAGGATTGACCATCACCTAATAAAAGGTGGTTTTCTACATTGTGCTAAATTAGATTTCCTTACTTTATACAGCGTCAAATATTTTGTACAGAAAAAACTAAGATAAAAACATCCTGCACGGTATGCTATATAAATGTGCGGATGTCCCTAGCCATATTATTGAAGAAAATCCCAGAAATAAGGTAATAATGCACTTAATAAAGTAGATGCATATCAGAGTGAGGACTTTGTCCATATATAATGCTTGCATCTATTTTATTACCCTTACCTTATTTCTGTGATTTTCTTCAATACTATGTGAAACCAGTCCATGAAAGGTTGGGGATCACTGTTTTTGTGACCTAGAGTAGGGTGGCCTTTGCTCTGGATGGGTCATCAATATCAGATCCATGAGGGTCCAACACCAAGCAACCCCATCAATCAGCTGTGTCAGGCTGACACGGTCACTGGAAGCTATACAGTGCACAGAGCCATAAGCAGAAGGCTTCGTCCACAGTAGTGGCCGCGCTGAAGTACTTTAGCTTAGTTCCCATTCAAGTGAAAGGGAGCTGAGCTGCAGTACGCCGGCGCTGGGAACTACAAAGTTCAGGCTGCCCAAAACTACTGATTGGTTGGGATGCCAGGTGTCAGACGCCCACCGATCTGATATTGATGACCTACCCTGAAGACAGGTTATCAATATTGAAGTTGACATCTAGCTTTTAGGCCCCTTTCACACGGGCGAGTATTCCGTGCGGATGCGATGCGCGAGTTGAACGCATTGCACCCGCACTGAATACCGACCCATTCATTTCTATGGGGCTGTTCACATGACTGGTGATTTTCACGCATCACTTGAAAATAGCAGCATGCTCTATATTCTGCGTTTTTCACGTAACACAGGCCCCATAGAAATGAATTGGGTTGCGTGAAAATCGCAAGCATCCGCAAGCAAGTGCGGATGCGGTGCGATTTTCACGCACGGTTGCTAGGAGACGATCGGGATGGAGACCCGATCTGTATTATTTTCCCTTATAACATGGTTATAAGGGAAAATAATAGCATTCTGAATTCCATCACATGATCCATCACCATGGTAAAAGATCATGTGACGGACCATGTGATGACCGGAGTGACGTCATCACAGGTCCTGTTCATGTAATTAATGCTCACCCCAGGTCCTGTTCAGCAAAGGAGACAGAAGGAGATGCCGGGCTACGTGAACAAGTGGACTAAGGTGAGTTAAATAATTTTTTATTTTTTTTAACCCCTCCAGGCCTATTTTACTATGCATTCTGTATTCAGAATGCTATTATTTTCCCTTATAACCATGTTATAAGGGAAAATAATACAATCTACAGAACACCGATCCCAAGCAGTTCGGGTACCAAACATGCGCGATTTTTTTCACGCGAGTGCAAAACGCATTACAATGTTTTGCACTTGCGCAGAAAAATCGCGGGTGTTCCCGTAACGCACCCGCACATTTTCCCGCAACGCCCGTGTGAAAGGGGCCTTAAAGTGACCTCTCTTGGCATTTAACTCAGTTGTTCTTGTTTTCTTGCATGCAGCTTGCTCTTGCTATGAGCCCTTTGATGAAGACTTCAATGGCCTTTTAAAAAAAATATATGTCTTGGTGACTTTATGGCACCTCCTAGTGGAAGAGCAGATTATTGCATCCTATGTATGCATACAGAACTCCAGCAAATGAAGAAGCAATTCAATTGAGAACTGTAAGGCCAGGTCCACACTTCATGCTTTCTACAGATTTACTTTTGTTTTAAAAGCCATGGCATAGTCACTGTAATGCTATGAGAGGGTATGCACATAGTCTGGGGGGTAGCTACTATTTCTGGTATGGGACTGTCTATACCCTTTTCCTGTAGTTGAGTTGATGAGTATTACTAATGGACCTACAGGACAAGACCAGGAGAAAAATTTATATATTATCAATGTAAGAATAATGTGTATTTTAACTGTTTAACAGTTGTAGTCCAAATGAATGCATTTAGTTGAATGTAATCTTGTGGACTGCAGCGGTCATTCAATAGTTAAAATCAATCAGTTGCGCTACAAAAAGTCGCAGTGTAGCCCAGGCCTAAGGCTTCATTCACATCACCGTTCAGCCTTTCCGTTCTCCTGCTCCGAAGAGAGCCGAACGGAGCCTAAGGCCCCCTCAGACTATAATGGGGTCCGTTAGGTTTCCGCTCAGAAGATGATTTTGGAGCGGAGACAAAAGTTGTGCATGCAGGACTTTTGTCTCCGCTTTAAAATCATCTTATGAACGGAAACATAACGGACCCCATTATAGTCTATGGGGTCCTAAGGGCTCCGTTTGGCTCAGTTATGTGCCGAATCCGTACTTTCCGTTCTCCTACTTCTAAACGGAGCAGGAGAACTGAAAGACTGAACGGTGAGGTGAACGCCAGCCTAAGTTGCTGGAATTTTGGCCCATTCCTCTTGACAGAATTGCAATTGTTCAACGTTCTTGAGGTCAGGACTTTATGATGACAACTCCATTACTTTAACTTTTCTGTCCTTAAATGTTTTTTTATTCTACATTTTTCAAACCAGTACCTGGATCCGAATACTTTTGTAATTTCATGTAATTAAACATTCAGTATAGTCACCGATTTGTACTTTTCCTTATTTCTTGTTCACCTCAAAGAGGTGGTCACACATGATCAGTTTAAATCTTCAACTGTTACCGTCTGTTAGAAGCTGTGTTACAGGGAATGAGCTACAGCTGAAGGGACAAATCCCCGGAGAATGGACACACCCTCTGAGCTAGCAGAAAAATGTTAGAAATGAATGTGGAGATCTCTAGCTCCATGTGTGGTACAGGGCTGGTTCTAGCTTTGTTCAAAGTCTGATTTTCATTTTTTGCATCAGTCATGGCATAACCCCTTTAAGCTATTTTGCCACAACTCTGGGATCACTGTCCATTTCCTACCTCATAATTCCATCTATTTTATGTAGTGTACCAGACCCTTCTGCAGCAAAGCGCCCCCACAACATGATGCTGCCACCCCTGTGCGTCACAGTTGGAATGTTGCTCTTTGGCTTGCATGTTCCCCGTTTTGTCTCCATACATAACAATGGTAATTATGGTCAAATAGGTCCATTTTTGATTCATCGGACCAGAGGACATTTCTCTAAAAATTAAGATCTTTTACCACATGTGCAACTGTAAACTGTAACCTGGCTTTTTTATGGCTGTTTTCAAAAAATGTTTTCTTCTTTGTATCTTACTGTTGATGTAGATATTTTTATACCAACTGCCAATATCTTCACACGGTTGTTTTCTGTTGTTCTTGGATTGATCTGTAATTTTCACCCAATGTACGTTTATCTCTAGGAGACAGAACAGTATGATGGTTCTACAGTGTTTAAAATTGCCTATTATAATTTGAACAGAAAAGTGGGGTTCCTTCAGACATTGTACCGGATCTGTGAAGATCCAAAGTTATTTTTATGACATCTAAAAAAAAAAAACCTGTCTCTATTATTCTGACATTTCACATTCTTCAAATATAGTAGAGATCCTAGCTGACCTAAGATAAGCAATTGGTACTAGACTTACAGGGTCATGTCAAGTTTTCAAGCTATCCACTTCCTTATCTACAGGATAGAAGATAACTAAATGATCAATGGGTGTCCAACCGGCCAGCGTTCAGACCCCAACGATCAGATATTTAAGCTTAAAAATGTGGCAAACCCCTTTGAATGTCAGGAATTGTGTACACTGAGGTTTAAAAAATGCAGGAGGCATTGTTTTAAAAGGCCAGAATGCCAGATATAAGCTGATCTCTGGGCCTGTTTCACTTAAAAAAGGTATTTTCATGATAAGACAGACCCTTTAATGAAAATGTATCCATTTGTGAACTCATTGTCATGTTCAAGAAACCAATTTGAAATGATTCGAGCTTTGTGACATGGTGCATTATCCTGCTGGAAGTAGCCATCAGAGGATGGGTACATGGTGGTCATGAAGGGATGGACATGGTCAGAAACAATGCTAAGGTAGCCTGTGACATTTAAACGATGGCCAATTTGCACTAAAGGGGCTAAAGTGTGCCCAGAAAACATCCCCCACACCATTACACCACCACCAGCCTGCACAGTGGTAACAAGGCATGATGGATACATGTTCTCATTCTGTTTACGCCAAATTCGGACTCTACCATTTGAATGTCTCAACCGAATTCGAGACTCATCAGACCAGGCAACATTTTTCCAGTCTTCAACAGTCCAATTTTGGTGAGCTTGTGTAAATTGTAGCCTCTTTTTCCTATTTGTAGTGGAGATGAGTGGTACCCGGTGGGGTCTTCTGCTGTTGTAGCCCATCCGCCTCAAGGTTGGCATTTTGTGGCTTCACAAATGCTTTGCTGCATACCTCGGTTGTAACAAGTGGTTATTTCAGTCAACGTTGCTCTTCTATCAGCTTGAATCAGTCGGCCCATTCTCCTCTGACCTCTAGCATCAACAAGGCATTTTCACCCACAGGACTGCCGCATACTGGATGTTTTTCCCTTTTCACACCATTCTTTGTAAACCCTAGAAATGGTTGTGCGTGAAAATCCCAGTAACCGGGCCGGTCTGTGAAATATTCAGACCGGCCCGGCTGGCACCAACAACCATGCCACGCTCAAAATTGCTTAAATCACCTTTCTTTCCCATTCTGACATTCAGTTTGGAGTTCAGGAGATTGTCTTGACCAGGACCACAACCCTACATGCATTGAAGCAACTCCCATGTGATTGGTTGACTAGATAATCGCATTAATGAGAAATAGAACAGGTGTTCCTAATAATTCTTTAGGTGAGTGTATATATATCTATATATATATATCTATATATATATATATATATATATATATCTATATATATATCTATATATATATATCTATATATATATATATATATATATATATATATATGGAACAGACGTATTTGAACACCCTGCAATTTTGGAAGTTCTCCCACTTAGAAATCTGAAATTCACATTGTAGGTACATTCCCACTCAGGAAATCACATTGTATGATTTTTAAAGAATTTATTTGTCTTGTACTGCTGAACATAAGTATTTGAACACCTGAGAAAATCAGTGTTAATATCTGGTACAGAAGCCTTTGTTTGCAATTAGAGGTCAAATGTTTCTTGTAGTTCTTGACCAGGTTTGCACAAATTGCAACAGGGATTTTGGCCCACTCCTCCACACAGATCTCCTCTAGATCTGTCAGGTTTCAGGGCTGTCGCTGAGCAACACAGAGTTTCAGCTCCCTCCAAAGATGTTATATTGGAATTAGGTATGGAGACTGGCTAGGCCACTCCAGAACCTTGATATGCTTCTTACGGAGCCACTCCTTGGTTATCCGGGCTGTGTGCTGTGGGTAGTTGCATTTTGGAAGACCCAGCCATGACCCATCTTCAATGCCCCAACTGAGGGAAGGAGGTTGTTGCTCAAAATCTCACAATAAATGGCCCCATTCATTCCTTAATACAGTGCAGTCATCCTCTCTCCTTCGCAAAAAATCACCCCCAAAGCATGATGTTACCACCCCCATGCTTTACAGTAGGGATGGTGTTCTTGGGATGCAACTCATCCGTCTTTTTCCTCCAAACGCGACGAGTGAAGTTTACACCAAACAGTTCTTCTATGACCACATGAATTTCTCCCATGCCTTCTCTGGATCATCCAGATGGTCACTGGCAAACTTCAGACTGGCCTGGACATGTGATGTGATGACTTGAGCAGGGGAACATTCCGTGCAATAAATGAGTTTTCTACCAACAGTGACATTTGAAACTGTGGTCCCAGCAATTTTCATGTCATTGACCAGCTCCTCCCTTGTAGTTCTGGGCTGATTCCTCACCTTTCTTATCATCAGTGATATCCCACGAGGTGAGATCTTGCATGGAGCACCAGTCCAAGGGAAACTGAAAGTTGTCTTTAGCCTCTTCCATTTTCTAACAATTGCTCCAACAGTTGATTTTTCACCAAGCTTCTTGGCAATTGTCCCGTAGTCCTTTCCAGCCTTGTGGAGGTCCACAATTTTGTCTCTGGTGTCTCTTGACAGCTCTTTGGTCTTGCCCATGGTAGTAGTTGGCGTCTGAGATGACTGTGGGGTGGACAGGGGTCTTTAAAGAGCTCAGACAGGTGCTACTAAGTTAGATTAATGAGTGGAGTAGAGGTGGACTTTAAAAAAGGCACAGTAACAGGTCTTTGAGAGCCAGAATTCTTGCTGTTTCTTAGGTGTTCAACTACTTATGTTCTTTAAAAATTATACAATGTGATTTCCTGATTTATTTATTTTTTTATTTTGTCTCACAGAGTGGGAATGCACCTACAATATGAATTTCAGACCCCTCCATGATTTCTAAGTGGGAGAACTTTCAAAATCGCAGGGTGTTCAAATACTTCTGTTCCTCACTGTAAAAAAAATTATATATATATTCTCACACATATACAGTATATGTAGATACACACACATTGTGATATGGACAAATTTATTAGGGCACATCTCTAAAATCACAGAATTTAGGTGTTTCAGTACCATTGCCACAGGTGTATAAAATCCATGCCTTTACAGACATTTGTGAAGAAATAATTCACTCCAAAGAGCTTACTGGACGTGATCGTGATCCTGTAATATGTGCAACAGCTGCAACAAGTCTGTTTGTGAAATCTGTTCCCTCTAAGATATTTCATGATCAACTGTAGTAGTATTATTCCAAAGTGAAAATGTTTAATAACCAAAGTAACTCCGTCATACCACAGCAGCTCAGACCATGTAAACTTACAGAGTGCTAAGATGCATAGTGCATAAAGGTCACCAACGGTCTGCTGACTCAATAAATATCTCCTCTGGCATTAACATCAGCAAAAAATTGTGCTCCAGGAGTTTCATGGCATGAGTTTCCATGCCCGAGCAGTTGCATGCAAGCCTTACATCACCAAGCGCAATGCCAAGTGTTGCATAGCATGCTGCCACTGGACTCTGCCTCTGGACATGTTCTGTGGAGTGATGAATCACTCCTTTCTATCTGGAAGTCTGATGGACAAATCTTGGTTTGGAGAATGGCAGGATAACGTTCCCTTTCTTACTGCATCGTTCCAAATATAAAGTTTGGTGGAAGAAGGATAATACTATGGGGTTGTGTTTAAGGGATTCACCGCTAGGCCCCTTAGTTCCAGTGAAGGGAAATCTCAATGCTTCAGCATACCAAGACATTTTGGGCAATTGTATGCTCCCAACATTGTGGAAAAAATTTGGGGAAGGCCTTTTTCTGTTGCAGCATGACCGTGCCCAAGTGCACAAGGCAAGCTCCATAAAGGCATGGTTTAGTATGGAAGAACTTGACTGGCCCATATAGAACCCTTAACTGAACCCCATCGAACACCTTTGGGGTGAATAAGAATGGAGATTATGAGTCAGGCCCTCAGAATCAACATCAATGTCTGACCTCACAAATGCTCTTCTAGATGAATGGGCAAAAATTCCCACAGGCACACTCCAAACTCTTGTAGGAAGCCTTCCTAGAAGAGTGGATTCAGTTTTAGCTGCAAAATAGGGACCAACTCCATATTAATGCCTATGAATTTAAAATGGGATGTCCTAAAATACCTGTAGGTGTAATGTGTAGGTGTCCCAATACTTTTGTCCATGTATTACATATAGTGTTGAGTGAATCGAAGTTGACTAAGTGGAATTTGATCCGAATTTAGAGAAAAACTCAATTCATCCCGTAACTCAAATAAGTGAAGTGATTCTAAGAGTGACATCTATCACCTGCCTGTCAAATAGCACAGTACTGGTTCCCTACCACAACGGACTAGCTATGCATGCTTCTGCAATGCACAGTGATATACATGGATAACCTGGCTCCCTGCAGCCAGGAAATGGCCGATTTTTATCGCTTTATCAGAAATTAATTCGGATCGAATTGAATTTTTTAAGAAAATTCAGCAAAGTGTCCGAATCACATTTTTGAAAACATCGCTCATCTCTAATTGTATATATAAAGCCACAAAACACTTATTGACACACAATTTACTGAGCTAGATGTAACAAAAAATGTCTAAACAATCACAGCTTTACAAGCACACAAAAAAAGACACCACAGAATTAAACGTTATGTTTGTGGGTGATCTTTCATTTTAGGAACAGAACAAACATGACTCATTCATCAATTAGGAGAACCAGGAAGTTTGTGAATAAAAAACATTTGGATAAGAACTTAGTAGATTCTTTTATACCACCTGGAATTCATCTAGGATCAGCTGCAGAATCCCCCGGTTTGAGGCCAAGACAAAATCTAAAGGCCTCCTCCTTCCTAAACAACTAAGCAATATGGTGTTCCCTTTACTTGGATGAACTTCATCTTAAACCAGAGATCAGAAACTTGGCATGAGCTTGCTACAAAGGACTGTGGGTATCTCTGTAGATGTCTGTAGAAGGTCTGTGATTGAAACCATTCAAGAATTCTGTTTTACACTCATGCTACAATTTATGTAATTTTAGAAGCAAGACTGTCTGGTTCCATAAGCTAGAACTGAGCTGTCTCATATTAGACACTGTACCACCTGGAGATCAAAAAACAAGACGACTATATGGATGTTGTCATTTTAGAATTTGTTTGAGGTGAGTTGAAGATGTTCTCCATCTGAAGCTTCAGATGGTAGGCTTTAAAGAAGTGGTCTGAGACTCTAGTTGCTGGGGAGAAACTGCTGAAAAATGACAGTCTGTTCAAAAACAGTCCACAACTGTCCACGGTTTGTGTGGGTTAATGCAGCTCAATCCCATTCACTTCAATGCAGACACAACCCATTAACAGGTGTGGTGCTGTTTTTGGGAAAAACAGCTATGGTTTTTAAATTCTGTACAACACGTATTAACCACACATTCTACATCATAAATAAGAGTTCTGCAGAATAGAAAGTATAAAGGACTCTGAAAGCCATGAACTATGATAAGTAGGGTGTCCTTTTTATACCCCCAGCCCTCCAAAATAAAAGGCTAAATCCTAATAAATCCTCTAATGAGAACCTTGAAAACGCATGTGTCATGTCGGCCCTATGCAAGACAGAAACGTACACTGGGTCAGTGAAGGAATAGTTACAAATTCAAAAGGTAAGTATATTAAGAATATTAATTTAGAATCTTCGACTTCATTCACATTGGTGGCTCCAACAATGGAAAACAACAATGAAAATGTAAACAAAACTATTTTTTCTTCCTCTACAAGCTACCATAAATATGTCATTTCAATGAAGAATCAAGTAAAGAATTCATATTTAAAGCAATTAGCAAGGCTAATTTTTACCAATATAACTAACAGCATTGCCCCACAGAAAATTGCAAACACATTCCAAACATACCTGTGTATACTGTGTCTTTATTCCATGACCAGAAAAAGTGCTTTTATTTTTCTGAAAACCGTCTCTCGAGTACCCAGCTGAAAGTAAAAACAGCTTTAACCCCGGACTTGATTTCTAACGGCTATATCTTCCGATATAGTGGATATAATGCTGTGATTCTGGTATTGTTTGAAAGCTTGGAATGCCAACTTTCAAACAAGGCAATCCCAAGATACGAGCTGCTAAAGCAGCCCTCCCGTCTTCAGTCTGGCTTGCTTTGGGTACTTGGAGAAGAAAAGCTGGGCACTTGGGAGTCGTTTTCCAGCAGAGTAAGGGTCCATTCAGACGCCCGTAGTCTGATCAGTTTTCTATTGTGTCAGAGAAAATGGATTCGTCCTAATTGACTTACATTGAGTGCCAGGACAGATCCGTCTTGCTCCGCACCACATCGCGGACAGAAAAAGGCTGCATGCAGCGTTTTAGTGTCCGCCTCCAGAGCGGAACGGTGACCGAACGTAGGCAAAATGATGCATTCTGAGCGTATCCTTCTCCCTTCAGAATGCATTAGGGCAAAACTGATCTGTTTTGGACCGCTTGTGAGAGCCCTGAAACGGATCGCAAACAGAAAGCCAAAACTCTAGTGTAAAAGTAGCCTTAGTTGTATTGGTGAAAATGAGATGACAGACTCCCATTAAAATAATGGATGCATGGAGGGACTAGATTAGTGGTCAATAAAAATGTCTGCATAGCATGCCACGAAAAAGACAAATTGGTCAATAACCCTTTATTTACAACTGTATAAAATATGTGATAAAATGATTACAATAAAACTTTAAAAAAGGAGAAATGTATTACTATCAATCTATCCAACAACAAAAGAACATAGGGGGTCATTTAGGAAGTTGAAATCCACCTATATTAGACCGCAATCTGCGACTCTTCCCCGCTCACTTCAGGTCTAAAAAAGTGGATGTGGCGTGGGTGGGGAAGCGGACAGGCCAGGAGCCTCATCTCATTTACTATTTTCTACACCCGTTTCAGACGTAGAAAAAGCTCTAAATATAAAACAGCTAGGAAGCTGTCCTACATTTAGAAGCGGTGGTGGATTCTTCGGTCTTAATAAATGTGCCTCATAAGTTAAAGTTCAAATAAATATTAAATATACTGTATATTTTACTCCAGTAGTTTAAAGGAGTTTTCATGGTTTGCATCAACATCCTTTAAAATAATAACTGATGAAGGTAGCTGAAATTTTGAAATTACAGCCAGCTTTACCTTTATTGCTCCTATATTCCGTTCTGGGCTGTGGTCACATGACCATGTCCATGTCCATGCAGATCTTGCTTATATCTTGTGATGTTATGTCCATGGGCATGACAAAGCATCAACAGGGGTAACAAGCTGGGTGGGAGGAGCTATAAACTAGCTGGGTGTTAGGGGCAGTGATAGGGCAGTGTCTATGTAACTAGCTGGTGAGAGGAGCTATAAACTAGCTGGGTGTTATTATGGGCAGTGATAGGGGAGTGTCTCTGTAACTAGCTGCTGGGAGGAGCTATAAACCAGCTGGGTGTTATTAGGGGCAGTGATAGGGCAGTGTCTATGTAACTAGATGGTGGGAGGAGCTATAAACTAGCTGGGTTTTGTTAGGGGCAGTGATAGGGCAGTGTCTATGTAACTAGCTGGTGAGAGGAGCTATAAACTAGCTGGGTGTTATTATGGGCAGTGATAGGGGAGTGTCTCTGTAACTAGCTGCTGGGAGGAGCTATAAACCAGCTGGGTGTTATTAGGGGCAGTGATAGGGCAGTGTCTATGTAACTAGATGGTGGGAGGAGCTATAAACTAGCTGGGTTTTGTTATGGGCAGTGATAGGGCAGTGTCTATGTAACTAGCTGGTGGGAGGAGCCATAAACTAGCCGGGTGTTGGGGCAGTGATAGGGTAGTGTCTATGTAACAAGCTGGGTGGGAGGAACTATAAACTAGCTGGGTGTTATTATGGGCAGTGATAGGGGAGTGTCTATGTAACTATCTGGTGGGAGGAGCTATAAACTAGCTGGGTGTTGTTATGGGCAGCGTTCCGGCAATGTGCGTTCCGCATTTTGCAGATCGCACATCGCCGGCACTAATAAAATATGCCTATTCTTTTCCGCAATTGCGGACAAAAATAGAGCATGTTCTATTTTATTTTTTTCGACTGAAATGTGGAACCGGAAGTGCAGTGCCGCACATAGAAATGAATGGGTCATCTAATTGTGGCATTATTTTGGGTTTTGTTTTCATGGAGTTTAGTGGATGCTGAACTGAAACGTTATCTGTATAATGCGGGACGGTAGAATTACAGTGATACCAAATTTATATATTTTTGCTTGTTTTTTGCTACTTTTTAAAAATAAATTGCTTTGTGTTTCCATATTCTGACACACATCATTTTTTTAAATATTTTACAAAGTAGAATTGTGGCATAGACCGGGGGAAATGTAGTACTGCACTGTACTATAACGAGAAGCTATTAAACAACCAGTACAGGCAGGGGGTAGCTATAGGGGATGCAGAGGTAGCAGTCGCTACCGGGCCCAGGAGCCTGAGGGGCCCAAAGACATCGGTATTATAGAAAGTGCATGCTGGTCAAGTTACACCTCTGGCTGGAGGAGGGGGTTAGGTCAAGAATTTGACATGGGAGGAGTGCCGTTTCAATGTTTGCCTCAGGGAGCACAAAGGCTATTTGGTCCCCTGCTCCTGACCACAAAGCACTGAGGGAAGAGGGGCCCAAGCTGAACTCTCACACCAGGGCCCATGAGCCTTCAGCTACGCCCCTGAGTACAGGTGTTTTACCAGAAAAATGGCCATGTTGATTGGTTGGACCCGAGTGTGAGTCATTCTATGTTGAGTCTAGTTTTAAGAAAATAGTAGTCTATATTATTCACGCAGCAGTTTTTTTTTTTTTTTTTAACAGCAAGTCAATAATGAATGCCAAAAAATAGAACATGTTCCATTTTGTCCATTTTCACAGACTGACAGTCCCCATACAATTGAAGGTCCATTTCTCAGAAAGGTATCAGTGAAAATCGTGTGAATATAGCCTAGGTTGAGGGATCACTTGTTTACATGTGTGTATGTACACATGGAGCAATCCTCATCTTGATTCAGAGATGAACCAGGACATAGCAGCGCTAAAGCAGCCCATTAGTTCCGATGAAATCACCGGGTTCACTGCTTGGCGGAAGTCTCTGAATAGCTTTACTGATGAAGAGCTCATATCAGGAAGGCCAGAGGGGTGGAGATAGGGATATGTCCGGGATCTGCTCTGCACCCGGACAACCCCTTTAGGCCCCATGCACACGGCCGTGTTTCACAGCCGTGTGCGGGCCGTGGAACCGCGGCCTGGATCCCTCCTGAGAGCAGGAGCGCACGGCGTCACTGGTTGCTATGACGCCGTGCGCTCCCTGCTGCCGGCACAGTACAGTAATACACTAGTATAGATCATACCAGTGTATTATTGTATTGCGGCGGCAGCAGGGAGCGCACGGCGTCATAGCAACCAGTGACGCCGTGCGCTCCTGCTCTCAGGAGGGATCCAGGCCGCGGTTCCACGGCCCGCACACGGCCGTGAACAACGGCCGTGTGCATGGGGCCTTAATGTGTAAACAAGGGCAAGAAACTTCCCATTGACTTTTTTCTTCTTAATGGCTTTCGTGCCATGATATTATGGTAAAACGTGATACCAAACTCAAGTTTATAACTGCTACATCTGCGTTACAAAATATATATACGTGTGTATGGATGTTTTACAACAGATATACAGTATATACATATATATATACATACACACTTTTTTTTAGGCTGCCCGTTATTACATATTTATATATATATATATATATATATATACATACATACACACACACACACACTTTTTTTTTACTTGAGGCCTCTGATGGAAAAGACTGCACTTTTCCATATAGCATAAAAAACTCCATAGAAAACAGGTCAGACAAACACCAAAAGGACACTCTAATGGCTTCTTCTGGGTCATTGGAGGTCTACAAATACATTTGAGGTACTGTATGTGTCAGGAGTGCATACATCAGCTTTTTGGGGTACTATAGATGCAGAGCTTGCTATGAGCTCATTTCCATACCTTCTTCTTCATCAGCATCAGTATGGCAAGGTCATGGTAAAGAAGGAGTTGTGCCCCAACTTGTGGAACAGCCCGGGGCCTCTGGTCAACTTAATGTGCCACTGCATGTACACGTCCAATAATATCTGAATAATCTTGTACAAACAGGTCATATGATCAATACAGTCGAATGGGTTGAATAGAAAACACCATGGCACTCAAGACATGCATTAATAAGCTTGCTGTTAGGGCTCATTCACACGACCGTATGAATGGGTCTGCATTTGATCCGCAATTTTGAGAAGGAGAGTGGACCCATTCATTTCAATTGGACAGGAAAAGATGCTGACAGCCCTGCATACAAGATAGAACATGTCCTATTCTTGTCTGTTTTGCAGACGAGAATAGGCATTTCTATAATGCACTGCCCGATACATTCCACAAATTGCAGAACGCATGCGGGCAGCATCCATGTTTTGCGGATCCGCAATTTGTGGAGCGCAAAACACGGTGTGGTCGTGGGATTGAGCCCTTATTGTAAAGAATCTAGTGCGGTCCAGAATATTTCATACATTCATGGCATACAGTCATTCATGAAAAAAGGGTATTTAGGCGATTCATTAACCTTCCTCAGTAACATGGAGGCACTGGACCAGGTCATGTCAATGTGAATCATCCATAAGAATACTAGTGGCAAATTACTGGGTCCAATGTCACCTCCAAATGGTGTAGTCTACTGCTAGACCTTTGGGACGCATCACTGTGTAAAAACTTGGGCCCATTGGAGGATCCTTTGGTACTCTGGTGCGCCCATCACATGAAATGCATGGACAGCCAAAGTCGTCACTGTTTTCAGGGTCCCAATTTTACTAGTATAGGCTAGGAACTGGAAATGTATCTTACTGGTTGAGGAGAGCAACTCAGTTACACATCACAAACTTTTGTATTGTAATACAGGGACTTTGAGCTAATTCATCTGAAATAATTTTCCTAGTAGTCAACAAATTAAAAAACTTTAATTTGATTTGGCAAAAAATAAAAATAAAACAAATAGGAGGAAACACAAAATTAAACAAAAAGACGAATTTCAGTAATGATATTGAGATTTAAAAGACTCCTTACAGTTCTAGTCACTGCCCCTGACAGATCTGTATGTCTGGGACCATTGTCCAGATGATCAGAGTGTACAACCGTGTATCATGTTTTATTTTATGTTCCCATACATTTCACGGTAAACACATGCAACGCTTAGCAGGGAGCCTGCGTGTTTGGCAGGTACGCCCTGGGAACAGTGAAATAAAAGAAGAGTTTTGGTATGGAAAACTTTTCACACAATGTGAAACTGTATTTCTCAATTTCATTACGTAAAACATACGTGATGCTAGTCTGGGATCCAGGGTTGTGCGGTGTAATGAAGAATGTTTTTTATTTGGTTGTCAGGCGTCCTATTACTTTTAAGTCTGGCCATGGACAGGCAGCAAATTGAGCTATGGGGTTTTATTGTTCAGGTGGATTACAGAGCCCCAATCAGCATCTAGAAGAGATTGTGGGCACGGGGTTATCGCAGCTTTCTCAGGCTCCTGAATGGAAAATCTAAATGTTGGTATGGCTTAAGAGGTGGTGGTGGCATTGTATAAAATAATAAGACACTGGGGTTCATTTATTAAGACTGGTGTTTAAGACGTTAGTCTTAAAAGGCCCCTGCGCTGTCGGTGGAACCACCAAAGTTATGTAGAAGCGCCGGCCTCTACATAACTTCGGCGTATCCAGCGCCAGTTCTAAATGTAAGACAGTTTCCTAGCTTGCTTACATTTAGACCATTTTCTACACCTAAAACAGGCATAGAAGATGATGAATGAGACGGGCCTGCCATCCCATCCCCTTCTACGCCACTCCATCTTTTTTCTCCTGAGCGGAGAAAAGTCTCAGATTGTGGCGCAAATAACCTTTACATTAGAAATACGCCTAATATAGCCATATTTCTGATCGTAAATGACCTCTACTTTACTTCCCTTTTAAAGGGGTTCTCCATGCTGCAGATATTGATGATTTATCCTTCATTCCTGCATCTTCAATCATCCATCATTGAATCAAGAACATCTGCTGTCTACGGTCTCTGCGAACAGCACACATATCCATTGACTTTAATATGTGCATTTACACATCCGTGGTTTTCCACTGGGTCTGTGGTGACACCACAGAAGCATGCCCTATTATATCCATTTTTACAGATCCCTCGCACACATTATAGTCTATGGGTGGATGCCATCTGTGTCCATGGTTTTCACGGTTCATGGCTAGCATATACTTTGAAAATTAATTTTCAGCCCAGTAGTGTCTATGGAATACGGATGACACACAGAGGGCAGAAAAATAGACACATAGACAGAACATGGATTCTTCACAGACATTGTCACATATGCACCATTGACCATCCTGTCACCGACGTCATCACAGACACTGATGTGAGAAATAGGCCTTAGCATCCAGTGCCGCGACAGCCCAATTAGTGAGGGTGCTGGGTGTTAGACTCTCACTGATCTGATATTGATCACCTATCCTGAGAATAGGTCATCAATATCTGTAACCCAGAGAACCCCTTTAAATCCCCTGTTGCTTGGATGTCACTTGGAAAACATGTAAGAGCTGCAGCCACTCACTGGCATTGGAATACAGTGAAATCCTGCTGAGGCCAGTGATTGGCTGCAGGAGTGATGTTTTTAGAAACTAATTTATCAACCAGCATTGATGCAAGACAAAAATAAAATTTCAATGTTTTTATCTGAGCAAAACATTTGCAATTTAGTCCCATATGTGATGCAATCTCTTGGCTGCAGACCTTACAGTGAATCTCCATCTTTTGACCTCTTGTCATTTTCAGATAAAAAATTCTGAAAAACGCTGCTCTGATCCCTATAAGTATATAATAAAAAACTAATTATCACAGAAATCTGGACCTCTTTAACCCCCATAAGGACCAATGACGTAAATCTACGTCATATCTGGCCGTGACTTAAGGACCAGTGACGTACATGTACTACATGGCGATCGGGAGGGTGCAGAAGATGCGCCCGCCCGATCAGCAGCAGGGGTTCGGCAGTCACTGATAGCCGGACCCCTGCTGTATGCGCCGGCATCAGGGAAAACACTGATGCCGGCAAATTAACCCTCGCACTGCCGCAGTCAGCGCTGACCGCGACACGTCCAAAGAATTGGGGAGGGAGCTGCCATCAGGTCCCAACGTTGCTGTGACGGGGATCTGATGACAGGGAAGGCAGCCTGATGCATGATCCTTAGGCGTCGTCGCTGCCTTCCGTGACAGCCTGTGAGATCCAGCCCTCTGGATCTCAGAGGCAGGAAGGCTGTAAGCGTATTACACTGGTAATACATTTACAGCTAATGCATTACAATACATAAGTATTGTTATGCATTGTAAAGGGGATCAGACCCCCAAAAGTTGAAGTCCCAGGGTGGGTAAAAAAGTAGTGAAAAAAAGAGTTAAAAATAGAGTTGAAAAAAAAAATTAAGTTTCAAGTAAAAAAAAGTTAAAAAAAAATAAAAAATAGGGAAAAAAGGGAAGTAGACATATTAGGTATCGCTGCGTCCGTATCGACCGGGTCTATGAAAATATCACATGACCTAACCCCTCAGGTGAACACCGTCAAAAAAATAAAATAAAAACTGTGCAAAAAAAATAACATTTTGGTCACCTTACATCACTAAAAGTGTAATAGCACACCAAGCGATCAAAAAGGCATATGCCCCCCAAAATGAGCCCCTACCTAAGACAATCGCTCAAAAAAAACAACAAAAAAAAAAAAATTCTCTCTCAGACTATGGAGACAATATTCAAAAATATTATTGTGTAAAACTTAAATAAATAAAAAAAAGTATACATATTAGGTATTGCCACGTCCATAACGACCTGCTCTATAAAATTATCAGATGTGCTAACCCCTCAGGTGAACACCGTAAAAAAAATAATAATAAAGTGTCAAAAAAGCCATTTTTTTGTCACCTTACATCACAAAAAGTGTGATAGCAAGCGATTAAAAAGTCATATGCACCATAATATAGTACCAATCAAACTGTCACCTCATCCCGCAAAAATTATACCCTACCTAAGACAATCGCTCAAAAAAAAAATATATATATATATATATATGTCTCTCAGACAATGGAGATACTAAAACATGATATTTTTTTGGTTTCAAAAATGATTTTATTGTGTTAAATGAAAAACAAAAAATGTTGACATATTAGCTATCGCCGCGTCCGTAACAACCTGCTCTAAAAAAATACGGATGGCAATTTGCGCCTTTACATATAACTAACTATTCTTGTCCGCAAAGCGCGTATAAAAATAGGACATGTTATATTTTTGTTGCGGGGCCACGGAACGGAGCAACGGATGCGGAAAGCACACGGAGTGCTGTCCGCATCTTTTGCGGCCCCATTGACGTGAGTGGGTCTGCATCCGAGCCGCCAAAACGGCAGCTCGGATGCGAACCAAAACAACGGCCGTGTGCATAAGGCCTTACCAATGTTTGTAAAATCAGTTTTTGAATACCATGAGGGGGTATTTTCCAAAATGGGGCCATTTATGGATGGTTTCTATTATGCAAGCCTCACAAAAAGTGACTTTAGAACTGAACTGGTCCTTAAAAAGTGTGTTTTGGAAATGTTCTGAAAAATTTGCTTCTAAATGTAATTTACAAAATAATCCAAACATGAAGTAGAAATATGGGAAATGTAAAGTAATATCTATTTTAGGACGTATCACTATCTGTTTTAAAAGCAGAGAACATTTTTTTTAATTAAGAATCTTTCTACATTTTTGGTAATTTATTCTTTATTTTTTTACAAATAAATGAAATTTTACCACCGTCATGAAGTACAATATTTGACAAGAAAACAATATCAGAATGGCCTGGATAAGTAAAAGCGGTTTAAAGTTAACACCACATAAAGTGACATGTCAGATTTGCAAAAAATGGCCTGGTCCAAAAAGGTGAAAAATGGCAGGGTCCTGAAGGGGTTAAATATACTCCTCAACATTGAAATTGCAATATCCAGAAGGAAAGGTTATGGAATTACTGAAATCACAGGATTGATAGACTTATTAACTATATGCAAATAAAATATAAAGAATGGAAACAAAATATTCAAGCATCTTCATTTATTCAATATCACCACATGCAAAAACACATGCACTTACACACCTGGCATGCTATCAATGAGGTTAGAAATGGTTGTCTGAGGAATATTCTGCCACCCTGAATCCACTTGGGCACACAAATCATCAAGATCCACTGCTGGCAGCTCCCTTTGCAATTGCCAACAAATGACATCTCAGATGTGCTCGATGGGAAACAAGTCTGGAGACCATGCATGCCATGGTAGCACGTTTAGGCCAAGTAGGCTGCTCACAGTATAACAAATAATATGTGGTCTGGCAATGTTGTATAGAAAAACAGCTCCTGGGACACTTGGAGAAATGGCCATACCACTGCTTCACAACCAAATCAATGTAAAGCTGTTAGAGTACCTGAAATGAAGACTAGAGGGTTCTGGCTACAGTACATTATGCCACCACTCATCATAATTCCAGGATTAGGATATGATATTCCCCTAAGAAGGCTTTTTCATGGCATAGCCTACGAGGTCTCCAGCTATCACTGCATATGAGACAAAAGCAAGAGTCACTGCTGAAGAGGATAGATCTCTATTCCAGCCTCCATTGCTATCTTGCTGTGCACCATGATAGCGGTGGTTTGAAGTCAATGGAACACCTGTAGCTGGATGTCTGTCTCCTAGCCCATGGATGTCTGTCTCCTAGCCCAATGTTTGCCGCCCTAGGCTTGGGAATGCGACATCCAATTTAATTTGCATAACAAAATACATCAGTACGCACCATTCTTATAATCATATGATCAGTCCATGCAGAGGTTTGTCTCATTGTAACTCTTGCAGTCATACGAGTTTGTTGTTCTCCCAACCACAAGGATGCAGAGCATTGAATAGTGCCGCCATCACAGCCTAGGCATTTAGTGATCTGCTGGAGTGATAAACCATGGTGTCTCAATTCAAGAATTCTGTTCCTCTCAGTTTATGCCAAGTGGTGATAACTGGCATGTCGATGAACAGGAGGCATCGCACAACCATCCCTCACAACTTGATCTGATATTTGAGGTTTCTTTGTCATGAACGGGTAGGGAACAGTGCAGCCCTGTGCTCCACCCGCACCACTGTCCCTAACTACTTTCACAATCCGTCCTAAGTGACAGCCAACAACTGGACTTCAGTCCCTTCTTAGCTAAATGCAGGGGCCTAAACAAAAATGGGAAAATAGTAGTGAGACAGAAAGAGGTGAAAACCAGACAGGTAAAACTAGGACCAGATGAGGATCCAAAATCAGATACAAATACACAGCAAAGTGAAATCCAGAAAAAACATCAGAGATGAAGTAAGCAGGCAAAGGTGAGGTCACAAACTTGCAGAGCCAAATACCAAGAGTATCAGAAGAATTAGAAGCAATGTCAAAGTCACCAGGTAAAGGTCAGTGATCCAGAGTAGAAAGCACACAGCTAGCTGGTGAGGCTCAGAAAACCACAGGGCTGGATGCTGTAGAAACAGAGTGATGTCTGCACCGCCGCCCTATTGCAGCTGGACTCAATAGGGAGCACAGACAGGTAAGTGCGTGACATTCATGTAAAAAATGTGGCTTTCAATCCAGCTTTTATGCTCCTCCCATATACAGATCATCTACAGATCTTAGCAACACATGTTACTTCCTCGATTTGCATAATCTTGCACTTTGTCATTCTTCATGTTGCAATTTCAATGCTGAAGAGAGTAAAAATGGGTGGACATTCCCCTTCAGTGGAGTCAAAGTCAATACATTGCTTTACGTCTTGTCATACACGTTGTCGCGTGTAGGCCTATCCTAAATGATCCAGATGGTATGGGCAATGTTATATGAACCATCATAGACTTTTTGGGCCTTACAATTAAAACCCTTTAGTGACCAGCCCGATTTGGTCCTTAGCGACCAAGCAATTTTTTTCCACTTTTCCTCATTGCATTCCAAGAGCTCAATTTTTTTTTTCCATCAATCTAAACATAGGAGGGCTTTTTTTGTGGGACAAGTTGCAGTTGTTAATGGCACCATCGGCATTTTGAGCCTACTAGGCATATACATAGCCTGCTCCTTCTGAAACCACTTAAATGCCGCTGAATGTAAGGGGTTAAACAGCCAGAAGAGGAGGTTCTGCCAATCCCAGCTGTTATAAGACAGCTGAGTTCCTGACATTCCCTGCACAGAAAGCCCATGCAGCAATTAGACTAGGCCGCTGTACAAAAATACAAAAACAAAAACATCTTAATCTAAGCCTCCTCTGCAGTAAAATGTATTGGGTTGGGTTCACTAAGGGGTTAAAAATTTACTTGCAAGTATTAATTCAACAAATAGTTAAATACCATATAACAGGAGATTATGGAACTTTCAATATTATCCATGTTCTGTATTAATTTGCTCAGCTGGAAATCCCCCAGAAACACAATCTATATCTGTCGTTGTCTCAGTTCAGATTTGATTCTTAACTTAGTTTTTTCTGTTCTCTATGAGGTTGCAATATCATATCAGTAGCTAGATTTGACCTACTACAGTACTGCACAGATGAGGTAAGTATGATAGATAAATTGTTACATGGTGGATCAGTTGTATCAGTCATCTTCCCAGCATTTGTACTGGCAAAGGACTGCACTAAGGACAGAGGACCCATCTGTAGCCCCTTATTTTGCTGACTGGTAGCAGCTTACAAACTATAGCAGGGAAGAAGCTTTTGGAGGTTCAATCACTCACATTTCTTTCAACAGTTTTAAGAATTGAGGTTACACTATGAACAATCCTTTTGGAAATGGTTCTCATAACCATGTGGGAGGGACATATGGCCAAGCTAAGTTGTGTCATCCACCCCAATTTTTTCAATGGGCTTGACAGCAGTTTCTGGTCGGCCTCCATGGTATGTATGCCATTGGTTAGTGGGTTAGGCATGTAAGGAACAATAATCCAGCAAGCCCTCATCCTGTAGAAGCATTGTAGTTCACCACAGATGTTTAGCATGAAGGAATGTGTTATATTCATATAAACAATCAGAGCATACCTATATAGAACAGGACATCTTATAAGGTACCAGTAATGTTGAACTAGTAGTTTTACTAAGCTCAGTACATTACCCACCCAAGTACTGAAATATCTGCAGAATATCAAAACTGGTTTACCTTCATATCTGGCATCCTATGAATGACAATCCATTATTTGATGTGCAAACCACCACAGTTAGGCTAATACCAAAAATGAGTCCATGTTATGGAGAAACTTTTCCATTGTTCCACATACCATGATGTTACGGACTCTTCTGACATTTCATTTAGTCAATTAGCACCCTCACCGTCGCTCTCAAAGAACAGAGCTCGGCATCTGGTTAATATTGACCCATATTAGAACATCGACTTTAATGTGCCTTAGAAGTAATCGATTTCAATGGCATGGTCATCATTCTGTTGCCGTAAATAGATTTTTCACGTAATGCATGGATCTTCTCTGATCAACATCAAGTCAAGGCTTTACCAACAGAAGCTCACCATTCAGTTCATCCACCAAGATACATTTTTGGACTGTTGCTGTTATGTTTTCACATGGCATTTTAGAATAGTCCAGAATAACAGAGAACACTTTAAGAACAACACACAAGATGTACGCAAGGTGATACGGAAGAATCAGAGTATTTTGGTAAGACATTGAATGAGTATATCCTAAAATGTGGTGAAATGTAATTCAGTCATCAAATATTGGCAAATGTCCATAAAGACTAACTCTTATCCATTTAGGCTTTCCTTAACTTGGTTTCCTTTCCTTCCATAGCTATAAACAATACCATTGGAACCGAGTTGGCGAATTAATGAAATGACTCAGTGTGTACATTATAACGTGTGGCGCACACTTTATGTCTAGTCTGTCCATCATCACACCTCTAGAGGTTGTTCTCAATGCAACCAAAGTTCTCTACACCAAAGGAACCACGAAACGTGGAAACTTTTAGTCACTAATCAGATTTATTTATTTGCTTTATGTTTTACTATGTGATTGTACTTCGCTTTTGTGCAATAGGAACAGTTATTTTTGAACTCGTCCGTTAAAGCAAGTCACATGACCTGCCTGAGTGAGTTTTATGAAAAGACGCTAAATAAATACAAAATATGCATAAAAATGTACTACGTATACAAATTGCATTTGAGCATTTCACTACTTTTAATGGGGCAGTATTTTGACAAATAGCTCTCTACCAGATGAAAAAAAAGACTCTCTCACCAGTGCCATCTATAGGTGGCTACCCTGAAAGTTAATGTTAAACGATTTAAAATGACTCGGGCTCACAGAAGTTGCTCAATTTGGTATGGCTACACATACACTACAGTAGCCAATCTATGTATATGGGAGAGGAAGTGGATTCACCCAAGTAGCCAAATTATGTTCATGGCAGAAGAAGTGGTAACATAACATAATAGCAGTCATGATTACTATCCTGGAGGTTACACCCTTAAAAAAAAAAACTTCACTTTTATGCTTTCACATTAAGTAAAGCTGGGCACACAGATTGAAGGAGTTGTTATTAAAAGCGCCAATCTTGTTGATGGGCTGGTAGTACAGTCACTTGAATAAGACCAAGCTGTAATATCAGACAGCTGCCACTAGAGGGAGCATAGGTGCTTACTGCATACTGCATAATTATGCTAGCTCCCTCTAGAGGTGGCAGCAGGTATCCATCATATTCACTTTAAAAGAAAAAGGAAAAAAAAAGAAACATAAAAAAGACATAACTGAAGAACACTTAACATATCATTTTGACAAAAATGTGCCCCAGATATGTCTCCATCTCTTTGTTCTTTGATTACAGTCTAATGTTTTTTGGAGACTGGGAGCACTTTGTCTTCTGTCAAGTGATATGGTGCCCTTCTCCTTTTGGTTACTCTTTCACATCTGCAGGAGACTTGGAGCTCTATATCACCAAATCAAAGCTCCAATCATTAAAAAGATGCTTTAAGGACCTATTTACATTCAGGGAGGATACTAATTGTAAGCCCTACTCCACTTTTTCATCTGTGCATTCCAACTGCTGTGGCTGTATGATGACTTGCTTTTGTGGGACAAGTTGCATATTTTAGTGTCATCATTTTGGGGTATATAACTTACAGTATGAACTATAAGAAAATGAGTATTCAGTTTAGAACAAGTTAACTGTCAGCTCAGTAGGGGTCCGACCGCTTGGACTCTCACCGATCGTAGGAATGTATAAATGGAGCACTGGTCAAGCATCCGCACTGCTGCTCTATTCAAAGTCTATGGGACTGCCAGGGATAGCTGAGTGATGCACACCTGGGCATCTCTAGAAGTCTCAAAGAGATGAATGGGTGGTGGGCATGTTCGATTAGTGCCATGTTCTAATGGGGGACACGGGTTTCCCATTCTTGTGATTGCACACAGTGCATTATGCCTGTGTGCCAGTGATACACTGACACAGCCTATCAAACCATCTGGCATGGCCTAATAGGCTTCCATACTTGGTGGACCCAAAGGCCACTGTTAAGCCTCTGGCTATCACAACAACCGTTTGCACCCTGGAATTATGTTGTGCGTGGGAAGGGGGGAATAGTACTATTAGGTCAGTTTGTGGCAATTGGTTGCTTCCCATGACATAATAGAATCATGGGGTTAAGGATGAGGATATAAACAGCACTATATAGAGGGTCCCATATGCCATTTTTTGAGCTGCAGAGTCATGACCATCATCTACCCAGGTATGAAACTAGGAAAATCTATCTCATGAAAATGAACATAAACTCCGCTCTTTCTGTGGTCTACTTAATGAAACAATCCTAGGGAGCAGGTTTGACCATGTTTTATATTATGACCAATATTGAGAATCGTAGATTATACATTACAAAGCATATTGCTCCCTGTGTCCTTCTTGAAATAGTACCAGACAGCTCTCGAGACATATCTGCATTTTCTTCTCAGAACTCTGCATTATACTGTCCCTCCGTTACTCCCCCCGGAAATGTATGGCACATACTCGACAACTGGGCATTACCATTTCTAACTTCAACAGGACATATAATAAAAATTAAAAAAAAATCATACAGACCAATGTGGTGTACCATATAACGTACAGTACAACTAGGCCTCAATGTCTGGTTCACATGCCTTCCGTAGACTGACTCCAATGCACAGGAAACAGTCTGCCAGTAAACTGCTCAGCATGAACTAACATGCCAATGATAATGCCCATAAAGTTGTAATATGTCATTACTTATAGTTATCAAGATCTAATATGTTACAGTAAAAGGCAGGAAATGATACAAAATTTAATGAGGGAAATTTCTCAAGCCCTGCACTCCAGAATTCTGACTTTAAAATGTTGCAAAATAGAAATTTGCTACTTTTTGTAGTTATTTGTGTAAAAATGTTTTTACAGCACTCATCCAGTTTTGAAAAGTAGGTGGGAAAGTAGCTTGAGTAGCCTGTCAAGCTGATTTTAGGGCTCATGCACACGGCTGTTGCCCAGCAGTGCCCGTATTGCGGCCCACAAACAGTGGGTCCACAATATATGGGTAGCGGCCGCGTGAGCACAGTATCACAAATGCGGACCCATTCACTTGAATAGGTCTGTGACCACAGATGGTGGGCCCACGGTCACATTAGCGGTCCGCAGCATGGTCCCGGCCGGCACACATTTGTGTCCATGGGCTCTAAGCCTGATTTGTGAACTCTAATTTTTTTAAAACAGTCACTAAAGTTGTCACAATCTTACTCCACTAAAGTGGGTGGTGTAGAAAGTGGAGTAAAAGCTCAAGCCAGAAGTGTTGGACTTAAAGGGGTTCTGCACTTTGTTTAAACTGATTATCTATCCTCTGGATAGATCATCAGCTTCTGATTGGTGGGGGTCCGACAACCGGGACCCCTGCCGATCAGCTGTTTGAGAAGGCAGCGGCACTCCAGCAGCGTTGCGGCCTTCTCACTGTTTACCGCAGGCCCAGTGACGTCACGACTAGTATCAACTAGCGAGGGCGCGGCTAAGCTCCATTCAAATGAACAGAGCTTAGCCCCGCCCACGCTAGTTAATACTATTCGTGACGTCACTGGGCCGGTGGTAAACAGTGAGAAGGCCGCAGCGGTGCTGGAGCGCCGCTGCCTTCTCAAACAGCTGATCGGCGGGGGTCCCGGGTGTCTGACCCCCGCCAATCAGAAGCTGATGATCTATCCAGCTGTGTTTGAACTATTACTTTGCTGTTGTGTGTGACCACCCTCCCTATGAACTGCACCGTCTTTCACAAACATGCACTGTGAGAATAAACAAAGCATCGTGTTTTGCACCAAGACCAGTCTGTGTTGCCTCTATACTGCACTCGCTACCACTGCCTACCAGAGCGGATCCCCACAATATGAAACATTTAGGCCGGTTTTCAGATGGCCATTTGCAGTTTGTGAAACATGGTAGTGTCAGCCCCATCTTTCCATCAATAGTTGTGAAAAAAAAACAAAAGTAGTCTTCAGTAAATGTAGCTCAATACATTTTAAAATGAAGGAAAGTTGACATGTAATTCTAAGTAGATTCAAAAGGGTTGTACCATCCCTAAAAACAGTCATTACGGTTGTCTGCTACCAGAACCTTGTCTTCTGGAACCTCCATGAGATGTTTTTTTCTGGCTCCACATTTCCCCTGTAGAGGCAGCAGAAAGGTCAACCATGTAGGACAGGCAGTGTCCACCAGAACTGGAGCCAGAGGTGTAAATTGGGGCATCTACCTACCATATACTGTTTATAATACTGGAAGCTAATAATGCAGCAAAGGGGCCTTAAGTCACATCAGACAACAGGGCGCAACTACTTCCTCTGCAACTGTTATAGCGACTCTTGTTTTTCTTGTTAGCACCTCTCTTCTCTACCGTATAGGGGTCTTGAGCAGTGGCCCACTCTCTTCCGGTCTGTCAATTCTAATATGAATTCAACTGATATGGAAAACCCTTTTGAGTTTGGAATTATTTCAAGAAATGGGGATAAATACATTTTTTATTTCAGAAAACATTTTCAAAATAATATTTGAGAAAGACTTCCTCAGCAAATGACAAGTTTACATATTACTTGGTATTGAGGAAACAAAACCAGCCCTTTCTTGTCAGAATACTTGTAATTCTTGGAATTGATATCAGTTGTATACTTCCTGTTAGAACACTTAGATTAAGGTGATGTTGTGAGCTGTTTCCTCTAGAACTCACACTGTCTCTTCGAACAATCTGAATGTTACGACAGAAAGCGTCAGTGAGACTCAACCATCAACGGTAGACTGATTCTAAAACCATAAATGCTGCAGACTTTCCACAATTTCCTGAGCATTTACAGTAGTAACCAAGTGGAGGAGAATTTAAGAAATCTCATCCTCACACTGCGGAGAGTGTCCTCTTTGGAATCCACAACTTCATCTACTCCACTACACGTCAATATATGTTGTAGATGCCTGCCTCAGATTTCACTCTTTGCAATGTACAGGGTGAAACCTGTGGCAAATCTGCAGCATTTCCGCACTGAAAGCCACAACAAGTATCTGGTGAGGATTTTGCAGCTCCAGATTTCAGTCAGAAATGCTGCAGATTTTCCGCAGCAGAACTGCCACGTGTAGCTGTAGCCTAAAGCGGACCATACTACTTTGATAGCTTTCAACTAGAGATGGGCGGCTTGATTCTAAACAAAATCAGATTCTTTGTGAATTTCACAAAAATCTATCTGCCAAATGAATCCGAAATTTTGGTGGTTAATTTTGGACGAATTGCGCAAAACGGCACCCCACGTCATTTTACTGTGAAAATTGGTGGAGAAAACAAGGAGGAGGAAGAAGATGAAATATCACATGACAATGGAAGGAAAAGGGGCGGAGGGAATGCTCTGATTGGCTGATCAAGCTGTCTGAGCCAATCAGTGGGCAATATTCAGCCAGGTCCTTCAGCATACCGGTTGCCAAAAAATAATTACAGAAACAAGCCAATTACTAGAGACGCTCTACGGACAATATAGGAAGAAAAGCGGAGATACACTTGGGTAGATTTTAGAGTTTTATCAGGGAAAACTTAGCTTGAGAGTGAGTGGGAAAAGTCACTGTTTCAGAAAGCTTACTAGCAAGTTCTGCATTACAGAATCCTGCAGGAAAGTAATATTCAGTAACAGCCAGCTTTAAAAAAAAAGTTTTTACAGTTCATAGGCTTATTGTCAGGACCCCAACAGCATACATTATACTCACCCCTCTTTAAAAAGAGCCAAAACAAAAAAACTGTTTCTGCTTGTAATTAGGCATTTCAATGCATTATACCCCAGTTATTTAATGTGTTGTATATTACTGCAAATATTAAATGTTTTGCCTGATTGGAGTCGGGAAGGAATTTTTCCCCCCTTAAGTGGGGAAAATTGACTTCTACCTCACAGGGTTTTGGCTTTTTTTGCCTTCCTTTGGATCAAATTGCAGGATGACAGGCCGAACTGGATGGACAAATGTCTTTTTTTCTGCCTTATAAACTATGTTACTATGTGCAATAGCAAAAGCAATAATGCACCAACGCAACTATTATACCTGTATTATTAAATATGTTATACATTACTGCAAGATACTATTCAATGTTACAGCAAAAACAATACTGCAACAACACATTATTATAACCAGGTCATTGATTGTGGTGTATATTTCTGTTAGATACAGTTCAGTGTTACTGCAAAAACGTCTATTACCATAGTAAATTGTCAATACCAGGGTGCATTGTACATATAAAAGAGGAGGAACATTAAATTTCACTCCTGTCTTTAAATTACAGTTGCCGAAAGGAAGGGCAAAGTGGTCTATTACAAGGGTGCAGCTAGCTGAGCTTTGAACAAGTACAGTAAACACCTGCCGACCAAGTGTCTGACCAAGGGGCCCCCTTCCACCCACCGCCGAGTCACCCAAATTCCATATGCCATACCAGGCTGATGCAAATCAGAAGAGCCGTACCACCCGAACAACCAAGTTCAGTCCTACCTGGACTGTGGTCTTTCTCCAGCGCATATGTTTTCCCTGACCCCTTGGACTTCTAGGCAGGCAGAATACATAAATCACTGAAAAAAGGTGCACCACAATAATATGCGACTGACCATACTCGCTAGACCCTCACGCTAATGTTAAAAGCTGAAAGGAATCTCAGTGTGGCGTGGGTCCTACCGCTGAACTATCTATCGTGTGTGAACACAGTCTGATAGGTGCTAAGGACCGACTCACAGCCAAGCTCCTACATACCTCCATAGTAAGATCACTAATACAATGGGAGGGAGGAGGAGGCTGCGAGCCCCACCTATAACAGGCCATGTGACACAGGCTACCAGGTGCACCAGAATGTTACCAATGACAAGCATTAGCACATTCAATACATGTAAAGAAAAATCTAAAGTGGCCTAAATGGGAGGAAAAGCTCAGCCCCGAAAACTGTAGCGTATTTATAATCGGGGGAGCAATTCCTCCGCATGTGATCCGTTGCGAACGGCAATCCCCAGCACAAATGCATACAATGGAGGATGCCAGCAGTGGACCACTTGCACCACAAAAACATCCTACACAAGATGAAAATGTGTGGATGAAAATATAAAAATACATAAATCACTGAAAAAAGGTGCACCACAATAATATGCGACTGACCATACTGGCTAGACCCTCACGCTGATGTTAACGCTGGGTTCACACCTGAGCGTACTGGATGGAGCGCTCTGTATACGCGATTCTATGGGCGTATCACATACGCGGCTCCTGTGCAAGCGAACGCCCATTGTCGCGCGTTCCCGGAAGTCTATGTACGGGAACGTGCGACAAAACGCCCCAAAGAAGCTCCTGTACTTCTTGGGGCGTCGGACGTTTTACAGCGCGATGGTACGCGCTGTAAAACGCTCAGGTGAGAACCATTCCCATAGGGAATCATTGGTTCTTGCCTGTTGAGCGTTTTACAGCGCGTAGGAACGCACTGTAAAACGCTCAGGTGTGAACCCAGCCTAAAGGAAATCTGTCACCAGACTAATCACCATTAAAACTAAAACTATTGTCTTGCAGCACTTACTACCTCCTTTCCAGATGTGCTTTTCTTTCCTTGCTGCTTGGTGTCTATCTTGAAAAAATCCATCAGCAGGGGCGCTGCTGGGGGGCGTAGAGTATGAGCCAAGGAGAGGCGTGCTTGGCCTCTGCTGGAGGGCGGGCCTGGGCACTCAATGGGGGCGTTCCTGGGCACCTTTGAACTAAAATAATGCCCCTCTGGGCACCTTACTGGCTCATTTGCATATTTTTTTTCAAGATAGAAACCAAGCAGCAAGTAAAGAAAAGCACAGGACACTGCAAAGTAGGTAGTAAGTGCTGTAAGACAATAGTTTTAGTTTAATGGTGATGATTCTGGTGACAGATTTCCTTTCAAAGCCGAGACTTTAGCCAATATCTTCCATGTATGTATGAGCTTGGCTGTGAGTCGGTCCTTAGCACCCATCAGACTGTGTTCACTCACGATCGGTAGTTTAGCAGTAGGGCCCATGCCACACTGAGATACCTTGACGGGGTGCGCAGGGCTCTGATATGTTCCTGACTGGAATATATTGGCTAAAGTCTCAGCTTTTAACATCAGCGTGAGGGTCTAGCCTCCCTCCCACTGTATTAGTGATCTTACTATGGAGGTATGTAGGAGCTTGGCTGTGAGTCGGTCCTTAGCACCTATCAGACTGTGTTCACACACAATAGGTAGTTTAGTGGTAGGACCCACGCCACACTGAGATACCTTGACGGGGTGTGCAGAGCTCCGATATGTTCCTGACTGAAATATATATATATATTGAAGAAAATGCCTTTATTGTCCCTCAGTGGGGAAATTTTGGCATAACAGCAGCAATCAAATTCACAACAGTATGAAGAAAAAATTTAGAAAATAATATAAATTAAAAAATATAAAAATAAAGAGTTGTATGGAGATGAATATACAAAAAATATGAGTATATAATAAATATATATTACATTTATCTATCATTTCTTATATACAATTTTTTTGTAGATTCATCTCCATACAACTCTTTATTTTTATATATTTTATCATTTATATTATTTTCAAATTTTTTTCTGCATACTTTTTCATTGCATTATTTGATATATACAGTCGTGGCCAAAAGTTTTGAGAAAAACATAAATATTGGAAATTGGAAAAGTTGCTGCTTAAGTTTTTATAATAACAATTTGCATATACTCCAGAATGTTATGAAGAGTGATCAGATGAATTGCATAGTCCTTCTTTGCCATGAAAATTTACTTAATCCCCCAGAAAAAACGTTCCACTGCATTTCACTGCTGTCATTAAAGGACCTGCTGAGATCATTTCAGTAATCGTCTGAGAATCGGTGAGAATGTTGACAAGCACAAGGCTGAAGATCATTATGTCAGGCTGATTGGGTTAAAATGGAAGACTTGACCTGTTAAAAGGAGGGTGATGCTTGAAATCATTGTTCTTCCATTGTTAACCATGGTGACCTGCAAAGAAACGCGTGCAGCCATCATTGCGTTGCATAAAAATGGCTTCACAGGCAAGGATATTGTGGCTACTAAGATTGCACCTCAATCAACAATTTATAGGATCATCAAGAACTTCAAGGAAAGAGGTTCAATTCTTGTTAAGAAGGCTTCAGGGACATCCAAGAAAGTCCAGCAAGCGCCAGGATCGTCTCCTAAAGAGGATTCAGCTGCAGGATCGGAGTGCCAACAGTGCAGAGCTTGCTCAGGAATGGCAGCAGGCAGGTGTGAGCGCATCTGCACGCACAGTGAGGTGAAGACTTTTGGAAGATGGCCTGGTGTCAAGAAGGGCAGCAAAGAAGCCACTTCTCTCCAAAAAAAAACATCAGGGACAGATTGATCTTCTGCAGAAAATATGGTGAATGGACTGCTGAGGACTGGGGCAAAATCATATTCTCAGATGAAGCCTCTTTCCGATTGTTTGGGGCATCAGGAAAATGGCTTGTCCGGAGAAGAAAAGGTGTGTTATGCCAACAGTAAAGCATCCTGAGACCATTCATGTGTGGGGTTGCTTCTCATCCAAGGGAGTGGGCTCACTCACAATTTTGCCCAAAAACACAGCCATGAATAAAGAATGGTACCAAAACACCCTCCAACAGAAACTTCTTCCAACAATCCAACAACAGTTTGGTGAAGAACAATGCATTTTCCAGCTCGATGGAGCACCGTGACATAAGGCAAAAGTGATAACTAAGTGGCTCGGGACCAAAACGTTTAGCAGCAAACTTTGTGAAAACTAATATTTGTGTCATTCTCAAAACTTTTGGCCACGACTGTACACGTTATTTCACTATATGTTCATCATAGTCACTGAACAATTTTACCCCTTTGGCTCAACTTGATAATGATTATATACATTCATCAAATATGGAGACATTGAACTAAATTACACCACAAAAGGATATTAATGGACTCTGGACTACATTGATAACGGTGCTCAATTTTTTATATTTATATAAGTACATATTTTACATACTTTTTTTAAACTTTTTTCTTTCTTGAATATAATCCATTTTTACTTTTTTATATTTTTTTTATATATTAATAATTCTACCATAATAAAATGCGTTATTATGATTTGTAGTCTTTATGCCTTCATTTATATAATATTGCATACAACTAATAGGTCTGCCAGACACCCTCTATTCTATTGCACTTTTATCTGTGACATTCAGATTTTAGAACGGGGGCCACACACAAGAATATATACTATCTTATATCAACTGTGTACACAGACACTAGATGCAGTTCTAAATGACAGAGTGCCTGTTACATATAATCATTTATATTTATTCTGTGAGGCTTTTCAGGGAAACCTTTTAAACAGAGCACCTTATCCATTTGCCACGACCGGTAAGCCACCACACACTCTTGTATTTCAGTGAATAGATGTGCCATTGCTAATGTTGCCCCATCATGCCACTGCTGCTGTCTGCCTGCCTACGATCATGTTCTATACCGTATGGCTGCTGCTGCTCCATCCTGCTAATTTCTCTACGTCCACTACAATTACCCCTACACAGCCTCCACTACTATGACTACTACACCATGTAACAGCGGCTGCTGTGCGCCGCTGTTCCCATGCTTACCACCACGGTCCTTGGCACTGTGTTCAGCGGTGATCTGCTGCCAGTGCTTCCTATTCATCACTGCAGTCCTGGGCCTCTGTCTGTGTAGGTACTGTTGTTCTGGGATCCGCTCCACAGTTTCATCTTAGCCCTGGCCACAGCATGCGTGCTGCTTGTTCCCTGCAGCACTCCCTTAAGTGCTGGCGCAAGTCACTTCCTGTGCTTTATGGGTGAGGTCATGTGAGCCCTCCTGCACATATATAAGTGGCTCAGCACTCTTCCCAGATGCCTCAGTGTCAAGGTCCTTGTGTCCTGCTAAGGTTCCTGATATCTGCTTGTGTTCCTGACTCGTACTTGTATTCCTGGACTCTCCTGTTGCCGACACGGATTGCCTGACCTGTACCTGTGCCGCCTGCCCTGACCTATTGCATGTTTGACTTCACCTCTGCCTCATCCTTCGGTCCTGCACTTTTGCTCCTGGTTACGACTCAGCCTGCTGATAACGCCTGTAACTCTGGTATCTTGCTCAGGTACCTCCTGGTCCACCTGGACCAGCTGCCTCGTGTGCCAATCCTCCTCAAGAGGTAGCGACCTGGTGTTCCCCTCGGGAAAGTCTATCCCCACCATCAGGGGTACTGTGAAGATCGAGGGGTTCACTTAGACAACGCCCTTAGAGGCGGTCGGACACGTGGCACAGTGGGTTCACACAGCAGCACACAAATGTACTTACTGCATTGTTTATTCCATGCTGTGCTGCTACTGCTGGCGCTACTATTGCGGCTACTATTACCCCTACACACTTTACCCTTTCCATATTCACACTGTATTTTTCCAGGCTTGTTCAACTTCAGAACAAGCCACAGTTTCTTCTGACAATTAAATGGACTGTACTGCTACTGCTCCCAAAAATAAGAAAGGATTTTTCAAGATGTGTTCATAACAAGCCACTGTTTCTTCTGACATTAAAATTTGCATGTGTATAAACAGGGGCATTCATCTGTCCCATTAAGACATCGTTTTTGGACAATTGTGCAGAACAAGCCACTCTTTCTTTCTGATAACACCATGTGTGCTTAAACACCATCTAACCCTAATAAGGGACGGATTGAAGGTCTCTAATATAAAAAGGAAAACAAATGTAACGGAGCAGTGTGAAAAACACACTGTTTGTTAACGCTGTCAAGCACACACTTACACATACCTATATATGTCAGTGTCACTCTGACATTTTCTACTGCGGTCATTGTATTAAAGAGCTTAAAAAAGGGGTAGAAAAGAGAGAGCAAAAATTCATAATGAAAAGATATTCAGAATCTGGTTGCCTCAGAGTGTCATATACCAATTTTTAGGCCACCAGCAATCAGCAGAGAGTACCTGGCAGATAGGGTTCAAATCCTTTGAAGCCCATCCACAGGGGAAATGAAGCCTTACATAATAGCCACTGAAATGAATAGACTGTCCACATAATGAATGGACTTACTGAGTCCTTTAGAGCAAGAGACGCTCTTTGTAAACACCTTCCATTTTGGCTAGAAACAGGATACTCTTCCCCTTAAAATACCCTAATTGGGCATTTAAACATCATCTAAACCAGACAACCCCTTTAACATTTTGTTTGGCTTGAAATTGGTTCTCACAATCTATAGGCTGTTACACTCCTAAGAGCCACATTTCAGTTATTTTTTATGACATTATTTTTAATGTTTAGTCTGGAATTAATTACTGAATTGTAGTTCTTTATGGACTTAAAGCACATATGTTCCAGTAATAAGTTTTCCTTCCTTATTAATCTAAATTGTGTTTTTAACAGTGGAGACATTTATTAGGAAATGTAGGTAATAAAAACAAAAACTTTAATTATAAGAAAATATATAAGATATTAGAACGTATGTTTCAAAGGGTTTAAACTAAACTAATCTGCAATGTCTTTTAGAGTCTGTTGGTCAGAGAACCCTCAATAAGTGGATGTCCCGCACTCTGGCTCTAGTCTAAGCAACTTCCTTAGAGCAGTTGGGGGTGGTCCAGACTACAGTCATAGTCAGACTACAGCTAAAGCAATCAACTCTCTCAATTTCCAACTAGATCAGTTTATTCTAAATGAATTTTTAGTCATTTTAACTCTTAGTTCACACGTCCATGTTTTTTGTTTGTGATTGATCGCCAAAATCGGGAGGGGAGCACACACAGAGCTAAGGTATAATGAAAAGATTTGTACCTGTGTTTTTGACCCGCACCTGGTTTTGGCTAAAAATCACTGACAAAATACTGACTTGTGTGAATCAGGTCTAACCCTTTCAGTCATTATTAAAGGGAAATTCAAGTAAATACATAGTTTTCCAAGTGATTTTCATCAACCTTAGGGCTCATGCACATAAACGTATTTTCTTTCCGTGTCCGTTCTGTTGTATTTTTTTTTTTCGGACCGTATGCGGAACCAGTAATTCTAATGGGTCTGCAAAAAAATGGAAGTTACTCCATGGGCATTCCATTTCCACGAAAAAATTTAACTTGTCCAATTTATTGTCCGCATTACGAATAAGGATAGGACTGTTCCATTAGGGGCCAGCTGTTCCACAAAATACAGAATGCACACGGACGTCATACGTATTTTTTGCAGATCTGTGTTTTGCGGACCGCAAAATACATATGGTCGTGTGCATGAGCCCTTAACAATGTGTCTAATGTCACTGCAGTCTTGTGTAAATTTCATTAGGCATTAGGTGGCTAGGCTGCCCGGGGGCACTGGGTAAACACCACTCATCTTACTGAACTGCCTCCAGGCTGTTTTCCCTTTCCTGAGGATTATATAAGCTGAAGGTCAACCAGTCATTTCTTCTTCCACTTGCAGTGGGCTGGGGTTTGCACAATGCCTGTTAAACGCATGCTGCTGCACATGGTGTCGTCTATAGCCTCTCCTGTGCCATCATCTGTGTCTCTCTAGGATTGTGATCACAGTTTAGAGTAACCCACAGAACTATAACTTCTGCTAGAAGATATGTGGCCACACTTGGACAACATGGTGGACAAAAAGTGGACTATTTTCTTCTTAAATAAAAGCAAACAGGAGGCGACAAGGAGAGAAGCAGAAAAGCACTTTTATATTGGGGTTATAACAGGAGGTGGAAATTAATGCCTGCTGGAGTTTTTTGTAAGACATCCTATAGTTTAAGAACTTTCCAGATTTTTGACCAGTCCCCATGTTATTAATTGTTACGATACGGATATAACAAGCATGAAATGTAACACCTGTCTCCTTTTGGGCCTTTGAGGTTTTGCAATTTCTAATGATCCAGAGGTGGAGCCCATCCATACAGGAGCTAATTTGTCTGAATCCGTTCCAGCACATTCAATGTCTCTCTCTCTGGCAGCCATCGTGGGAATGCATATAAAAAGGGTAACCTAATCTCTCAAAGGATGTTGATTACAGAGAGAATACTTTAAGGAACACTGATTTTCTGCCCCATTAACCACTACATGACATATGTCAGAAAAGGGAAGAAATCACCTGGTGGGCTACATGAAATACACCCTGATTCGGCCCCAGATTCTTTGTGTTCACCTCGTGGCAACCCACACCTTTTCTTTTTACCTGATTTAACCTTTGTTTTCTACATTCCAGAGGATGACATTCAGGAAGTCTCTATCGACAAAACTTCCTTTTGTAATTTGATATGCAGGATACTTTGCTGGTTTTTGCAAGCGTCTTCTCACCTTAATAACCTTGTCCAGTGTCAGTGGAGGTGACTGATCACAGTAGATCTTCATTCAAAAAATAAACTGAAATTAACTAGCATTTATTGGGTTCTGTGAGAAAAAACACTTTTGTTTTCCTTTTCTTTTTTAGAACTAGCGCCCCTCTTTTCTGTAGTGTGTGCGTTTGCCGCTATTGCAGTGTAGCCCCATTCATGTGAACAGAACTGGACCATCCGAAGAAAAAAGTGATGTTTTTGGAAAAACAGGCACTTTATTTTCTATAGTAATATTATCTTTTTAACTAATGAAAACCACAGACGGAAGCCTTTGCCAAAATAATTAGATTTTTTTATTCTGAATAGTTACAATCCTCACAAAATTATAATCCTAGGGCATCTTTTCTTAGACCTCTTCATTGTGTTATTCCTCTGTTATTCCTGCTGGAAGCATATTGACAGCCAGGCAGTACCCATTTCCCTTGTCAAATGGGGTGTATACAGAGAACAAATCGTGTGCTGAACTGTACAGTAAATCAACTTGTAGAGTGTAAGCTCTTGCGGGCAGGGAGTGTATCAGTCTGTTAATAGTTTCTTGTTTATTGTATTTGTATTTTTTAGATTACATATGTCTAAGGCTCCATTCACACGTCCGCAATTCTGTTCCGCATTTTGCGGAACGGAATTGAGGACCCATTCATTTCTATGGGGTCGCACGATGTGCTGCCCGGATCCGGAACCGCACTTCCGGGTCCGCTATTACGTTCCCGAAAAAAATAGAACATGTCCTATTCTTGTCCGTAATTGCGGACAAGAATAGGCATTTTCTATTAAGTGCCGGCAATATGCGGTCTGCAAAATGCGGAACGCACATTGCCGGTGTCCGTGTTTTGCGGATCCACAGATCCACAAAACACTTACAGACTTATGAATGGACCCTAACCCTCTCTTGATGTAAAGCACCATGGAATTAATAGAGCTTTCAAATAAATAATAATTAATTTTGGCCCTGAGGGCAAGATGAGGACAAGATGAAAGTTTTTATTTTGCCTCTTTGCAATCCATCAGTAGCTAAGTCCTAGTAACAGACACTATAGCAGCTCTGGCTCCTTTAATAGACTAAGGGCTGTCAGCTCTTATATGGTCCCGGATTGTGTCACAGGATTTCCCTGCGATGCGATCAACAGGGGGTTCCTCCTCTTTCTCTGCCCATGGAGGCTGCAATGATCATTGAGGGCTCATGCACATAAACGTGTGCCGGCCACACTGTGCATTGGGGACCACAAATTGTGGTCCCTAATCTAATGTACGGGCACCGTCCTCGAGGCCTGCGCTGACAGATGCAGACCCATTCAACTGAAACCGAAGAGCCACGGAAGCACTTCGTAGTGCTTCAGTGCCCTTTGCTCTGTATCTTCCAGATTGCGGACCCATTTAAGTGAATGGGTCTGCATCCGTTAAACGGTGCACACACGGCCGCTACCCGTATATTGAAGACAGTCTCTTTGTGGGCCGCAATACGGGCACGACTGGCACACGTTCGTTTTTTTATTCAGGGAAACAGCTGAAAGCCTCTTAACCCCTTAAGGACACAGCCTTTTTACACCTTAGGACCAGGCCATTTTTTGCAAATCTGACCAGTGTCACTATAAGTGCTGATAACTTTAAAACTCTTTGACTTATCCAGGCCGTTCTGAGATTGTTTTTTCGTCACATATTGTACTTCATGACACTGGTAAAATGAAGTTAAAAAAAAATTTTTTTTTGCACCAAAAAATACCTAATTTAACAAAAATTTGGAAAAATTTGCAAATTTCAAAGTTTCAGTTTCTCTACTTCTGTAATACATAGTAATACCCCTAAAAATTGTGATGCCTTTACATTCCCCATATGTCTACTTCATGTTTGAATTATTTTGGGAATGATATTTTATTTTTTGGGGATGTTACAAGGCTTAGAAGTTTAGAAGCAAATCTTGAAATTTTTCAGAAATTTACAAAAACCCAATTTTTAGGGACCACTACAGCTCTGAAGTCACTTTGCGAGGCTTACATAATAGAAACCACCCAAAAATGACCCCATTCTATAAACTACACCCCTCAAGGTATTCAAAACTGATTTTACAAACTTCGTTAACCCTTTAGGTGTTGCACAAGAGTTATTGGCAAATGGGGATGAAATTTGAGAATTTCATTTTTTTGGCTAATTTTCCATTTTAACCCATTTTTTCCACTAACAAAGCAAGGGTTAACAGCCAAACAAGACTGTATCTTTATTGCCCTGACTCTGCCGTTTACAGAAACACCCCATATGTGGCCGTAAACTACTGTACGGCCACACAGCGGGGCGTAGAGTGAAAGGTGCGCCATATGGTTTTTGGAAGACAGGTTTTGCTGGACTGTTTTTTTGACTCCATGTCCCATTTGAAGCCCCCTGATGCACCCCTAGAGTAGAAACTCCATAAAAGTGACCCCATCTAAGAAACTACACCCCTCAAGGTATTCAAAACTGATTTTACTAACTTCACTAACCCTTTAGGTGTTGCACAAGAGTTATTGGCAAATGGGGATGAAATTTGAGAATTTCATTTTTTTGCCTAATTTTCCAATTTAACCCATTTTTTCCACTAACAAAGCAAGGGTTAACAGCCAAACAAGACTGTATCTTTATTGCCCTGACTCTGCCGTTTACAGAAACACCCCATATGTGGCCGTAAACTACTGTACGGGCACACAGCGGGGCGTAGAGTGAAAGGTGCGCCGTATGGTTTTTGGAAGGCAGGTTTTGCTGGACAGTTTTTTTGACACCATGTCCCATTTGAAGCCCCCCTGATGCACCCCTAGAGTAGAAACTCCAAAAAAGTGACCCCATCTAAGAAACTACACCCCTCAAGGTATTTAAAACTGATTTTACAAAGTTTGTTAACCCTTTAGGTGTTGCACAAGATTTAATGGAAAATAGAGATACAATTTCAAAATTTCACTTTTTTGGCAGATTTTCCATTTTAATATTTTTTTTCCAGTTACAAAGCAAGGGTTAACAGCCAAATAAAACTCATTATTTATGGCCCTGATTCTGTAGTTTACAGAAACACCCCATATGTGGTCGTAAACTGCTGTACGGGCACACGACAGGGCGCAGAAGGAAAGGAATGCCATACGGTTTTTGAAAGGCAGATTTTGCTGGACTGGTTTTATTGACACCATGTCCCATTTGAAGCCCCCCTGATGCACCCCTAGAGTAGAAACTCCATAAAAGTGACCCCATCTAAGAAACTACACCCCTCAAGGTATTCAAAACTGATTTTACAAAGTTTGTTAACCCTTTAGGTGTTGCACAAGATTTAATGGAAAATAGAGATACAATTTCAAAATTTCCCTTTTTTGGCAGATTTTCCATTTTAATATTTTTTTTTCCAGTTACAAAGCAAGGGTTAACAGCCAAACAAAACTCATTATTTATGGCCCTGATTCTGTAGTTTACAGAAACACCCCATATGTGGTCGTAAACTGCTGTACGGGCACATGACAGGGCGCAGAAGGAAAGGAATGCCATACGGTTTTTGGAAGGCAGATTTTGCTGGACTGGTTTTATTGACACCATGTCCCATTTGAAGCCCCCCTGATGCACCCCTAGAGTAGAAACTCCAAAAAAGTGACCCCATTTTAGAAACTACGGGATAAGGTGGCAGTTTTGTTGGTACTAGTTTAGGGTACATATGATTTTTGGTTGCTCTATATTACACTTTTTGTGCGGCAAGGTAACAAGAAATAGCTTTTTTGGCACCGTTTTTTTTTTGTTATTTACAACATTCATCTGGCAGGTTAGATCATGTGGTAATTTTATAGAGCAGGTTGTCACGGACGCGGCGATACCTAATATGTATACAATTTTTTTTATTTATGTAAGTTTTACACAATGAATTAATTTTTAAAACAAAAAAAAGTTTTAGTGTCTCCATAGTCTAAGAGCCATAGTTTTTTTTAGTTTTTGGGCGATTATCTCAAGTAGGGTCTCATTTTTTGCGGGATGAGATTACGGTTTTATTGGCACTATTTTGGGGTGCATATGACTTTTTGATCGCTTGCTGTTACACTTTTTGTGAAGTAAGATGACAAAAAATTGCTTTTTTTACACCGTTTTTTTTTTTTTTTTTACGGTGGTCATCTGAGGGGTTAGGTCATGTGATATTTTTATAGAGCCGGTCGATACGGACGCGGCGATACCCAATATGTATACTTTTTTTTATTTATGGAAGTTTTACACAATGATTTCATTTTTGAAACAAAAAAAATCATGTTTTAGTGTTTCCATAGTCTAAGAGCCATAGTTTTTTCAGTTTTGGGGCGATTATCTTGGGTAGGGTATGATTTTTGCGGGATGAGATGACGGTTTGATTGTTACAATTTTGGAGTACATACAACTTTTTTGATCACTTTTATTAACTTTTTGGGGAAGTAAGGTGGGCAAAATTTCAATTTCATCATAGTTTTTAATTTTTTATTTTTATGGCGTTCACTGTTTGGGTAAAGTAACATGACCGTTTTATAGATCAGGTCGTTACGGACGCGGCGATACCAAACATGTGTAGGGAATTTCTTTTTTTTTTTTTTAATCAGTGATAAATGTGTTTTTTGATTTTTACTTTATTTTCACTTCTTTTCACTTTCTTTTTGACCCAGACCCACTTGGTTCTTGAAGATCCAGTGGGTCTGATGTCTGTATAATACAGTACAGTACAATATATAGTACTGTACTGTATTTTACACTTTGTCTGAACAGATCTATGCCTTTCAGCACAGATCTGTTCAGCACCATGGACAGCAGGACGCCTGAGAAGGCGTCCTGTTGCCATGGGAACCTTCCCCGTCTGCTCAGTTATGGTCAGAACTGCGCAGACGGGGAAGGGTAAGGACGGGGCTTGGGGGGCTGCCTGGGAGCTCTCTCCCTCTCCATTCGGAGGGGCTGCAAAGGCACAGCAGCCCCCCGATGGGAGAGGGAGGGAGCTCCCTGCGCTGTTAACCTTTTCCATACAGCGGTCCGTACGGACCGCTGTATGGAAAGGGTTAAACGGCTGACATCGCATCACCGATGTCAGCCGTTTATACCAGGGTGCCAGCAATGTGCTGGCACCCTGGTATACCCACTAGACGCCAACGATTACGCAATGGGAGGCGGGCGGGGGATCGCGATCCCGCCTGCAGCACCGCCCGCCTCCCGCACCGCCCGCAACCCTCCCCCTGCACCTCCCACCCGGCAAAAATCACTAAGGGGTGCAGGGGGGAGGGATACAGATGCATTTTAGGAATACTAAAGTTTCTGATCCCCGCGGTCAGGGACCGCGGGGATCAGAAACTGCAGAAATCGCAGCAAACCGCAGGTCTGAATTGACCTGCGGTTTGCCGCGATCGCCGACATGGGGGGGTCACGGGACCCCCCGGCGCATTTAGCCTAGGTGCCTGCTCAATGATTTGAGCAGGCGCCGGGTTCCGATCACTGCCAGCCGCACGGCAGTGATCAGAAATACACAGGGCGTACATGTACGCCCTGTGTCCTTAAGTACCAGGGCACAAGGGCGTACCTGTACGCCCTATGTCCTTAAGAGGTTAAAGAGGTTATCCCTTGATTAATGTAAAAAAAAAAATGAAAATCAGACATTATATAGTATACCCCAATCTCCTTCTAACAAAGCTAGAACCAGCCCTGTACCTCACATTGATCCAGAGATCTCCTCATTAATTGCTCTGCTATACTTCAAGCTGATACCTCAGGGGGTCTGTCCTACTTCAGGAGGCATGTCCTTTCTCATGGGGTGTTCTGTCTGCTGCAGTTCTCTCCCCATTACAGCTCAGGGGCAGTGGCGTGCCTGGGGGGGGCGGTGCCGGCTCTCAGGGGGGTGCCAGAAGCAATGAGCTCTTCCATCAATACAGATGGACGCGCTCATTGCTGGAGCGCTGACGCCCACATACTGCGGCGGGGCACGGGAGCCCATACTTCCCTGCCCCGCCGCTGATCACTGCCATAGGCTTCAGGCCTGAGGCCTATGCAGTAGTGAAATCCTGGCGCAGGCGTGCGTGCAGACGTCATAGTCACTGCGCTTATCACATGATCCATCACCATGGTGATGGATCATGTGATGGGCCATGTGATGAGCGTAGTGACATCACCACAGGTCCTTTTCCTGTGCACAGCAAAGATGAAGACAGAAGAGAAGCCGGGCTGTGCGAGCAACTGGATTAAGGCGAGTTAAATTTTTATTTTTTTAACCCCTCCAGCCCTATTGTACTATGCATTCTGTATTAAGCATGCTATTATTTTCCCTTATAACCACGTTATAAGGGAAAATAATAATGATCGGGTCTCCATCCCAATCGTCTCCTAGCAACCATGCGTAAAAAAATCACACCGCATTCGCACTTGCTTGCGGATGCTTGCGATTTTCACACAGCCCCATTCACTTCTATGGGGCCTGCGTTGCGTGGAAAACGCACAATATAGAGCATGCTGCGATTTTCACGCAATGCACAAGTGATGCGTGAAAACCACCGCTCATCTGCACAGCCCCATTGAAGTGAATGGGTCCGGATTCAGTGTGGGTGCAATGCGTTCACCTCATGCATTGCACTCGCGCGGAAATCTCACCCGTGTGAAAGGGGCCTAACTGTCACAGCTTTTAACAGTAGATATGGCTGGTGGCAGTTGAAGGATAAAACTAAGCATGTGTGACCACCTCATGGGGTGGGCAAAGAAATGAGGAAAAGAACAATCAATAAGTGGTGCTATAAAGAAAGATACATTTTATTTAATAACTTAATACATTTTTAATTACATGTGGTTAATGGGTTTCTTTTTCTTGGCCAAACAAGAGATTACTGTGACCTAGGAAAAATAAAGTCCCTAGACTTCTCCAAAGTGAAGCGCAGACTAGATTTTTATATGGTCAACGAAAAAGTGGCCTCCATTTTAGCAGATCGTCATGATTAGTTCTTAAAAATATGGACACCCTGGGTGGAATATTCCCTTCCTGCTCCTCCTTACAGACTTCTGATGTCTATTCAAGAATCTACCTAAACATGCTGGTAAGTGCCCTCCCCCCGCGGCTTGTCCGGCACTCCCCCAATATGATTTAATAGTGGTAATTCCAGGATACTGGTCTATACATAATGCTTCATACACACTTTCATTTCTACTGCTTCAGTACTGTTTTGCCATTAGTTCAGTGGCTGAGCCGTATGGTGGAACACTGTGAACTGTAACTTACAATTGACCAAATACCACTCATGGTGCCCGCCATCGGATGGAAGCCCCCTCCTTAGTTTGTTTTTCGTCTACTTCCCCCGTTCGTCAAGTTTGTCAGTTATCTGTGTTTCTTTTCACTATACTTCCTTAGTAGGCCATAATGATCATTTTTGATTGGCAACATTATGCATTGTTAGTGCCCACAAATTATCTCTCCTCATAGTTATACTCTGATGGACAGAATTGTTCTTACCACTTCTTACAAGTTTACTGGTCATATTCTCTCTTGGCTCTTACTTATACAAAATGTTTAAAATCTTCAAAAAAAGGTGTTGGAAAATATTAATATTTAATATTTTCCGTGGGACAACCCCTTTAAAATAATAAAGGAAACTTACGGTACCTCACTTTTTTTCGCCCGTCCATACAGTGTCACTGCTCCATCCTCGTATTAATAACACATTGTTTTGTCTGCAGCAGTGACATCTCTTATAATGCTGCAGCCAATTGTTGGCCTCTGTAGTCATGTGCTAAATACCTCTGAGGCCTGTGATTGGCTGCAGCAGTATATGGCATGTCACTGATGCAGCCAAAACAATAAGTCACAGCTGCAACACTAATAAGAGGACGAAGAGGCAGCTGGATGGAGCGGGTACAGGAAGGAGTGGTCCTAAATGTGATCACTTAAGTACAAGTATTTGCCAGCTTTCTCATTATTGGTTGTGTACTAAAGGGATTTTTCACTTTAAACAACCCACTGCCACCAGGTTCCCTCTCAGATCATAACTGATCTTTAGAGAGTCCAGCAGGCCCTGTGCCATCTTAATTTCAGGGGGCCTGTTAACTAAAAGGGAGTGTCCAAAGTGGAAAACCCCTTTCATTATAACATTTTAAAAGAAGTTAATATCTTTAAATATCCAAAACCGAGCCTACCTTAAGGTGTCTCAAATGTCGAACGTTCATGATTCAGGTCAATGTCCCATTGCCATGTCTTCTGGTTCCAAACAACATGAATTCCATCACAACCTCTCATGTTGTCAAACTTCTCTTCAGTAAAGTAAAAGATAGAAGGCTCTGTTCCTTATGTCTTAGCATCTTCTAAAGTCACGCTGTAGGCATGAGGGCAAATGAACATGATCCAGACTTTACTCTTGACCTAACACTGACTTGACCATTTCAAAGTGATCACCAACCTGATATTTTCTTTGTAATCATTGACTGATTGAACTTCGCTTGCTGAAGCTCTTATAAAAAAGTATCATGTTAGGTCAAGTCTCTGAGCCTTGAAGAAGGCTTCCATCATGAAAACGGTTTATCGATTTATGGGAGTCCCAGTGTGTCCTTGTTACATTGAATGTGACTGGTATGTAGAGTGCTGGAAATGAAAAAAATATATTACTAATGTAATCCAAACATAATAGAATTTTCTGCATTCATATCCTCCTACATTTAGCTAGTGAACACATCCTCACCAGTATACTCTTAAGGGGTTCTCCACTGCAAATATGTCTGAGAATACCTTAATTGCCCCTGTGATGGGGCCACTGTGGCTGTTGCTATTGTGGAGATAAAGTGGCATCTTAGAAAATTACCACAGTCACATACATCTGTTTTTTCCAACTCCAAGCTAAAACTTATGACAATATTTATGTGGGTAATATATAATTTTATAGTATGCGGTGCAGGTCTTCACAGTAGATGTCACTGAGGCTTGAAAGCACTACCTTTGCCAAAATGATTTTTCTGTCAAAAGAAAAGTACAACTAGGAGCTTCACAATAGGGAGTATGGAGGTTGCAGCTGCATCCGGGTCCTGTAGCCTAAGGAAACCCAAAAGCTTTCTGTGACCCATATTAGGAGAACAGTACTATTTAAGAAATGAGCAGTGCTGTTACAGATTTTGAATTGGGGCCAGGAGCTCACAGTTAGAACACTGGGCATTTACATGTACATGTGCTCATACTTTTGAGAAGTGACATCATGGTGATTACGAGAAATCATATATTAAAAGGGGCTGTCTGACCAAGGAAGGGACAACCCCTATGGTCCTAACATGTACCCCATAAAAAAATCCTGACATGCCCTTTTCCCAGCTGCATTGATCCCTGCAGGCCAAGCCACTTCCGGGTTCTGTGGGGACTCAAAGCGGCCAGAAGAGTGCAGTCGGTTGTTTTTTTTTTTTTTTTTTTTTTTTTAAGGACCAAAAGGGTTTTGGGCTCCTAGGCAGGGCAACCCCTTTAATTTACACTGAACAAAATGAACAAACCACCCAAACCGTTCAAATAGTGCACACCCCAACCTAATGCATCGGTACAACTAGCAGTGGTTAAAACCTACTTAAACATGTGGACCCATTACAAGCTGCAGTAATAGCGATGATGATCACTAGGGAGGAATATCTTATATATTTCTAACAAGTAGTCAGAAAAGCTATATTCTCTCATTAAGGGTCCATTCACACGTCCGCAAAAGGGTCAGCACCCTTTTCCGCAATTTTGCGGAACGGGTGCGGACCCATTAATTCTCTATGAGCCCAGAATTGAAGCGGAGAGCACACTATGTGCTCTCTGCTTCCGCATTTGCGGAGCGCTGCCCCGAACTTACGGGTTTCGGCCCCGAACTTACGGTCCGCAGCTCTGCAAAAGATAGAACATGTCCTATTCTTGTCCGCAGCTGCGGACAAGAATAGGCATTTCTATAGCGGGTGCCGGCCGGGTGTGTTGCGGATCCGCAACACACCACGGACGTGTGAATGGACCCTAATCGTTTTCAATTAGTTTTACAAAACAAACCAGTATAAACAAACCAGGCAAACTGGGCTCCTGCATAGGGCTGCACGGTTCAGTCGCAGCAGTACAACAGGCGGAGGAGATGTATTTTTCCTGGCTTTCTAGTTATTTGAGAATTTAATTGCACCTGTTCACAAATGAGCACTTAATAGTCTCCTGAATTTTATCTGAAATAAATGACAGGAAAAAGAATTATTTTAACCTGTTCCCAACTGCCTTACGCATATATATGTCAGCGGTCAGGAAGTTTAATATGGCACCCACTCACAAGCGGAGCGGGCGCCATAGCCTCTAGGTGCTTGCTGTTTTAAACAGCATTCGCCCAGGGCTAATGTATGCAATCAGCAATAATGTCAGTCACAAACATTTAACCCCCTCAGGAACCAGGTGACGAGTGCAGCAGCCTTAGTCATCCTGAATGATCAGAGGCTGCCACACATAGGTTCCTATGGAGCCTACGGAACACGATGAAATTCTCATAGACTTCAATGCTAATGCAATGCAGTCTATGAAAGAAGCAATCTAATGATTGCCTGTTCAAGTTCCCCAGGGGAACGTTTAAAAAGTGTAAAAAAAACAAAGCTTAAAAAAATATAAAAAATTCACAGATATTCGTCACTTCGCCTCCCACAAAAGACTTAATAAAAAGTGACCAAAAGGTCACACTCCAATGGTATCAATAAAAAGTACAGATCACCTCGCAAAAAAATGAGCCTTTACCAGGGGCGTTGCTAGAGTCTGAAGAGATCCGGGGCACGAGCCCACGTGAAGCCACGCCTCCACCCCATGAAGTCACGCCCTCTGCACCACCGGGGGGGGGGGGCCTTCACAGTAGTTATTAACCCCTTTCAGCAGTCCCCCCTTCAGTGAATGTAGGACTGCTGAATGGGGTTAATAACTACAGTGAAGGGCCTAGCTGTCTGGGCAACCCCACAGATCATCCATAACAGTGCCATCCACAGATCCCCATCAGTGTAATTCACAGATCCCCATCAGTGTCATTCACAGATCCCCATCAGTGTCATTCACAGATCTCCATCAGTGTCATTCACAGATCCCCCATAAATGTCATCCACAGATCCCCCTAAGTGTCATCCAAAACAGATCCCCATAAATGTCATCCACATATCCCCCTGTCATCCAAAACAGATACCCATAAATGTCATCCACAGATCCCCCTAAGTGTCATCCAAAACAGATCCCCATAAATGTCATCCACAGATCGCCCTAAATGTCATCCACAGATCCCCCTAAGTGTCATCCACAGATCCCCCTAAGTGTCATCCACAGATCCCCCTAAGTGTCATCCACAGATCCCCCTAAGTGTCATCCACAGATCCCCTCCCCACCCAGCGCCGCCTCCTAGCTAATTTAATCACTTCACTTGCCTCTGTGTAATTGCAGAGAAGCTTAATCTCGCACAGGCGCACTGGCAGAGGCATCGTCAAAAGAGGAGCGCTGGAAGACGGCGTATGTGCACTTCACTCGACGATGCCTCTGCCAGTGCGCCTGTGCGAGATTACACAGAGGCAAGTGAAGTGAATAAATTAGCTAGGAGGCGTATCGTTGTAATCGTACTGACCCGTAGATTGAAAGTAAGTTTAACTGCACAGGAAACACTGTAAACAATGGCAGCCAATGGCAGGGAGGCCCGTCCCCATCCCTACCTGCCATTGGCTGCTCCCCCTCAACACCGGATGTTTTCATCCTTGTACAGGGAGAAGCAGCAGCGGCGGTGCGGGGACCAGGAGCACCGCAGGGTAAGTATATTCCCTCTGAGGGGCCCAGCACATGGGGGGGGGGGGCTGTTTGCGATATCGGATAACCCCTTTAAGGTGTTATTCTCATCTGGATATCGATGGCATATCACTAGGATATAGTATCAAACTCAGATCGGTGCAGGTCGTGCAATGCGGCTGTCTGAGTGTGGAGCCACTAGAAAGGAGAACATGCCAGTCTCTGCCCAGGCCCTGGACTATTAGGCCGGAAGTCTGGCCACCCTACTGCTATGGGACTTACAAAAATAGCCAAGCTATTGGTGCTTGGCTTTTTTTTATTTTATTTTTTAAGTCCCATAGCGGTGAATGAAAAGCAAGCCACGCAAATGAGGCAACGCAAATGAGGCAACCACTCCATTCTCCACTATGAGACTGTTGGAAATATCCGAGTCAGCACTTGGCTGTTTTCAAAGTTTCCAAAGAACTGAATAAAGGGTGGCCGCTCATGCGTGGCTGCTCTCGCTTCACTACGGGGCCCCGTTCTAGAGATAGGAGTGGGTCCCAGAGGTGGGACCTGCACCTATCTGACATTGGCATATTCTAGCAATATGCCATAAATTTCCCAGATGAAAATACCTCTTTACTACATCATACTTTGAGTTTTGCAATCTTTTTAACCCCTCAATGCCCAAGCGATTTTCAATTATTTTTTTTTCAATATAGTTTTTAACTCCCAGCCTTCTCAAAGCTATAACTTTTTTTTTCCCATTCATATAGCCATATGAGGGCCTGTATTTTGTGGAACAAGTTGAACTTTCTAATGGCACCATGGTTGCACAAGATGTAGTGGGTAGGTGGGAAAAAAAAGAAACAACACCCAATTCCATCACTGTTTTACGAATTTTGTTTACAGCGTTTCCTGTGTAGTAAAAGTTACTTTCAATCTACAGGTCAGTACAATTAATTTTAATCTTTGGAAAAAATATTTTTTTTTCTTTGCATTACTATATTTTTACCCCCATAACTTTTATTTATATGTGTGGGCTCATTTTTTGCGAGATTATCTGTACGTTTCATTGATACCATTGGAGTGTTTTTATTCATTCTTTTTTGGGAGGCGAAGTGACGAAAAAACAGCAAATTGTTAAAAAAAAAATCATAGGAACCTATATGTGGCATCCTCAGATCATTCAGGAGGAAAGAGGCTGCTGCACTCGCCATCCGGCTCCTGAGGGGTTAAATGTTTGTGATTTATATTATTGTTGATTGCATACATTAGCCCTGGGCGAATGCTGCACCAATCACATGGAGGCTATGGTGCCCGCTTCCACTTGTGAGTGGGTGCCATATTAAACTTCCTGACTGCTGATGTATATATGCATTACCTGCGATGCTAGAGAGGCTCGTCCCCGTCCCCGCCCGCCTTTGGCTGCTCCCCCCAACATCTGAGGTTTTCATCCGTGTACAGGGAGAAGCAGCAGCGGCGGTGCGGGGACCAGGAATGTCGCAGGAATCGGGGAGCCAGGTAAGGATATTCCCTCTGAGGGGCCCAGAACATGGGGGGGGGGGGGGGGGGGGCTGTTTGTGATTTCGGATTACTCCTTTTTACCTATGTAATCTTGGTTGGTATTTTTTGTTGGAACCCTAGTTACTGTAGATTTTGTCAGAATACCAGTTGGATCAGAGCAAACGTTTCCTCAAACTCCTTTTCTGATATCACCTATGGTAGCCTCGTTAGGCTACTTTCACACTTGCGTTCGGAGCGGATCCGTCTGGTGTCTGTACAGACGGATCCGCTCCTATAATGCAAACGATGGGATCCGTTCAGAACGGAAAAAATTCTGAAAGTTAGTCAGACGGATCCGTCCAGACTTTGCATTGAAAGTCAATGGTGGACGGATCCGTTTGAAATTGCACCATATTGTGTCAACTTCAAACAGATCCGTCCCCATCGACTTACATTGTAAGTCTGGACGGATCCGTTTGGCTCCGCACGGCCAGGCGGACACCCGAACGCTGCAAGCTGCGTTCAGGTGTCCGCCTGCTGAGCGGAACGGAGGCAAACGGTGCCAGACTGATGCATTCTGAGCGGATCCGCGTCCACTCGGAATGCATTGGGGCCGTATGGATCTGTTCGGGGCCGCTTGTGAGAGCCTTCAAACGGAACTCACAAGCGGAACCCCGAACGCTAGTGTGAAAGTAGCCTAAGAAGACGATGGCTTACATTAGAGGGGCTACATATTTTTAAACCTTTAAAGCCAAGGACTACACATCCAAAGAACCTTAAAATAAAACTTTTATGATCTAATTGTTTAAAAACATCAATTCAGCTGGTAACTATAGATGTCAGCTTTAAAGGATTTATAACAATGACTGCAATATTCCAGATACCCAACTATGTTGACTACAGACAGACTTTGGCAGAGGCCTCTAAAATCTTCCACAACAGAGTTGTCTAGATATTTCACACTCACTATTATAAGACCACCATGATAACCTCCATCAGAAAAACTGGTCTTGTTCTCAAAGCCACCAATCAGCTTTCTCCACCCCTTGAGGATCGGGCCAATTTTACCCTTTAGGACAAAAGTATATTTTTTATGTATCTCTCTGAATTCCAGCATTATAGCTTTTTCTATATTGGTAGGTGAATGCAGTTGTATCAGGCCTTGTTTTAAGTTGGATGTGTTCAATTTTTTTTTTTGGTACATAACCATTAGCATTTAAATTGATATTTCATTTTGGGGAAAAAATATGCAGAAAAACATATCTCTAGAGTAATTGTTAGGGCATGCCTAAATATCTTTCAAGGTATGTGCTGAGATTGTGTTACAAGGAACCCCCATTATAGCATTGATAGTGATATAGAAAAGGTTAGAGGGGCAGTCCAAGACCAATACAGACTTCCCAGAGTGGCCGATCCGCGGTAGTGATCATACTTACTGGGTCCTCGCTGTTGGGTTCCGTCTCTGTTTTTTCTGGGTCGGCTCTTCCTCTCCCTGCAGTGCTAAAATCTAAATTCGTTGACTGGGTTACACGTGACTGCTGCAGCCAATCTCAGGCCGCAGCAGTAGTCACGTGTCCCCTGTTGACTGATGGTGATTTAAGCAAGAAGAGGAAGAGGCAACCCGGGAGCTACAGACACTGAACCCATCGGTGGGGACTAGGCAAGTATGATCTCCACTCTGGGAGGTCTTTTTTAGTCTTGGTTAACCCCTTTAAAAGGCTGAAATCAGAGGTTTCTCTCGACATTAGATCAGAGCTACAGCTGGATACAAAAACAGTGTCTGCATGATCAGCATGATGAATGAGCTCGTCATGATGTCCTGCAGTAACTAAAGTTTGTGTTCTGAGGTTCTGCAGCAGCTGAGGTGTGGATTATAATGTTCTGCAAGAGCTGACACACAGATCTACCTGAAACTGTTTGTTAAACAGGAGGCGCTACATGTCAGTCAACCAGTGGATGGTTGAGGAGAAGGAACTTCCTGCAAAAGCACAACAGACCGCTTCCCATATTCTAAGATATGAAACCCCTACCCAATTGTCATGTTCTGGCGCAAGACTGAACAAATATTACTTAGACATGATTAGGAATGCATGTGTTATCTTTACACCTTTATATCTAACATAGAACACACATATACAAGCCAGAAAAACACAACAAGTATTTGCCATGGAGTCCACAGCAGAAATCCAAGGCTGACCCTCGGATTTCCAAATTACATACTTTGGTTTATGCCCATTCAGTGGAGCTAATTTGCAGGCGGCCACTTATGGTTTGTGCGTGGAAACCACACCAAGGATGAACATAGTCACTGGAGGTCATTTACTGTACATAGTGTGCAATGTCAGTTTAATGCTGGATTCACACCTGAGCGTTCGCGATGGAGCGCTCTGTATGCGCGATTGTACTGGCGTTTGCAATCGCGCATACAGAGACAAGCGAACGCCCATTGTCGCGCGTTCCCGAAAGTCTATGTACGGGAACACGCGACAAGACGCCCCAAAGAAGCTCATGTACTTCTTGGGGCGCCGGGCGTTTTACAGCGCGATCGTACGCGTTGTAAAACCCAGGTGAGAACCATGCCGATAGGGAAGCATTGGTTTCTCCTTGTTGAGCGTTTTACAGCGCGTAGGAACGCGCTGTAAAACGCTCAGGTGTGAACCCAGCCTTAGGCGTAAAAAGAGTCGCAAGACCCTGTTTTGAGACTTTAACGCCAGCGCAACAATATTTTGCCTCACAGGCTTTTTTACGTTGTCCTTGTCACTTGGGATTACCAGGGGCCAGGCTGAGGCTTCGACAAACTGACTTGCTTGTACAGAGTAGTTTATACGAGAGGCGCATGGACAGCATGCAGTACGCCTAATTTATGATGAGGCCTGTGCCTCATCATAAATTAGGCTGTCTCTCTACCGCCCTGGGGGGAAAACAAAGACGAGAATAAAAGGACGGTCTTTGCAAATGACCCCCATTTTTGGGTTTCAAGTCCGTGCCATAGCATCTACAGAGCGAATTCCCATTACAATCAATAGGCAGTTAATGAAAGGTATTTAAACTGCGACTTTGCCCAAAAATGTGCTGAAATCTGCAGCAAAAAACAAAACCGCCACATGAATATACTCTAAGCTGCTTATGCAGGTAAAGTTAACTCCAGGATTCACTGGAACACAAAACACTCGCACATATTTTTTACTTTCCATGCGTCTCTAGGTTCAATTTCCAGCGCAGTCTATTTATTTTGATCATGTCTTGTTATATTAAACTGAATCACCGTCAAAGATTCATTGTCCCCGACCAGTTTATAATTTTTAGAACAGCCATCTTTGTACAGTAGGTGCAGACGCTCTGTGTAAATATTTGGGTGTCCTGCATACCTTTGTGTGTTAGAAGTGAAGAGAATTAGTGACAACACTGGCGGTACAGACGAATGGCGAAGAAAGGGGAAATTTCAGAAACGAAGATTTAAAGAGGACAATTAAGTTAAGAAACAAACTTTTAAAATAGTTTTTTTTAAAAATCATCAAAGCAAGTGGCTACCAGCTGCTGCGGGCAGGTGTGGCCAGCCAGACCATTTGGCCTTACCTTCAAAGAACAGAGAAGACACAATCTCCATGTCAAGTTCTGCCCCCAAGGGCCCTGGTTTAGGCATAAAAGAGTTTTGTCTGGTATGTTCCTTTAAAGGGTTATTCAAGATTTCAGGAACTTTTTACTTTTGGCCAGTACTTTGCCATACCTAAAGAAAGAAATCTACATACCTGCTTCCAGCTCTAAAGCTCCTCTGAAGATCTGGACATGGTCATGTTTGCTGCTGTGGCCCAATCGCTAGACTTAGCGGTGACATGTCTCTAAGTGGCACCTGACACAATGGTTACGTGCCGCGGGGGACTGGTCACCACTGAGGCCAATGACTGGCTACAGGGGTGCACGTGACTCCATCCGAATATATAAGTGCCTGGGACCAGAAGCATCAATCAGAGGAGCCTCAGCACTGGAACTGAGTTTCAGGTGAGTAAATACACAATGAGGTATCTCCCAAGAAAGAGAACCATCTCGCCGGCGCCACCTATTGGAATTGGCTCACTGCGAGTCAAGATCCAACTTTCCAACAAGCCTTGGCACTAAAGCATAGGAACAGAAAATTCTGGAAAAGGATTTGGATGCTTTATCACTGGCTGGAGGTCAGCTTGCTGCAGCAGAAATCTTCCTAAACCTACAAAGCTAAGACCAAGCTTTCAATTTAAATTTGTCCACAAAAATCCTTCTCCCTGGCATATTTTATTTATTGTTGATTTTTCCATCCACATCTGCTGGAAGTTTGTTCCGAGCCTCTACATGTATACTATTATATTACAAATACTTCATTTACTCCATTAACATATTGTATTTTAAGGTTTTTATCATGCCCCTCTTTCCCTTATTTCCTCTAGACTGCACAAATTAAGAGGGTCATTTATTGAGACTGGCGTTTTTAATCTTAATAAGCCCCTGCGCTGGATCCACCAAAGTTAGGCCTCTTGCCCACAAACGTATTTTCTTTCCGTGTTCGTTCTGGTTTTTTTGCGGACCGTATGCAGAACCATTCATTTTAATAGGTCTGCAAAAAAAAAAAAAACAGAAGGTACTCAGTGTGCATTCCGTTTTCGAATTTCTGTATTACGGACAAGGATAGTACTTTTCTATTAGGGGCCAGCTGTTCTGTTCCGCAAAATACGGAATGCACAGAGACGTCATCCATATTTTTTGCGGATCCGTTTTTTGCAGACTGCAAAATACATACGGTCGTGTGCAAGAGGCCTTATGTAGAGGCGTATATCTGTTCATAAATGACCCCCTAAGTTTTTAGGGCACTGCCAGACTATCTTTTCTTGTAAAAAAAAAATCATGAAATTCATGCTTTTTTTTTTTTTTGTGTTTTTTTTTGGGGGGGAGCGGGGGGTTTGGAGGCGGCATTTTTTACTCACGCAATGCTTTACTTGGGTTTTTTGCTATAGAAAAGTCTGTGGGAAAATGCCTCGCCCAGAGCATGCTGCGATAAAAATAAAAATATGCTTCAAGGGTTTTCACAATAATTACATTTAACCTTAACACTGCCTTAAATCAAGTGACTTATTACATACTCTTCGCTATAAATTTGGGAGCGTCCTAGCGTGCAGGGAGATTAAAGAAATAACTGTCACAGGGGCAACAGAGAGGGGCAACAGAGAACAGAGATCACATGATCAGCAAAGGAGACACCTTGCTGCAGAAAGGAGAGTCCACAGCCCACACTGAAAGAGAAAAGTATTTATTAAGGCCTCATGCACATGACTGTTTTTCAGGCACGCATCCGAGCCGCAGTTTTTGCGGCTCAGGTGCGGACCCATTCACTTCAATTGGGCCGCAAAAAATGCGGACAGCACTCCATGTTCTGTTCGCATCCGTTGCTCCGTTCTGAGGCCCCGCAAAAAAAATATTGCATGTCCTATTCTTGGCCGCTTTGCGGACAAGAATAGGCATGTCTACCATGGGCTGCCTGTTCCGTTCCGCAAATTGCAGAAGGCACACGGGCGGCTTCCGTTTTTTGCGGATCCACGGTTTGCGGACTGCAAAAAACTGCACGGTCGTGTGCATGTAGCCTAAGTCTCTTGTTTTACAAAGGACAGCTTTGAGGCTGTTTTTTATTGACTGCACAACCCCTTTAACCGCCTCCAGACCACCTAACGCAGGATCGCGGTCCGGAGGCGGCAGTCTCAGGCAGAGTCACGCATTGGCGCGTCATCTCGCGAGACGACGCTCAAAGCCGGCACGCGCATGCGCATCGCGGGCCGGCAAAAGTTAGAGGGGGATTACATCATCAGCCAGCCAATGATAATCGCTGGCAGGCTGATGATTTAAAAAAAAAAAAAGAATCACATGCCATTTAACACCTTATATTTATAAATATAAGGTGTTAAATGGCTTCTGTGCTCCTCTGCTGGTTCTTTTGGTCGGTTGGTTCCAACAGAGGAGCAGACATCACAGCGAGTACACCAAACACACTGTTTGGCCCCCAGATCACCCCCCCCCCCCCCCATCACCCTAATTAACCCCTTGATCGCCCCTGTCAATCACCTAGTGAAAGGGGAAAAAGTGACCAGTGTAAACTGTCACTTTTTTTTTTCACTGGTATTGACTGTTAGGTTTTAGGATAGTTTAGGCCCCTTGGTTAGGTAGTTAGCGATTGTTTAGCGCCCAGCCCACCGCACCGCAGTCACTGATTCGCTGATTAGTGTATCTCTAATCAGCATTTGTACTTTTATAGTATCCATAAGTGATCAAAACTGATCACAGTCAGATCTATAATAGTATTAGTGTCACCTTAGTTCGCCCTCCACCCAAAATGCACGTACATTTACCCACGTGCGTTTACCCACGCCCGCCCCGACGCAGTGACAAAAAATTATTATTTTTTTGATCACTGCACAATCACTTTACACGCGCTGCGGCGATAAAAAAAAAATCAGTTTTGATATTTTTTATCAATCACAGCGGCCTCCGGTACAGCGCTAGCCTCCCATTTGTAAGACAGGCTTGCTTTTTTTCTTGGGTAGTCTCAGGGAATACCCCCTAAATTTAGTAGTCCAAATGTCAAACAAGGGGTATTCCTCTGAAGAGGCCTACAGGCTTCTGACCCAGTCGGATGAGGAACCCTCATCTGACGAATCCAGCGGGTCAGAATATGAACCTGTAGAAAGCAGTGGCAGTCTGACCCAAAGTTCGGATGAGGAGGTTGAGGTCCCTGCTACCACCAGGCGTACCCGGCCCCGTGTTGCTACACCACAGGTTGCGCAGGATCCGCTTCAAGGGCAGCAGAGTGGGGCTGGCGCTGTCGGATTACGTGGTGAGGCATACACCAGCAGCGCAGCAAATCCCTGGACCAAGTACCAGCACTGCCGTACAACATGGTGAAGTGGCGAGCACCAGAAGGGCAGTTGAAGCTGGTACGGTGGCACGTGCAATAGTAACCCCGTCACAGCCACCGCACAGACAGGCCCGTAGAGCCCCTAGAGTCCCTGAGGTGCTGGCAAACCCTGATTGGCAGTCCCCAACTTCAGCCGCACCATTAGTTCCCCCTTTCACCGCCCAGTCTGGAGTTCGGGTTGAGACCGCTAAGATCAGTTCGGCACTGGGATTTTTTTTAGCTGTTCTTGACTGCGGAGCTCTTGGACATAGTCGTGGCAGAAAGAAATCGGTATGCCACTCAATTTATAGCCGCCAACCCGGGAAGCTATTATGCCCAGCCTTTCCGGTGGAAACCCGTCCAAGTTTCCAAATTAAAAAAGATTCTGGGCCTTCTCCTCAACATGGGTCTAACCAAAAAGCATGAATTGCGGTCATATTGGTCCACAAACCCAATTCATCACATGCCCATGTTCTCTGCTGCCATGTCCAGGGCACGATTTGAGGCCATCCTGCGTTTCCTGCACTTTAGCGACAACACCACCTCCCGTCCCAGAGGCCACCCAGCTTTTGATCGGCTCCTCGTAGACCACTTCAACCAGAAATTTGCAGATTTGTATACCCCTGAGCAAAACATCTACGTAGAAGAGGCCCTTATACATTTTACCGGGCGCCTTAGCTTCAAACAATACATCCCAAGCAAGCGCGCCACAGGCTATACCCACAAATTTCGGATCTATGAGGGTAAAGATCAGACCCTGGAGCCGGTCGGTTGCCCTGACTACAGCAGTGGGAAGACAGTCTGGGACTTGGTGTAACCCTTATTTGGCAAGGGCTACCATCTTTATGTGGACAATTTCTACACAAGTGTGCCCCTCTTCAGGCATTTGTTCCTAGAACAGATTGGCTGCTGTGGCACCGGGCGACCTAGTTGCCGGGGCTTCCCCCAACGGCTCGTTACCACCCGTCTTGCAAGGGGGGAGAGGGCTGCCTTGTGTAATGAAGAACTGCTCGTGGTGAAATGGAGAGACAAGCGTGACATTTACATGCTCTCCTCCATTCAAGCAGACACGACAATACAAATTGAACGAGCAACCAGTGTCATTTAAAAGCCCCTCTATGTCCACGACTATAATTCGCTCATGGGAGGGTTGGACTTCAATGACCAGATGTTGGCTCCTTATTTAGTTTCTCGACGCACCAGACGCTGGTATAAGAAGGTGTCTGTATATTTGATTCAATTGGCTATGTACAATAGTTTTGTTCTTTACAGTAAGGCTGGGAGAACAGGATCCTTCCTCAAATTTCAGGAAGAGATCATCGAGAACCTCCTGTATCCAGGAGGTTCCGTGGCCCCAACCACCAGTGTAGTGAGCCGTCTACACGAGCAACATTTCCCCAATGTCGTTGCTGGTACCTCAACCCAACCGTCACCCCAAAAAAGATGTCGTGTCTGTAGCAGGAGTGGAATAAGGCGTGACGCCCGCTATTTCTGTCCTGACTGCCCTGACCACCCTGCCCTATGCTTATTGGAGTGTTTCCGGAAGTACCACACACAGGTACACCTAGCATAGGGATCACATCTCACCAGGACAGGCACACAGGGCTATTAGGGCCCATTCACACACAGAGCTGCTGCAAACCTCTCCTTTCACCTGGGACAAATTGCAAAATGTACTTCGCCACATCTCTGGGTGATTTGCGCTTTGCACATTGTCCCATGGGGAAGGAGAGGTTTGTCCTATAAAGGAAAAAAAAAATCAAAAAAAATCACAGGTAAGCAAAAAAGTTTACGTTCTGTTCAAAAAGTTTATGTTCCGTTCAAATGTTATTATAAAGTTAATAAATTTATTGCGTTGCGGCCTGGTTTTTTTCTTTTTTTTTTTACTTTTAAGGTGGACCAACCGATCGACTAGCTGCAGCACTGATGTGCATTCTGACAGAAGCATTGCGCTGCTGTCAGATTACACAAAAGTCAGTGTATGCGGCGCTGCAAGACGAGATTTCTCCTCTGCAGTAAAATATATGTTTGCCGGGGCATATGAGCTGAGGGGGCAGCGGTGTTCATATGCTTTGGCAAACACTTTGTATATAAAAAATAAATAAAAAATCCCGGCAATGATTTATTCATCCACATCGATTGATGTGAATGGAGAAATCGGGTGGGTACGGATGCTGGGCGGGTGGGTACGGATGCTGGGCGGAGCTCCTATGTCCTAGCAGATGCCTTTCCCCTCCTTTTGAATGAAGAAATCTGTGCCGTTCATTTTTTTCTTTCAGCCCAGAGGCTGAACGAAAAAAAAAAAATAAAAAATAATCTCATTACCTGTATGCTCAATATAAGGAGAATAGCAGAAACTCCTAATGCTGGCCATACATGTAATGATTGCGGAGACCCTCAAATGCCAGGGCAGTACAAACACCCCACAAATGATCCCATTTTGGAAAGAAGACACCCCAAGGTATTCGCTGAGGGGCATAATAAGTCAATGAAAGACTGACATTTTTGTCCCAAGTTAGCGGAAAGGGAGACTTTGTGAGAAAAAAAAAAAAAAGAAAACAATTTCCGCTAACTTGTGCAAAAAAAAGAAATTTTTCTATGAACTCGCCATGCCCCTCATTGAATAGCTTGGGGTGTCTTCTTTCCAAAATGAGCTCACATGTGGGGTATTTATACTGCCCTGGCATTTTAGGGGCCCTAAAGCAGTGAGAAGAAAAATCTTGGCAAAAGACAACTTTTCCCATTTTTTTATACAAAGTTGGCATTTGACCAAGATATTTATCTCACCCAGCATGGGTATATGTAAAATGACACCCCAAAACACATTCCACAACTTCTCCTGAGTACGGCGATACCACATGTGTGACACTTTTTTGCAGCCTAGGTGGGCAAAGGGGCCCACATTCCAAAGAGCACCTTTTGGATTTCACAGGGCATTTTTTACACATTTTGATTTCAAACTATTTCTCACGCATTAGGGCCCCTAAAATGCCGGGGCAGTATAACTACCCCACAAGTGACCCCATTTTGGAAAGAAGAGACCCCAAGGTATTTCGTGATGGGCACAGTGAGTTCATGGAAGTTTTTATTTTTTGTCACAAGTAAGTGGAATATGAGACTTTGTAAGAAAAAGAAATCATCATTTTCCGCTAACTTGTGACAAAAAATAAATAAATTCTAGGAACTCTCCATGACCCTCACAGAATACCTTGGGGTGTCTTCTTTCAAAAATGGGGTTACTTGTGGGGTAGTTATACTGCTCTGGCATTTTAGGGGCCCTAATGTGTGAGAAGTAGTTTGAAATCAAAATCTGTAAAAAAATGCCCTGTGAAATCCGAAAGGTGCTCTTTGGAATGTGGGCCCCTTTGCCCACCTAGGCTGCAAAAAAGTGTCACACATGTGGTATCGCCGTACTCAGGAGAAGTTGGGCAATGTGTTTTGGGGTGTCATTTTACATATACCCATGCTGGGCGAGAGAAATATCTCGGCAAAAGACAACTTTTCCCATTTTTTTTAAACAAAGTTGGCATTTGACCGAGACATTTATCTCACCCAGCATGGGTATATGTAAAATGACACCCCAAAACACATTGACCAACTTCTCCTGAGTACGGTGATACCACATGTGTGACACTTTTTTGCAGCCTAGGTGGGCAAAGGGGTCCACATTCCAAAGAGCACCTTTAGAAATAAAAAGTTCTATGAACTCACTATGCCTATCAGCGAATACCTTAGGGTGTCTACTTTCCGAAATGGGGTCATTTTTTTATATTTTTTTACTGTCTGGGCATTGTAGAACCTCAGGAAACATGACAGGTGCTCAGAAAGTCAGAGCTGCTTCAAAAAGCAGAAATTCACATTTTTGTACCATAGTTTGTAAATGCTATAACTTTTACCCAAACAATTTTTTTTTTTACCCAAACATTTTTTTTTATCAAAGACATTTAGAACAATAAATTTAGAGAAAAATGTATATATAGATGTATTTTTTTTTGAAAAATTTTACAACTGAAAGCGAAAAATGTCTTTTTTGCAAAAATTTTGTTAAATTTTGATTAATAACAAAAAAAGTAAAAATGTCAGCAGTAATGAAATACCACCAAATGAAAGCTCTATTAGTGAGAAGAAAAGGAGGTAAAATTCATTTGGGTGGTAAGTTGCATGACTGAGCAATAAACGGTGAAAGTAGTGTAGTGCAGGATTGTAAAAAGTGGTCTGGTCATTAAGGGTGTTTAAGCTAGGGGGGCTGAGGTGGTTAAGACCTTTACGTCATTTTTTAAGCCAGTCTGCGGACCTGTTCTATTTCTGTCAATGGGGGAGATTTATCAAAACTGGTGTAAAGGAAAACTGGCTTAGTTGCCCATAGCAACCAATCTGATTTCACCTTTTATTTTCCAAAGGAGGTCTGAAAAATGAAATGTGGAATCTGATTGGTTGCTATGGGCAACTAAGCCAGTTTTCTCTATACCAGTTTTATAAATGTCTTTTGTAGGTGAGGTCTCCAGAACTTAACAGTATTCCAGATGTGGTCTCACTAGAGTCCTACACCTCAGGGTCAAAATCTAACTTTTCCTACTAGTAAGATGTGTCTTCAGTCAGCACTCTTTCAGATCACAAAGAGGCGCCCCCTACGGAAAATGGTTAATACTGGCCCTTCTGACCATCTAAAATCTATAGTATATAACCAACTTAAAGGGATTTTCCACACACAATAAAGAACAGTGGGTGTGCATGCACTGGACAACAATTCTCAGGAACAACTGCGGTTTAAAGAAGTTGCATAGATGAATTATATCACCTTCAGACCGTGTTCACACCATAGTTAGAGCAGCGGTTAGGACCCCTTGCCATGCTGAGAACCGTGACGTGGTGCATGATGGGCTCCGATATCTCCATGACTGGAATATATTGGCAAAAGTCTCAGCTTTTAATACCTGCATTTATGTCTTGCCAGCATAGTCAGTGTTATATCTGTTTGGTGCATTCTCTCTCTGTGTTTTATAAGAAGTTGCATAGATGAGCCCAGACAAAAGAGGGTCCCTGTGCAGGAACTGTAAGCTGGTTCCTTACTCTTCAATAGCTCACCTTCGACCACAACTCCCTTGTATTTCACTATCAACCATCATTAAAGGAGCTGTGAAAATGGTTAGCCCAATCCTTTACATGCATTCTCATAGACAATAGGAAGGCTTTACATTTAACCCATTAAGGACACATGACGTACCGGTACGGCAAGTTTCACGACTCCTTAAGGACATATGACGTACCGCTACGTCATGGCTTTAAATCGCTATTCCGGCGCCGCGGGGGTTAATCGGAACGGGATGCCGGCTGAAATCATTCAGCCGGCATCCTGTAACAACGCCTGTATCGACGATCGCAGAAAACCGCAGGTCAATTCAGACCTGTGGTTTTCTGCGTTTTCGGTCCATTCGGGTATCCGGTGACCCGATGAACCGGAAAAAGACTGCGATCGGTGGCATAATTATACACCACCAATCGCAGTACGAAGATTTGAAGAGGCGGTGCTGGCCCTGGTGCTGAACACCGCTGTCCAGGGTGCCTGATTGGTGCAGGGGAGAGAGGCGCGAGATTCAAACTTCCTGCGCTCCTCACTCCCCTCCTCTTCCTGTTCTGCACGAGCACCCGGCAGCATCATCCAGCACCAGCTCCTGCGTCCCCCTAATCGCCGTCTATCACCCTCCTGCACCCATCGCCACCCAGGTAGGTTAGGGTCAGTGAGGGAGAGGCACCATTAGGAAGGGAAAAGTTAGTAAAAAGTTAGGAAAAAAAAATAAAAATGAACTTTTACCCTAAACTTTCTTTGATCTATCTATCAGACCCCAGACCCCCACCTGGACGTGCGGAAAAATCAACGCGGCCTCCCTGCCCACCCCCTCCAGGTACCTATCCCCAGGGGTGAGACCCGTGCCTTTACCAGTGGAAACCTGTTGCTGGTCAGGTATAAGGACAAGAGGGATGTCCTTATGCTGTCCACAATCCACGGTAACAGCACCACCCCAGTCTCTGTGCGAGGTACCACGGCAACGGTCCTCAAGACCGATTGTATCGTCGACTACAATCGGTATATGGCAGGAGTTGATCTCTCTGATCAAGTCCTCAAGCCATATAACGCCATGCGCAAAACCCGGGCATGGTACAAAAAAGTTGCGGTCTACTTGGTGCAAGTTGCCATGTACAACTCTTTTGTACTATCCCGAAGCGCTGGCAGCACAGGGACATTCCTCCAATTCTATGAGGCAGTCCTCAAGGCCCTGATCTTTTCGGACCGGGAAAGAGCAGGCCGGAGTACCTCGGGAACTGGAGGCGCCCGGATCGTCCCTGGCCAACACTTTCCAGGTGTGGTCCCCCATACTGGAAAGAAGGGTCGAACCCAAAAAAGATGCAGAGTGTGTAACAAGAGGGGGATACGGAAGGACACCACTACTCAATGTGACACGTGCCCCGATCATCCGGGCCTCTGCGTTATCGATTGCTTCAGGGAGTATCACACTTCCATGGAGTACTACATTTTTATAATACCCAACAGTCCACTAGAGTACATAAAACACTATGGCTCTCAGACTTTGGAGACACTGAAACAATTTTTCTTTCCCCAAAAAATATTAGTTTTAGTGCAGGCATCCTCAAACTGCGGCCCTCCAGATGTTGTAAAACTATAACTCCCAGCATGCCCAGACAACCTACAGCCATCAGCAGGGCATGGTGGGAATTGTAGTTTTACAACATCTGGAGGGCCGCAGTTTTAGGATGCCTGCTTAGTGTCTCCAAAGTCTGAGAGCCATACATATTGGGCATCGTCGCGTGCGTAAAAGTCGTCGCTATAAAAATAACTTTTGACCAAACGCCTCAGATGAACGGTGTTAAAAATATAAAATAAAAACGGTGCCAAAACACCCATTTTGGGTCAAAATTTCAATTTGAATCCATTTTGCCGGTAATAAAGCAAGGGTTAACAGCCAAACAAAACTAAATATTTATTGCCCCGATTCTGTAGTTTGCAGAAACACCCCATATGTGGTCGTAAATGGCTATATAGCCGCACGGCAGGGCATAGAACGAAGGGAACTCCATACGGTTTCTGGAAGGCAAATTTTGATGGACAGTTTTTTTTTTTGACACCATGTCCCATTAGAAGCCCCCCCCTGATGTAGCCTAGACTAGAAACTCCAAAAAAGTGACCCCATCTAAGAAACTACACCTCTCAAGGTATTCAAAAGTTACTTTACAAACTATGTTAACCCTTTAGGTGTTCCACAAAACTAAATAGCGAATGTAAAAACAATTTTGGAATTTCATTTTTTTGTTACATTGCCTCAAAAAAGAGTAATATAGAGAAAGCAAAAATCTAATTTACCCCAAAAAACAACGAAACAACAACCACCGAACAACCGAAACAACAACCACCTTATCCCGTAGTTTCCTAGATGGGGTCACTTTTATGGAGTTTCTACTCTAGGGGTGCATCAGGGGGCTTGAAAGGGTACATGGTGTAAATAAACCAGTCCAGCAAAATCTGCCTTCCAAAAACCATATGACGTTCCCCTTCTTCTATGTCCTGCCGTTTAGCCAAATAGTAGTTTACGACCACGTATGGGGTGTTTCTGCAAACTACAGAATCAGGGCAACGCATTTTGAGTTTTGTTTGGCAGTTAACCCTTGTTTTACTCCTGGAAAAAATTGATTATATTGGAAAATGTTCCAAAAAATTGAAATTTTAAAATTGTTTCTCCATCTGCCATTAACTCTTGTGGAACACCTAAAGGGTTAATAAAGTTTGTAAACCCAGTTTTGAATACCTTGAGGGGTGTTCTTTCTTAGATGGAGTCACTTTTTTTGAAATTTCTATTCTAGGGGTGCAACAGGGGGCTTCAAATGGGACATGGTATAAACAAAACCAGTCCTGCAAAATCTGCCTTCCAAAACCCATATGGTGTTCCCCTCCTTCTATGTGCTCCTGTTCGGCCAAACAGCAGCTTACGACCACATATGGGGTGTTTCTGCAAACTACAGAACCATTTTGAGTGTTGTTTGGCAGTTAACCCTTGTTTTACTCATGGAAAGAATTGATTAGATTGGAAAATTTTCCAAAAAATAGAAATTTCGAAATTGTTTCTCAATCTGCCATTAACTCTTGTAGAAGACCTAAAGGGTTAATAAAGTTTGAAAAAAACTTTTGAATACCTTTAGGGGTGTAGTTTCTAGAATGGGGTCATTTTTGGGAGGTTTCTATTATCTAAGCCTCACAATATGACTTCAAACCTGAACTGGTCCATAAAAAGTGGGATTTTGAAGATTTCTGAAAAATTTCAAAATTTGCTTCTAAACTTCTAAGCCTTGTAACATCCCCAAAAAATAAAATATAATTCCCAAAATGCTACAAACATGAAGTAGACATATGGGGAATGTAAAGTCATCACAATTTTGGGGGGTATTACTATGTATTACAGAAGTAGAGAAACTGAAACTTAGAAATTTGCAAATTTTTCTAAAAATTTTGGGTAAAAATTGTATTTTTTTTATGCCCAAAAATTAACTTTTTTGACCCAATTTTTAGCAGTGTCATGAAGTACAATATGTGACGAAAAAACTATCTCAGAACGGCCTGGGTAAGTCAAAGCGCTTTAAAGTTATGAGCACTTAAAGTGACACTGGTCAGATTTGCAAAAAATAGCCTGGTCCTTAAGGTGAAATAGGGCCGTGTCCTTAAGGGGTTAAAGGGAACCTGTCACCACCAAAATGCAAAATAATCTGTAAGGAGCATGTTATAGAGCAGGAGGAGCTGAGCAGATTGATGTATAGATTTGTGGAAAATTATTAATCATAACTTGTATTTTATTAATTTTAATTCCTGCTCGTTCTAAGCTTTGAAGTCAAGGAGTCGGTCCTATCAGTGATTGACAGCCTTCCCTCTATAACTGTGTATATGTATACAGCTGTCAATCACTGATAGGACCGTCTCCTTGACTTCAAAGCTCAGAACGAGCAATAATTAAAATTAACAAAATAAAGGTTATATTGTCATTTTCCATAAAACTAAACAATAGGGCTGCAGCTAACGATTACTTTACCATAGTCTATGGAAAAATATATTCCAGCTCACAATATATTTCCAATGCACAGAACAGACCGGACCAGTCCTTCTTATAAATACGTAAAACAAGCAAAGTTCCAGCATTCGAGATTATAAATAAATGTTGCTTTGTCTTTATTTTATTTTCGGTTAAAAATACAGGTTCCCATGGAGGCGTGGGTTCGAAGCCCACTTTTTTTTTGTCCTTAGCTAGGAATAATGGAATAGGATTCCGGTTCTATTTAAAGAAATAAATAAATAGCATCGGCTCAACGATCAAGTGAACGAATTGAAAACAGGGTGATCCACAAAGATGTCATTTTCTCTCTAACTTTAGAGCGTGGAGCCATCACATTATTCTGGACTTAACCAGCATCCAAACCGTGAGTGGCTACAAATGTAGCATTAATATTCGAATTTGCAATCTATATACGAAGTCTTCCCTTCCAGTATGATATCCCAGACTATTCCTGCAGTATATTTATAAGATTCAGATCAATTATTTTTGTGGGATTTATTTTATGAATTAAATATAAAAGTTATGTTTTAAGTAGTTTCATTTTTTCAGTGTTAAAAATACAGGTTGTAGACATCACCACCCTCCACCGCCAGGTTAACATGTTTTGAACTTAGTCGTTCTTAGGGTACTTCCACACTTGCGGCAGAGTGATCTGGCAAGCAGTTCTGTCGCCGGAACTGCCTGCCGGATCCGTCAAAACGTATGCCAACTGATGGCATTTGTAAGACTGTTCAGGATCCTGATCCGTATGACAAATGCATTGAAATGCCAGATCCGTCTTTCCGGTGTCATCCGGAAAAACTGATCTGGCATTTATTTTTTTCACGGGTCCGGCACTAATACATTCCTATGGAAAAAAAAATTGTCATTCTGGCAAGTGTTCAGTTTTTTTGGTCCGGAGATAAAAACGTAGCATGCTGCGGTTTTATCTTTTGCCTGATCAGTCAAAAAGACTGAACTGAAGACATCCTGATGCATCCTGAATGGATTGCTCTCCATTCAGAATGCATTAGGATAAAACTGATCAGTTCTTTTCCGGTATTGAACCCCTAGGACAGAACACAGTGCCGGAAAAGAAAAACGCTAGTGTGAAAGTACCCTTACTCATAACCTCATGTGGTGTTCAGCTTCAGGGATTAAACAGATACCACCCTCCAATGGAAAAATGGAGGAAGGGAGAGAAAACGTTGTAGGGGGGAAGGGGGGATAAAATTCTCCCAGGGCCGGACTCCACATAATCGATCACCCATCATGTTCACAAGATCACTATCCTCCACCCACATTCAATTACATGGTTATATCTATGCTATAAAAGCAGTAAAAAACACTAAATATCACATTAATGAAGGAAAGTATGTGAAATAAGGAGAGAAAAACAAACAAGCAAGCAGAACCCCTCAATTGGGTATATTGAGTGAATATACACACTGTGCTAATATGTGAAAAGACTATCGAGATCCCTGGGGAATGATCTCTATTGGGTTCTAGGTTGTTCACTCCTAATCCATATGATTAGAAAATGGCTATTCTCTACGATGTTATTACTCTTCCCTTCTGACCATATGAATAAATTTTAATTTGAGTGTAATGTATTATATTCAATTTAACTCTTTCAATTCATAGCCTGGATATTTGAACTGCCCTATGTATCGGGCTATCGTTGGTATAAGTACATAAGTTATTTCCTCAGATTGAGTCCGGCAGGATAGCCAGTATTCAATCAGTATTCAACCAGTAAGCTTCACGCAACAGGATTTTTAGTTTGAGGTTGCTTCCCCTGGGTGAGATAAACACTTTCTAAATGGCATATGTGCGGAGACTATCCGTATTTCTATTGTGTTTATTAATGAAATGACTGGCCACACTTGAAATACCCGTTGCCTGGGGACTGGTAACATAATTAAGATGCTCCCGTAATCTAGCTTTAAATTTTCTACTGGTACTGCCCACATACGTAATATCACAGCTAGTACATTTGATTATATAAATAACCCCCTCAGTGTTACAATTGATATAACTCTTAATTGGGAAGGTTTCTGTACGTGAGGCATCATCAAAATTCTTAGTTGGATAAGAAAATTTGCATGTCTTGCAGGAATGTGTCCCACGTTTAAAACCCAGATATTTCGTCCAGGTATTTATAGGTGTACTGTTGGTGCGTGTAAATACTGACGGGGATAGGCTGTTTGCCAGTGTACCCGGTCGTCTCGACACGATCCTGCATCCATTCTTAAGGACATTGTACAGGATGTTATTTTCATATAAAATTGGGTGGCATTTCCACATTGCTTGTTCTATTAGAGAAAATTGTCGACTATATGTAAGGACAAGTATAGGTTTCTCTGCACCCCCCGTTTCCTTTCGGCCCTGACTTTTCTTTTTAGATTTGAATAGTAAGTCTATTCTATTTTTCTTTTTGGCTATATTCAAGGCTCTGGATAACATCCAGTTAGCATGTCTTAAACAATCCCATATTAGTTGACATTCTTTCTCGAAGGCCATATTGGTACTACAGTTTCTACGTGCCCGAAAAAATTAACCCACCGGTATGGCTTTTATTGTATGTGTTGAATAGTGACGGTTTGCCAAATCCAAAAAGCAAACACATTGCAAGTCCATGTGGTGGGTGAACTTCAAATTGTACGGATTATTGGTGGCATAATTAACAAAGTCCGGTATGGCAGATACATCGCCGCTCCAAATAAGTAGCAAATCATCGATGTATCTGCCATCCCAGACAATAGCATTCGAAAACTGATTGTACTCTGAAAAGACGTAACGCTCCTCCCAGTAACCCATGGTTATATTGGTGAGGGACGGCAAAAATTTGGCCCCCATGGACACACCCCTACCCTAGTCTGCACGAAGAACTTTCAATCAAAACAAAAATAGTTATGTGCTAAAAGAAACGATGTTGCCTCCAAAATATAATCCTATATATAGCCTTAAAGGGACACTGTCACCTGGATATTACTTACTGAGCTAATACCATCACCACATCAGTCTCCACGATTTACATTAACATATACTAGTATTACTGCCCTGTGTCTTTTATTTTGTCTATAAAATCGGTTTTATTAATATGCAAAGTACCTTAATAAGGAGCCCAAGGGGACGTCCCATCGGCAGTTGGAGCTCAGCCGCACCCATTGCAAATTTATTCACTCCTTTTCGCTGACGTAATGTTTATGCTGCGCCTGTAACTCCGCGCATGCGCCCTGGATACACATGTCAGGGCCCGCGCGGTGTCCTGGCATCGGCCTCACAGAAGTCATTGCGCATGTGTCAGCTTCGCTGCTCCTGCTCCTCCGTCCTCCGCACGGCAAGTCGCGCCGCTCTTGCTTTCCGGGTCGAGCGAAGTTGGCGCATGCGCAATGACTTCTGTGAGGCCAATGCCAGGATACTGTGCGGGCGCTGACTTGTGTATCCAGGGTGCATGCGCGGGATTACGGGTGCTGCACAAACATTACGTCGGCGGAGAGGAGTGAATAAATTAGCAGTGGGGCAGTGCTGGGCTCCTGAAGTAATGGGCGCGGCTGGGCTCCAACTGCCGGAGAGACATCCCCTTGGGCTCCTTATTGAGGTACTTTGAATATTAATAAAACCGATTTTCTAGAGAAATTACAAGGCACAGGGCAGTAATACTAGTATATTTTAATGTAACTTGTAGAGACCGATGTGGTGAATTGATGTCATTAGCTCATAAGTGAAATTCAGGTGACAGTGTCCCTTTAACATGACCCGGTAATCTCTTAACTAGGGGCTGTATCAAAGCGTCTAACCACTCCCCCATTTTTTCTAATAAGGACCCAATTCCCGAGACTATTGGTCGTAGGGGAGGCGGATTGATATTTTTATGTGTTTTTGGAAGTGCTTGTATAATTGGTGTAATCGGAGCCTCCATGCGTAGAAAGTCCATTGTTTTTACCTTTGTCCAGGATAGTAATATATTCCTTTTGATATTTATCTATAGGATTTCTCTCCAACCTTCTATACGTGGAGGCATCAGATAATAGATTAACCATTTGTCGGAAATAAACCTCTTTGTCCATCACCACAACTGATCCCCCCCCCCCTTGTCAGCCATTTTTATAATGAGATCTGAGTGATCTTCCAAATGATTAATTGCTTCCCCTTGTTTTCTAGTAAGATTATAATTTTTATATTGTTTATTACATTTGCATTTATATATTGTAGTAAGTTCCCTCTCCAAAACCTCCTGAAATATGTCCATACTTTCGGTACGTGATTTTACAGGGTAATATTGTGTATTAGTAATTTTTTATTCTTGCCCTGAAGTTGTTAAAAAAAAACAAGCATTTTCTATTTGTAAATTAGTGAATCAAACCAGGGATAGTTGTTCCTGAAAATTAAGACCAGTGTATTAATTTACAGTCGGCTCCATAGCCGCCCTATCTACCCCACTGCTAACCGATGTATCAGAAAAATTAATATTCTACCAATTAATCGAGTACTCTAATTAAAAAAAATTAATGGACATTTTTCCTTTATAAAAACTCATCAGACCCCCTATCAGTCCCCAACACTGTTCGTTTTCCCCTGTTTGATAAGCCCAAGTGCATCAGTTCCCCCCAGTACCATCAGCTCTGTTCCCACCAGTGCCATCAGCTCCACTATCCCCCAGTGCCTTCAGCTCTCCCCCACTCCAGTGCCTTCACCTCCACTCCCCCAGTGCCTTCACCTGTCCCCACCCAGTGACATAAGCTCTCCCCCACCCTGGTGCCTTCAGCTCTCCCCCACCCTGGTGCCTTCAGCTCTCCCCACCCAGTGCCATCAGCTCCACTCTCCCTTGTGTCATAGTCTCTGCTCCTTTTGTGCCCTCGTCTCTCTCTCCCTTGCGTCATAGTCTCTGCTCACCTTGTGTCATAGTCTCTGCTCCCTTTGTGCCATCGTCTCTCTCCCCCTTGTGTCATAGTCTCTGCTGCCTTTGTGCTATCTCTCCTCTAAGATTGGGCCACACTTCAGTTAAACCACGGACGCATGGTCTGTGAAAGCCCAGCCTGCCCTCCTCCTGACACCCAGAGTGCACAGCGTCATTGGTTGCTATAATGCTGTGCACTCCGAGCACCCAGCCTTAGTCACGCCCCCACCCCCTCGGAGTCACTAACTTACGTTTCCAGCAGGTGCGCCGCCGACACTCGGTGCGCTACGTCAGTGCAGCGCCGGACGTGCTGTGGAGTGTCCGGAGGCCCCCTGCTGAAAAAATATTCAGAGCACATTGCGGGCCAGCGGGTGACCACGGAGCGGGAGTAATAGCAAGCGCTTCACTCCCGCTCTGTGGTCACATGACACAAACGAATCCTCAATCCTGATCTATAACATGCTGCCTTCAGGTGATACACCGCGCTCAACGTGACAGGTTACCTTCAGCTCAGACACTATATTCAACATGACAGGTTCCCTTTAATGCTGCAGCAGGGCAGGAGACCTGCTATGTTTCACTAGGTTATTCTTGGACACACTCCGCCAGTCATTAGTGGTGGTAGTATCATGTGGCGCCCCCATGAGAGGTAAAAATGAAGTCATAATCCTACAATGCTGTCATGCTATAGCAGTTTAAATGTTTTAGTATGAGATAAGACAGGTAAATACTAGTTCAAACACATCAGCTAAGAGAAACAATTTGTCCACACTGCCTGCTGGGTTATTACATTTGGAACTGTTCTACCCTATGACAAATTCTTTTCTCTCGGCTGCGTTCCAAAATCATTTTCATCCAGGCTGGCAGGAGTACAGAGGTCTGCATTCTGCACTAATTAAGGCCTTCACAAGACCACCACCAATATAGACCCTGACAAACTGCACACCGCTCTAAGTGACAGCTCAAATATACTTAGTCCAAAACTCAGGCACTCCTTCAGAAGAACTGAGAAAACGAACAAGTCTTCAGAAAAGTGCATCAGCAGGACTTTTACATGGAACCTGAAATAATGCATTTCATTGCTGATCGATGGATAGATAGATAGATAGATAGATAGATAGATAGATAGATAGATAGATAGATAAAAAAAAAATGATTACATAGATGCATGATAGATAGATATAGATAGATAGATAGATGATAGATAGATAGATAGATAGATAGATAAAAAAAAATGATTACATAGATGCATGATAGATAGATATGAGATAGATAGATAGATAGATAGATAGATAGATAGATAGATAGATGATAGATACATAGATAGATAGATAAATAGGAGATAGATAGATTTAAAAAAAATGATTACATAGATGCATGATAGATATGAGATAGGTAGATAGATAGATAGATAGATAGAATAGATAGATCGATCGTGTGACACAGTGAAAGGTCTGGTGTGGAGGGGAAGGTATTTTCCTCCCAGCATGTGCGGCTGGACTAATTGACACCCAGGTGAGGTGAAGCACTGGACCGGATCTCATTTGCCGGTCCGGGCTTTGCTGACAGCTGACTGTCTTAAAAGGCCAGCTGGACGGCAGTAGGGGTTTGAGCTGAGGCCTGTGGCTGGATGTCGGCTTGTGGCCTGTCTGGGAAGACAGCTCGGCGAAAACCTGAACTTGTCCCTCTTCTGCGGTACCCACGGCACAGTGTGAATTGAGCACCAGGACTTAAAACCTAAAGGTGACTTTTGTTTTTGTTAACTTGCTTGTGTAAATAAACACTGAACTTGTGCTTAAAGGGGTTGTCTCACATCAGTAAGTGGCATTTATCATGTAGAGGAAGTTAATACAAGCCACTTACTAATGTATTGTGATTCTCCATATTGCTTCTAGTGCTGGCTGGATTTATTTTTTCATCACGTTATACACTGCTCGTTTCCATGGTTACAGACCACCCTGCAATCAGTGGTGGTCGTCCTTGCACACTATAGGAGAAGGAGTCAGCCTCTCTGGTGGCTGTGACCGTGGGACCGCACATAGGCTGGTCCTTTATCCAATAGTGTGTAAGCACGGCCACCAATGATGGATTTCAGGCTGGTCTGTAACCATGGAAACGAGCAGTGTATAATGTGATGGAAAATCAGCCAGCACCAGAAGCAATATGGACAATCACAGTACATTAGTAAGTGGCTTGTATTAACTTTCTCTACATGATAAATGCCACTTACTGAAGTGAGACAACCTCTTTAAGAAATTTTCTGTGCCTCCGTACTGCTTACCCTGCCTACCAGAGCGAATCCCCCTGATAGATAGATAGGATACAGACTGTGTATTTTATTTAGTTTTCCGGGCCTTATTGTCTCAAGAAGCCTGTGAACCTTCACTAAATAGAAAAAATGTAATACAGTTGCAAGAATAAGTAAATGAACCCATTGGAAGGACCTGGATTTCTGCATTGATTACTAATAAAATGTATTTGGTGTCCTATCAAAGTCACAATTATAGAGAAACAAATAAATGTAACCCCTTCAGGAGCCCTGACATTTTTCACCTTAAGGACCAGGCCGTTTTGGGGAAAATTGACATGTGTCACTTATGTTGACATATGTGATAATAACTTTGGAACGCTTTTACTTATCCATGCCAAGACTGTTTGCTGGTCACATATTGTACTTCATGATGGTGGTAAATTTCAGTCAATATTTTTCATTTCTATTTAAAAATAAAATTGACCCCAAAATTTTTTAGAATTCGCAACTTTACAAATTTAAATTTCTCCGCTTTTAAAACAGATATTTCCCATATGTCTACTTCATGTTAGGATCATTTTGGGAATGACATTTTATTTTTTGGGGACGTTAGAAGGCTTAGAAGTTTAGAAGCAAATCTTGAAATTTTTCAGAAAATTTCCAAAACCCACTTTTTAAAGGACCAGTTCAGGTCTGAAGTCACTTTGTGAGGTTTACATAATAGAAACCACCCAAAAATGACCCCATTTTAGAAACTACACCCCTCAAGGTATTCAAAACTGATTTTACAAACTTTGTTAACCCTTTAGGTGTTCCACAAGAATTAAAAGAAAATGTAGATGAAATTTCAGAATTTCACTTTTTTGGCTGATTTTCCATTTTTATTAAAACAAATTTCCAGTAACAAAGCAAGGGTTAACAGCCAAACAAAACTCAACTGTTGTATAGGCACATGACAGGGCGCAGAAGGAGAGGAGCGCCATGTGGTTTTTGGAGGGCAGATTTCACTGGGATAATTTTAAGCTGCCATGTCACATTTGAAGACCCCCTGATGCCCCCCTAGAGTAGAAACTCCAAAAAAGTGACCACAGAAATCTCTATTCTTGTCAATGATTGCGGACAAGAATAGGACATGCTCTATCTTTTTAGCGGGGCTACAGAATAGAACTACGAATGCAGACAGAACACTGTGTGCTATCCACATCTTTTACGGCCCCATTGAAATGAATGGGTCCGCACCCGTTTTGCAAAATTGCGGAACGGATGCAGAGCCAGAAACATGGACGTGTGAATAGACCCTTTAGACCATTTTCTACCCCTAAAACAGGTCCGTCCCCTTCCCTGCCGCGCTCACTTTTTTAGACCTGGTGTGAGTAGGGAAAAGTCGCAGATTGCGGCGCAGAGGACATTTGCGATGCAATCTGCACCAGAAATACATCTAATATAGACATATTTCTGTTTCATAATTGACCCGCAAATGTGTCTAAATTGCAACAATGCTAAACTAAGCAACATAACTTAGATTCACAAAAATAAAAATAAAATTGTAGAAAATGGTTTTACTAATATATGACAGCTCATCAGAATCTCTGACAAGGCGTCACAGCAGATTTTTGTGGAGCAACAGGGGTCAGTTACGGTCACAGTCTATATCTTTTCCCTGTAGTTTCACAATTTGGTTCCAGGAGTAGAAATCGGAAGAAGGTCAGTTACTTCCAGGTTTCACACTCACATGTTCCTAGTCAAGCAAATAATTTGGTTAATGGCGTCTTTTGTAAAGCAATTAAGAGTCTGAGTTACAAGCGCAAGCGAGTTCAATACAAAAACAAGTTGTCATACAGCATCTCCTCACAGAATATTCAAGATTCATTAGAGAACACAACAGTTTAGGTTAAATGTCACATGCCTGCAATCTTTTCACATCAAAAACACACAAGCCGTGTTGGAAAGAGTCTGAATGCCTCAAGGATAGCAGAGGATATCGGACATTTCTAAAAAGCACAAATTACTTTTCCAAACCAGCACTTGGATCTGAATACTTTTGTAATTGCATATAATTAAAAATTTAGTATAGCCACTATTTATTCAATAACTGGTATCTGTATAGTGCCACCTGCTGTTTGTTTTTGTTATTTTCCTTATTTCTTGTCCACCTCACTGAGGTGGTCGCATGCGCTCTGTATAATCTTCAACTGTCATCAGCGTTATCTACTGTTAGAAGGTGTGGCAGTTACAGAAAACGAGTTACAACAGAAAGGACACACCCCATGATCTGCCAGTCTGAAATAGAACAGTTGGAGCAATGAATTGGTAAATCTCTGGATCCATGTGAGGTACAGGGCTAGTTTAGGCTTTGTTAGAAGTAGATTGTCGTGTGCTATATGATGTCTGATATTTTACATCCATCATGGCATATCCATATCTTTAAGGCTACATTCACACGTCAGTATTTTTCTATATCCCGAATTTCGGTTCGTTTTTTGCGGATCCGTTGTTCCTGAAAATGTTTCCGTATGTCATCCGTTTTTTGCGGATCCGCAAAAAACGGAAACATGTATAAATTTCACAAAGCAAATAAAGTTGTTTGGATTTCTTTAAAAAATAAATTGAAAAAAAAAAGTGAATAAGTGATTTCTGTGGGCAGGATTTAATTTCCAGAAACGGATTCCGCATAAAACGTATGACATACGTAATGACATACGAATGTCTTCTGTTTTTTGCGGAACCATTGACTTTGTATTGTACCAGGATCCGATTTTTGCGGAAAAGAATAGGACAAGTTTTATATTTAATCGGACATGCGGAACGGAACAACGGAAACGGACAGCACACATTGTGTTGTCCGATTTTTTTCCAGGACCCATTGAAAATGAATGGGTCCAGAACTGGTCCTGATCTGTTCCGCAAAAAACTGAACAGATCAGGAAAGAAAAAACGGACGTGTGAATGAACCCTAAATGTGGAAATAATTTCCCTTTAAACAAAACATTATATGAATTAACTGAGCACATAGTAACCAATGCATTGACTTGGGATATGGGAACAAAACAGCACCTGTTCAGCACCTACAGAACATATAGTTGCATGTCAAGGTCAGGGAATATGGATAGGATAACATAGATCCATGCAAGTTGGGTAAAAAGGAGATGGTCTTCTGGTCTACTGTGGAGGCAGACCCTCATTGATCAGGGGCTTATCCGCTAGATTGTATTGTGGGAAAAACCCTTTTACCCAAAATTAAGTTGAAGGAAGGTCCTATGCATTAGGCTGTCCAGATTAGTTCTTCCCTAGGTGTCACAGGAACCAAATGATTATAATCTACAAAGTTCTTCGGCACCAAAAATATACATATTGCCTATGTGAGAGGAGTTATATGCTTCATCCTATCATCTATAAAGAAAAGGTAAATAAAAAGGTCAATGGTCTCACAGTATAAAGAGTTATGGCAAGAATTTCGAGTGCGTTGTGTTTAAGATGGATTCTCAGTATAGGAGGCAAGTTAGGGGAAGCAGGCAGTCCTACCACATAGCAATCATTCCTTGAGAATAGCTGTCCATATCCTAACTGGATATGCACTAAAGATAAATTGAGTTCCTTTTCAAAAGCTGTCTACATGAGCTAAAGCAGGAAAAAAATAGTGACAATAAAAACACAACAATACAGAAATATGCATTTAACTAGTGACGGCCCATTTAACATACTTGGAAAATATGCACATGGATAGACATCTCATCTTCTCGAAGACTGCACATATTATAGTTTGTGAGGTTGGGCATTTTGCAGAAGGCAATGTGACACTAGACATGTTTAAACCTGTTCTGAAATAACCAGATGGAAATGTCTGAGCAGAAACTAATGAGAATGGTCTTTTGTAAAAAAAAAATATATATATAAAAAAAAAATTGTCTCTGGTTCCTAATTCCTCCCATTCCACAGGCCTTTTAAAGGGATGTTTTACAGCTTCCACCAGTATGGCCAATGAAAAACTGCCTGATTTTTCGATGGACCTGTTCTAGACCTGTAAAGGAAGCATAGGGAGGTTGAAGTACAATGAATGAACCTGCATGTGCACATATCTAAAGTGGACCAGGTAGTCCACGAAGGCCGTGTGAGCAAAAGATTCAGAAATACTGGTAGACAGCACAAGGAAGCTAGGGTGGAGTTTGCAGGAAATGTGACCTGGCAGGGGAGGCACCAACAAGGCACTCTGTCATGGCCAAGGTACTTCGATACAGGACTAGGGCAGAAAACGTAATATTTGTGAATGCAAGTCTAAATAAGATATGGAAACATCTTCAGGAATTTGTAGGATTTGCCCATGTTTGTATATTCTCATCTAGGCCCTCCAGTAAGTTTCCTTCAGATGCTTAGGTAAACCTTCATGAAACTGACCCTATTTTGTGTCCCTTTAGGTTGTCATAGAGTTAGACCATTTATCTTCAGTGGGCATTATGTCTAAAGAATTTAAAAGACTCCTTAGGGTAGGTGTGACAATCATTGGGATGATGGTTCCTCATTGTTGTCCACTGATCTATGCAACCGATGTTAGTTTACCACATAACATCAAACAAAAATGTTATTAAAATAACTTAGTTCATTGCACCATAGCACTATAAACACTTGCCTAGTATGCCGCTGTAAGATGCACGCCGAAAAAGGTATTGAGGGACCTGGATACCTTCTCGTCGTGCATCTTTCAGCAGCATAATAGGCAAGTGTTTATAGTGCTATGGTACAATGAACTAAGTTATTTTATTTAGATATTAATCATGGGATTTGAACTTGCCTATTTGTCTGAGGATATTATGTCATTACGTTTTTATGATCAATGAGGGTATGACAGTATACTACAAGAAAGTTTAGACCAGCACATTCATATACATAGTAACAGGTGCATATCCATCAAGCAAACATGGTTGATAAAAAAAATGGCTGCACAACATTTCAAATACAAACAATAGAGCTGAGAAATGGAAGCTCTTAGCGCACATTTTTTAACAAACATGTGTCGGGCCCATCTACCAGGCGTCTAAATGGCTTCCGCAGATGGGTACCTAACCGTATAGTATAGACAGTATAGTTATTAGTAGGTTACTGCTTTTTTCAGCTTATATCCATGCCTTGCAAATGGTAGTTAGTTACAACATTGGCCTTCTATGAATTAGCCTAGAACTTGCACTCCGTTAGATATCTGGTTGTAGGAGATTATATTTTTCCTCACTATATGAATGTGTATTTGGGTATTTTAAAATTACTTTTTAATGGGAACTATAAAGGGATACAATTTTTGGTTTGATGTTTTGTGATTAGCTATAGTAGCTGTTCTCTGTTATAGAAGGTAAATGTTTGGGAATAGATATTGGTTTGGATCAATGTTAGTTTATGTCTATCAGAAGTTGAAGGAATATCATTGTACGGGTGACGGAGTCTGTTTTGTGGTTTCAAAATGAGCTCAGAACCATCCACCATCAATGGAATCTGTGTGGTGGCCACATGTTATTCTGTACCAGCAAGCGGACGGCATTTTTTATAATGCAAACAGAAACAAAATCCTATGTCTAAATGAAGGAAAAAGTGCAAACCACCAACAATATATTTTCAACCTCAAAGGGCTAACAGCTATGGACAGGTTTTATGGGCCGCAAGGTATGTTTTACTGTATAACATGCAGTCCTTTAAAAATAAGTAGGTTCTTGCTGCCATGACTTTAAATTTTCCATTCTGTCAGCAGAAAATTCACAAGCTCGTTCCATAATTCAAGTCCAAATGGTGTACCACTTCATAAAATGACTTAAAACTCCTGGCAAGAGGAATGGGAATGTCTATATTAAATGCGTGTGAGATCTGCCCAACATGACAAAGAGACCATTTGTTCACATTAGTATCCAAACATAATGCATATTGACCAAGGTGGAACAGTAACTAGGTAACCCTATATTATTCGAGTCTACTGTATCAGTCTCCCACACTAATAACAAACTGAATCTGTTAATGCTCCACTTTAGTGTAACAATTCTTGACTTCCAGACCAGCATATTCTTCTTGACCTTTTGCATATGGAGTTTAACACATTAAGGGCCACGGCTGATATTTCCGCTATACAGGCAGTGTTGTTGTTCCTTGAGGATGAGAAGAAGTGGACTTTGAGACATCTTCTAGAGAATCATGAACAGTAATGCTATCACTGTAAAGCTGAATGATCAAATCTACCACTGGTTTAACCCTTTAAGGTGATGCACCACCTTAAAGAAGTTGCAAACCCTATAACAGAAAACTATATAATTAGTAATTCCATGATATATCAAATTTGCTTAAATCACAGATAAGCAATGGCATAGTTAAACCATCGCTGCTTCCCAGAGTCATCAGCAGATGGTACTGCAACTGTCATGTATGGGGTGCACATTCTTTGAATTGACAGAAGTGAGGAGGATGTCGTAGCACCCAACATCATCAGTGCTGATCATGGCATTCAAAAGGAAGTGACTGAGGGGGTACCTTCTCCCCTCCATTGCATGTAACACATAAAATCCCTGTGCTGGGGCTGGGGATCATACCTACAATATTTCACCGAGACACCATTGAAGAACCACAGGGCTGCTTGAGTTTAGGTATACCTTAAAATCTACAGTAACTGTGAAGTATTACTATACAGGTTAACATATACTGCCTGTCCAAAAAACAGTTGCCACCTGGATTTAACTAAGCAAATAGTTATGAGCCTCCTATTGGATAATTACTGCATGGGCGATTATCTTTCAGCTGGCAACAAGTTATTTAACCCCAACTGGTGCAATGACTTGCCTCTCATTTCTTAAACAACCATGTTGAAAGACACATCTCGTGGTCATGGAAACCACTAAAAGTGTATATGGTCATATGCCAGTACATTGTAGTATGCCAGGACACTGACGTTAAAATTAAAAAGGATCTCCTTAGGCTTGTTTCACACTTGCGTTAATTCCAGTATTGATATTCTGCACATCAGGATGCATCCGTTCCGGTTGTGTGAAATAAAAAAATTCCATTCGGAATGCATTAGGACTAAACAGAACAACGCAAGTGTGAAACAGGCCTTAGGCTAACTTCACACTTGAGGCAAAGCTATCCGGCAGGTGTATACAGTACTGTCTCACAACAGCCAGCTGACACCGATCCCGGCAAGTTCAGCACATGCTCAGTGAGCGCTTGAAGCCGAGGTGTATACAATTCTATTCACTCTGCATGTCAGTATCGCAACAGCGCAAGGAGGTCTTCTGCACCTGCGGGAGATTTCACATGGCTACTACTACTTTAACTCCTGAACAAAAAACTGTTTCTGAATGATGGAAGAATGAACACAAGGAAGATGCAAATAGCTCTATAGGTCAATTCTAATGACAGGTTCCTTTTAATGTGAATTCCCTTTAAAGTTGTGGAGCACAGAGGAGATTTGCCTGCTCTTCCAGACATTCTGGGAGAGTTGCATTTGTGCCTTTTATATACACAGTCCTACAAAAGAATAATGTTCACACCTTGCGCCTGACTGCTCCAGGAGTGACAGCACCTTCTATATGGGATTATTCTTGAAGGTGCACTTTAAGGGAATTAAAAGCTTTCAGTGATTTTGAGCACAGCATGGTAGATGGCAACACATATACTGGAATAAGCGTACTAGGAAAAATAACACTGATAGGGGTTTCCATGCCTGGAAGTGTGACAGACACCACCCAACCAGTATACAGCCAACATATAGAGCCATAGCACTTTGGTTGGAAACGGCTGAAGAAAGAAATGACTTTCTGGCTGCAGAAGTGTGACACTAAACACACCCCTTGCTTTTACCAATGAGGCTTCCAGTGTCCTACATTACATGGCTCCACTACAGGATGTAACTAACAGCAACTGAAAATCAAAACTGCTCATCACTGATGTATAATACAGAGTCAGCACCTGGCTCTAACTGCTGGGAACAGAGGTAACTCCAATCCCGGCAGTTTGACCCGTCAGATGCGGCAGTCAATGAGTATCTGAGTGGTCAGACAGGAGGGTGCTCCTTGATCGACACCCTGTGAACACAACTACAGGGTGCAGAGTACTTGCTTTGGCAACCGGGGAATTCTGTAGGGCTTCAAGCATACCATGTCCCAATCGCTAATAAATCGTGCCTCAGTTTAACAATCTTGTAAAAACTATTTAAAGAAATAAAATCTTAAATATTTTACAAAATAACGTACAAAGATTGCTGCCAAACTCGGCATGCAGTTATGTCTCAGGCAGATATGTACATTACAGGTATGGTCTGATTCGATACTGGGTATTGACGGTTTAGTAAGGCCCTTAGGGTTTTGCTACATTTTGCGGCGGTGCTGCTTTGTGGATGAGCAAAAAAAAACATTAAAAAATCAGCGATTTTTGCAATAAAATATGTGCATTTCTGCTAGATTTCCTTCCAATAAGTGAAAACACAGCAAACTTGAATTACATTACCCCCTTCACAACATTTGCCATACATGTTGGGCGGATGTCAGGTCTTTAAAGGTGGCACCGCTCTGAAGAGGAGCAAACGGCATAGTTAGCAGGTGCCTGCTGTTTCTACAGCAGACACCGGCGGTTTAAGTCCGCGATTGTCAGTAATGCCGATCGTGGACATTTAACCCCTTAGATGCCGTGGTAAAATGTGACCACAGCATTTCAGAGGACAGAAACCCGGAAGCACGCACTTCATGGGCAGGAACGCTTCCCCAAGGCAGAGATCGGTGCAGGTGTTCTTTGTAAGTACGGAGCCTGAGCCTGTACTAGGCTTCCAGGCTCATTATTTGTATATTATAATTTAGGCCAGCAGGTGGCAGAACTGAATTGTAATATAGTGATCTATGGATAGGATAATGGAGAAAATTCCATTACTCTATAGGAATGATGATTGCATGTTGTGGTCCACACAAACATTGGGGGGGGGGGGGGGAATATTTATTTATTAATAAAATTCAAATCACCCCCCTTTCACCAAAATCAAAATACTGAAACAATAATAAAAAAAAAAACATCATAGGCATTGCTGCATGCAAAATCACCTGTACTATTTAAATATAAATAAACTTACCCCATAAGGTGAATGGCGTACCATCACTTTACCATTTGGAATTTTGTTTCCAGCTTCCCACCACATTCCATGCAATATTAAATGGTGCCATTAGAAAGCCCAATTTGTTCCACGAAAAAAAACAGTCCTCATACAGCTATGTGAATGGAAAAATAAAAAAGTTATGGTTTTGGGAAGGTAGGAAGCGAAAATCTGAAAATCGCTGCATCAGGAAGGGGTTAATGTAACTATTTTGTAATCAATGTAATTCAGTTTTGCTGTGTGCGATTTGCAGATACGTTGGTGCAAAAATCTCACTTCTTTTTTAAGCATTTTTATTGTCGCATCCAAAAAGCAGCATGGCTGCGACATGTGGCAGCACCCCAAGTGAAGAGGAGGAGGGAGCAGGAATGGAGCCACATCGGAGGAGACATATTACAAAGATTCTTATATTTGCTCGTACTATTCCGTTACGGAAAAAATGAAATAGTCATTTAATGAAACAATAGTAAGGGTGCTGCCAAATGTTCAGGTTTTTTTATGCAGTTTTTGAAGCCAAAACCTGAATGGATTTAAATAAACAGGTAAGATAGTATCCGTTTTTTATACTTTCTCTACTTTTATTATCCACTACTGATTTTGGCTACAAATGCTGCATGTGTTGCAGCACCCCAAGACCTTTTTCACACATTCACATCTGCAATGACAAGATGGTCAGTGGTTCATCCATGAAGATGTCTGTGAAGAATCTGTGTTTCGTCCACATCTCAAATTTTTTCCGCTTTGTGTGTCATCTGTATTCCACATACACTGCTAGGCTAAAAAGGAGTTTCCAGAGCATATCCTAGCAACGTGAAAACCATGGACCAAATACGGATGTGGCATCTGTGTCATGTCCATGGTTTTCACTGACCCGCAGACAAAAATAAGGGCCTGCTTTCATGAAAACCATTTTAGTCTCTCTAGGGCACTTGAACATGTGCTTATACCATAGCCTGCAATGGTTACTACTGCAGTCTATGAGAAATGGTATTAAAAGTGGTGTACTATTCTGATAGAAAAAGCACTATGGCGTATAATGGACGTTGTTGCATCTTCATAAACTTAGTGCAAACTAAAAATGGCACAGGCACAAAACGTGGCGCTAAACAAACCTACCTTAATATATCAGTATCTCTCACAAAAAAGACAATGGAGCCATGGAGATGTATGCCTCGATTTGCAAAGAGTTAAAAACATCTGATGGTAGATCGCTAAAACAAATTCCATCCTCCATGGTTCCTAGTGTTGATCGCACCATGTAAGGTTTTCTAGTTGTTGCACTGATATGAATGATTTAATTTGTCTGAGAATTCCATGACTTGATACCTTGTAGTAGCCGTAATTTACTGTCACGCTAATAGTGTTCACATATTCCCCCCCTTTCTTCTCCACCTTCTGTTCATCTTTTTCATAAGGTGCTTTTAAGTGGACAATGCTGTTCTTAAGTACATGACAAAGCTGAAATTAGATCATAGGCTTTTCTTGGCAGATGAGCTGAGCCTGTGTGGTCCTTGACGACTTCCAGTTTTCCATGTCAGGTAGAGTCCAAAACCTCCAGTTTTCCATGTTAGGTAGAGTCAAGAGGATTTGCCTTTTATACTTTTCTTATCAACTGAAGCAATAAACTAAGGGGATAATATATATATTTTGAGGAAGGCTCTTGTGAGCCGAAACGTCGCAAGACTTGCCATATCATGGGTGAATAAATCACTGCTATTTTACCACATTTTGGAGTGCAGTCCTACTTCTTCGCTTTATATATATATATATATATATATATATACACACATACACATACATATACACACACACACAGTACAGACCAAAAGTTTGGACACACCTTCTCATTCAAAGAGTTTTCTTTATTTTCATGACTATGAAAATTGTAGATTCACACTGGAGGCATCACAACTATGAATTAACACATGTGGAATTATATACATAACAAAAAAGTGTGAAACAACTGAAAATATGTCATATTCTAGGTTCTTCAAAGTAGCCACCTTTTGCTTTGATTACTGCTTTGCACACTCTTGGCATTCTCTTGATGAGCTTGAAGAGGTAGTCACCTGAAATGGTCTTCCAACAGTCTTGAAGGAGTTCCCAGAGATGCTTAGCACTTGTTGGCCCTTTTGCCTTCACTCTGCGGTCCAGCTCACCCCAAACCATCTCGATTGGGTTCAGGTCCGGTGACTGTGGAGGCCAGGTCATCTGGCGCAGCACCCCATCACTCTCCTTCATGATCAAATAACCCTTACACAGCCTGGAGGTGTGTTTGGGGTCATTGTCCTGTTGAAAAATAAATGATGGTCCAACAAGACGCAAACCGGATGGAATAGCATGCCGCTGCAAGATGCTGTGGTAGCCATGCTGGTTCAGTATGCCTTCAATTTTGAATAAATCCTCAACAGTGTCACCAGCAAAGCACCCCCACACCATCACACCTCCTCCTCCATGCTTCACGGTGGGAACCAGGCATGTAGAGTCCATCCGTTCACCTTTTCTGCATCGCACAAAGACACGGTGGTTGGAACCAAAGATTTCAAATTTGGACTCATCAGACCAAAGCACAGATTTCCACTGGTCTAATGACCAAAGCACAGATTTCCCAAACAAGTCTCTTCTGCTTGTTGCGTGTCCTTAGCAGTGTTTTCCTAGCAAATATTCTACCATGAAGGCCTGATTCACACAGTCTACTCTTAACAGTTGTGCTAGAGATGTGTCTGCTGCTAGAACTCTGTGTGGCAGTGACCTGGTCTCTAATCTGAGCTGCTGTTAACCTGCGATTTCTGAGGCTGGTGACTCAGGTGAACTTATCCTCCGCAGCAGAGGTGACTCTTGGTCTTCCTTTCCTGGGGCGGTCCGCATGTGAGCCAGTTTCTTTGTAGCGCTTGATGGTTTTTGTGACTGCACTTGGGGACACTTTCAAAGTTTTCCCAATTTTTCGGACTGACTGACCTTCATTTCTTAAAGTAATGATGGCCACTCGTTTTTCTTTACTTAGCTGCTTTTTTCTTGTCATAATACAAATTCTAACAGTCTATTCAGTAGGACTATCAGCTGCGTATCCACCTGACTTCTCCACAAGGCAACTGATGGTCCCAACCCCATTTATAAGGCAAGAAATCCCACTTGTGAAGGGCACACCTGTGAAGTGAAAACCATTTTAGGTGACTACCTCTTGAAGCTCATCAAGAGAATGCCAAGAGTGTGCAAAGCAGTAATCAAAGCAAAAGGTGGCTACTTTGAAGAACCTAGAATATGACATATTTTCAGTTGTTTCACACTTTTTTGTTATGTATATAATTCCACATGTGTTAATTCATAGTTTTGATACCTTCAGTGTGAATCTACAATTTTCATAGTCATGAAAATAAAGAAAACTCTTTGAATAAGAAGGTGTGTCCAAACTTTTGGTCTGTACTGTATATATCTTCCAAGTGTAGGGTGGGTGCTATGTCCCAGGGCATATGCTCAAAGCCCAAATGTAAAAAAGGAAAATCGGACAGCACCCCAAATGAAACAAAATGTACTCACCCATGTGGCAAAAAAGAAGCTTCTTTTTTGCCAGATGGGGGAATACATTTTGTTTCGTTTGGAGTGCTATCCGATTTTCCTTTTATATATATATATATATATATATATATATATATATATATATATATATGTAATTTACAGCAGAGATGCAATCGGGCAGTAACTGTTCATTTTCAATTCAGCGCCACCACAGGGGAAATTAAGCATTACACGATTACTGTAAACCAATGGGTTGTCCATGTTAGCAACAGACATGGTGGGTCTTCTGAAGCGAGAGATAATCCTGGTAGCTACTCGCCCATCTGGCTGATGAGTGTCCTTCTATTAACTCAAAGCTCTAGTAAGATATTTGACAATGATTTTTCTAAACCAGATACCCCTTTACTAAAGGTAAATTCCACCAAATTTGATGTGAAACAACCCATTCACCTCAGGGTATCCTGTTTTGATGCAACACAATTTTATAATTTAAGATGAGTGTCCTTGCACCATATTGTGGCACCCCATGCTGTTGCCGCTCCCCCTCCTAGAAGGAGATTTAAAAAAATCTCTTAACCTAAAAGATGCACATCTAGGTCTAGGAGAAGTATGAGTTTAGCACTTTCTGAATTGTATCTCGCTCAACTCTCTGAATGCCAGAGAGGGGCAGAGACTAACCCATATTTGCTGGCATCGGAAAATGTGTGTCTCATGGAAATGCTAATAATGTAGAAACCATACTGCTTTTACGTGCACCAAAACCCTAAAACTAGGTGATCTGATGATTTGGATTTTTTTTTTAAATTACACGTCAAGCAGTGGAATCTGTCAACTACACACCTCAATGCTAAAAAAAAAAACATCTTGTAGGCAGGGTTGAGAGACTGGCCAAGAAGGGTAAGGGTCTCACTTCTTGGATGGTGGACCCCTGTTGCCCAGGCAGAGAAATCAATGAGACTGCAAAGCCGATACTGTCCTTCTGAAGTCTAAAGAAGCAATGTCACTGAGATCTGATGCTGGAGGGGCAGCTAGATCTGTCAGCTCTCTTCTGACTTGTCTTTTTCAGGAGATAATTGTATTCCCTATAAAAAAAATAAAAAAAAATTTGCTGCACAAGACTGCATCATGAGAAAAGATGCCCCGGAATTGTTATAACATGGGGAATACAAAACTGACATGTCAGGAGAGGTGAGAGGTTTACTTTAACATACAAACTGGCACTACCATTATTGTGCTAAAGGCTAAATCTGACAGGATCAACTTGGGAGTCTATGAGCTTTTTTTCTAGCATCCTTTGAATGCAGTGTATTATTCCAGCTTCCTAACACGCACCTGCCAGAACAGTATAGATTACACTGAGCTATAATGTGATCACCAATTATAACTTCGTAGAACGCTGTCATTCACAACCTTTCACCATACAAGAACCCCTGAAAACATTACCCCATCTACCACCACAGAGTCTACTCCATTTGCAAAACGTACGGTATTAATCTAACTATATAGATGAATAAATTATTGTACACGTTTTGAATATTCCTTGTTTCTTTTCCAACATCCATGGTGGCTTTCAAAGTTCCAGCTGGTCATCTTCAGAAACAGACTGTGGTTTATCTACACTTTCTTGTCCGACATTTGACTTAGTGGCTTGGGTCTCATAAGATCTCCCACAGTTCCAAGAAAGGAACGAGTGCCAAATTCTGTCTGCAAAAGACACAGTGCAAATAGCCCCTTATACTAAATTTTGGGTACATTGAAACCACAAGACATACCTTGTTATTCACAGGTAGTGTTTTAACTTCAGTATCTGGCAAAGTCTTTATTTTGTCAGGTACAATTCTAAACAGTGGTCATTTTGAAGGCGTTGTCTCATCTGAGATACTGGTGCAGGGGCGTAGCATGGGGGGGGGGGGGGGGGCGTTGCCCCGGGCGCCGAATTGCAGGAGGCGCCAGGCAGCCGAAATTTCAATGAGGGCTACGGGAGCCTATGGCTCCTGTCCCCTCCGTAATGCCCCATAGGCTTCAGGCCTAGTGGCCTGAAGCCTATAAGGCAGTAGAGCGATGCAGGACTTGGTCACGATAACCTCACTGTGACCTCCTGCGTCGGGTCTCGCGAGATGCCGCGATGACGCGGCGCAGGAAGGCACAGTGAGGTGTTCATGACCGCCTGCGCCGGGAACAAGCAGGGATGGAGATAGGTAAGTATTTTTTTTTATGTTACCTTACCTAATTGCAGAGGCTCTGGGGGCAGTATGGGGGGTGGGAGAGGACTGGAGCAGAAAGAGGCTATCCTATTCAATGGCATTGGCACAGTAATAAGAGGGGGCCATTATATTAGCAAAGAGGGGGCCAGTACATTATTAATAAAAAGGGGGCCATTATATTAATAATAGAGGGGGCCAGTACATTATTATTATTATTATTATTAATGTAATGACCCCCTCTTCATTATTAATGTAATGAACCCCTCTTTATTATTAATATAATGACCCCCTCTTTATTAATAATATAATGGCCCCCTCTTTATTATTAATGTAATGGCCCCCTCTTTATTATTAATGTACTGGCCCCCTCTTTGCTAATATAATGGCCCCCTCTTTGTTATTAAAAAGGGGGGCCAGTACATTAATAATAAAGAGGGGGCCATTATAATATACAGGGGGAATAATATTATGGGGAATGAAAGCTATCTGTCTGGCTCTAGCTCAGTATTGGGGGGCAGCAGGATGACAGTGTTGAGACACCAGGAAGGAGAGCATGATAGTAAAGTGAGGAACCTAACATTTTTTCTGTGAAACTCTGTAGAGACGAGAAGCGGCTGAAAGAAGTTATCATGGTGGTCTTATCTCTGAAGACGTCGAGGAGAGTCTACATCACAGGAGACGTCACTGGATGTAACAGGTATGGTGCGGTATTCTACTGTAATAATAATGTCTATCCACATATCTCTTTCATGGTAGGGTTGGGGGAGAAGATTGAGAATTTGGCCCATACTGCCGCATTCTGGCCCCAGACGTCAGGTGACACTGTGTGTGTTCTGAATTCTGGGGGCTCACACCCATCTACTACATTATCTGTACTCAGAGAGTTATCTCTGTGTTATCTGAGGTGTTACATAGGACTGCTAGTGATCTACTACAGTATCTGTTAAAAGTGGCGTGCCTGGGGTAGGCGCGGGGGGCACAATTTTTGGCTTGCCCCGGGTGCTGGCAACCCACGCTACGCCACTGTACTGGTGGCATATTGCTAGGATATGCCAACCAATGTCAGATATGTATGGGTTCCCCCTCTCATGACACAACCCCTTTCTTAGCCAGTGGTTATCTTAAAAGGGGTTACACCCCTGATGAAGCGAAACCCAGGTCGGGCTGTATGAGGACGCGGGATTCGTGTTTTATACGCTTGATTTTAAAGAAGCTTGTGAGTACAATAAACCCTTTTGTATACGGTTATTGATGATACTTCACTATGGAAGGAACTTTATTCCTAGGACCATAATACCAAAGGAGATGATTATTGAAGAGAAAAGGAGACTTTAATTTACTTGATGTGCTTGTTACCGGTGTGCGCTTGTGAGTATATCAGCGCAGTTTTAGTTGAGATCTAGATAGCTGTGCTTCACTATTGGCGCATTTTGATGCTCCACCGGATGTTCTAAAGTAGAGGACATCTGTGGGACCTGACTTCTCTTTGCCACAGTGGGAGTGGTTATACCTGTGATTGGGAGAACTGAAATACGCGCGGTCTCGCTAATCTACAAATCTTAAAGGGGTTGTCTCATCCGAGACATTGGTGGCATATTGTTAGGATATGCCAACTGTCAGCCCCTAAAATGGGCCCCCAAAGTGAAGGAGAGCACACATGCGTGGCATGCTCTCCAGTCTTTCTATGGGAGTGCCAAAAAAGGCAGAGCTCGGCTACTTTCGGAAGACTCATAGAAAGGAATGGTGAGCGCACCACGCAAGCGCAGCCACTGCCCAATTCACTTCTATGAGACTGCCGGAAATAGCTGAGCCTGTGTGCATCTATTTTACACCTATCCACCACCACCTATCTGACATTGGTGGCATATCCTAGCGATATGCCATCAAAGTTCCAGATGAAACAACCCCTGTAAGGCCCCCATACACATTAGTGCATTATTCGTCGACCCAGGTTTGGCCGTCAGTCTAAGGGTCTGCTCACATCTCGTTTTTTATATATGTCAACCAAAAACATTCAGACATATAGTAAAAAAAAACACACACACATATTTTGAAGTATGCTCATACTCTTCAATACGTTTGTGTCTCTGTCAAGGACGTTCCCGTGGCAGGTAGCAGGAGATTGGAGAGACTGGCAACTCGTGGGTTAAATTGACAAGTTCACTGTGGATCTTATTGTGTCTGTTTTGGTGAATGCCACGCCCCTTGCTTCAGGTGTTGCTTGTTGGTAATTTACTTTTCCCATAAGTAGCTGCTTCTCACTCTTAGGTCCCTTTCACACAGGCGAGTATTCCGCGCGGGTGCAATGCGTGATGTGAACGCATTGCACCTGCACTGACTATGGACCCATTCATTTCTATGGGGCTGTGCACACGAGCGGTGATATTCACACATCATTTATGCATTGTGTGAAAATCGCAGCATGTTCTATATTGTGCGTTGCGGTGCGATAATCCACGCAACGCAGGCCCCATAGAAGTGAATGGGGCTGCGTGAAAATCGCAAGCATCCGCAAGCAAGTGCAGATGCGGTGCGATTTTCATGCACAGTTGCTAGGAGACGATCGGGATGGAGACCCGATCATTTTATTATTTTCCATTATAACATGGTTATAAGGGAAAATAATAGCATTCTGAATACAGAATGCATAGTACAATAGCGCTGGAGGGGTTAAAAAAATAATAATAATAATTTCACTCACCGTAATCTACTTGCTCGCGTAGCCGGCATCTCTCCTGTCTCTTTCTTTGCTGATTGCAGTCAAAGGACCTGTGGTGACGTCACTCTGGTCATCACATGATCCATCACCATGGTAAAAGATCATGTGACGGACCATGTGATGACCGGAGTGACGTCACCCCAGGTCCTTTGACTGCAATCAGCAAAGAAAGAGACAGGAGAGATGCTGGCTACGTGAGCAAGTGGATTAAGGCAAGTTAATTATTTTTTTAACCCCTCCAGCGCTATTGTACTATGCATTCTGTATTCAGAATGCTATTATTTCCCCTTATAACCATGTTATAAGGGAAAATAATACAATCTACAGAACCCCGATCCCAAACCTGAAACCTGAATGGAAATCACATTGTATGATTTTTAAAGAATTTATTTGTCTTGCACTGCTGAACATAAGTATTTGAACACCTGAGAAACAGCAAGAATTCTGGCTCTCAAAGACCTGTTACTGTGCCTTAAAAAATTCCACCTCTACTCCACTCATTAATCTAACTTAGTAGCACCAGTCTGAGCTCTTTGAAGACCCCTGTCCACCCCACAGTCAGTCAGATGCCAACTACTACCATGGGCAAGACCAAATAACTGTTAAAAGACACCAGAGACAAAATTGTGGACCTCCACAAGCCTGGAAAGGGCTACGGGCCAACTGCCAAGCAGCTTGGTGAAAATAGATCAACTTCTGAAGCAATTGTTAGAAAATGGAAGAGGCTGTCAGTCTCCCTCGGACTGGGGCTCCATGCAATATCTTACCTCGTGGGGTATCACTGATGATAAGAAAGGTGAGGAATCAGCCCAGAACTACAAGGGAGGAGCTGGTCAATGACATGAAGAGAGCTGGGACCACAGTTTCAAATGTCACTGTCGGTAGAACACTACACCGTCATGGTTTCAAATCATGCATTGCACGGAAGGTTCCCCTGCTCAAGTCATCACATGTCCAGGCCCATCTGAAGTTTGCCAATGACCATCTGGATGATCCAAAGGAGGCATCGGAGAAAGTCATGTGGTCAGATGAGACTAAAGTAGAACTTTTTGGTCTAAACTTCACTCGTCGTGTTTGGAGAAAAAAGAAGGATGAGTTGCATCCCATGAACACCATCCCTACTGTGAAGCATGGGGGTGGTAACATCATGCTTTGGGGGTGGTTTTCTGCGAAGGAGAGAGGACGACTGCACTGTATTTAGGAGAGGATGAATAGGGCCATTTATTGTGAGATATTGAGCAACAACCTCCTTCCCTCAGTCGGGGCATTGAAAATGGGTCATGGCTGGGTCATCCAACATGACAACGACCCAAAGCACACAGTCCGGATAACCAAGGAGTGGCTCTGTAAGAAGCATATCAAGGTTCTGGCGTGGCCTAGCCAGTCTCCAGACCTAAATCCAATAGAACATCTTTGGAGGAAGCTGAATGTCACGGCTGAGGATGGGGAAAACCCTCAGCCATGCGATGCCACTTGATGTAAGTCGCTGCTCGGCCAGGACAACAGAATAAGGGAGCAGGTCACCTCCTATCGCATCCCTAATCTGACCCTGACTCCTAGCTGCATGAGCCGACCTTGATGGTAGGAGGGCTCATGCTCAGGAACCTCGGATCCCTACTCACCCGCCGCCAATCCCTGAACTAGGAGCTGGGTAAACCACCTGTTCCTCCTGGATGCGGAGAAACAGGAGTCTAAAACTGGCCGAGCTGCAAGGGGATATAAACAGAAACAGACTATGGATATGGCAGGAGAGTGAAAGACTTCCACCCCTACCTGCCACAGACACACTGACTGGATCCCTGAGCTCAAGTGCTGGAGTGCACACACAGACATAAAAGGACACAGCACACATAGACACACAGGAAGCCAGAACCATAGCTGCAATAATACAGACACCACATAAACATAAACTTAACATGACAAAACAACATTTAACATAAACCTGACTCACCTAAAGCACCTTTAACACACGGTCATAACATGCGGCTTTCCATAGGTCCCATCCTGAGAAGGTGGGCTCTGAGTGTCCGGAGTCCACTCGTCGAAGGAGGGGTACTGTCACCGTCAGACATCTGAGAAGCTCTGACAGACGTTCTTCAGAGCCTCCTGCTTGAGGTTCTTTTGTTTTGCTTTCGTTTTGTCATCTCGTTTCCCTCTCTCAGCTGTCATCTAGTTGCACTAATTGCATCCTTTAAATCCCCTCACTTTGCAGTTTATACAACTTCCTGGAGTGTGTACATGCTGGATGCTACAACTAATGCTTCTACAGATAAGTCTGTTCATTGATTTGTGTTTTCCAGTTTGTTTGATCCTAGGTGACCCTGACTTCCTCCGTATTGAGTGTAGGGAGCCGGTGGTCGTGTCCCCTCACTAGTATAGGGTGTTCAGGTGTCATACAGTCGAGGCACGAGGGCATGCAATTTTCTATCATAGAGATCTTTGCATGGGCTGAGAAGACAGGGAGAGTTTCAGGGCTTAAATAGGGGTCACCCTTTTGCTCCTTAGTTTCGGATCAAGCCAGTCGAATCCTTATTTGTAACTTCTTGTTTTCTGTTACTCCATCAGTGACATTGAAACTCTGTGTTGCTCAGCGACAGCCCCAAAAACTGATAGATCTAGAGGAGAAGTGGGCCAAAATCCCTGTTGCAGTGTGTGCAAACCTGGTCAAGAACTACAGGAAACATTTGACCTCTGTAATTGCAAACAAAGGCTTCTGTACCAAATATTAACTCTGATTTTCTCAAGTGTTCAAATACTTATGTTCAGCAGTGCAAAATAAATACATTCTTTAAAAATCATACAATAAGATTTCCAGATTTCTTTATTTTAAATTCTGTCTCTCAGAGTGGAAATGCACCTGCAATGCGAATTTCAGACCCCTCCATGATTTCTAAGTCGGAGAACTTGCAAAATTGCAGGGTGTTCAAATACTTCTGTTCCTCGCTGTCTTTTCTTATTATTTTTTGTTTGTTATATTCCCTGTTGTTTGTATCTGGGCCTGAGACAGAGACTTCCATTCGTCCATCTGGGGAGGAATGGGTTGTCTCTGGTCCTAACCTCATTCCAGGGCCTTATAGGGATATAAGGGCCTAGGTATCCTGCATTTGAATATTCCTACCTTCAAGGTCTATTCATATTGATAGGTAGTTAGGGCCCGGATTAGGGTTGTTTAGGAGTTGACCTGTTCCTTCCCTAGTTTCCAGGCCCAGTTACTGTTCCCCTTCCCTCCTGTGTTTAGTGTGGTGTTTAGTGTGGTGTTTAGTGTGGTGTTTAGTGTGGTGTCCCCCCCCCCCACTGATTGTGACAGTCTCCTTTTTTAAAGAAAAAATGCATATCTTTGAAGATTTGAAGAAATTACCTGAAAAAGAAAAACCGACACGTTTACTGGATGGAAACATACTGTCTTATGTTTCAATTTGTCTCCCATTCACTGCAATGTAAAAAAAGTATAAGTTTTTATCTGTTTCTTTTGCACGACAGAAAAGTGTGGTATGCTACATTATTCTGTCCTGCAAAAAGAAACTGAAACAGAAACATAAACAGTGACTTTTGAACTACGTTTGCCCATTTATAGTCAAAGAGTACATTAAGCCTATATGTTCCTATATGTTTTTTCTGCTTTCAATTGTTTCCGCTTGACATACAGCAAAAACTGGATGTGAACAGCCCCCAATGTGTATGGCGAGCTCCAGACTCTCCCCCTGATGATGACATATGAAGTCGGGGGAGAGAAGGATTGGACAAACTGAATATTTTCACCCGATCCTTTTGTTCTCCAAGGGGATAAGCTGCTACCAGAAGTGTCCCCATTGACAACGCATACACACTCTGCCAAACTGAACATGTATATGTATGGTGGAGTTGGGAGAGAGAGCAGTCAGCCAAACGAGAAGAAATAGGTAAACTGAATATTTTTTCCCGTTCCTTTTATTCTACCAGGAGATAAGTTACCACCAGAAGTGTCTGGCAACGGCTTCCTCCTGTCTCCATTGACAACGCCTACACACTCAGCCAAACCAAACTTGTATGGGGGAGTCGGCAGAGATAGCTTCGGCCAAACAATCATTTGCCCAACGGCTACTGAATGCGTATGACCAGCTTAACATCTTATCGCTCAGGGAGTGAAAATGGAGAGTAGGGGCCGGTGTCATCAGTCCTTATGTGTAAATTGGGTAATGCTACTGAATATCAACCTGAGATCAGACTTGGTCACCCAGTGTCTGTTGCTAAGCAAGAGAGTTAGCAAATATCAGTGAAAAAAATATATATCGCCAAAGCAATCGCAATAAATCACCATATCGCAATCGCCAATTGGCCGACCCAAAAATGCTGCAATTGTATTACCATATTTTTCGCTTTATAAGAAACTTTTTCCCCCCCAAAAGTGGGGGGAAAATGGCAGTGCGTCTTATAAAGCTATGGTTGACTTTTTACATGGCTGACACAGATGTATCGCCGGCCGCTATGCTGCACAGCGCGGCCGGCGATGCATCAGTTACAGTGCGGGGAGGGAGGAGGGGCTGGAGGCAAGTCGTTATTTTAATGAACAAATGTTCTTCTATTTATTCTATTTATCTGTCCTGTGCAGTGCTATTAAGAAAATGGCAAGTTCTGTATTTTGTACTTTTGCAGTAATGCAAATATGTTATTTAATTTAGTAAAAGATGTTTTATTTTGAAAAACACTGTGCATTTCAGTTCTTGAGTTAAGCATAACTACATTTCAGCATTATCAGTAATTTGTGTGTGCTTTTGCCTTGAAAATTCAAGCAAATAGACCTAGCACAATTCCCTTAAAATATCGCATCGCATATCGTTATCACAATTTTTAGGGCCCTAATCGCAATCGCAATCGCACAAAATTCCCATATCGTGCAGCCCTAATGTCAACTTTAAGCTATAAAAGTCATCATAAGCTTTTTTGGTATTGTTGCAAACACAAGATATATCATCTATCATCTGTGATGTCTAATAAAGTTAATTGTGTAATCATCCAATAAGCGATAGACTAGACTCTAATTTTATGTACTTCAGGCCAGACTGTAGACCTGGTTATTATGTACTCCAGGCCAGACTGTAGACCTGGTTATTATGTACTCCAGGCCAGACTGTAGACCTGGTTATTATGTACTCCAGGCCAGACTGTAGACCTCAGACCAGACACCCTTTTTAAAGATACCATGTGCTATTCACACAAACCCAGGACTAAACCACCTGTCTAAATTTCCTCAGGTGGTTTAGTCCTGGGTTTGTGTGAATAGCACATGGTATCTTTAAAAAGGGTGTCTGGTCTGAGGTCTACAGTCTGGCCTGGAGTACATAATAACCAGGTTCTGGGCTGAGGTGTTTATTTACTGGGCTCTGCATTTCTTTAACCCCTTCCCGACCTATGACTTACTAATAAGTCATGGGAACCACTGCATTCCCGCAATTTGACGTAATAGTACGTCAGTCCCTGGTAGCCGGGCCCCTGCTGTATCCGCCGGCATCGCTGTAAAAGCCGATGCCGGGGGATTAACCCCTTTTATGCCGCGGTCCGCGCATAAACCCAGAAGGGGTTTGTGTCGGGTGAGTGATCGCATCGAGTCCCCGCGCTGTTGTGGCGGGGACCCGATGCATGACAAGGCAGCCCAATGCCATGCAGAGGCCGCCCAATGCCTTGCACAGCATCGGGAACTGCTTTCTACAAAGGATACAAAGGATATCCAGCCTCAGGCTAGGTCTCCTAGGCCAGTGTTTCCCAACAATGTGCCTCCAGCTGTTGCAAAACTACAACTCCCAGCATGCCTGGACAGCCTTTGGCTGTGCGGGCATGCTGGGAGTTGTAGTTTTGCAACAGCTGGAGGCACACTGGTTGGGAAACACTGTCCTAGGCAACCTAGGCAACTCAGTGTCATACACTAACAGGCAATGCATTACAATACAGATGTATTATAATGTATTGCAGGGGGGATCAGACCCCTAAAAGTGAACATCAGAAATAAAGTAAAGAAAAAAAAGTTATAAAATGAATAAAGTAATAAAATTAATAAAGTAAAAAAGAAAAAAACGCCCTTTTCCCCTTATTTTATAACAGAAAAAAACAAAACCCACACATATTAGGTATCGCCGTCTCCGTAATGACCGGCTTGATAAATATATCACATTATCCACCCTGTCCGATAAACACCGATAAAAAATTAAAATAGAAACGGTGTAAAAAAAGCCATTTTTGTCACCTTACATCACAAAAAGTGCAACACCAAGCGATCAAAAAGGCGTATGTCCCACAAAATGGTATCAATAAAACCATCACCTCATCCCGCAAAAAACTAGCCCCTACCTAAGACAATCGCCCAAAAAATATAAAAACTATAGCTCTCAGAACATGGAGACATTAAAACATAATTTTTTTTGTTTTAAAACTCCTATTATTGTGCAAAAGTGAAATACACATAAAAATATACATATTAGGTATCACCGCGTCTAACAACCAGCTCTATAAAAATATCACATGACCTAACCGCTCTGGTGAACATCGTAATGAAAAAAAAAATAAAAAAAAAATGCAAGTGATGAAAAAAAGGCGTATGCCCCCCAAAATAGTAAAATAGTACCAATCAGATCATCACCTCATCTCGCAAAAAATGAGACCCCATCTAAGAGAATAGGTAAAAAAATAAAAAAAGCTATCACTCTCAGACAATGGAGACACAAATATATGATTATTTTTTGCTTCAAAACTGCTATTATTGTGCTAAAGTTAAAAAAATTAATAAAAAAAGTATACATATATTAGTCACGTCCATAACAATCTGCTCTATAAAAAAGTCACATTACCTAATCCCTCAGGTAAACGCTGTAAAAATAAATAAATAAATAAATAAATAAATAAAAACTGAGTCAAAACAACCAATTTTTTGGTCACCTTATCCCATAAATTGTAATAATGAATCATCAACAAATCATATGTACCCGTAATTGGTACGAATAAAAATTTCAACTCTTCCTGCAAAAAATGAGCCCCTGCACAAGACAATCGGCAGAAAAATAAAAAAAAAAGATAGGGTGTTCAGAAAATGGAGATGCAAAAATATAATTTTTGTTTTAAAAAAATGCTTTATTATGTAAAACTGAAACAACATAGAAAGTAGACATATTTGATATCATTGCGTCCGTAACAACCTGCTCTATAAAAATAGTACATGATCTAACCTGTCAGATGAATGTTGTTAAAAATAAAAAATAAAAACCTTGCCTCACAAAAAAAACGTAATATAGAGCAATAAAAAAACCATATGTACCCCAAAATAGTACCAATAAAACTGGCACCTTATCCCGTAGTTTCCAAAATGTGGTAACTTTTTTGGGTTTCTACTGTAGGGGGGCTTCAAATGGGACATGGCATCTAAAAACCAGTTCAGCTAAATCTGCCTTGCAAAAACCATATGGTGTTCCTTTCCTACTGCGCCCTGCTGTGTACCCGTACAGCAGTCTACGACCACATGTGGGGTGTTTCTGCAAACTGCAGAATCAGGGTAATTAATTTTTGACTTTTATTTGGCTGTTAACCCTTGCTTTGCTACTGGAAAAAAAATTGATTAAAATGTAAAATCTGCAAAAAAAGTGAAATTCTGAAATTTCATCTCCATTTTCCATTTATTCTTGTGGAATCAGATCAGGGTATCTGTATTGATTTAGAGCAGGCATGTCCAAACTGCGGCCATCCAGCTGTTGCAAAACTACAACTAATAGCTTACAGCTATTAGGGCATGCTGGGAGTTGTAGTTTTGCAACAGCTGGAGGGCCGCAGTTTGGACATGCCTGATTTAGAGGGTCTGCTATTGTGGCTGCATTTGTGCAGCGGGTCTGGTCTGGAGTATGTTTCCATTTAAGTAGGAGTCATCGGTAGTATTCGTGATACAAAGTAAGTAGATTAGAGGTCAGGCCTATATAAATGGGCAGAGCATAGAGTAAAATAAAACTCTGCACAGATAATGTGCTACTTTGAAGACCACTTTTATGTCCCTTCACAATGGTTGGCAAGTATGGTTATTACAGAGAACCTTCACTCTGCGATAGCTACTGTATGTGTACCATCTTCTGTAAGCCATACAATAAGCAGACAGGTAATAGACAGTTCTTTGGCGAATATCAGAGGATGTGAATACGACGAGTAGTTTTTAAACATATTGTATATACACCAGGGATCACTGATAATTCAATGCCAAAGTGGCTACTGGTAGAGTGTTTGCAAAAACTGTCCAAGACATTAATAAAGGGCGGTTAAATATTTACAGTATTAGCCGTGTCCACATTTACCGAGCGCAGGTGCCAACAGCCCCTCTTTTCTAGTAACACGTCTTACAGAAATGGTTTCCCCTCCTGGTGGTTTTACTATTCATTTTAAGTGTACCTCCAAATCAACGGTACACTTTTACTATTAGGGAATTTCTTGTATAGCAATCCCTTAAAATGGTCTCTGCTGCCAACATGCTCCATGTACAGTGCAAGTCAAAGAGTGATTCCTAATCCCCATAAACAATAACCCAGGAAGAGGGTGGTCCATAAATGAAACAAACTAGAGAGATCCCCTATACACGGAGCTCTAGGCAGAGGGTGCTACCACAGGAGAAAATGTCTTCCCTACATATAGTGCCCAGTCACAGGGTGCTACCACAGCTACAGTTCCCCTATAAACAGTACCCCAGCTAGAGAGGGCTCTAATATACAGAGCTCCAGTCAGTGGGTACTATCAGAACTACAACAGACACCTTCAGCCTGGGACATCTCAGATTCCCATGGATTTCCCATGAAAATTTACTTCTCTAGGCCAGATCTCACCTCCTTACTATTTAGAATCCCACGCCTATCTGCTATATCCTCCTTCTCTCGTTTTCTAAAACTTAACATGGATAAAACTGAATTTATCATCTTTCCCAAATTTCACTCAAACTCCCCCTTCCCCCATCACGGTCAATGGCTGCACACTTCTCCGGGTCGACCAAGTCCGCTGTCTTGGTGTAACCTTTGATTCTACCCTGTCCTGCAAATTGCACATCCAAACCCTTTCCACCTCCTGCCGCTTTTAACTGAGAAATATCTCTCGGATCCACACATTCCTCAACCAGGAGTCTGCCTTCCATCTAGCACCCTCGCACCTCTCCGATCTATCCTCAACTATGCTGCCCAACTAATCCCTCTCTCCCCTCTGCCAATCCCTTTAACTGGCTCCCCATTGCCCATTGAATTTAGTTTAAAATACTAACAAATACAATTGCATGCAAAAGTTTGGGCAACCCTGGTCAAAATAACTGTGAACAGTTAAAGGGGTTCTGCAGTTTGTTTAAATTGTTTATCTATCCTCTGGATAGATCATCAGCATCTGATCAGCGGGGGTCCGACACCCGGGACCCCTGCCAATCAGCTGTTTGAGAAGGCAGCGACGCTGGCAGTAGTGCCGCAGCCTTCTCGCTGTTTACCGCAGGCCCAGTGACGTCACGACTAGTATCATTGGCCTGGGCGGGACTAATCTCTGTTCACTTGAATGGAGCTTAGCCCCCCCCAGGCCATTGATACTAGTCATGACTTCACTGGGCTGCGGCAAACAGCTGATCGGCGGGGTCCCGGGTGTTGGACCCCCGCCGTTCAGATGCTGATGATCTATCCAGAGGATAGATCAGTTTAAACAAACTGCAGAACCTCTTTAAGGAAGTTGAAGATAAATTATTTCCAAAAGGCATAAAGTTAAATATGACACATTCCCTTTGTATTTTAAGCAAAAACTTTTTTATTTTCATCTTTTACATTTTCAAAATAACAACAAAAAATGCTAAACTTTGGGCCCTCTAAATGGTTAGTACTTAGTAGCACCCCCGTTATCAAGTATCACAGCTTGTAAAAGCTTTTTGTAACTAGCCAAGAGGTATTTCAATTCTTGTTTGAGGGACTTTCATCCATTCTTCCTAGCAAAAGTCTTTTAGCTCTGTGAGATTCCTAGGCCATCTTGCACGCTCTGCTCTTTTAAGGTCTATCCACAGATTTTCAATGATGCTCAGATCAGGAGACTGTGAGGTCCAAGTTAAAACCTTCAGTTTGTACCTTTTGAAATAGTCTATTGTGGATTTTGACATGTGTTTAGGATCCTTATTCGTCTGTAGAAGTCATCCTCTTTTCAACTTCAGCTTCTTTTTTACAGTTGGTGTTATGTTTGCTTCCAGAATTTGCTGTAATTTCATTGAATGCATTTTTCCTCTGTCCGTGAAATGTTCCTGTGCCACTGGCTGCAACACAACCCCAAAGCATGGCTGATCCACCCTCATGCTTAATGGTTGGAGAGGTGTTCTTTTCATGAAATTCTGAGCCTTTTTTCTCCAAACATACCTTTACTGACCAAAGAGTTCTATTTAACCTCATCGGTCCATAGGACTTGTTTCCAAAATGCATCAGGTTTAGATGCTCTTTTGAAAACTTCTGATACTAAACTTTGTGGCGAAGAAGCAGTAAGATTTTCTTCTGATGACTCTTCCATGAACGTCATATTTGTGCAGGTGTCACTGAACTCCAGACTTTGCCAAATCCTCCTGAAGGTCTTCTGCAGTCAAGCAGGGGTTCTGATTTGCCTATCAGCAGCTTCTCTTGACCTCCGCTGTTAACTGCCATTTCTTAATTACAATACAAATTGAGGAAATGGCAATGCTATCTTCTTATAGCTTTCTCCTGCTTTGTGGGGCTCAACCATTTTCATTTTCAGAGTGTTACGCAGCTGCTTAGAAGAACCCATTGCTGTTGTTTTTCGGGACAAGGTTAGAGGAGTCTGGGTATTTATAAAGCTTCGAAATTTGCATCACCTGGCCTTTCCTAACGATGATTGTGAACAAGCCTCAACCCTAACAGGCTATTTACAGTGTGAGACCTCGGTCAAAGTCATCTGAGCGCTCAAATTTCCTTGCGTTTCCATACTTTTGCAATGTACTTCTTTCCTTTTTTTGCTCTAAAATTGTACAAAACCAAAATAATACACTGATATTGCTTAAAATGTTGAACATGTGTTTAACTGTATGCCTTTTGGAGATAATTTAATCTTCAATTTGCTTAACTGTTCACAGTAACTTCAATTTTGACCAGGGGTGCCCAAACCTTTGCATGCCACTGTACATATAAAGCCGTTCACAACCTGTCTCCTCCATATATCTCTGAGCTAATTTCCAGATACATCTCCCCACGTAATCTCTACCCTCTTATTGCCGCTTCCTAAGACTAGGGTTGCACCGGGTATTGAATTATCGATACCCAATCGATACTTTTGTACCGGTATCAATTCAATACCGGGATTTGCCTTTTACCGATACTAGGCTGCGCTACTGTGCAGCCTTGTATCACAGAACATGCCACGCGCTGCTCTCAGCACGTGCTATGTTCCCTCAGAAGCACAGGGGAGAAAGAATCAGTCTCTCCTTCCACCCTGTGCTGCCGCTGCCACCAATGAGCAGGGTTCGCATCATGCATTGCACCCACGCGAATACTCGCTCGTCTGCAGGGAGCCAAATAAAGCTCTGTTAGGGTGAATAGTACAAGGGATTAAAAGATCCCAGGTTCTAGCCCCTAAGGGAGGAAATTATTAACCCCTTCACGCCAGACTGGGCGGGTGTTTAAAGATGTCGCCCGCTCCTGCCCTCTGCGGGCGCCATAGCCGCGGGTGGCCGTCTGCTCTTGTCCGCAACCGGCAGTAATGCCAATCGCGGACATTTAACCCCTCAGATGCAGTGGTCAATCCTGACCACAGCATCTGAGAGCACAGAAACCGTGCACTTTTGGTGGTGCTCCGGCTCTCTTGTGTGGCGATTGGAGGATCTGGAGTGTGTATGCAGCAGCCTCTCTCTTTATGAATGACAGGAGGCTGCTGCATAGTAATTCCTATGGAGCCCTTGCCTGTAATAGGGCTCCATAGGAAAGCAGTAAAATCATCATAGGTTCCAATGCAAGTGCATTGGAGTCTATGATAATAGTAATCAGATGCATGTTATATTTCTACAACAGTTCGCTATGGGAATTATAAAAAAGTGTAAAAAAAATAAAAATTCAAATCAGCCCCCTTTTCCCAAAATAAAATTAAATAAAAACAAAATACACATCATGGGCGAAGCAATGTACAAAAACACCCATAGTATAAAAATATATTCCCCATAAGGCAAACAGCAAAACGGAAAAAAAGTGTCCAAATGGCCGATTCAACGTTTTTGGTTGCTTCACTTTCTACAAAAATTTTTAATAAAAAGTGATCAAAAAGTCATACCCCCCCTAGAATAGTATCGATGTAAAGTTCAGATCGCCCCGCAAAAAATGAGCCCCCATACAGCTCCATGCACATAATTACAAAAAAGTTATAGGGGTCAAAATATGGCAACAAAAAATAAAATGCAAGAAAAACTATAGATATAAGGTATCGCCGGATTCGTACTGATCTGTAGTATAAAACTAACCGGTCAGTTTTATCGCACAATAAACGTCTTAAATAAAATTAAAAAAAACATAAAGAAAACTGTGGTGGAATAGCTTTTTTTTTTTAGCAATTTCACCCCATTTGGAATTTCTTTCCCGCTTCCTACAACATTATATGCAATATTAAATGGTGGTGTTGGAAAGTACAACTTGTCCCGCAAAAAACAAGCCCTCATATGGCTATGTGAACAGACAAATAAAAAAGTTATGGCTCTGGGAAGGCAGGGAGCGCAAAACGAAAATGCAAAAAACAAAAAACAAAAAAAAACTCTGGACCTTAAAGGGTTAAATACAAACACCAAAATATTAAAGTATAAATCACCCCTTTCCCAATTCTACATAAAATATATAAACAATAAATAAACATATTACATATCGCCACGCCCCGAAAAGTCCAAACTATTAAAATATTTTTAAAAATCTCCTATGCGGAGAACGCCATAACAGAAAAAAAAAAAAAAAAACTGCGCGATTCGCCCTTTTTTTTGTCACCTTGCCCCTCCCATAAAATAGGATAGGACTGTTCGATTATGGGCCGGACGTTCCATAAAATGCGGAATGTACGCGGCTTTTTTTTTTTTTTGCGTGGTATCGAGTATAGCAATACTTTTTTATGGTATCGAAATCAAATCAACATTTTAGGTATCGTGACAACCCTACCTACAACTGTCTCCAAGATTTCTACCCCAACATTTTAGGCTCTCACCTACAGTGGAAACCTTCAAAAGAAACCGTAAAACCCACCTCTTCAGACAAGTGTACAACCTACAGTAAGCCTCCTGCCACTACACCGATATATGATGAGCTTTACCCTCACCTGCTGTATCCTTCCCTCATCACTTGTAGATTGTAAGCTCCGATGGGCAGGGTCCTCTCTCCTTCTCTACCAGTCTGTAACTTGTCTTGCTCATGCTTATTGCAATTGTTTTGTATTATGTATGTGCACCCCTTTTCATATGTACAGCGCCATAGAGTTAATAAATAATACCTAGAGCTATAAAGTTGCCCTTTACACAGTCTCCAGTCAGAGAGCACTACCACAGCTAGAGTTCCCCTATAAACAGCACCCCATATGCAGAGCTCCAGTCAGACAATGCCTCAATACAGAGGGCTCCAACCAGAGAGTTCCCCATAAAGGGAACCAGCCATACACAGGCAGAGACTCCCAGACAGAGAATTCCTTACACAGTAATAGTCAGGGAGACCCTCCATGCACTGCCGCCCAGCCACAGAGTAACTCTAAGTAAAAAAAATAAAAATCCTCTCCTCCTCTACTGCTGCAGGAAGTGATATGTGTTCATATAAATGTTGCAAATAGGGGTCTCAATTGTTCACACGCACATCCATATACCCTATGTATGTACATGGTAGATTCATTGCCTTTTCACTTTAGAGCATCTTATTCTACGCTGCTTGCTTTGAGTAAAGGTTTTTGGAAGCATCTCGTAGATTAAACCTGCCCAGAACTCACAATATCTAGGCAATGGATATCTTTCGTACACATACAGCTGTTTATTTGAATTATTTTCATGTTGTTCATGCTTTTCAGGATTTCGTCTGAGTCCAGAAGCTGTCATTAGCGAGCTCTGCCAAATACTAGAAGTTTCCTTACACAATAAAGGCAACAGCGACGCCTGCTGGGTAAGAGCTGTATGCTACAAGAAAGGTCAGTCTACAGAATGTGAGTTGGATCTTCACTATACAGCGTCATATAATAATGGAGGATCCTATGTTGAGTCAGCCACATACAGCCTGATATTTATGCACGGGTCGATGAAGTGTAGGGGCCATGATCAACAGATCTCCTGATAATTGGAAGCACTTGATATTTATAATATGTTGACAATGCTTCCAATAGTTATTCCCACTTTATAAAAAAAACATTGATTAGCACCCTGCGGCACACAGCAGGGGATTAAGGGGTGAGCTAACTCTCAACAGTGGGTATCACTGAGATGTCCCGTGGTGTGTTGCTAGCTCTAGTCAGGAAAATGTAAATGCAAAGTCATTGCAAAAAGTTCCTTGACCCCCTCCTATAATAGCAAAAATGAAAGAATAAATTAATTTAAAAAAAAAAAGACCTTTGCTCTTGGTCAGCTGGGACCAGCCATTGCTCTTTTGCGAGTTACCCAGTATAACCACCATCTATGTTTTCCACAATTTCTTATTTCATCATGTAAATTGTTCTAATAATACAGTAAGGTAAAAGAGATATGTCTTTCCTAAACAAGGAGTAATGAGCTCTTAACCTATCTGTAGATGACAGCTGCTAGTTAAAGTCCTGTAATTACAGCAGCATAGGCACTCATACATGTAGCATGAAGATGTGTACTACCAGGTGAAAAGGAGAAAGAGTGACTTGACTGTAGTTGGGAAACAATGCCAAGTATATCAAATTTACTAGTATACAGGTCCTTCTAAAAAAATTAGCATATTGTGATAAAGTTCATTATTTTCTGTAATGTACTGATAAACATTAGACTTTCATATATTTTAGATTCATTACACAACAACTGAAGTAGTTCAAGCCTTTTATTGTTTTAATATTGATGATTTTGGCATACAGCTCATGAAAACCCAAATTTCCTATCTCAAAAAATTAGCATGTTTCATCCGACCAATAAAAGAAAAGTGTTTTTAATACAAAAAAAGTCAACCTTCAAATAATTATGTTCAGTTATGCACTCAATCCTTTTGCAGAAATGACTGCTTCAATGCGGCGTGGCATGGAGGCAATCAGCCTGTGGCACTGCTGAGGTGTTATGGAGGCCCAGGATGCTTCGATAGCGGCCTTAAGCTCATCCAGAGTGTTGGGTCTTGCGTCTCTCAACTTTCACTTCCCAATATCCCACAGATTCTCTATGGGTTTCAGGTCAGGAGAGTTGGCAGGCCAATTAAGCACAGTGATACCATGGTCAGTAAACCATTTACCAGTGGTTTTGGCACTGTGAGCAGGTGCCAGGTTGTGCTGAAAAATGAAATCTTCATCTCCATAAAGCTTTTCAGCAGATGGAAGCATGAAGTGCTCCAAAATCTCCTGATAGCTAGCTGCATTGACCCTGCCCTTGATAAAACACAGTGGACCAACACCAGCAGCTGACATGGCACCCCAGACCATCACTGACTGTGGGTACTTGACACTGGACTTCAGGCATTTTGGCATTTCCCTCTTCCCAGTCTTCCTCCAGACTCTGGCACCTTGATTTCCGAATGACATGCAACAGTCCAGTGCTGCTTCTCTGTAGCCCAGGTCAGGTGCTTCTGCCGCTGATTCTGGTTCAAAAGTGGCTTGACCTGGGGAATGCGGCACCTGTAGCCCATTTCCTGCACACGCCTGTACACGGTGGCTCTGGATGTTTCTACTCCAGACTCAGTCCACTGCTTCCGCAGGTCCCCCAAGGTCTGGAATCGGTCCTTCTCCACAATCTTCCTCAGGGTCCGGTCACCTCTTCTCGTTGTGCAGTGTTTTCTGCCACACTTTTTCCTTCCCACAGACTTCCCACTGAGGTGCCTTGATACAGCACTCTGGGAACAGCCTATTCGTTCAGAAATTTCTTTCTGTGTCTTACCCTCTTGCTTGAGGGTGTCAATGATGGCCTTCTGGACAGCAGTCAGGTCGGCAGTCTTACCCATGATTGCGGTTTTGAGTAATGAACCAGGCTGGGAGTTTTTAAAAGCCTCAGGAATCTTTTGCAGGTGTTTAGAGTTAATTAGTTGATTAGGTTAATAGCTCATTTAGAGAACCTTTTCATGATATGCTAATTTTTTGAGATAGGAATTTTGGGTTTTCATGAGCTGTATGCCAAAATCATCAATATTAAAACAATAAAAGGCTTGAACTACTTCAGTTGGTGTGTAATGAATCTAAAATATATGAAAGTCTAATGTATATCAGTACATTACAGAAAATAATGAACTTTATCACAATATGCTAATTTTTTTAGAAGGACCTGTATACATTTAGCACTCTTTCCTTCAAATAGACACTTTGGCTAATGTTACAAGGCAACATTTGGGTCAGTCTTTTTTTTTGTTATAAAAGGGTACATGCTGACCTGCAACTACATAGGAAAACAGGTTCAGATCTTTAGTCATTTTTTAAGCCAAAACGAAGAATGGATTAAAAAAAAAAAAGAGAAGTAGTATCTGTCCATAATACTATCTATCCTTTTATAATCCACTTCTGATTTGGGCTTTAAAACACCTTAGCTGCCCTACTAAAATGGCTAAAAGTCATATAAAAGGAGTTTGGGTATAAAATGATTCACCTGCACAAAGAAAAAGTCAAAAAAAAAAAGTATAAAAAATAAAGGCATTTCTAAAGTTGGCTCACAGAACTATAAAAAAAAAAAAAGAAATTGGACTCCTAAGAACCCTAGGGTGGAACCTACAGCATCCTCTGAAAGGAAATGCAACTGTCAAACAAAAAGACAACAAAAGAGTGACAGGAAACAAAAAGTTGTCATTTGAGATGTGGTGGAAGGTTCAACTCATAAGTCCAAATATGAGACCTTTTAAAAATCTAATGTAACATAAAGTAATCCTGTATATGAATGATGAAGCAATGGAAGACTTTTCAAACATGGGGGGAGATCAGGGCAAGTCTGGGAAACATAGAACCAGATCTGGAGGCATGAGTGTAGAATACAGAATACAAATGCACTAGAATACATCATGGAATACCCTATGGAAGGCCTCAGCTTGGGAGAAGACTAATTCTACAAGACAACGACCCCAAGCAACTCTTCAGAAGATTGAGACTTACTGTACTTATGAAACACAAAAGCTGCTGGTGGTCTCAGAATAACGGATGGGCCACCTCAGAGCCCAGACCTGAATATCACTTGACGTGGAATAAAATAAAATGCTCAAAATGTCAAAGACTGAGCCTCAGGGTTAATTGTGAAAAGACTGGGCAATAAATACCTGCAGATTTTTATTAAAAAAATGGAACGTCTTCAGAAAAGAAAGGCAAACTAACAGGTAGAAACACTAAACAATGAAAATAGTGATCATTAGGCTGGGTTCACAGGACGTTTTTGCACTACATTTAATGTATACGTTTAGAGAAAAAAATATGCAAAGGGAGAGTACACCACGCTTATCCATCCTGCAGAGTCTGGTGAAAAAAAGTTTTTTACAATGGAACTCTATGGTGATGGATGCCACTGTATGGCATCTGCCAAAGGCATCAGTTTAACGTACAAGTTTTACCCGCCTCGATTATTGTAACTCATTATTAATTGGCCTCCCCCTCACCAGACTCTACCCTCTCCAATCTATCCTTAATGCAGTAGCCAGGGTCACCTATCTGTCCAACTGCTACTCCGATGCCTCCTCCCTGTGCCAGTGATTGCACTGGTTGCCCATACAGTATAGAATCCAATTTAAACTGCTCATTCTCACCCACAAAGCTCTCTGCAGTGCTGCACCCCCTACATCTCTTCCCTCATCTCTGTCTACCACCCTACCCATGCTCTACGCTCTGGAAAAGATTTACGAATGACATCCACCATAATCCAAACCTCTCACTCCTGGCTCCAACACTTCTCCCGGGCTGCACCAGTTCTCTGGAATTCCCTACCACTAGAAATTAGGTTAAATGACAACATATGCAGTTTTAGGCGCTTCCTAAAAACAAATTTTTAGGGTGTCCGATCACATCCCCTGATCCAACTCCTCTCCTTATATAGACCATCTATCATTTCCTGAACCTAATTCTCCACCACATCGAGAAGCACTTCATATATCGGTTGGTGACTGACTTATATATTATATATCTAATACTTAGCTATTTCATATCTCCATCTCATATCTATCTCCTATATAATATATCAATCTATCTAATCTAATTTGTCTCATATATGGTATATCTATTTGATATACATCTATCTACATCTCATATCTATCTATCTACATCTCATATCCATCTATCTTCTATCTACCGTATTTTTCGCCACATTAGACGCACCGACCCATAAGACGCACCTAGGTTTTTGAGGAGGAAAATAAGAAAAAAAATATTTTTAACCAAAAGGTATGCTTTTGGTGGGTTTGTGGATGGCACTATTACTGGGGATCTGTGAATGACGCACTGTTACGGGGGGATTTGTGAATGACGCACTGTTACGGGGGGGGATCTGTGAATGACGCACTGTTACGGGGGGGATCTGTGAATGACGCACTGTTACGGGGGGATCTGTGAATGACGCACTGTTACGGGGGGATCTGTGAATGACGCACTGTTACGGGGGGGATCTGTGAATGACGCACTGTTACGGGGGGATCTGTGAATGACGCACTGTTACGGGGGGGATCTGTGAATGACGCACTGTTACGGGGGGGATCTGTGAATGACGCACTGTTACGGGGGGGATCTGTGGGTGGCACTGTTACAGGGGGGGATCTGTGGGTGGCACTGTTACAGGGGGGATCTGTGGGTGGCACTGTTACGGGGGGATCTGTGGGTGGCACTGTTACGGGGGGATCAGTGGGTGGCACTGTTACGGGGGGATCAGTGGGTGGCACTGTTACAGGGGGGATCAGTGGGTGGCACTGTTACAGGGGGGATCTGTGGGTGGCACTGTTACAGGGGGGATCAGTGGGTGGCACTGTTACAGGGGGGATCTGTGGGTGGCACTGTTACAGGGGGGATCTGTGGGTGGCACTGTTACAGGGGGATCTGTGGGTGGCACTGTTACAGGGGGATCTGTGGGTGGCACTGTTACAGGGGGATCTGTGGGTGGCACTGTTATATATGTGCCATCCACAGACCCCCCACCCCATAACAGTGCCATCCACAGACGCCCCCAGCCCTTAACAGTGCCATCCACAGATGTTCCCCATAAAACTGTCATCCACAGATCCTCCCCGCAGCTCCAGTGCTGCAGTATATAAATATAAAATGTCTCATTCAATTAAAAGTGATTAAACATGCCTCACTCCTAATATTACCGTACATCCTAACAGCTTCTGTACAACGCAGGCGGACCTGCCGGCTGGCGCGTCACTCACTGAGGTCACTTGCCTGCGCCGCCTGCTTCATTCATAAAGTAGGCGGCGCAGGCACGTGACATCAGGGAGTTACGCTGCCGCCCGCCCGGCCTGCCTGCATTCTACAGAAGCTGTTAGGATGTACGGTAAAATTTGGAGTGGGGGGAATGTGTAATCACTTTTAATTGAATGAGACATTTTATATTCGTATAGTGCAGCACTGGAGCGGCGGGGACGGACTACAGTGACTGCACCACCCTGCCGCCCCCCAGCTCCTCCTCCCAGTCCCTCCCCGCTCTCGCATACATCGCAGCCAGCAATGTAAAAATATCAGCATTCGCCCCATAAGACGCAGGGGGAAAGTGCGTCTTATGGGGTGAAAAATACGGTATCTATCTACATCTATTATCTATCTTCTATCTATCTATAATACATCTATCTCAAATCTCTCTCATATCTGATATATGGTATATCTATTTCATATACATCAATCTCATATATATCTATCTCTCTCTAATAATTATTTGTTCATATCTATTTATCTATAAGAAATATGAATAAAGACATAAGTACATAAATGATCTAGAGACCCAGACGTCTCATGATTTCCATGTTCCCAGTTTTCCAGACGTACAGTAGTTTAGATCACATTTTGGACCAAATCAGGAAAGCCTGAGAAACTTCACGGTAAACAGCAGTACAATCAGCCACAGCAATTATATCATTAACTCTGACACAATCTTTGTCATTTCCCTTTAACTTAATGAAGCTTGGAATCTTTTCACTCCAATTAACATCAATCAAAACAATTGAGAAGCCACCCGGGTTGTACCAGTCCACAGCTTGGTACCGCTGACCCACAGACCACACACTGCCAGCGTTATCTAATAACCCGTTTTTTTTTTGTTTTAGAAATCGCAGTGGGCACATTAATTAGAAGAGACTTGTTCAATTACTCCCGGCACACGGGAAAGTGTTCGGCCACCGCACATCTCTGCGAAAATGTTCCTCTTGATATTCGTCAAGCGCACAGAGGGCATTTTCACAAATAATTAGCTATTTTCAAAGTTCGGGGAAGCATGATTAAATTCTGACAGACATGCGGTACCTCGGCTCTGCAGACATGCAGCACAGCACTTTAGTGTGTTTACAAAATCCCAGCAATTTTAAGTTCACAGTCCTGTTTACTTAGGCTGGTTAAGGCACTCTTTGAAAGCGTTCGCCGAGCACGAGCAGTTCACGGCGGCTCCACTCAATATTTACATAGACATTCAGGACTCATTTCAAAGCTGGGGGCATTTAATGTCTTTTGAGCATGTGAAAAAAAAATATATATAATGAACATTTCATATTAAAAACAACTAAAGGAAAAATTCTGATAATCCAGAATGATCTGAGGTACTTCTTGACTGTTTTGAAAGAAAAGCACAAAACAATTCCGATAATCCAACATGCTCAGAGGTGTTTCTTTGGACTGTAAATGCTTCCTATGGTTTAGAAATAATGATAATATGGTACTGGACAAAAATAGTCCTGAGTCGGATTTTAATGTAAATTACCTAATATTCTGGCACTACCATGGTGGCTGGATATTAGCTACTAGGCTGAATACGATGAACTCCGCCAGGCTGTTGCTAGAGCCAGTGTGAAACTAGCCTAACCAACAGGGAAACTACTGTTGACAAGCAGACGAACCATTGGTACGTACACAGTTTTGTACACATATGCCATACATTCCAACTAGATGTAGACTCTGAAGACATATCTCCCAATATCTGAATCCTCATTTGCTGGACACTATTAAAGAGGTTTTCTGAGATTACTATGGTTTTTAATAGATATGTTCATGTAGTTACTTATCTCATGTACATCTCCGCCATTACCTACCATGTAAACCAATCACTCTGGTTTGTCTACATCCTGTATGTAGTACTTCCTGTTGCTGTATCCAACCAAACCCATGATGCACTTCTCCTTTCTCTTCCACAGCTTGAGCACCACCCAAAACAACGCCCAGCTAGTTTATAGCTCCTCCCACCAGCTAGTTACATAGACACTCCCCTTTCACTGCCCCTAACACCCAACTAGTTTATAGCTCCTCCCACCAGCTAGTTACATAGACACTCCACTATCACTGTCCCTGATGCTGCTTTGAAGCCCCAACGGCAAAGTTCCTTTTGCACCCGGAGGCTAATTTCCATAATTTTTCTCGGCAATGCGGGCACATATAAACATGGGACCAACACAGATGTCTTCAGCTGCCAAGCGCACATGTAACAGGTCAGCCAGTTTCATAGGTACAAATCTGCTGACAGATGCCCTTTAAGCACAGTCTTTGATCATTACTCACAAAAGCTCACAGACTGCCCCTTTTGGGCATATTTGCCTAAGTTTCCTCCTGCCCTTATAAAGTATGTTTCATAATCTCGCAAAATAATAAACTGTTGGGAAGTAGGTAGAGATATCTAGGGCACCTTGGGGAGGAGATGGAGGATTCATACTCAATTGAATTTGAAAAGGCAACAGACCTGCTGCACATGCCCCTGGTGCCCACCAGTGTTGCCAACAGTGAGATCACTGGACTATCATTTCAACTGATATACAAAATGGACAACGTGTATGCTAATGTCTACGAAATTGGACAAATCTGAGTGTTTTGGGGTGTTGCTGAGTAGATCAGCAATGCGACTTAAAATAGGACCTACTAACTGGAAATCGAATTTTGTTAACTATATACAGACGTGGACAAAATTGTTGGTACCCTTTGGTCAATGAAAGAAAAAGTCACAATGGTCACAGAAATAACTTTAATCTGACAAAAGTAATAATAAATTAAAATTCTATAAATGTTAACCAATGAAAGTCAGACATTGTTTTTCAACCATGCTTCAACAGAATTATGTAAAAAAATAAACTCATGAAACAGGCATGGACAAAAATGATGGTACCCCTAACTTAATATTTTGTTGCGCAACCTTTTGAGGCAATCACTGCAATCAAACGCTTCCTGTAACTGTCAATGAGACATCTGCACCTCTCAGCAGGTATTTTGGCCCACTCCTCATGAGCAAACTGCTCCAGTTGTGTCCGGTTTGAAGGGTGCCTTTTCCAGACTGCATGTTTCAGCTCCTTCCAAAGATGCTCAATAGGATTGAGGTCAGGGCTCATAGAAGGCCACTTTAGAATAGTCCAATTTTTTCCTCTTAGCCATTCTTGGGTGTTTTTAGCGGTGTGTTTTGGGTCATTGTCCTGTTGCAAGACCCATGACCTGCGACTGAGACCAAGCTTTCTGACACTGGCTAGTACATTTCTCTCTAGAATTCCTTGATAGTCTTGAGATTTCATTGTACCCTGCACAGATTCAAGACACCCTGTGCCAGACGCAGCAAAGCAGCCCCAGAACATAACAGAGCCTCCTCCATGTTTCACAGTAGGGACAGTGTTCTTTTCTTGATATGCTTCATTTTTTCGTCTGTGAACATACAGCTGATGTGCCTTGGCAAAAACTTCGATTTTTGTCTCATCTGTCCACAGGACATTCTCCCAGAAGCTTTGTGGCTTGTCAACATGTAGTTTGGCATATTCCAGTCTTGCTTTTTTATGATTCGTTTTCAACAATGGTGTCCTCCTTGGTCGTCTCCCATGTAGTCCACTTTGGCTCAAACAACGACGGATGGTGCGATCTGACACTGATGTTCCTTGAGCATGAAGTTCACCTTGAATCTCTTTAGAAGTCTTTCTAGGCTCTTTTGTTACCATTCGGATTATCCGTCTCTTAGATTTGTCATCAATTTTCCTCCTGCGGCCACGTCCAGGGAGGTTGGCTACAGTCCCATGGATCTTAAACTTATGAATAATATGTGCAACTGTACTCACAGGAACATCTAGTTGCTTGGAGATGGTCTTATAGCCTTTACCTTTAACATGCTGTCTATAATTTTCTTTCTGATCTCTTGAGACAGCTCTTTCCTTTGCTTCCTCTGGTCCATGTCGAGTGTGGTACACACCATATCACCAAACAACACAGTGATTACCTGGAGCCATATATATAGGCCCAATGGCTGATTACAAGGTTGTAGACACCTGTGATGCTAATTAGTGGACACACCTTGAATTAACATGTCCCTTTGGTCACATTATGTTCTGTGTTTTCTAGGGGTACCATCATTTTTGTCCATGCCTGTTTCATGAGTTTATTTTTTTACATAATTCTGTTGAAGCATGGTTGAAAAACAATGTCTGACTTTCATTGGTTAACATTTATAGAATTTTAATTTATTATTACTTTTGTCAGATTAAAGTTATTTCTGTGACCATTGTGACTTTTTCTTTCATTGACCAAAGGGTACCAACAATTTTGTCCACGTCTGTATGCACGCATAAATGCATCTTATATATGTATAATGAATTACTGTTTCATGCAAACACCCATTCATTTGGATTCTCCAGCCACTGAAGATTCCAGACTAAGAATTTTCCTGTATATTCCAAACTACTGAAAGTTTAGATGTCTATACTTACCTATTTGCATTTTAAGGAGTCTACAGGCCTACAGGGTGGCCCAAAAGTATGGAGAAGACACTTGAATAAATGGAAAACGGTGGATGGGAATGCCATCCTGTGCACCACAGTATCAAAGCCAAAGTAACCCTAACCCACGCTATCCTCTCCTGACTATAAAATAAAGAGGATATCAGTCTTAGGGCTGCATTACATTTAACGGCTGATGATCGTTAAGAGGGAAGCGTTCCTTCTTGGAAATCGCCTGCTCGCTAACGGAGGAGACAGCTGCTATTACACATAATGATCTTCTCCATAGTATGGGGATTACTAATGCCATCGCTCGTCCCCATACTGATTCATTGTTTACCAGCAGCATGATTAGACGGCATGCTCTGCCGCCGGCAATGATCTTTAAACATACTTAATAATCTGGTTTGCCCGATGAACGAGCTTGCTCGTTCATCGGGTAAAAGGCAGGAGCATTACACTGCCAGATCATCGCTAATGAACATTCCTATGAACCCTCGTTAGCAATGATCTGCCAGACTATCTGCCAGTGTAATACAGCCTTTAGGCAGCCCCTATCCAAGTGCTATATCAAAGTACTCTGTGTTAAATAGAGGGTTCTGACAAATTTGGGGTGCCTCCTGTTAACCATAGAACAGCTTTTCTGGAGGTTCCCTCACTGATGATTCCAGCAGGATATTCCATATATTTTGGATAGGTACGGGTTCCACTGCTAAGACCGCAGTATAGTTGAAACATATTCTGGGACATTTAAGACTTGCCCCAATGACCACCAAAACTGCTCACTTTGAGGTAAATATGCACACACTCTACTCCTTCTCGGGACTGTTGGCAACTAGGTGTACTTATGTAGAGAACATAGGTCCCCAAACCCATCTTGGCTAGGCTACTTTCACACTACCGTTTTAGCTGGATCCGGCAGGGTTCAGCAAAAACTCTTCTGTTACTGATAATACAACCATCTGCATCCGTTATGAACGGATCTGGTTGCATTATCTTTAACATAGCCAAGATGGATCCATCATGAACTCCATTGAACGTTAGTGTGAAAGTAGCCTTACCCGGCTGTATTCTTGTAGACCATGGACACCTTTTGAGGACAATTTTAATAATTTCATTTTATTCATTTTGGGCTAAATCATTTTTTTTTCACTTGGTCTTTATTCAAAATGTTCAATCATTTATTTATTTATTTTTTACAGCTTTCACTTTCGGTGTATCTGCAGATTATTGCTTTCTGTTTTACCATGAAGGTCATGGAGCAGCTCTGACAGCTGGATGTTTAACCCTTATTTCTGAACTCCTGACAGGTCATAAATACTCATTTAAGCCGTATTCTTATCAGTTTGGCTTAAGTGAGTGTTTGAGCTGTCAGAAGTTCATAGATAATGGGCTATGCATTGAGCTGTCAGGAGTTCAGAGATAAGGGCTACACATTGAGCTGTCAAAAGATCAGAGATAAGGGCTACACATTGAGCTGTCAAAAGATCAGAGATAAGGGCTACACATTGAGCTGTCAAAAGATCAGAGATAAGGGCTACACATTGAGCTGTCAAAAGATCAGAGATAAGGGCTACACATTGAGCTGTCAAAAGATCAGAGATAAGGGCTACACATTGAGCTGTCAGGAGTTCAGAGATAAGGGCTACACATTGAGTTGTCAGAGCAGCTCCCTTACAGATTCAGTGTAACACTGAAACCAACAGTCATACACTGAAAGTGAAGACTGTAGAACAAAAACTATTAAAAATGTTTAAAACAAAAAACTTTTTTAGCCCAAAATGGTTATAATGCAAATATATATATATATAAAAAATAAAAAAAATGAATATGCCCGATGGGGTCTATAGCCTTTAATTCCTAATGAACAGAATGTAAAGAGACGAGCAAATGCAGCCAATGGGGATTGCAAATCCCTGTTCTCAGTCTATGCCGTAGGTGGAATCCTGTGGATAGGAGATGGAATACCCCTTTAGAAGAAACTACTAGTGCCGGATTATTAGGCAGTTTCTTAAGGAATTTTATTTGTGAGGTAAAAAAATCACGGAAAATAATGCACGAACACAATAGATGCAAACATTACATATGGACTAAGCCCTCACTCTGATATGATAAAATCTGAGACTCTCAGCCAATATATTTTGATCAAAACACAGCTGTGCCTGTCTACCAGCGCCAAGGTGGTCTCAGTCAGGCAGGTCCTACTCTAAAACAAAACAATAGCAAAAGACAGGTGCACTCTGCAGTCTCACTAAACCCTCAAACTGATTTTATATATAGATTCCTGGAGGTGTATAAACTCCAATTTAAATGTGCCTGTTTTCCATCTACAGGCCACATTTAGGTGCACCTGTGAGGCCTGGGCCATATCAGCCAGCATTGAGTGGGACTCGCAGACTCCTCCCTCCTCCCATTGCAAGCATGGTTACATGCTGGAGGTAACTGGTGAGCCGTTTGTGAGTCGGCCTCATGCTCCTGTAATTTGCCCACTGGCTCCTGGGATTGCCCATACGGCTCAGGTAGGAGAGCGTTAGGTCCCGGGCTACTTGAGAAACCTTGGCGTGGTGCCCGGGCTTAGACATGTTCTACACCGTAGAACATGTTGACTAATCTCTCAATTTTAAAATCAGTTTGAGGGTTTAGTGAGACTGCAGAGTGCACCTGTCTTTTGCTATTGTTTTGTTATATTGTTATATTGATTATGACATCCGCACTTGTTACCATGTGTGAGATGTCTATTGTGGTACTTGTGGTTCGCAGCGGGCATCCTCCACCGTATGCATTTTGCTGGGGATCGTCATTAGCAACGGGCCACAAATGCAGGATTTGCTCCCCTGTATATATGCACGACTGCATGTGGGTTTGAGCACCTCCTGCTAATGCCACCCTGTCTTTTTAGTTTGTGTATATATAGATTCCTGGAGGTGTATAAACTCCAATTTAAATGTGCCTGTTTTCCATCTACAGGCCACATTTAGGTGCACCTGTGAGGCCTGGGCCATATCAGCCAGCCTTGAGTGGGACTCGCAGACTCCTCCCTCCTCCCATTGCAAGCATGGTTACATGCTGGAGGTAGCTGGTGAGTTGTTTGTGAGTCGGCCTCATGCTCCTGTAATTTGCCCACTGGCTCCTGGCATTGCCCATACGGCTCAGGTAGGAGAGCGTTAGGTCCCGGGCTACTTGAGAAACCTTGGCGTGGTGCCCGGGCTTAGACATGTTCTACACCGTAGAACATGTTGACTAATCTCTCAATTTTAAAATCAGTTTGAGGGTTTGGTGAGACTGCAGAGTGCACCTGTCTTTTGCTATTGTTTTGTTATATTGTTATATTGATTATGACATCCGCACTTGTTACCATGTGTGAGATGTCTATTGTGGTACTTGTGGTTCGCCGCGGGCATCCTCCACCGTATGCATTTTGCTGGGGATCGCCATTAGCAACGGGCCACAAATGCAGGATTTGCTCCCCTGTATATATGCACAACTGCATGTGGGTTTGAGCACCTCCTGCTAATGCCACCCTGTCTTTTTAGTTTAGGTCCTACTCTAAACCTATCTATGCCGTTGGGCATCTACATTCAGGACAGCAGACCCTGCACATATAGTGTTCTGTTCCTAGTTACCTCTGTGTGCACCAAGCAACCAATGAGAGGAGGAGCACACATACCTATACTGTATGTATCACCTAATCAAGGTCGCCTATTAGGCCACTTTCACACTTTTTTTTTTGCAGATCCGTCATGGATCTGTAAAAACGCTTCCGTTACAAGAATACAACCGCATGCATCCGTCATTAACGGATCCGGTTGTACCGTATTATGTCTTATATAGCTATGACGGATCTGCCATGAACACCATTGGAAGTCAATGAGGAACGGATCTGTTTTCAATTGTGTCAGAGAAAACGGATCCGTTCCCCTTGGCTTACATTGTGTGTCAGGACAAATTCATCTTGCTCCGCACCACATCGCTGACAAAAAAACGCTGCTTGCAGCGTTATTCTGTCCGCAATGGGGACGCAACCAAACAAAACGGAATGCATTCTGGTGCACTCCGTTTCTTTCAGTTCAGTTTTGTCCCCATTGACAATGAATGAGGACAAAACTGAAGCGTTTCCCCCGCTATTGGGATCCTATGACGGATCTCAATAGCGGAATTGAAAATGCTAGTGTGAAGCTAGCCTTAGGCCGAATGCACACGGCCGTGTTCCGCGGCCGAGTGCGGGCCGTGAAAACCCTGCCGGGATTCCTGCTGACTGCTGGAGCGCACGGCGTCATGGGTTGCTATGACGCCGTGTGCTTCATGCAGCCGCTCCTGTACAGTAATACACTATACTAGTGTATTACTGTCCAGCAGCGGCTGCATGAAGCGCACGGCGTCATAGCAACCCATGACGCCGTGCGCTCCAGCAGTCAGCAGGAATCCCGGCAGGGTTTTCACGGCCCGCACTCGGCCGCGGAACATGGCCGTGTGCATTCGGCCTTAGACAGGAGGGGAAAAAGTGCACAGGAATGCTACTCCCATAATAGAAGCACATTAACACCTGCAGGTGCCTCTCCTTCAAGAACATACATTTTTCAAAAATCACAGAAAAACGTACAAAACATCCTGCACTATATGATAACTGAATATGCTGATGTACATGGCTACATTTAGTTTCCTTTTAAATGTTGTCATGTACATCCGCATATTCAGTTATCATATCGTTCAGGATGTTTTGTATGTTTTTTTGTGATTTTTGATGAATTTTATTTGTGGCTTTGAAGAAATTCCGGACTAAATAACTTTGTATATTACATAAAAACAATCATCTCGTTATATGGCATGGGGAACATAGCTCTAGTTTACTGACCATTAACATATTCCGTATTCATGCCGGGAATACTTGGGGAAATGAAGGCATTTAATTGGAAATGACCGACGTCAAAGTGGGAAATTTTAATAGCCTGTAAAATATGCTCATATTTTAGCAGACCATAGATTTATGTTCGCAGTCTGGTTCGTGGTAATGATGCATGTTTAAAAGCTTGGGATATCCTGCAGGGAAGCAAAGAGACGGAGAGTCATCTTAGGCAATGAATGTAGGGGGGGGAGGGGTCTAAAAAAAAATGTGAATTGCTCTGCAAGTATATAATTACTGGGTATATTGACTACTTCTAATACTGAGGTTCAGGCTGAACCTCCTGATGAATAGAATGCAGGAGTCTACAGTGAAGACTGACATTTAGTAGGGAAGGAACTGACATTTAGTAGGGAAGGAGCAGGGCGTAACTGGGACTGTATATTCAGTATCTGTGAAAAGCTGGGTTACAAGTTACATCGGCAAGTTTGGAAGTGCAGCTCTCTTAGCTTAGGACAACTCAGAAACAGAGGATAAACGTTCATAATGCTACATTTCGCGGGTCCCAATGTAAAAGTGTCTAAAACGGTCTGCAAAACCGGATAAGAATAGGACATCCAGGTGCGATCTGCATTTTTTGATGCCCCATAGAAATGAATGGGTCGCATGCAATCTACAAAAAATGCGGATCAGACACAGACCGAAAATACGGTTGTGTGAATGTAGCCTTAGACTAATACAATATAATCGTTAAGACTGGCGATTTATCCGCCGGACCTAATCCCCATGCAGTTCTGCCGGCTGTGCAACATCGTTTAAACTATGCCAGCTCCCTTGCTGACGTAGTTTAAGACCATTTTCCACGCCATAAACTGGGAAATGAGAAGGGCCGGCCAACCTACCATCTTTCCCGTCCTCTTTTTCTGCCACCTTGGAAAACTGTACATAAATCACTGAAAAAAAGGAGCACCACAATAATATGCGACTGGCCATACTGGCTAATCCCTACAGCTGATGTTAAAAGCTGAGACTTTAGCCAATATATTCCAGTCAGGAACATATCGGAGCCCTGCGCAGACCGTCAAGTTGTCTCAGTGTGGCGTGGGTCCTACCACTAAACTACCTATCATGTGTGAACACAGTCTGATAGGTCAGGAAGCCGGCCGGCACTCGCTGTATGCACGCCGCACGGGAAAGGAGCAAACTCCAACGTTTGACATGTAAAAAATCCCAGCAGCTGTGTCTTTATTGTTTTATCCTCTCAATATGTCCTACAATAAGCCAGGACGCGTTTCGGCAAACATGCCTTTATCAACAGGTCGATTTGTTTGCCGAAACGCGTCCTGGCTGATAGTAGGACACTTTAAGAGGATAATACAATAAAAGAATATACCTATAAAGACACAGCTGCTGGAATTTTAGGATAGGTGCTAAGGACCGACTCACAGCCAAGCTCCTACATACCTCCATAGTAAGATCACTAATACAATGGGAGGGCGGAGGAGGCTGCGAGCCCCACCTATAACAGGCCATGTGACACAGGCTACCAGGTGCACCAGAATGTTACCAATGAGGTCCGCTGCCGGCATCCTCCATTGTATGCATTTTTGCTGGGTATTGCCTATAGCAACGGATCACATGCGGAGGAATTGCTCCCCCGATTATAAACACGCTACAGTGTTTGGAGTTGAGCATTTCCTCCCATTTAGGCCTTATGCACACGGCCGTGTTCCGCGGTAACATGGCCTGGATTCCTGTTGCGAGCAGGAGTGCACGGCGTCATTGGTTGCTATGACGCCGTGCGCTTCATGCAGCCGCTGCACTACTGTTATACACTATACGAGTGTATTACTGTAGTATAGCGGTGGCATGAAGCGCACAGCGTCATAGCAACTAATTAGCGGCGGCATGAAGCGCACGGCGTCATAGCAACCAATGACTTTGTGCGCTCCTGCTCTCAACAGGAATCCAGGCCGTGTTACCACGGACCGCTCTCGGCCGCGTGCATGAGGCCTTAGGCCACTTTATTCATTGATTTTTCACCTTGGAAAAGTGGCGTGAGAAGGGAATAGTCACAGATTTAGCCACAAAACCCCTTTGTTACAAAATCTGCGACTTAAATATGCTAAAAAAAGTGGTGCATATTTCTTAAAAAATTACCCCCTATAGTGTTTTATATATTTATAAAAATTTTTTTTAACTGTATGCAGTGTAGAGAAACTGTCCAAACTCCTGGAAACTGTCAACAAGCTGCCTAGAATAACTACGTAAAGGATCTTCCCCTGTCTGTCTATAAATTATTCTCTCGCTTGAGATTTCTCTGACCCTATGCATTGTATTTCCGTGAATTAGTGAGGTATATGAGTGGACAGGAATATTAAAGAAGCACTCTGCTTTTTTTCTATTAGAGAAAGCTGGGCATATTGCATCTATGTTGATTGAGCTCCTACAAAGGCACATGGGGGAGATTTATCAAAACTGGTGTAAAGGAAAACTGGCTTAGTTGCCCATAGCAACCAATCAGATTCCACTTTTCATTTCCCAGTGGAGCTCTGAAAAATGAAAGGTGGAATCTGATTGGTTGCTAAATCTCCCCCAAAGTGCCAGAACAGAGCATGGACGCCATACAGTCAGTGAATTGTGGGACAAGGAGGAGAGAAAGTCTGAGTCAAGGAGGAGACTTTAATGTGCTGACGTCACCGTGTAGTTCACAGGAAGTCAGTGATGCATGCCAATCCCGACCTCTAGCTTGTTCAAGCTGTTATGGAGCAGTGTTCAGACTTTGGTCACACGACCAAGCTACTGAGGGTAGAGGAGGGGAGAACTGGAGTAAAGAAAGACAGAGTATTTTAGAAAAAAAAAAAAGAGCACTTCTTTAAGCGCAAGTCCTTAGTTTCACGTGGTTAGGAACATAATGAGCATAGTCCTCCTGTACTTAGAGATGTTGTCTCAACAAGACGACCCCTTCTCTGAAGAAAGCTGCTGTGTGTCCTGAAACCAACCCATGTCTGGCCCTCTGAGCAAACTCCCAACTGAATAAGAGGTGGAGGTTGAACAGGGCTATCAGGGCACTGCGGTCATGGACCCAGACAAATAACGGGGCTAGGTCTCACCTGTGGGCTGCAAAGTTTCACTAATGAAGTAAAATTGACGTATACAACGGGCAGTAATGTAGAAACCTATGGCACCATTCACTTCACATCAGTGTAAATTCACAGGTCTCAATTAATATCATGTCTTGCCCCAACCCCCGACCGCCACTCCTCTTTGGGCTCCTTTATATTTATGATCCATGAGGCTTTTGGATAGAGGTTTTCATTTTGGGACAAGTCTTTGAAGTTGTACTGTGACATGAATGCAGTATACAGATGTGGAAAATATTAACATGGCGGATAAATATTGTTTTTGATATTAATGCTTAGATTACATTTCCTGAGAGAATGTAACACGTCTAGTTGCTGGAAGATGATGGATGAGTTGTCCGGTACTCTGTTGCCATCTAGTGGTTGTAAGTTGCAGGTTCATACTACATGAGGGATATGATGTGCTGGAGTGTTATTATACTATAGGACAGGGATGCTCAACCTGCGGCCCTCCAGCTGTTGTAAAACTACAACTCCCATCATGCTTGGCTGTAGGCTTTCCAGGCATGTTGGGAGTTGTAGTTTTGCAACAGCTGGAGGGCCGCAGGTTAAGCATCCCAGCTATAGGACAATGATCTGCAAACTATGGGTTCCCAGCTGTTGTAAAGCTTCAATGCCCAGCATGCCCTTGCAAACAAATGAGGTCAAGCCCTGCTGAGAGTTGTAGTTGGAGATTACAAATTCATAGTGCATTGGGTCGAGAGTTACACAATATGTTACTTTCTAGGGGTGTAATGCCACCTGGTTAGCCCTTTATAATACCTTCTTTACGGAAGTGAGCCCTACGTGCTGGAGGTGTGGGGCAGAGGAGGGCACCTATTATTACATGTGGCAGCAACGATCAAGTATAAAAGCTTTATGGTCATCTGCTTATGAGGTTCCTTCAAATATGTCTGACTGTAAAAGCTCCACATCATACCAAATCCCCGATACAGACATTATTAACCTTGCCTCAAATCTAAGGGTCCATTCACACGTCCGCAAAATGGGTCCTCATCCGTTCCGCAATTATGCGGAACAGGTGCGTACCCATTCATTTTCAATGGGGCCGGAATGTGCTGTCCGCATGCGCATTTCCGGATCTGCACTTCCGTTCCGCTAAAAAATAGAACATGTCCTATTCTTGTCCGCAATTGCGGACAAGAAAAGGCATTTTCTATGAAAGTGCCGGCGATGTGCGGTCCACAAAATTCGGTTTTATCTACGTCCAAAATTCCGGAACACTTGCCGGAATGCCGGATCCAGCATTTTTTCCTATTGAAATGTATTAATGCCAGATCCGGCCCCGAGTGTTCCGACAAAACGGATCTGGCATTGCCGTCTGCAGATGCTAAGACCGGAAAAAAATTTTTTTTTATTTCATGCCAGATCCGTTTTTCCGGATGACACCGGAGAGACGGATCCGGCATTCCAATGCATTTGTCATACAGATCTGACAAATGCCATCAGTTTGCATCCGTATTGCCGGATCCAGCGGGCAGTTCCGGCGGCGGAATTGCCTGCCAATCCTCTGCCGCAAGTGTAAAAGGTACTATTAGCCATTTTATGGTTCTTTGTAATGTGAAGCATTGCAATATTACATAAGCTGCATTTTATGTTATCGTAACATAAGGGTACTTTCACACTAGCGTTATCCTTTTCCGGCATTGAGTTCTGTCCTAGGGGCTCCATACCGGAAAAGAACTGATCAGTTTTATCCTAATGCATTCTGAATGGAGAGAAATCCGTTCAGGATGCATCAGGATGTCTTCAGTTCAGTCCCTCTTACGGTATTTGGCTGGATAAAATACAGCAGCATACACTGAAATTTATTAAGGCTGGATCCGGTACCAAGTCCTTTTGACTTTTCAGGACGAAGATAATACTGCAGCATGCTACGTTTTTATCTCCGGCAAAAAAAACTGAACACTTGCCTGAATGCCGGATCCATCCTTCCGGATAACACTGGAAAGACGGCTCCGGCATTTCAATGCATTTGTCATACGGATCAGGATCCTGATCAGTCTTACAAATGCCATCAGTTGGAATACGTTTTGACGGATCCGGCAGGCAGTTCTGGCGACGGAACTGCTTACCGAATCACTCTGCTGCAAGTGTGAAAGTACCCTAAAAAAAGAGTTACACTGTATATATAATGTATCAATCTGTTTATCCGTGCTGCCATTTTTATCTCTACATGTGAAACTTGAAAAATTAGAATATTGTGCAAAAGTCCATTTATTTCAGAAATGCAACTTCAAATTAGAATTTTGTGATTCTAGGCTCACACTCTAGTCAGCTAATTAATCCATACCCCCTGAGCAAAGGGGACCTGAGATTGTGACTTTGGGGTTTCGTAAGCTGTAAGCCATAATCAGCCAAATGATAACAAATAAAGGCTTGAAATATGTCGCTTTGCATGTAATGAGTCTATCTCATATGTTAGTTTCACCTTTTAAGTTGCATTACTGAAATAAATGAACTTTGCTCGATATTCAAATTTTTTTGAGTTTCACCTGTATGCAATACATATCTAACCATCTACAGCAGTGATGCTCAACCTGCGGCCCTCCAGCTGTTACCAAACTACAACTCCCAGCATGCCTGGACAGCCTACAGCAGGCAGGGCATGATGGGAGTTGTAGTTTTACAACAGCTGGAGGGCCGCAGGTTGGGCATCCCTGATCTACAGTATCTATCCATCTATGGTATCCATCTCACATCTATCCATCTATGGTATCTATCTCACATCTATGGTATCTATCTCACATCTATGGTATCTATCTCACATCTATCCATCTATGGTATCTATCCATCTATGGTATCTATCTCACATCTATCCATCTATGGTATCTATCTCACATCTATGGTATCTATCTCACATCTATCTCACATCTATGGTATCTATCTCACATCTATCCATCTATGGTATCTATCTCACATCTATCTCACATCTATGGTATCTATCTCACATCTATCCATCTATGGTATCTATCTCACATCTATCCATCTATGGTATCTATCTCACATCTATCCATCTATGGTATCTATCTCACATCTATCCATCTATGGTATCTATCTCACATCTATCCATCTATGGTATCTATCTCACATCAATCCATCTATGGTATCTATCTCACATCTATGGTATCTATCCATCTATGGTATCTATCTCACATCTATGGTATCTATCCATCTATGGTATCTATCTCACATCTATCCATCTATGGTATCTATCTCACATCTATCCATCTATGGTATCTATGGTATCTATCTCACATCTATCCATCTATGGTATCTATCCATCTATGGTATCTATCTCACATCTATCCATCTATGAATCTATCTAGCTATAATTATCTACTTTTTGTCTTTGTGTATGAGGCCATAGAGAACCCCCATTATTTGTAAGGCAGGGGGCTTCCATGGTTCAGGAGGTGAAGGGAATTTATAGATGAGGATTCTGTGGAATTCATTACATGCAAAGTCCAGAAATGAATAAGATACATCTGGGCTCTCTAGGCAATCAGTCAGAAACAACTGGAGGACTAGAAAGTATTGTAAGAGTTTCCACATATCATAAAAGTCATAAAATAAATTACAAGCATATGATATACTAGATCACATATTTGTTAGAAGTAGCAATAATATGCTATCCGGATTAAAATTCACAAATGACAATAAATAGAAAGGAAATGTGGGGAGATGTAGTAATTGTGGTATTAGTCCTGATGCTACTCACTGCTGCTGTTTGCTAGCACAGGTCTCCTCAGCGTCTCTCTGGAGAGACTGCGCAGACGCCCTCAAATCAGTACCTCACCGCGCAGTAAACTCCAGCAAAGCAGCACTGGCTTGCCGCTCGTTATACAGCAGACATGAGCTTGCTGAGTCTTATAGTTCCACAGGCTGACAATCACAGGAGATGCTGGATAGTGGCAGGCACCTAAGGCTAGGTCTACATGACGACATTTGTTGCGCGACTAAAAGTCGCGCGACAAATAGGGCGCAACATTTGTCGCGCAACATTTTGTTGCACTAATGTCACGCGACAATTTTTATAATGGCAGTCTATGGTGTCGCACTGCAACATGCGACATGCTGCGACTGCGACGCGACAGTCGCAGAAAAATCCATCTCAAATGGATTTTCTGCGACTGTCGCGTCGCAGTCGCAGCATGTCACATGTTGCAGTGCGACACCATAGACTGCCATTATAAAAATTGCTGCGCGACAAATGTCGTCGTGTAGACCTAGCCTTAGTGCAGCAGTTCATTCGCTTCCCAATTAGGATACAGCGGTCCTAGGCTTCAGCCTTAGTCTTGAGTCATGCACATATTTACATATTTTTTTCTGTGTCCGTTCCTTTTTTCTTTGCGGCCCGTATGCGGAACCATTCGCAAAAAAAGGGAACTGACCTAGTGTGTGCCATGTCCGCATGGCCATTCCACAATACAACATGTCCTATTATTGTTCGCATTACAGACAGAGATAGAACAGTTCTATTAGGGGCCGGCCTTTCCGTTAAATGAGGAATTCACACGGGAAGTATCCGTGTTTTGCAGATAAGCAATTTGCGGACTGTAAAGCATCCAACGGTCGTGTGCATGACCCCTTACAGCTCCACAGGCAGTTAATGGAATGACAATAGTAGCATCTGTAGCTGGATGGCATCACATAAAATCCAAATGTAGTTTAGAAATACTAAATAATCTACACGCATTTCAAGGACTCTCTCCCGTTGCTGCTTAGCATCAGATTCATGAAAGCTCAGGTCTGCTGTATAATGAGTGGTGAGTCAGCGCTGCTTTAATTGAGTTTGCTGCGCGGCAAGGTACCAAATTTGAGTGCGTCTGCGCAGTCAGTCCAGAGAGACGCTGAAGAGGTCTGTGCTAGTGAACAGCAGGAGTGAGTAGCGTCAGGAACAATCCCACTATTACTACATTTTTTGGACTCCTAAAACAATCTCCTTTTTATTTATTGGTATTGTCATCTATGAATTTCCGGATAACATATTATTGCTACTAGTAACAATCATGTGATTCAATATATAATAAGCTTGTCTTTTATAGGGTTGAGCGAACACCTGGAAGTTCGGGTTCGCCGGGTTCGGATGAACTTCGCCGCAAAGTTCGGCTTCGGGACCCGAACTTGATCCCGAAACCCATTGAAGTCAATGGGGACCCGAAGTTTGGGGCACCAAAATGGCTCTAAAAAAAGTCATAGAAAAGGCTAGAGGGCTGCAAAAGGATGCAAAATGGGGGTAAGAGCCCTGCAAAGAAATGTTGATAGGGAAATTACTTAAAATAACATAGAATATAAAAAAAGGAAAAAATAATGATCTTGAACTAGGAGGCGGAGGTCAAAGTGGAGTAGGAGGTTGAGGAGGCGGTGGACGTGGCAGAGTAGGTAGAAGCGGTGAAGGTAGCCAACACTGTTTTTGTATTTTTATTTTTTATAAATTAGGGAAGACCCCAAAACATTTGGAAATAGAAAAGAGAATGCAAAGAGAAAGTGCACTGGAGTATAACAATGGCTGGGTGCGGCCTGTATACTTGTCTATTCTGCACAGGTTACGGACAAGTCTTGTGGGATCCATGCCTGGTTCATTTTAAACGGGTTCTACACTTTGGTTATCCTCTGGATAGATCATCAGCATCTGATCGGTGGGGGTCCCCAACACCCGGGACCCACGCCGATCAGCTGTTTGAGAAGGTAGCGGCGCTCCAGCAGCGCCGCGACCTTCTCACTGTTTACCGCTGGCCGAGTGACGTCACGACTTGTATCAACTGGCCTGGGCGGGGCTAAGCTTAGCCGCTCCCAGGCCAGTGATACTAGTCGTGACGCCACTGGGCCTGCGGTAAACAAAGAGAAGCCTGCGGCGCTACTGCCAGCGCCGCTGCCTTCTTAAACATCTGATCGGCAGGGGTCCCGTGTGTCAGACCCCAGCCAATCAGATGCTGATGATCTATCCAGAGGATAGATCATCAGTTTAAACAAAGTTTAGAACCCCTTTAATGAACGTGGCCTTGTCCACATTGGCTGAGAACTGGCGGCTGCGTTCATCTGTGATCACCTCCCCTGCCGTGCTAAACACACGTTCGGACAATACACTGGCCACAGGGCAGACCAGCACCTCCAAGGTGTAAAGGGCAAGCTCTGGCCATATGCCCAATTTGGAGACCCAGAAGTTGAATGGGGCAGACCCATCAGTCAGTACGTGTAGACATGTGCACGCGTACTGTTCCACCATGTTGCTGAAATGTTGCCTCCTGCTAAGACGTTCCGTATCAGCTGGTGGTGCTGGTTGTTGTGGCGTGCTGACAAAGCTTATCCATATTTCGGCAATGCTAACCCTCTCTTCTGAGGTCCTGGCGGTGCCCCATCTGCGTTGGCAACTTCTTACACCTCTGCCTTCGCCTTGTGCTTCCACTGACCCCCTGGTGTTAGGTAGAAATGCCATCAGCAGCGTGTCTACTATCGTGCGCTTGTATTTGCGCATTTTACGATCACACTCGATGGAATTAAGGACGGCACATTGTCCTTGTAGCGGGGATCCAGCAGGGTGGCCACCCAGTAATCAGCACTGGTTAGAATGGGGACAACTCTGCAGTCGTTGCGCAGGCACTGCAGCATGTAGTCGCTCATGTGTGCCAGGCTGCCCAGAGGCAACGACAAGCTGTCCTCTGTGGGAGATGTATCATCTGTGTCCTCTGTATCCACCAGCCACGCTCCAGTGATGCCCATTAGCTACTTTGGGTGCCACCCTGCTGTGAACACGGTTCCTCCTCCTCATCATCCTCCAGAACTGTGCCCTGGCTGGACAATTGTGTACCTTGGGTTTGTGGGTGCAAGAACCCACCCTCGGAGCTACTTGGGAATGACTGGCCGGAAACCCTACGAAATGATCCCTCTTCCTCCTCCTGTGCCACATCCTCTTCCATCATCGCCAGGAGCGTTTTTTCCAGGAAGCATAGAAGTGGGATAGTAACGCTGAGAACGGCGTTATCGGCACTGGCCATGTTGGTGGAGTACTCGAAACAGCGCAACCAGGAACACAGGTCTCGCATGGAGGCCCAGTTCATTGGTGATGAAGTGGTGCTGTTCCGCCGAGCGACTCACCCGTGCGTGCTGCAGCTGAAACTCCACTATCGCTTGCTGCTGCTCGCACAGTCTCTCCAGCATGGGCAAGGTGGAGTTCCACCTTGTGGGCACGTCGCATATGAGGCAGTGAGCGGGAAGGCCGAAGTTACGCTACAGCACAGACAGGCAAGCAGCAGCAGGGTGAGAACGCCGAAAGCGCGCACAGACGGCCCGCACTTTCTGCAGCAGCTCTGACATATCGGGGTAATTTTTCAGGAACCACTGCACCACCAAATTCAGCACTTGCGCCAGGCAAGGGATGTGCGTCAAACCAGCTAGGCCCAGAGCTGCTATGAGATTTCGCCCATTATCGCACACCACCAGGCCGGGCTTGAGGCTCAGTGGCACCAACCACTCATCGGTCTGTTGTTCCATGCCCGTCCACAGCTCCTGCGCGGTGTGGGGTTTTCCCCCCAAACAGACCGGATGAGGAGGCAGTAGAGGAGGAAGCAGAGTAGGAGGAGGAGGCAACAGGAGGCAAAAAGAAACGTCCTGCAATCCTTGGTGGCGGAAGGGCCTCAGGCCCAGCCGCCACTGCATTTACACAGATATAACATCCCTGCCCGTGCTTACTGGTCCATGTATCGGTGGTTATGTGGACCTTGCCACAGATGGCGTTGCGCAGTGCACACCTAATTTTGTCCTCCACTTGGTTGTGCAGAGCAGTGATGGCTCGCCTGGAAAAGTAGTGGCGGCTGGGAACCACGTACTGTGGGACAGCCACCGCCATAAGGCTTTTAAAGTCTCCGTCTCCACCAGACGGAATGACAGCATTTCAAAGGGCAAGAATTTTGAAATGCTGGCATTCTGGGTTAGAAATCACGGGTGGGTAGGGGGGTACTTACTCTTTCTCTCTAGTGTTTGGGAGATGGAGAGCTGAACGCTTCCATGGGACATTGTGGAGGTGCTTGGTGACAGTACTGGTGGCGTTGCTGCCACATCCTCTGTTTGCGTCATGGCTTCTAAGTGCACACAGCTTAAAAGCTTGTTGATTGGCTGCCCTGCAGCCTTTCAACAAGCTTTATTAAATGCCCGAACTCTAAACTCGAACTTTTCCGGCAAAGTTCGGGTACCAAAAATTGTAAAGTTCGATACAGACCCGAAGTTTACAGTTCGGGTTCGCTCAACTCTAGTCTTTTATGATATTTGGAAATTCAAGTTCTCCAATTGTTTCTGACCGATTGCCTAGAGAGCCCAGATGTATTTTAGTATTTTATTCATTTCTTATGGCAGGGACAAGGCCTAAACAGGAGGCACCGGAGTCTTGAACAGGAGGTAGCAGGAATGCAGATGAAGGCAAAGATCCAGACGAGAGGTTAGGGGGAAACCCAGCGAGCGGTCGGCAGGTGTCCAGGAGTAGCAGGGTAAACCGCAAGGAGAAGGAACTAACAGAGCGCAAGTTCCAGGCAAGAAAACTGCACAACCAAGAGCTAAAACACAATACTCAAGAAATGAGTAACAGGGTAAAGAGGTTTATATCTGAAACGGGTAGCAAGATAGCACCAAGCTGAGACACAATCCACCATCTTAACTGAGGGAAAACTTGAGGGTAAAACAGTCTGAACTAAACCGACATAACAGGATGATTCCTGACAGACTGTTTCTGCATTATATAACTGGGAAGCACAGTATTAGAGGTGGCAGGGTGGTGTGTTCAGAAGGTGGGGAGGAGAATGAAAAAGTAGGAAACTAAGATGTCTGTTTGTCAAACTCTGCAGAGATGAGAGTTGGCTGGAAGAAATCATCATGTCTGTCTGGTCTGAATGGAGAAGATAAAGAAAGAGAATTTCTATATCAGAGGATAAGTCACTGTATGTAATACCTATTTGGCGCAGTATTACCCTATATGTTTTCTACCTCTGTATGTAATGTTTTCCAAGTATGTCTTTAACAGTAGGACTGGAGGGAAGGGATTAGGTAAACAAATTGGCATGGAGGGGAGAGGCACAGTTTCAGTTTTCACCTCGGGCAGCAGAAAAGCTTGGTGCACCCCTGTTGGTATGGGGTCCGATTAGGGTTGAAGTGGCCATAATACCCTTCAGGGAAATTTCCTGGTTGGCCAATCCGCAAAGGGGGGGGGGGGGCGCGCCGAAGACCTCCTCATGGCCCCCAGCCAGGTATATAAAAGATCTGATCCTCTCAGCGTTAATGCTAGGAGCATCAGGTATTTATGCACCTGGCTGGTGGCCTGAAGTCACCCTCCTGAATTCATCTGTATTGCTGTTCTCAGGACAATGATAGTTTCATACTGTGGCATGGGCAGAAATATTTTGTGCTGCTCTGTGGCATTTGGTTCTGCTGGGGTGGTATTTTGTGCTGCACTATGGAATTGCTGGCCCCGCCCACTTCTGTTGGCCCTGCCTACTTCTGTTGCCCTCCCCGCTTGTGTTGCCCCATCTTCTGTCAATTCAGATCTGTCTACAGCATGAGGCTAATTACTTTTTTTTCCAGGGTAATTTTCGGTTTCCAGTCCACCCCTGGGTCTGATAGTAATATAGTGATTTTGAATATCCTTACTCACGTCCTTTTATACAAGCCACACCCCTAAAAAAAGCCACTCACATTTTTTGCCATGACTCAGTGATTGAACATCACCCTGTGAAGGGCTCTCCCAGGCTGAAATCTGACTGTATTCTGCTGAGGGATATACAGTATACTTTTTGACCATTTTTTTTATTTATTAAGTCTACTACACTAGGGTACAGTTTTGATCAATAAATCCTGCTTAGGGTACTTTCACACTTGCATTAGAGAATTACGGAAAAACTGATTCAGTATATATATTTTTTGCATTTTTAAAGGTCTGCGCATGCCGGGAAACCGGATCGTTTTTTCCGGAACACTTGGTACCGGATCCGGCTTTAATACATTTTAATGGAAATTAATGCCGGATCCAGCATGCTGCAGTATTTTATCCAGCCAAATACCGTAAGAGGGACTGAACTGAAGACATCCTGATGCATACTGAACGGAATGCTTTCCATTCAGAATGCATTAGGATAAAACTGAAGAGCTTTTTTTCAGTATTGAGCCCCTGTGATGGAACTCAATACCGGAAAACGTTAACACTAGTGTGAAAGTACCCTTATATATGTATCCACATCTCCATTTATTCCCTGCAGTGGCTGCTGGACACCCCAGCACGCAAGTGTTTTGCGGTCTGCAAATATCGGATCTGTAAAACACTGACACCGGCCATGTGTTTTGCGTATTTTGCAGTCCTCACATGGCCGGCACTTTAAATAGAAATGCCTTTTCTTTCTGTGCCTGTGAACAAGAACAGGTGATGTTCTATTTTTTTGCGGAACGGAAGTGCGGATGCGGACAGCACACTGTGTGCTATCCACATCTTTTGCGGCCCCATTGACAATGAATGGGTCCAGATCCGTTCCGCAACGGACCCGGACCCATTTTGAGGATGTGTGAATGGACAGTTAGACAATGATGCCGATCCCAGAGGATGCACCCACATGTCCTGTAGATGTGCCATAAATGTCTGATGGGAATACCCCCGTAGCATCTTGATTACTGGAGACCATCAATGATGCTTCCATTGGTCCCATCACTACTGTGAAGGACTAGGGATGATGATAATAGTAATCCTTTCACTACCCTACACCACCCAGAATACTATCATTAATCCTTCTGCTACTGTAGACCACCGTGAATGATAACATTCATATTAATCTGCTCACTGTGCTAGACATTAAACCCTTCACCACTATAGACCACTAGGGATATCTCCATTAAAGCGGTTTTCTGGAAGTACTGTATCCTCAGGATAGGTCATCAATATCAGATCAGTGGAAGTCTAACTCCCGGCATTCCACAATCAGCTGTATAAAGAGGCCTTGGCACTCCGTTGAGCACTGTGACCTCTTCCTAGGCCAGTGACGTCACGTTCATTGGTCACAAGGCCCATGTATAATTCCTACAAGTGAATGTGCCTGTGCTACAATACCAAGCACATCCAATATACAATGTACAGCACTATGCTTCGAATGCTGTGAGGAAGATGTGAGACTGAGGAGTAGGACCCCCACCAAATTTGATATTGATAACCTATCCTGAGTATAGCTCATCCATATTGTACTCCGGAAAAACTATTTTAACCCCAGTCACTATTGTAGACCCTCAGAAATGCCACCATTAACCCCCTCACCACTCTTGATCAGAAAGATTGTTACCATAAACCCCTTTAGTGCCCTAGAATACAATAATTATTCTCAATAACCTCTTCATGAACCTACAGTGCTTTGAAAAAGTATTCATACGCCTTGAACCTTTCCACATTTTTTCACGTTAGGGTACTTTCACACTAGCGTTTTTCTTTTCCGGCAAAAAGTTCCGTCACAGGGGCTCAATACCGGAAAAGAACTGATCAGGCATATCCCCATGCATTCTGAATGGAGAGTAATCCATTCAGGATGCATCAGAATGTCTTCAGTTCAGTCGTTTTGACTGATCAGGCAAAAGATAAAACCGTAGCATGCTACGGTTTTATCTCCCGCGAAAAAAACTGAAGACATGCCTGAATGCCGGATGTGAAAAAAGATACAAGACGGATCCGTCTGTCCGCATGACAAGCGGAGAGACGGATCCGTCCTTGCAATGCATCTGTGAGACGGATCCGCATCCGGATCAGTCTCACAAATGCTTTCAGTGAGCGGCAGATCGGCGGATCCGGCGGCCAGTTCCAAAGACGGAACTGCCCGCCGGATCACACTGCCCCAAGTGTGAAAGTAGCCTAACAAGCACAAAATGATATGTATTTTATGTGATAGACCAACACAAAGTAGCAAGTATGTGTGTGTGAAGTTTATTTTTTATAAACATCTGAAGAGTGTGGTGTGCATTCGTATTCAGCCCTCTCTACTCTGATACCGGTAAATAAAATCCAGTGAAACTAATTGCCATGTGCGGTCACCTAATTAGTAAAATAGAGTCCACCTGTGTGTAATCTATTGTCAGTGTAACTACAGCTGTTCTGTAAAGGCCTCAGAGGTTTGTTGGCGAACATTCAAATCGCATCATGAAAACCAAGGAACACACAAGGCAGGTCAGGGATAAAGTTGTAGAGAAGTGTAAAGCAGGGTTAGGCTATAAAAAAAAAAATATATATATCCCAACCTCCGAAAATCTCACTGTTTAATCTATCATTCGAAAATGGAAGGAATATGGCACAAATGCAAACCTACCAAAACATGGCCGTCCACCTAAACTGACAGCACAGGCAAGGAACTCACTAATTAAAGAAGCAACCAAAGGGCCCACGGTCACTCTGGAGGAGCTCCTGAGATCCACAGTTCAGGTGGGAGAATCTGTCCACAGAACAACTATTAGTCTTGTACTCCATAAATTTGGCCTTTATGGAAGAGTGACAAGAAAAAACTTAATTAGACTCACTGGCAATTTTGTTTCCTTGAATCCACCATGACGGCTACACATGAGATTGACCCCTTGACCTCTGTTGGGGCAGGAACACAGAGTTTAAAACGCCCCCACCCACTCTCACCCCTCAGTGATTACAAATTACCCAAGTAGGTGCAAACATATTTATTTATTTAAAGTATTATTTCATACTCCATATTTGAACAACTAAGGGAGGGAATATACAAGCAGTCATGGTGGATTCAAGGAAACAGAATTACGGTAAGTCTAATTACGGTTTTCTATTTCATCCACCATGACGGTTACACATGAGAACTACAAGATTAAATAGTAGGGGGGGCAACTGCTTGCAGAATTTTCTGGCCAAAGGTCAGATCTGTAGAAGCAGAGACATTTAGACGATAATGCTTAATGAATGTATTTATACCTGACCAAGTAGCGCCCTACAAATATTGTCATGAGATACCTCAACTTTTCCTGCCCAAGAATATGCCATTGCCCTGGTGGAATGGGCTCTAATGTTAGGTCTTCCTTCTATTATGGAGTAACAGCAGGATATCGTGGTCTTTATCCAACGACCTATGGAAGCATTGGAAACCTTCTTCCCTTTATTGTGACCTGCAAACTGAATCAGAAGATTGTCATCCTTCCTAAACTCCTTAGTGGCGGACAGGTACTGGATAATTGTCTCCCTTACATCTGGGAGATGGAACTGTTCTTCTGACTGGTTTTGTGGGTCTGTACAGAAAGAAGGTAAGATGATTTCCTGGTCTCTATGGAAATCAGAGACCACTTTTGGAAGGAAACTAGGATCTAATCTCAGCACTAGCCGGTCAGGAAATATTTAAAGATAGATGCCTCTCCTGCAGAGAATCCTATCTGATGTTATAGCTATTAGGAACGCTGTTTTAAATAAGAGGTGTTTAATAGAAATGTCAGATTTAGGGGTAAATGGAGATTTCATTAATCCCCTTAAAACCCAGTTTAAATCCCATTGAGAAACTTTTGGAGTTAAGGATGGTCTCAGTCTGGATACGGCTCTTATGAATCTTTTTATCCATCTATGATCGGCTTGGTTTTTATCGTAGAAGGACCCTAAGGCGGAGATCTGGACCTTTAGTGTACTTGATCTAAGACCAAGATCCAACCTCCTCTGAAGGAAATCTAGAATTTTATGGATACATGGGGATGACATATCCAGGGAAGCTTCCCCTAACCAACTACAGTATCTTTTTCAGATTTTAAGATATATAGCTGAGGTGACCAGTTCTCCCTACTAGCCTTTAATGTATTTATAACTTTGTCTGAGAGCCCCTTGCTTCTCAAGATCTCGCTCTCAGGATCCAGGCTGACAGCTTGAAAAGGCTGGGATTCTGACGAAGAATTGGGCCCTGTGACAGAATGTCCTTTTGCAATGGTATTTTCAAAACGTTCCCCCAGAGCCATTTCCTTTAGGATAGAGAACCAGCTTCTTTTGGGCCAGTAGGGGGCTATTAATATCACAGTTACTGGGTCTGTTAATATTTTCTGCAGGACTCGAGGAATTCGAGTCCATGGAGGAAACGCGTGAAAAGGCGTCTACTGCCAACGGCTTTTCTCTGGGATTTAGGAACAGAAACACCTTACTTTTGCATTTGTTTTTGAGGCGAACAAGTCTATGTGCGGTACACCCCAAAATCGCAGCACTCAGCTCATAGCCTGAGAGAGAAAAAAGCCTCTCAGGCTATGAGCTGAGCGCTGTGATTGGCCAGCGCTACAGCATGGGAGAATGAGACGCCGGCAGGTTCCCCTGGGTGGAGCCTAACTATGAAGATACCGGAGGCTATACCGGGAGAACGGAGCGGCGCCCAGGTATAACAGTAAGTGCAGGGGGATGCCTGGGCGCCGCTCTACATGTCTGTATAGTTAGTTTAGAAGTTTTATTCTGGTGAAAGGTCCTCTTTAAGATTTCCTCTCTAGGAGTTTTATTTTTATTTGGTTTTCTAATTCGTTGAGCCAAAAATACATGGCTCTAGCCACAGAGGTTGCCGCTATGTTTGTCTTCACCCCAAACATGGAGGCTTCCCAACATTTCCTCAGGAGGGAATCTGCCTTCCGCTCTATGGGATCTCTTAGCTGTGACAAATCCTCGAATGGCACTTTTGCCACCTGAAAGTCAATCTTTGGGGTTTCATTAAAGATTTTAAATTTCAGCCTGGTTAAATAACAGCCTATTTTTAAACTCTTTAGAGACTCCTAATCTTCTTTCTGGATCAGTCCATTCGTCAAGGATCATGTCCTTAATGTTTTTGTTTATGGGGAATACTTTGGATTTTTTTTGCACGTAGTCCCCTAAACATCTCGTCCTGTACTGACCAAGGTTTTTGGATATCTTCAATACCCATGGTAGCCCTTACTGCCCTTAGTAACTCCTCTATATGCTCAGAGGAAAAGTAATATCTATTTTAGTCTTCCACAATTTCCCCCTCTGACAATACATCATCTTCAATATTATTTCTAGAGGTGGAAGCCTCCTCGTCCATGTCCTCACGATCAGAGAAGAGTGGAACTGACAACCTGGATTTTTTTGGCAGTAGGAACTGGCGTAAGGGAGGCCAGGGAGGATTTAATTTTCCTTTGAATGATAGATTTAACCTCCATAAGGATAGATGGTTGTTCTTCCTTTACAAGCTCACTAATGCAAGATATGCAAAGTTTATTTTTATAATTTTCAGGGATTTTTTTTTTTTTTGCACAAGTTGCGTATCTTGCATATTTGCATTTAACTTTAGACTCTATCACTCCCTATAAAAAAAAAGAGCAACCAGGTATTTTCTAAATCACATGAAGAAATAAAATGCTGATATTTTTCCCCACAGGTAAACTCACAGCAGGAGCAGCCAAATGTGGGTCTGGACTTTCCATGTGGCTTCCAGTGGCTTCAGGAGCTCACATGTTGTAGCTTCTCCGGGAGCAGGAATCAGTGGAGACAGAGATTGACAGAATCGCCTGCTCTTTTACTCCTAGAGCGACATCTGACATCACAAGCACGCACTGCGCTCCCCACGTGTTCCCTAGCTCCGCCCCCTCCGGCAATGCTGGGAACAGAGCGCAGACTGCGGCTCACTCTCACGATTGGTGTGCAGTGTGCTCCTTTCCTCTGGTCTGCTAAAAGGGAAGGAAGACCATGTGGCAAGGAGTGAAAACAGGCCCCCACTCTCAGGGACGAGAGGGGAAGGAGGGCAAAAAAAAAATAAAAAAAATCTTCACCTCAAAGGGAGGTCTCTCTGAGATTCTCCGTAGCGGCAGGAAACACTGAGGGGTGAGAGTGGGTGGGGTCTTTTAAACTCTGTGTTCCTGCCCCTTGTAGGAAGGCGCAAGGGACAGTCGTTGACGGAAGGTATGTGTCACCAAGGTTCCTGGCCTCAGAGGAGTAAGAGACAGTTGCTGTTTGACACCTTACTATTTAGTATAGCTGATCAGGGACGGCTCTTACTAGTCGGGTCTTGACTGGCCTATATAAAAAAAAAAGCTGGTGGTAATTACCTCTCTCTCTGACAGAGGAGCTCTGGCAATCACGGGATAGGGATCTGAGCCGCGTGCTAGGCTGGAGGCCTGAGTTTGGGAGGTCTGCTCTGTCCTGAGCAATGCCGATCAGATGCGAACTAACACCTAGGATAACAGGTGACTCTTTTGCTGTGTGAACTGTCTAGGTGTGAACAAACACTAAAACTGCAAATGGACTGTTATACTATTTTGTTGCCATAAGTGTGAATAAAACACTGAAGTTTCTGAGTTACAAACTGGTCTTTGCCTCTATACTGCGTCCGCTTGTCCTGTCTACCAGAGCGAATCCCCACACCCTACAGAGGTCAAGGGGTCAATCTCATGTGTAGCTGTCATGGTGGATGAAATGGAAGAGTGACAAGAAAAAATCCATTTTTGAAAGCAGACCATAAGGAATCCTGTTTGCAGTATGCCACAAGCCAAGTAGGGGACACAGCGAATATGTGGAAGAAGGTGCTGTGGTCAGATGAGAACAAAGTATGCAAAATGCTATGTGTGGCCAAAAACTAACACTGCACATCACCCTGAACACACCATCCCCACCATGAAACATGGTGGTGGCAGCATCATGTTGTGGGGATGCTTTTCTTCAGCAGGGACAGGGAAGATGGTCAGAGTTGATGGGAAGATAGATGGAGCTAAATACAGGGCAATCCTGGAGGAAAACCTGATAGAGGCTGCTACAATGGAATGGTTTAGATCAAAGCATATGCATGGGTTAGGCTACTTTCACTTCTGCGTTTTTGCTGGATCCGGCAGCGATTAGCAAAAACACTTCCGTTAGGATAATACAACCGGCTGCATGCATTATGAATGGATCCGGTTATATTATTTCTAAAATAGCCATGATGGATCCGTCACTAAAACCATTGTAAGTCAATGGGGGACGGATCAGTTTTTCTTTTGTGTGTCCGAGAAAACGCATCATTAGGATACTGATGAAGACAGGATTGTCAAAAGGAACAAAAAACTGAACCGAATGAAGTGCACCAGAATGCATTCCGTTCCATTTGGTTGTGTTCCCATGCTCGACACAAAACTGCTGCAAGCAGCGTTTTTGTGTGCGTCATGGGATACTGATGTCCGCCATGGGAACACAACCAAACGGAAGGGAATGCATTCTGCTGCACTCCGTTCCGTTCAGTTCCCTTTGACAATGAATAGGGACAAAACTATTCCTCTGGTTTTGAGATCCTATGACTGATCTTAACCCCTTCCCGACATTCGACGTACTGTTAAGTCATGGGAACCACTGAGTTCCCGCAATTTGACGTAATAGTACGTCATAGTGATCGCGCGAGCACCGGAGCGTTGCGCGCGATCACTGCAGGGGCCCGGCAGTCTGTGGTAGCCAGGCCCCTGCTGTATCCGCCGGCATTGCTGTAAAAGCCGATGCCGGCGGATTAACCCCTTCCATGCCATGGCCTGCGACATAGAAGAGGTTTGTGTCGGGTGAGGGAGAGCATCGAGTCCCCGCGCTGCTGTGGCAGTGACCCGATGCGATACAAGGCAGCCTGATGCCGTGCAGAGGCTGCCCAATGCTTTGCATGGCATCGGGAACTGCCTTCTACCGGAGCAGAGGAGATCCAGCCTCAGGCTGGGTCTCCTAGGCAACCTGTTAGTGTATGACTCAGTGTAATACACTAACAGGCAATCCATTACTATACCGTACACATGTATTGTAATGCATTGCAGAGGGGATCAGACCTCCAAAAGTGAATGTCATAAATAAAGTAAAGTAAAAAAAAAAGTGTTTTTAACCCCTTAGGGACCCATGACGTATCGGTACGGCATGGTTCCCGAGTCCTTAAGGACCCATGACGTATCACCGCCGGATCGGAACAACTGCGGTTTGCGGCTTTTACCTTGTGCGGTGGTGGTTCCATCGGGTCCCCATGGGGCTGTGGGGGGGGGGGGGGGGGCGATGGCATGGAAGGCAGCGCGATGCCTTCCTGAGGCATCTGCGCTGCCTTCCGGTGACGAGCCTGTGAGATCCAGCCCCCTGGATCTCACAGGCCGGAAGCTGTATGAGTAATACACAGTATTACTCATACAGCCAATGCATTCCAATACAGAAGTATTGGAATGCATTTCAAAGGATTAGACCCCCAAAAGTTCAAGTCCCAAAGTGGGACAAAAAAATAAAGTGAAAAAAAAAAGTTTATAAAAAAAGTTTCCCCCCCAAAAAAAATTAAGTTTCAAGTAAAAATAAACAAAAACGTCATTTTCCCCAAATAAAGTAAAAAAATAAAGTATACATATTAGGTATCACCGCGTCCGTATCGACCGGCTCTATAAACATATCACATGACCTAACCCCTCAGATGAACACCGTAAAAAATAAAAAATAAAAACTGTGCTAAATAAACCATTTTTTTGTCACCTTACATCACAAAAAGTACAACAGCAAGCGATCAAAAAGGCGTTTGCCCACCAAAATAGTACCAATTTAACAGTCACCTCATCCCGCAAAAAATGAGCCCCTACCCCGAGACAATCACCCCCCAAAAAAAAAAAAAGTATGGCTCAGAGTATGGAGACACTAAAACATCATTTTTTTTTGTTTTAAAAAAGCTGTTATTCTGTAAAACTTACATAAATAAATAAAAAAGTAAGTACACATATTTGGTATCGCCACGTTCGTATCGACCGGCTGTAAAAAAATAAAATAAAAAATAAAATAAAAAAATCACGTGACCTAACCCCTCAGATGAACACCGTAAAAAATAAAAACTGTGCTAAATAAACCATTTTTTGTCACCTTACATCACAAAAAGTGTAATAGCAAGCGATCAAAAAGTCATATGCACCCCAAAATAGTGCCAAACAGTCATCTTATCCCGCAAAAAATGAGACCCTACCTAGGATAATCACCCAAAAACTGAAAAATCTATGGCTCTCAGAATATGGAGACACTAAAACATCTTTTTTTTTTGTTTCAAAAATGAAATCAGTGTAAAACTTACATAAATAAAAAAAGTATACATATTAGGTATCGCGGCATCCGTGACAACCTGTCAGATGAATGTTGTAAATAACAAAAAATAAAAACGGTGCCAAAACAGCTATTTCTTGTTATCTTGCCTCACAAAAAGTGTAACATAAAGCAACCAAAAATCATATGTACCCTAAACTAGTACCAACAATACTGCCACCCTATCCCATAGTTTCTAAAATGGGGCCACTTTTTGGGGAGTTTCTACTTTAGGGGTGCATCGGGGGGCTTCAAATGGGACATGACTACAGAATCAGTGCCATAAAAATTGAGTTTTGTTTGGCTGTTAACCCTTGCTTTGTTACTGGGAAAAATAGAAAATTTGCCCAAAAATTGAAATTCTGAAAGTTCATCTCTATTTGCCAATAACTCTTGTTGAACACCAAAAGGGTTAACGACGTTTGTAAAATAGTTTTTTTTACAAATTTTGGGTAAATTTTGTATTTTTTTACGAATAAAAATGATTTATTTTTTTACTTCATTTTACCAGTGTCATGAAGTACAATATGTGACGAAAAAACAATCTCAGAATGGCCTGGATAAGCAAAAGCGTTTTAAAGAAAAAAAATATTTTAACCAAAAGGTGTGCTTTTGGTGGGTTTTGAACTACCACTTTTTTCCCCCAAAAGTGGGGGGAAAATAGCAGTGCGTCTTATGGGGCAAATGCTGCCGATTTTGCCTAATTTTCAATGATACACCCGCCGCGATGCCGCGCAGCAGGTGTATCAGCTGTGAGGGAGGAGGGGCCGGCATCTGCTTTTATAATGACAGCGGGGCCCGTGCAGTGACTGTATTCTACTACACGGGCCCCGCTCACTGTATAATCGTATCTGTAATAGTTAATTATGTATATAATTGCATAATCAGCGCCTGTATTACTTACAACTACAAGCGCTCGGTAGGTAGCAGAGAGGAGGGAGGAGGCAGGCCGGGAGCAGGCGGCATGGGCGCATGACGTAGTGACTCACGCTGCCAGCGCTCGTCCTCCCGGCCTGCCTCCTCCCTCCTCTCTGCTACCTACTGAGCGCTTGTAGTTGAAAGTAATACAGGTGCTGATTATGCGATTATATACATAATTAAATATTACAGATACGATTATACAGTGAGCGGGGCCCGTGTAGTAGAATACAGTCACTGCACTGGCCCCGCTGTCATTATAAAAGCAGATGCGACCCCCACCCTCTGTATTGAGGGTCATTCACTACAGGGACACTGTTATGGAGGGGATCTGTGGATGACACATAGCATAAGATGCTATATATGTGTCATCCACAGATCCCCCCCATAACTGTCATACACAGATCCCCATAACAGTGCCATCCAGAGACCCCAATAAGAGCCACCCACAGATCCCCCATAACAGTGCGTCACCCACAGATCCCCCATAACAGTGCGTCACGCACAGATCCCCCATAACAGTGCGTCACGCACAGATCCCCCATAACAGTGCGCCACGCACAGACCACAGTTAGTTCAAAACCCACCAAAAGCACACCTATTGGTTCAAAATATTTTTTTTCTTATTTTCCTCCTCAAAAACCTAGGTGCGTCTTATGGGCCGGTGCGTCTTATACGGCGAAAAATACGTTAATGGTGGTCTGAGCATGACACTACTATGGGGGGGGGGGGGATCTGTGGATGGCACTGTTATGGGGGGGGGGGATCTGTGGATGGCCCTGTTATGGGGGGGGGGGGGGATCTGTGGATGGCCCTGTTATGGGGGGGGAATCTGTGGATGGCACTGTTATGGGGGGGGGGGGGATCTGTGGATGGCCCTGTTATGGGGGGGGGGGGGGATCTGTGGATGGCCCTGTTATGGGGGGGGGGGGAATCTGTGGATGGCCCTGTTATGGGGGGGGGGATCTGTGGATGGCCCTGTTATGGGGGGGGGGGGATCTGTGGATGGCCCTGTTATGGGGGGGGGGGGGGATCTGTGGATGGCCCTGTTATGGGGGGGGGGGGGATCTGTGGATGGCCCTGTTATGGGGGGGGGGGAATCTGTGGATGGCCCTGTTATGGGGGGGGGGATCTGTGGATGGCCCTGTTATGGGGGGTGGATCTGTGGATGGCACTGTTATGGGGGGGGGGGGGGGGATCTGTGGATGGCACTGTTATGGGGGGGGGGATCTGTGGATGGCACTGTTATGGGGGGGTCTGTGGATGGCCCTGTTATGAGGGGTGGATGTGTGGATGGCACTGTTATGGGGTGGGGGATCTGTGGGTGACTCTTAAATAGCAGTGCCATCCACAGATCCCCCCCCCCCCCCCCATAACAGGTGTCATGCAAATGCGGTGGGGCTGGTGCGGTCACTGTAGTCCGGCCCCGCCGCTCACTCACTGCTTTATTGCCTAAACCTTTTATAATAATAACTTTAATTGAAGTTCCGATCCCCAGCCCCATCTGTACTACTTACTAAATGTCCTGTAGCAGGCAGAGCAGGGCGGGCAGCCGGCCGGAACTCACTGACGCCATGTGCCTGCGCCGCCTACTTTATGAATGAAGACATATAGGGAATGTAAAGTAATTACTATTTTTGAAGGTATTACTATCTATTATAAAAGTAGCGAAATTGAAATTTGCAAATTTGCCAATTATTCTGAATTTATGGTAAATTTGGTATTTTTTTATGAATAAAAATTTTTTTTTTGTTAAACTTATTTTTAGCACTGTCATGAAGTACAATATGTGACGAGAAAACAATCTCAGAACGGCCTGGATAAGTAAAAGTGTTTTAAAGTTATCACCACAAAGTGACATGTCAGATTCGAATAAAAAAAGGTCCTGGACAGGAAGGTGAAAACAGGCCCAGGGTTGAATGGGTTAATACCGGAAAGGAAAAGCACAGATGTGAAAGTAGCCTTAGAATGGTCTAGTCAAAGTCCAGACCTAGATCCCATTGAGAATTTGTGGCAAGACTTGAAAATTGCTGTTCATAGATGCTCTCCATCCAATCTGACTGAGCTTGAGCTATTTTGCAAACAAGAATGGATACAAATTTTACCCTCTAGATGTGTAAAGGTGGTAGAGACTTACCCCAAAGACGTGCAGCTGTAATTGCAGCGAAAGGTGGTCCTTCAAAGTATTGACTCAGGGGGCTGAATACAAATACACGCCACACTTTCCAGGTTTTTATTTATTATAAATTTTGAAGATCATCTATCATTTTCTTTTCACTTCACACATACTTACTACTTTGTGTTGGTCTATCACAGTGATGGAGAACCTTTTAGAGACCGAGAGCCTAAACTACAACCCAAAACCCACATATTTATACAATGTAACCTGAATACTACAGTCCAATAGTATATCTTCCATGTACGTTATCACTTACCTCTAATAGCCTGCCTACATTCAGTGCGCTGCCTGTGCTTCCTACGCTGATGAGTGGCAGGAAAAGTCTAAGGCATATTGGTACACCATAGACTTTTTCTTGGGTGTGGGTGCCCACAGAGAGGGCTCTGAGTGCCTCCTCCGGCACCCGTGCCATAGGTTCGCCACCACTGGTCTATCACATAAAATCCCAATACATTTACATTTGTGGGTGCAATGTGAAAACAGTTTAAGTTGTATAAATACTTTTTCAAGATAAATCTATACCACAAGGGACATTATCATTAACCCCTATACTGTCCTAAAAAAAACAGGGATGGTTTTATTAACCCCATCACCTCTCAGGGATAAACCACCTGGGATGGCTCTCAACACTATTCACTACCCTACAACACCGGGAATGTGGGCGTTATCCTTTTTACTCCTCTACATTACTAAGCATGCTACAAGTAATCCCTTTAACACCTGGGACCCCTGGCAATCAGATAATTGTGAAGGCACCAGCGTGGCTTTCTCCTTGCTTACCAAGCACATTGTATAGCGACTGTGCTTGATGTCACAATCAGCCCCATTCACTTCAATGAGGCTGAGCTGCACCTAGTCCACGTGACAGATGTCACTGGTCTAGGCAAGAGAGAAGGCCGTGGCGCTACTGCAAGCACCCATGTCTTCTCAAACTGCTGATCAGTGGGGGTCTTACACAGTAGTGTATAGCAGTATTATGTAGGCAATATATGGCGTGATTATGTGAACATCACTGCAGGAGAAACGTGTCTGTACATTAAATTCATAATTCTCAAAATGTCCAATTTTGACACTAGAGGGCAGAATACAGCTTATTAGGGATGAATTTTGTAGTTGCAGTTCAGCTTCAGTGTTCTTCATTGCTGATGTCTATTATATAAAGTAGGTGACGTAATAAGCATACAGTGCACATAACTGAACGGCGCCCCATACTCTCAGTGATGCACAATACTATCTGTCGAGAGAAAGACATGGATCGCACAGGCACATGCTAGTCGTGTGGAAACCCACTAAGAAGAGGACACTAATGTGATGGGTAGGCCTATGCATTTTGATCAAAACATATAGAAAGAGCATCATGTTCATTTTTATAGCAGCAATAGATCAATGCACGGGAAGTGGATAGGCGATCCATGTCGTGTTCCCTACAGCTACAATACTATCAGTGTCTTAGTTCTAACAGGTTCCTTTCAAGGCTATTATGAGCTGCATCTTTAAGGTATGATGATATATCACGATGACGCTCAATTTCATTTTTACTGACTATAGAGCAATATCAAAAGACAGAGTCCATTTAAAACATAACTTGTCTTTACTGTACTAATCCATTTTTCTGCCTTCCACCAGGTGGAGTCGGTGAGTCGACCATGTCTCATGATTTCACAGCTTGGTTATACACCAATACAAAAAGAGCTGCTGAACTCTATCTTATTGTCCATCCTTAAGAACATATATACTGTTTATTAAAGGGGTACTCCAATCTCAGACCTTGATGGTATATTGTTAGGATATGCCATCAATGTCAGATGGGTGCGAGTCCCATCTCCAGAACAGGCCCCCCAAAGTGAAGGGAGAGCAGCCGTTCATGTGCGACCAACCCCCGTTCAATGCTGAGTTTTGAACAAAGTTGAGAGCTGACTTGGCTATTTCAGGCAGTCCCATAGTGGTGAATGGAGAGGTGGCCATGCATGCAGGGTAAACTTTCCATTCACTGCTATGGAACTTCCAAAAATACCAGAGTGCGCTCGGTTGGCCATTTTCACAACTCCCATAAAAGTGAATGGCAAGCACACTGTGCATGCGCTGTGTGCTCTCCTTCATTTCAGAGGCCCTGTTCTGGAGACCTGCAACTACCTAATATTGATGGCATCTCCTAGCGATATTCTATGAATGTTTGAGCTGGGACTATCCCTTTAAACATACAGTTAGGTCTATAAATATTGGGACAGCGACACAATTCAAAATTTTTTGGCTCTATACACCACCACAATGGATTTGAAATGAAATAAACAAGATGTGCTTTAACTGCAGACTGTCAGCTTTAATTGTAGGGTATTTACATCTAAATCAGTGTAGGAATTACAACAGTTTGCATATGTGCCTCCCACTTTTACTTGTTAAGGGACCAAAAGTAATGGGACAATTGGCTTCTCAGCTGTTCCATGGCCAGGTGTGTGTTATTCCCTCATTATCCCAATTACAATGAGCAGATAAAAGGTCCAGAGTTCATTTCAAGTGTGGTATTTGCATTTGGAATCTGTTGCGGTCAACAAGATGAGATCCAAAGAGCTGTCACTATCAGTGAAGCAAGCCATCATTAGGCTGAAAAAACAAAACAAACCCATCAGAGAGATAGCAAAAACATTAGGCGTGGCCAAAACAACTGTTTGGAACATTCTTAAAAAAACACCAAAAGACCCGGAAGACCACGGAAAACAACTGTGGTGGATGACCGAAGAATTCTTTCCCTGGTGAAGAAAACACCCTTCACAACAATTGGCCAGATCAAGAACACTCTCCAGGAGGTAGGTGTATGTGTGTCAAAGTTAACAATCAAGAGAAGACTTCACCAGAGTGAATACAGAGGGTTCACCACAAGATGTAAACCATTGGTGAGCCTCAAAAACAGGAAGGCCAGATTAGAGTTTGCCAAACGACATCTAAAAAAGCCTTCACAGTTCTGGAACAACATCCTATGGACAGATGAGACCAAGATCAACTTGTACCAGAGTGATGGGAAGAGAAGAGTATGGAGAAGGAAAGGAACTGCTCATGATCCTAAGCATACCACCTCATCAGTGAAGCATGGTGGTGGTAGTGTCATGGCGTGGGCATGTATGGCTGCCAATGGAACTGGTTCTCTTGTGTTTATTGATGAGGTGACTGCTGACAAAAGCAGCAAGATGAATTCTGAGGTGTGTCGGGCAATATTATCTGCTCATATTCAGCCAAATCCCTCACAACTCATTGTACGGCACTTCACAGTGCAGATGGACAATGACCCAAAGCATACTGCAAAAGCAGCCAAAGAGCTTTTTAAGGGAAAGAAGTGGAATGTTATGCAATGGCCAAGTCAATCACCTGACCTGAATCCGATTGAGCATGCATTTCACTTGCTGAAGACAAAACTGAAGGGGAAATGCCCCAAGAACAAGCAGGAACTGAAGACAGTTGCAGTAGAGGCCTGGCAGAGCATCACCAGGGATGAAACCCAGCATTCGGTGAGGTCTATGCGTTCCAGACTTCAGGCTGTAATTGAATGCAAAGGATTTGCAACCAAGTATTAAAAAGTGAAAGTTTGATTTTTGATTATTATTCTGTCCCATTACTTTTGGTCCCTTAACAAGTGGGAGGCACATATGCAAACTGTTGTAATTCCTACACCGTTCACCTGATGTGGATGTAAATACCCTCAAATTAAAGCTGACAGTCTGCAGTTAAAGCACATCTTGTTTGTTTCATTTCAAATCCATTGTGGTGGTGTATAGAGCCAAAAAATTTTAGAACTGTGTCGTTATGGACCTGACTGTATGTATTCATTCATTTAGTGCCTTAGTAAGAATTACTTATATATTGATATTCTCAGAATCTCTCTATTCAAAATTGGGAGACTTCCAATAGTAGAGATGCAAGGCTGCAAGGACATTTTTAAATTTTTTATTTAAAATTTCCCACTGAATGAAACTATAGACAAATAAATAATAAATGTGTTGTCTTCTGAAGGGCTGACAGTGATAAGGTATCTAGTATAATCTGCAGAATAACCTAGTAGCTACAATTTTTAAAGATAATGTTTTAGCAGTTTTGACCATACAAAACCGCTGACAGAACTAGCTGGTAAAAGCAATACGGGCCCCAAAATAATATTGGGACTAAGGGCCGTTTCACACGAGCGGATGCCGTGCGTGGCATCCGCTCCGTGAAAGAGTGCCAAGACCCGCTGCAGACTGCAGAGGCACGGAGCAGTAACATGACTGTTAATGCTCCGTGCCTCTCTGTGATCTCTTTACTACGAAAATCACAGTTGTCACTGTGATTTCGTAGTAAAGAGATCAGAGAGAGGCACGGAGCATTAACAGTCATGTTACTGCTCCGTGCCTCTGCAGTGGGTCTTGGCACTCTTTCACGGAGCGGATGCCACGCACGGCATCCGCTCGTGTGAAACGGCCCTAAGACTGTCCGAAGAAAACAACCTTCGTAATAAAATACTTGTCTAGGCAGGTTTCTACAAGACTAACCATTTCAAGATTACCAAACGTTTGCCCAAACAAGTCTAAGCAGTATGGAACAGATGAAGGCAACAACGCACTTGCCTAGATCTGTCTGAACAGAAGCAGAACATGCCTGGATTACATAGCATGTGGCCAGACACGTTGAAACAGACCTGAGCATGTCTAAGCAAAAAATGAACATGTCTGGATTATGCTGCCTTTGCCCAAACATGTCTAAGCAGAACAGAACTTGCCTCGATTACCTAGAATTGGCCAGGGCATGCCTAGACAGAATTGAACACGTGAAGATTACAAGTCAATTGTATCTAGGGTTTGCCACCTTTCCCAACAAAAGATACCAAAGGGTGTGTGGTTTTGGGAGCATGGCTTAACATTGGGAAATATTCGAAACATTTTTTTTAGTTTTTTTGAGGCACAAACTAATTTTTTACTGTTTTTAAAATAAAATGATGCACCGGCTTCATGTGGGAACAGGTGCAATCTCTTCGGGTACTTTTACACTGCCTGCCGGATCCGTCAAAACGTATGCAAACTGATGGCATTTGTCAGACGGATCAGGATCCTGATCCATCTGACAAATGCATTAAAAGGCCGGATCGGTCTCATCCGGAAAAACGGATCCAGCATTTATTTTTTTTTCACATTTTTTGCGGTCTGAGCATGCGCAGACCGCAATGCCGGATCCATTTTGCCAGAACACTCGGGGCCGGATCCGGCATTAATGCATAATTTCAATGGGAAAAAATGCCGGATCCGGCATTCCGGCAAGTGTTCCGGAATTTTGGACAGAGAAAATACTGCAGCATGCTGCGGTATTATCTTCGTCCTGAAAAGTCAAAAAGACCGAACTGAAGACATCCTGATGCATCCTGAACGGATTGCTCTCTATTCATAATGCATTAGGATAAAACCATACATGTACGGCGCTGGAGCGATGGGCAAACATGGTGCCCACTCGCGTGTGCAGCAGGTGCCATGGCCAATAGGTCTTCTCCACTGTTTTAAACAGCAGAGACCCGCTGCTAATGACCGCGACTGGCAATTATGCCGAACGCGGTGGTTAAAGCCTTTAGATGCCGTGATCAAGTGTGATCACAGCATCTAAAGGGTGAAAAACCCAGAAGCTCTGCGGCCAATGAGGATGCCGTTAATTTATTTCAATACGCTGGGTCTCTATGAAGCTGCAATTCTTATTTTGGCCAGCAGGCCAACATAAGAAATTAGCAATTCTGTACTAATATGGATATGTACATTTTTTCATTGCTTCTATTATCCCCAAAAAATTTAATAAAACGTGTTCAAAAAGTCAAACACACTCCAAAATGGTATCAATAAAAACTATAGATCGTCCCGCAAAAAAAAAAAAAAAATGAGCCTACAGGTCAGTTCTGCCGCAAAGGGAACGCTGTAGGAACAAAACCCGTAAAACGGTGGAGGAATTGTGTTTTTTTCCCCCCAATTCCTCCACATTTCAATTTTTTTTCCCACTTCTCACTACATTGTATGCCATATTAAATGGTGGCATTAGAAAGTACAACTTGTCCTGCAAAAAATAAGCCCTCATATGGATAGGTGAACGGAAAAATAAAAAATAGTATGGAAGATAGGCAAGAAAAATGAAAACGCAAAAACAAAAAAAACTCAGGTATCCTAAGAGGTAAACTGTTCTTCCGCTATATTGGACAATTTTGTGATCATTGTCACTTATTTTGTACCATTAATTTATAATAAATTCCTAAAAAAAAAACAAAAAAAAAAAAAAACATATTTGCAGACCGCAAAGTACATTTAAATACTTGCAGACCGCAAAATATATTTAATTGTAAGGCCTAATGTCTATAGGCAATTTCAGGACTGTATAAAGTTGGTGAAGGCATCTAAGACTTATACCTGACCTAGGAGAGGTATTTGTACATGTGTGAAGACAGTGGAACAAAAGACTCCCTTAGACTTCAAAACAGAAAGCCAGACACATGCCTCTACTCACCAAACTTAATGGCCACCAGTAAATCTAAGTCAAGAAGACCCCATGGCATGTGCCCCATGTGCCATTTCAAAAATAATGACCCTGGGAAACTTTAGGATAGGGGGCCTTGTTCATGATTTGTTTTCATAGACGTGGCATTGCAAGCACTTTTTTAAATTCCATATATATGTATATTGTGACACAGTGAGAGGTTTGGTATTTTCCTCCCAGCATGTGTTGCTGGGCTAATTTACAGCCAGGTGAGGTCAAATACCGGACCGGATTTTAAATACCGGACCGGATTTTAAATGCCGGTCCGGGTTTTGGCAGCACCTGGCTGTCTTTAAATAGGCAGCTGGGCTCAGAAGCCATGTTTCTGTGTTGGGATCTGGGAGCCTTGTGTCTTGATGAAGGCTTGCTACCTGTGACGTGTAAACAGGTTGGTGCCGCAATCCAGGGCAGAACTGGGGATAAAAACCAGCCCTGGAAAAAGTTGCATACCAGCCTCACAGCATTGTGTCATTATTTACTTGTTTATAATAGGAGAAAGCATACATTTTAAAACATGTGTGTAAACACGAATATGAACTTTTCCCCACGATAGCTCTTTTGTAGAACCCCCATTGTTCATATTATCACAAATTTTTCCCAACCAGGATGCCTCCAACTGTTGCAAAACTACAACTCTCAGCATGCTCAGACAGCGTTTTACCACACCCTTTGACCCGCCCCTTTTTTGTTGGCTACCTATTTAATGATTGTTGCATGCAACATTTTACTTGACCAGCTATTTTAGATATTCTACGGCAGTCCTGTTACAATCCCCCCTCCCCAATGAGCCTTTCGACCAAATAATAAAAATATTTATAAAATCTCACCTATATGCTGCAAAAAAATAAAAATAAATCTGCAATGTAAAATCTATAATAAAGATCAACTACAAACAAACATATTTCACATGAAAACTTACAGTTACTTGGCTTGGCCCTTGGGGATCTCGGACACCACTTCAACACTTTGGCTGGGGGGCTCGGTGGAGCTGATGTTGTGTTTTATCCTAATGAGAAAGATTTCATAATAAGGATTTAGAGAAGAGGCAGAGAGATAGCAGAGCTGGGAGAGGATGGTGCTGCTACTAGGGGGTCATACCATGGGGGAGTAATAAAGCCCACCATAAAGCCCCCCGCAGTAGAAATAATTATCCTTATAATGTGGAAAACATACCCCTTTGTAATGACCCCAGTTGAGCTAATGTTCCCATAATGTGCCAATATAAAATACCCCTTCTCAGTGCCCCCATAGATGACCCCATGGTGCTCCTCCCCCCTTCCCCATAGTACCCACAATAATGTGTCCCAGTATAAAATGCCCCTATACAGAGCCCCCCCATATAAAATACCCCTTCTTTTTAGCCTCAGTAGATGCCCCTATAGTGCCACCCAATTATCTGCAGTAATAAGTGCCCCAATAGATGCCCCCAATCATGTGGCAGTAAGATGTGCCCCCAATCATGTGCCAGTAATAAGAGCCCCCCCACCATCATGTGTCAACAGCCAGAGCCCCCCCATATCATGTGCCAGTAGCCAGAGTGCCCCCCCTATCATGCGTCAGTAGCCCCCCCTTATGTGCCTCAGTAGTCCCCCCATCATGTGCCAGTGATAAGGGGGGCTACTGGCACATAAGGGGGTTATGTGCCAGTAGCCCCCCTTATCACATGCCAGTAGCCCCCCCTTATGTGCCACTAGCACCCTATCATGATCCAGTATTGTGTATATATATATATATATATATATATATATATATATATATATATATATAGAGATAATATATAAAAAGATGAAAAATGGACAGCAAAAGGATCTTGTATGAGCTGAAACGTTGCCATCCACATGGGTGAATAAACACCACTATCTTTTACTTGGAGTGCTGTCCATTTTTCATCTTTATCAAGACTGGGTAAGCTGCTACATCCCTGGACCTAGCACCCTCCTTGTGCTTTTCCAGTGCCGCCATTATTTTCCTTTATATATATATATATATATATATAAAAAAAACACTTACACTTACCTCCAGCGATGCGATGCAGGCCTCTTCCGGCCTGTGTCCCTCGCTATACGGCTCAGGCGGCGCGATGACGCAGCCTATCAGAGTAACAGGAGGGGACACATCTTTCCCTCCCCTGCCGCAGCATAGACATCTGTATCGCCGTCCTGAGCACGGCGATACAGATTACTATGGAGTTGAGCGCTTCCACAATGGAAGCGCTCATCTCCCTGTGCCCGGCCGCCCCCACTTGTCACCAGGGCCGCAGCCTTGCGGCACTCAGGCCTGCCGGCCTAACGGGAAATTTCCCGGTATCCCGGCAGGCCAGTCCGGCCCTGCTGCTATCAGCAAGGACTCTGAGGCAGAATTGCTGCATGGTGTGAATTACCACCAACACCGCAAGGTGACTGTTTGAATATGTTTGCTTTGTCACTTGCCTAAAGTGTGAATAAAACACTGAACTGTTTGATCCAAAAAACTTGTTGTTGCCTCTATACTGCGTCCGCTAATCCTGTCTACCAGAGCAAGTCACCACAATTGGTGGAGGATGCGGGCAAGAGCAGTGAGGCTGGTGTGAGACGCCGACATTTTTCAGGCACGGATGTGTGTCGTACATTAAACCAGCTGTATTACAACCAGTGCTCCACGACAAAATGGAGGCTGTTGTGAATGGAGGCTAATCTGCAGCAGGGAGAGACAAACCTGCAGCAACGCAAAGCTAGCAGCAGCAGGAGACTAACCAGTTGCTGCTACAACAATGGCTTTGCAGACAGCAGGAGCAACCCCGAGCACCCACGATGCCCAGAAAGCAGTCCGTGCCACGATTCCAAAGATAACCCCCCGCAGACAACATCGAAACCTACCTGGTGATGTACGAGAAAGTGACCATCAGGGAAAAGCTACCCCGTGACCAGTGGGCTGAGGTCGTCGCTCCATTCCTGGCATCCGATTCCCAGCGGGTGTATTTCGACTTGCCGGACAATCAAGCGTCCGACTACAAAAAAGTAAAGGGTGAGATTTTGGCAAGACTGGGGGTGAATTTGTTGCTCCAGGCCCAGCGGGTACATCAGTGGGGGTTTAAGCCAGCTGAGCCTGCGAGGACCCAGTATCATGACTTATTCCACCTTTTGCAAAAGTGGCTACAGCCTGATGTGCTGAGTCCCCCAGCTATGCTCGATAGACTATTAGCCGATATGTTCTGGAGGGCTTTCCATAGCCTCTGTAGCACTGGATCGGTCAGGTGTCTCCTGGCAATGGCCCTGAGATGGAGGACCTAGTGGAACGCTATGAAGCTACCAGAAATCTAAAGGAGGGTTCTGTCAGGAGGGGAAAGGGGGGGGGGGGGGGGTCGGCCAACCCCGGAAATCTCCACCCTAGGTCCAGAGGTTTGAGCCGATAAAACCCACCCGGGATGTACCCACGGCGGACCTGGCTTCGATAGTCTGCTGGCGGTGTCAGGAGCCTGGCCATGTAAGGGTTGACTGTCCCCATCGGGTTGAGCCCATGGACACTAACTATGGCTACCGTCAGTTGCTATATGCCAGGAGGCTGTGGGCAACAGGTACCCCAAAGTCTCTAGATCAATTCTGCCAGGTGGAAGTGGGAGACACTCCGACGGTTGCTCTGCTGGACTCAGGGAGTCTGGTGACCCTGGTAAGGGCTACCCTGGTGCGGTCCACCGAGTATACTGGCCGGAAATTCGGGGTGATGTGAATCCATGGAGACTTAAAAGACTACCCCACCGCCCTGGTGTCTCTAACCACGGTGGCCGGTAGATAGACGTACGAGGTGGCTGTCGCCACAAATCTACATTATGAACTTATAATAGTGAGAGACTTCCCGGCACTGTGGCCTGCTATGAGAGTGACTGATACCCATGAGACGTGTAACCCTAGCAGAGTGGCCCGGCTCAGGGGGGAGACCAGAACCCTGGGAACCTGAGACCAAAGGGCCAGCGGTAGGGGTGACCGCCACTTCGATGAAAGAGGGTGAGACAACCCCGCTAAGTGTGATGGTGGGAGACGTGGAGGACTTGCCGTTGTGTCCTGAATTGGCAGACCTCAATGTCTCCGAGGATAATTTTGGTACCGCCCAATGTCGAGACCCAACACTATCCTGCGTCTGGGAAAATGTGTTAATAGTAGATGGTGAACCACAACAACCTGTGGCAAAGTCAGTTTTTCCATGTTCTGTGGTTCAACAGGATATGTTGTATCGGGTAAACCAACTACGGGGTGAGCCTATTGAACAGTTGTTGGTCCCCAAGGCTTATCGCAAGCATGTGTTAGATCTAGCCCACCAACACATTCTCGAGGGTCACCTGCGGCTGCAAAAAACTCAGGATCGTATTCTACAGCGGTTTTACTGGTTCAGCATATTCAAAGAAGTGGAAGAGTATTGTAAGTCTTGCCCGACCTGCCAGATAACTAGCTGCTTACCACATTTCTGTAGTCCCCGAGTACGGCTCCCGATTATCGAAGTACCGTTTGACCGAATAGCTATAGACTAGGGATCGACAGATTATCGGATTTACCGATATTATCGGCCGATATTCAGGATTTTGAACGCTATCGGTATCGGCATTTATTTTGCCGATATTCCGATAGCGTATGGGGAACACAGATCGCGCTGCTGTCAGCGCTCTCCGTGTTCCCCTCAGCAGCACAGGGGAGAAGGAAGCAGTGTCTCCTCCCCCTGTGCTGCTGCTGCTGCCAATGAAAGGACAGGGGACAAGAGGAGGGGAGGAGCTATGGCCACTGCGCCACCAATGAAGATAAGTCTCTCATTTATTCATATACAGGAGGCGGGAGCTGGCTGCAGGATCACATAGCCGGCTCCCGACCTCTATGAGCAATAGCTGCAATCTGCGGTAGTTAACCCCTCAGGTACCGCGGATCGCAGCTACCGCTCATAGAGGTCGGGAGCCGGCTATGTGATTCTGCAGCCAGCTCCCACCTCCTGTATATGAATAAATGAGAGAGGGGTTGTCCAAGTTATATTTATTGATGACCTATCCCCAGGATAGGTCATCAATATCAGATCGGCGGGGGTCCGACACCCGGCACCCCCTCCGATCAGCTGTTTGAAGAGGAGACTTGCACGGTGTCAGCGCTGCCTCCTCTTCACTGTTTACCTTCTAGCCGTTGCATCTGCAGTGGTGAGCAGGTGTAATTACACCCAAGCTGTCCCATTCATTTTAATAGGAAGGCTTGGGTGTAATTACACCAGTGAAGAGGAGGCAGCGCTGATACCGTGCAAGTCTCCTCTTCAAACAGCTGATCGGAGGGGGTGCTGGGTGTCGGACCCCCGCCGATCTGATATTGATGACCTATCCTGGGGATAGGTCATCAATAAATATAACTTGGACAACCCCTTTAATCTTCATTGGTGGAGCAGTGCGCCCCCCAACCACAGTATTAGACATTGGTGGCGCAGTGCGCCCCCCCTCCCCCCCAGTATTAAGCATTGCTGGCGCAGTGCGCCTCCCCCCCAAGCCCCCCCAGTATTAAGCATTGGTGGCGCAGTGCGCCCCCCCACCCCAGTATTAAAAACATTGGTGGCGCAGTGCGCCCCTTCACAGGATCCCCTCTCCCCTCCTATCGGAGCCCCAGCAGTGTAATGCTGGGGCTCCGATCGGTTACCATGGCAGCCAGGACGCTATTGAAGCCCTGGCTGCCGTGGTAAGCTCCATGCTGCTGTGTGCACAAAGCACAGATACAAAGCAGCAGGGACACTGTGAGCTCCTATTCACCCTGATAGATCTCTATCAGGGTGAATAGGACAAGGGTTCTAGTCCCTAAGGGGGCTAAAAGTTAGTAAAAAAAAAAAAGTTAAAAAAATAAAAACACCAAAATATTAAGTATAAATGAAAAAGAAAGATTTACAAAAAAAAAAAAAAAAAATACACATTAACAATAAACATTAATTTTCAGCAGATTTGTGGGAATTTTTTATTTTTTATTTTCAAAAATAATTTATACCGATATTCTGGGAATTTTTATCGGCTATCGGCCTGAAAGTTCACAAATTATCGGTATCGGCCCTAAAAAATCAATATCAGTCGATCCCTACTATGGACCTCATAAGCCCAGTACCGAAGTCCGCCAGAGGGTATCAACACATCTTAGTCATTCTAGACTAAGCCACTCGGTACCCGGAGGCGGTGCCACTGTGACATACCTCGGCCAAACTCATAGCTAAGGAGTTAATGGAGATGTTTTTCCGAGTAGGACTACCTAAAGAGGTTCTGGCCGACCAAGAGACCCATTTTATGTCCAAGGTGATGAGGGAACTCTGCAAGTTGCTGCACATAAAACAACTACGGATGTCCGTTTACCATCCGCAAACAAACAGTCTGGTAGAACGGTTTAACCAAACATTAAAAAAATATGTTGAAAAAGGTAGTGTCTAAAGATGGGAAGGACTGGGACCTCCTTCTGCCCTATCTCATGTTCGCAGTGCGAGAGGTACCTCAAATGGGTTCTCGCCCTTCGAACTGCTATATGGCAGACACCCTCGCGGTCTCTTGGACATGGCTAAAGAGGCGTGGGAACAACAACCCACTCCACATAAAAAAGTGTCATTGAATACGTTACCCAGATGCAAGATCAGATAGAGACAGTGTTGCCTCTTGTTAGGGAGCATATGGAGGCAGCTCAGCGAGCCCAGAGTCGGGTCTACAATCGGCAGGCTCGGGTCTGGATATTTAACCCGGGTGATCGGGTTTTGGTTCTGGTGCTGACCGTGGACAGCAAGTTCCTGGCTAGGTGGCAGGGGCCCTACGAGGTACTCTAGAAAATTGGAGATGTAAACTACAAGGTACACCAGCCAGGGCGGCGAAAGCCGGAGGAGCTTTACTATGGGAATTTACTAAAACCGTGGAAAGATAGGGAAACCTGTACAAAAGACAGCCCATGGGCGGGTTTTCTAGGAGAATATGTACCTGCCCTTCTGTCTGATGCAAGAGAGCTGGCTGCCACAGTAAAAATTGCTGACAGACTCTCCTCTAAACAGAGTCAGGGAGTTCGTTAGTTGGAACTTGCATGGGTTCTCGGACCTCCCTGGACACACTTCCATAATCCACCATGACATTGTCACTGAGCCTCAGGCAAAAGTCTGATTAAAACCATACCGGGTACCCGAGGCTAGGAGACAAGCCATATTGGAGGAGATGCAGCTAATGTTGCAGCTAGACATCATTGAGGAGTCAAAAAGTGAGTGTGCCAGTCATATAGTATTGATCCCCAAGCGGTTGCGGGACATTGCGGTTTTGTAACGACTTTTAAAAAAAAATGAACAAGGTTTCCAAATTCAATGCCATGTCCCAGGTGGATGAGCTCATTGAGAGGTTAGGACAAGCCAGGTATTTTTCTGTTTTGGACCTCACAAAAAGGATACTAGCAGGTGCCCTTAACGGAGGCTGCCAAAGAGAAAACTGCCTTTACCACGCCTGAGGGGCTGTATAAATATAAGGTCTTACACTTTGGTCTGCATGGCTCCCCCACCACTTTTCAGCGACTAATGGACATTGTGCTTGGTCGGTACGCTTCGGCTTACCTGGACAATATTGTCATCCACAGTACCGACTGGGAAAGTCACCTACCCAAAGTGCAGGCTGTAGTGGACTCCCTTCGAAAAGCTGGCCTAACCGCTAACCCCAAAAAATGTGTGATGGGGTTAGAAGAGACTAAGTACCTGGGGTATGTCATTGTGCACGGAGTCATAAAACCCCAAGTGAACAAAATTGAGGCGATACGGAATTGGCCCCGACCCGTCACCACTAGGTAAATAAAGTCATTCCTGGGAATGATGGGCTATTACATGAGCTTTGTTCCTGACTTTGCTACTCTAGCCGCACCCTTGACAGGACTCTTGAAGGGACACAAGTCAATGATGGTTCGCTGGGATGATCGGGTGGAAGAGGCATTCTACACTTTCAAAAGGAAGTTTATAGTATAGACCGATGCCTCGGTGCTGTACTCTCTCAGGAAGTCAACGGGGAGGAGCATCCCGATGTCTTCCTCAGCTGTAAGCTCACCCCAGCCAAGACCCGGTATAGTATAGTATAGTGGAGAGAGAGTGCCTGGCTATCAAGTGGGCACTAGAATGTCTCTGCTATTATTTATTGGTGAGAAAATTCCACCTGGTGACTGACCACTCCCCTCTCAAGTGGATAAGCCAGGCCAAGAACAGAAATGCCCGGGTCACCCAATGGTTTCTCTCCCTAAAAAACTTTAAGTTTAAGTTTTTGGTGGAACACAGGGCAGGCCGGTTACAGGGAAACGCGGATGCCCTGTCCCGGGTACACTGTCTGGCGTGTGTTCAGGATTGAACAAAGGGGAGGGGCGGTAATGTCATGGAACCATGAACCAGACGTACAACAAGAGATGAGTGGAAATAAGAAGGCTTTATTGAAAATAAAGCTGTAAGGCAAAAGTCCAAACGGATGGCTGAACCGAAGCAGGGTCTTGCGAAACCAGGGATCAGGAACCAGAAGGGTAGTCAGACGAAGCCAGGATCAGGAATCAGCAGGGTAGTCAGACGAAGCCAGGATCAGGAATCAGCAGGGTAGTCAGACGAAGCCAGGAACAGGAACCAGAAGCAGTCTTAGAAGCATGTGAGCACAGGAGGACCAAGCAAGGAACTGAAGCCACAGACCTCCTATATATATGAGCTAGGCATCCAGCTCCTCCCAGTGGGAAGGAGGAGCCGCAGGGTGGGAGGCTACAAGAAACCCAGAAACCAAGATGGCCGCCAGCACATGTCAAACGAAGGAGAACAGCAAGGAGGTAAGACCATGACAGTACCTCCCCCTCAAGGGCCCCTCCTCCGCGGAGTAAGGAACGGTTTCTGAGGGAAGCGTGCGTGGAAGGCTCGGAGCAAGGCAGGAGCATGGACATCTGCGGAGGGAACCCAGGAACGTTGCTCTGGACCATAACCACGCCAATGGACCAAAAACTGCACCAGGCCGCGGACCAGGCGTGAGTCCAGGATATTGCTCACCTCATACTCCTCACGATTGCCCACTTGGACCGGACGAGGCCGAGGAATCGAGGAAGTGAAACGATTACACACTAGTGGCTTCAACAGGGAGACATGAAACACGTTGGAGATCCGCATGCCAGGAGGAAGCGCAAGGGCATAGGCTACCGGGTTTACCCTGCGAAGCACTCGGAAGGGACCAACAAAGCGAGGCGCCAGCTTGGGAGTGGGCACTCGAAGGTTGAGGTTGCGGGTGGACAACCATACGCGGTCTCCGACCTGGTAGGAAGGAGCGGGCGCTCGTCTGCGATCAGCCTGGAGTTTCTGGCGCTGCGCAGAGACCTCAAGGGACCTCTGGATCTGTACCCAAGAAGCACGTAGGACGGAAAGGTGATCCTCCACAGCCGGAATATCCTGGGGAGAGAATACCTCCGGTAACACGGCAGGTTGGAACCCATAATTGGCCATGAAGGGAGACGTCCCAGAGGAAGAGTTCACCGCCGTGTTCCTGGCAAACTCAGCCCAAGGCAGGAGGTCAACCCAATTGTCTTGGTGATCGGAGACATAGCAACGAAGGAATTGCTCCAAGGCCTGATTGGATCGTTCTGCGGCCCCATTGGACTGAGGGTGGTAGGCCGAGGAGAAAGAGATGAATCCCCAACTGGGAGCAAAAGGCGCGCCAGAACCTGGACACAAACTGACTCCCCCGATCCGACACAATCTCCTTGGGCAAACCATGCAACCGGAAGACCTCCCTGGCAAAAATCGAGGCCAACTCTTGTGCAGAGGGTAACTTCTTAAGAGGAACACAGTGGCACATTTTGGAAAACCGATCCACTATCATGAGAATGACCATATGGCCTCGGGATGCAGGGAGGTCCACAATGAAATCCATCCCCAGGTGTGACCATGGACGCTCCCCGGTGGCTATGGGTTGCAAAAGGCCCAACGGAAGGTGCCGAGGGGACTTACTCTGGGCACAAACGGAGCATGCCGCTACATATGCGGCGATGTCGGAACGTAGAGAAGGCCAGAACAGACGTGAAACAGCCCAGGACAGCTGATTCTTTCCAGGATGCCCCGCGGCCTTGGAGTTATGGTAGGTTCGCAACAACCGAGTGCGCAACTCCTCAGGCACAAAACACCTGCCGTTGGGTCTCCCAGAGGGAGCACCAGATTGAGCCGCCAAAATCTGCTCACCCAGGGGAGAGGTCAGGCTGGTGCGAATGGCGGCCAGGATCTGATTCGGAGGTATGACCGAAGTCGGAATCGACTCCTCCCCGGACAGCTCGGAGTACTGCCGTGATAAGGCATCCGCTCTGATGTTCTTGGAACCGGGTAGGTAGGAGACCACGTAATTAAAACGTGACAAGAACAGAGCCCATCTGGCCTGACGTGGTGTCAATCTCTTGGCCTCAGAGAGGTAGGTCAGATTCTTGTGGTCCGTCAGGATGAGAACCGGAACCACTGAGCCCTCGAGCAAGTGCCTCCATTCTTTAAGGGCCTGCACGATGGCCAATAACTCCCTGTCACCAATCTGGTAGTTGCACTCCGCGGAAGACAGTTTCCGGGAGTAAAACCCACAAGGAAGCAGAGGACCCTCTGGTGTTCTACGCTGAGACAGGAGGGCGCCTACTCCCGTCTCAGACGCGTCCACCTCGAGGACAAACGGCAACCCAGGGTTGGGATGCAACAGAATCGGAGCCGACACAAAGGCGGACTTTAGAGCCTCAAAAGCTCGGATGGCCTCGGGCGGCCAGACCTGGGGATTACTGCCCTTCTTGGTCAGATCCGTGAGAGGCTTGGCTAGCATGGAAAAGTCCCTGATGAACTTCCGATAATAATTGGCGAAGCCCAAAAAGCGCTGCAGGGCACGAAGACCACTGGGCTGGGGCCACTGTAAGACAGCCGAAACCTTCTCAGGATCCATGGAGAACCCCTCAGCGGAAATGATGTAACCTAAGAAGGTTACCTGGGATCGGTGAAATTCGCATTTCTCAAGCTTACCGAACAGCTTGTTCTCTCGTAACCGTTGCAACACTCGTCTGACATCCAGAATGTGGGTCTCCATGGATTCAGAATATACCAAGATGTCATCCAAATAGACCACCACACACTGCTGCAACAGGTCACGGAAAACATCGTTGATGAATTCCTGGAAGACTGCGGGCGCATTGCACAACCCAAAGGGCATAACCAAGGATTCATAATGACCGGTCCTGGTGTTAAACGCGGTCTTCCACTCATCGCCCGCCTTGATCCTTACCAGGTTATATGCCGCCCTCAGGTCGAGTTTGGTAAAGACTGTGGCCCCTTTGAGGCGATCGAACAGCTCGGAAATCAAGGGTATCGGGTAAGCGTTCTTGATCGTGATGCGATTGAGACCCCTGTAATCGATGCAAGGCCTCAACTCACCGCCCTTCTTTTTCACAAAGAAAAATCCAGCCCCTGCCGGGGACGAGGATTTGCGAATGTGTCCGCGTGAAAGCGCCTCCCTCACGTACTCCTCCATGGCCTCATTCTCCGCTACCGACAGTGGATAGACTTTGCCACGAGGCGGAACAGCACCAGATTGTAACTCTATGGCACAATCGTATGGGCGGTGCGGAGGTAGGGCAACCGCACGCACCTTATCGAATACATCCCGGTACTCCTCGTATTCAGGAGGCAACAGAGAGTCCGAGGAAGTACACAGCAACTTGACAGGCCCATGGATGCAACTAGCCCCACACTGCGGTGACCACGAGAGGATCTCGGCCGATTTCCAATCGAAAGTCGGATTATGCTTCTGGAGCCAGGGGTACCCCAAGACCACCGAGTAGTGTGGAGACGAAATAACCTGGAGACAGACCGACTCTCTGTGAACGGCACCAATGGCCATCCCCACTGGAAGGGTCTCATGAGTCACGTGTGGCGGCAGAAGGGGTCTGCCGTCTATCGCCTCAAGAGCCAGTGGGGAACCTCGAGGCTGCAGAGGAATGGAATTGGCGGCACATGTCAAACGAAGGAGAACAGCAAGGAGGTAAGACCATGACAGGTAAACAGGTATTTTCCCCCCTGATTTACAGCCAGGTAAGGTCAAATACCGGACTGGATTTTAAATGGCAGTCTGGGTTTTGGCAGCACCTGGCTGTCCATAAATAGGCAGCTGGGCTCAGAAGCCATGTCTCTGTGTTGGGATCTGGGAGCCGCAAGTTGACTTTTTGTTTGAATATTACTGCTTGTTTTGTCACTTGCCTAAAATGTGAATAAAACACTAAACTGTTTGAGCCAAATAATTTGTTATTGCCTCTATACTGCGTCCGCTAATCCCGTCTACCAGAGCGAGTCCCCACAAATATAAATATATATATATATATATATATTTTATGTTATCTTTCTCAGTAATGCAAAAACGTTCTGCTATCACCCAGTACTAGCTAGTGTTCCGGACAAAGTGTCCATTGTAGTCACTGATTGAATCAGTGTATTTTACCATAGTTAAGCGGGTTGTCTCACTTCAGTAAGTGGCATTTATCATGTAAATAAAGTTAATATGAGGCAATTACGACCACCCTGCAATCCATCAGTGGTGGTTGTGCTTGCACAATATAGGAAAAAGTTACAGCCTATGTGCGCTCCCATGGTCCCGGCCACCAGAGGCTGATGCTTTTTCCTATAGTGTGTAAGCACGACCACCACTGATGGATTGCAGGGTGGTCTGTAACCATGGAAATGAGCAGTTTATAATGTGATAGAAAAATGAAACCAGCCAGCAAAGGAGACAATATGGATAATAACAACACATTAGTAAGTGGCTTGCATTAACTTTCTATACATGATAAATGCAACTTATGGAAGCAAGACAACCTCTTTAATGACGGGGTGCTGTAAAATTAGCAGTTAATTTCGAAAAATAAATTTAGTGCTTTACACTACATGCACGTGTCCTAACACTAAACAAAAACAATGTGCGAATATTATTGTACTAACTATTTAGTTTTCAGACCCCAGAGACCACATCCTGCTTGGGTGCAGTTTCAGGCATCTGTTCAGGGTAGAGTTCTGGTATCAAGTTGAAACAAAGAAAAGAAACAGCCAACATTTATGGAAGCCTGTGTACTGACGATATCTTCAGGAACCTGAGGTTTACCCTAATCCTGTAGGGTTAGTATTGATCCGCTCCTGAGAATCACATTATCCATGGTTGATGAGTCATAGGATTGATTGAAGGACCGTATTTTGGCAGATCTTTGTCTACTGTGCACGTTTAGGTTAAAAGGGTTTTCTGAGGTTTTTTTTAACTGATGACCTATCCAGGGGATAGGTTATCAGTATCTGATCGGTGGGAGTCCGACACCAGGGACCTTGGCTGATCAGCTGTTTAAGAAGGCAGCAGTGCTTACAGTAGTGCCGCGGCCTTCTGGCAGCTTTCCCTAGGCCAGTGTTCCTAAACTCTGGTCCTCAGGGAAAACCTAACGGTCATGTTTTCAGGATTTCCTTAGTATTCAGCAGGTGATATAATTAGTTTCAAAGCATCAGGACTTACCACAGGTATTTATTGTCTATGACTTGTAGGTGGGTCCTGAGAACTGGAGTTGGGGGAACACTGCCCCAAGCCATGTGATGTCACGCACTATGATGGCACTATGCTTGGTGAGCTGAGAGAAGACTTTGGTACTACTGAGAGTGCCTTCTCAAACAGCTGATCGGCAGGGGTCCTGGGTGTCAGGCCCCCACCAGATACTGATGACCTATCCAGAGAAAAAGTACAAGGGTGCGATTATGGGTATAACTACATTATGGGAATAAATAGTGAAGACGCAGGACAATGAGAGCATCTGCTATATACAGGGGGGTGATCAAAGGCAGTTCTCCATAAATTGCAAAATAGCTGAGTTCCTATCCAAAATTACAGTAGGAAGAGCAGCTCTGGAGCACATACTTCTGCCCTTACATGTGAAGTAATGTGATGACTAGCAGAAATGTGACAATCTTTAATATTTTGCTGTTGTTTTTTTCCCCTCCCCCTACCAGACAGTCACTTATAATAACTGTTTTCACAGCTCGATAGTAATAGGACGTGGAAAAGAACATCGGGTTTTCTGATGCAGCAGATAAAGACGTGTTTGTGGGAAGTGCCGGAAGTATGTCTGTAACCACATAACATTTTGCTCACCCATGCCTGACTGCTGCGTAAATCATACCAGACATGTACAGCAGATAACTGCCATGCATGCTGTAACACTTGTGTTCTCTGTGGCTATGGCATGGAGGGCACAATTTAAGTGGAACCAGCAGCTGCCACTTGGATGTTTAGAATGTAATGGTTCTCCGTGAGAAACAAGGAGAAAAATATGAGCTGCCAACACTTGTACAAAGAGCTGAAATGATTTCCAACTTCCTTTAAAATAAGTGCATTTGTAGTTTTGCTAACAGCACCATCACTTCATAGAGGACTGGCACAAAAACCCAGGACTTTTCATTTGTGTCCCAGTGGCAAAAAGGAGATTTTTGTGGACTCACCTGAAAAAAATCTAATCTCGCTGAGTTCATTGGGGGACACAGGACTGTGGGTATAGCTGCTTATTGCCACTAGGAGGCAACAATAGGCTAGAAAGTGATAGCTCCTCCCCTGCCAGCTATACCCTCCCTAGCCAGGAGAGAGCATATCAGTTTGTGCCCAAGCAGTAGGAGTAGCAGAAAAGAACTGACAACACGGTCAGAACACCGCCTATGTCAGTAGGTACGAACAAAAACTGAACCCCAACCGATAACCAACCACCGCCATGTGCGGTAACAATGGACAAAACAATGGGTGGGCCTTTTCTCGCTTGTATCATTGGGGGACACAGGACCGTGGGACGTCCCAAAGCAGTCCAGGGGGAGGGAAAAACAATGCTCGCCCATGGAAAAACTGGCCTTGCGGACGCCCAGGACACAGCTGCCTGCGAGACTTTACAGCCCAGGGCAGCATCTGCCGACGCCAGGGAGTGCACCTGGTAGAGTTTCGTGAACGTGTGTAAGGAAGACCACGTTGCCTGGACAGCTGATGCATGATGGAAACGGGCCTAGGAAGCGCCAAACGCTTTGGTTGAGTGGGCCGTAATTCCAGGGGGTGGAGTCCTGCCCTGGGAATGGTATGCCTCGGTGATTGTTAAGCGTATCCACCTAGCAATTGTCACCTTAGAAGCGGCGCATCCCTTACGAGGACTGTCAGGAAGCACAAAACACATCCGTAAGGCGGAAAGAGCTAGAGATTGACAGATAGATTCTCAGAGCTCGAACCTCGTCAAGCTTGTGAAGAGAAAGCTCCCTAGGATGCGAGGGAGCTGGACAAAAGGAAAGGAGGACAATGTCCTCGTTAACATGGAAGGCTGAGACTATCTTTGGTTCAAAACCAGGTATAGGACGGAGCACCACGTTATCCTGATGAAGGATTAAAAAAGGTTCCCTCTAGGAAAGCGCTGCCAACTCTGAGACACGCCTGATGGACGTAATTGCCACCAGGAATGTAACCTTCCAGGAAAGATAGAGGGACACTGTCTGTAGCGGTTCAAACTGAGCCGATTGGCGTGAACCCAGCACGAGGTTCAGATCCTAAGGAGGGCCAATAGGGGGGAATGACATGAGTCACCCCTTGGATGAAGGTTTTAACCGGGCCTTTTAAAGCCAGAGGACGCTGAAGCAAAACGGACAGCGCTGACACTTGACCCTTTAAAGGAGCTAAGGGCAAGTCCCAATTCTAAACCAGATTGCAGAAAAGAGAGAAAAGTGGAAAGAGAGAAGCGTAGTGGAGGGAGATTATGTTTCTCACAGAATCCCATATAGGACCTCCAAGTCCTCTAGTAATTTTGGATGAGGCTGGTTTCCTGGCTGTGATCATGGTGTGAATAACCCTATCCGGGAAACCTCGCTGTTTTAAAAATGGGGGTTTCAACAGCCACGCCGTCAAACGTAGCGACTCTAAATGCTGGTGGAAGGCAGGTCCCTGAAAGAGCAGATTGGCCCTGAGTGGAAGGGGCCACGGTGCTTTCCCTAGGAGAAAGACGACCTCAGAGTACCACGCCCGACGGGGCCAGTCCAGGGCGATGAGGATCGTCTGGACGCCCTCTGTCCTGATCTGCGTAGAACACGCGGCAGGAGAGGGAGAGGCGGGAACACATACACTGGAGAAAACCCGTCCCACAGCGCTACCAGAGCGTCTGCCTTGGGATCTCTTGTGCGAGAGAAAAAGGTGGGAAGTTTGTGGTTGAACCTGGACACCATCAAGTCCACTTCCAGACGACCCCACCGGAGACAGATCTGTTTGAACACCTCCGGGTGCAGGGACCATTCCCCCGGGTCCAGAGTCGTCCGGCTGAGGAAATCCGCCGCCCAGTTCTCCACTCCCGGAATGAACACTGCTAAAAGAGCTGGGACATGTAACTCCGCCCACCTCAGGATTTTTGCCGACTCCCTCATCAACGCAGGGCTGCGGGTACCCCCCTGGTGGTTGATATAAGCCACAGCCGTGGCATTGTCGGATTGAATCGGTATTGGCTGGCCCTTCAGGAGAGGGGCCCAATCGAGAAGGAAGAGATGAATGGCCCGGAGTTCCAAGATGTTGATTGGCAGTTTAGACTCGGAGACCATAAGCCCTGGACCGTCCTGGGAGGGAAGACTCCTCCCCATCCTTGAAGGCTGGCATCGGTGGTAATGATTGTCCACGAGACTGGGAGAAAAGACTTCCCCGACTGCAAAGTCAGGGTCCAGAGCCACCCCCTGAGAGCTAGACGCACCTGTAAGGGCAGAACAATGTGACAGTCCAGGGACTCTGTAGATTTGTCCCAACGAGTCAGGATCGCCAGTTGGAGCAGACGGGAGCGAAATTGTGCAAATGGAATCTCTTCGAAGGAAGCGACCATAGCCCCCAAGACTTGCATACAGCAACGGATAGATGGGCGTTTGCGATGGAGAAGCAGACGAACTGACCGTTGGAGTGACAGCTGTTTGTCCACAGGGAGGCAGATTCTGGTCATCCCCAAAAATGTGAGTCATCTGGCAGGGGCCAGGGAGGACTTCAGGAAATTCACCAGCCAAATGAACTGAGTGGGGGTATCCAAGGTGATACGAAGACTGGCCTCGTTCTGAGCCAAGGTTGCTGCCTTGACCAGAATGTTGTCCAAGTAGGGAATCAAGGTGATGCCCCTGGAATGAAGCAGGGCAAATAGGGGAGCGAGGACCTTCGTGAAGACTCGTGGTGCCGTTGCCAGCCCAAAGGGGAAGGAGACAAACTGGAAGTGATGGGGCCCTAAAGCGAAACGGAGAAAGCGCTGGAGCACCGGGGCGATGGGGATGTGTAGGTACGCGTCCTGAATGTCTAGGGAGGAAAGGAATTCTCCCTGGTCCAGTGAAGCAATGACGGAGCTCCGCTAGGGGGAGGTCTGTCGCCAGACCCTGATGCAAACGGAGCGCCCATTCAGAGACCGCCTTAACTATCCAAGCGGAGGCGAAAATGGGACGCAGAGCTGAGCCACTTGCGGCAAACAGGGACTTAGACACTGTCTCAATCTGACGGTCTACTGGATCCTGGAGGGAGGAGCCGTTGGCTACGGTATTGGCGGTGTTTTTGGCCAGACGTGCAACCGGAGGATCCACCTTGGGAGGGGAAGCCCATTTAGTCACGGACTCAGCCGGGAAGGGATAAAGTAAATCCAGTCGCTTAGGTGGTAGGCAACGATCTGGGTGGTCCCAGGCCTTGGCAATGACAACAGTAAAGTCGTCATGCAAGGAAAACACTTTTGGAGTTTGCCTGGAGCAGAGGACGGACACTCCCTGGCTAGTGGAGGGAGGGTAGTCTTGCACCTGGAAGGTGTCCCGGACTGCCATTACTAGGCTATCCACCATAAAAGCAATCATAGAAGATTGTTCCGAATCCATGTCAGATAGTGAATCACCAATCTGCACTTCGGAAAGGACTTTCCCCAGGAATGGAGGATATGTCCGAGCGTGACTCAAGGGGGAGGGGGGGGGGGGGGAGCAGAGACGTCAGAGGAGAAATGGCGTCCTGCTCTGGTCCGCTTCTGTGATGACCTGCTTCTAAGGGGTTCGCCCAAGGAAAGTGAGGACTGCTCTGCTGGGGACTTATCAACCAAGCGACAAATGAGGGATAGGGTGAATTGGGATATTTTAGCGAGGTACTCCACCGCCCTGGATAAGGAACGTGCCCAGCCCAGTTCCACAGAATCCGATCGGTCATGCGGTTGCATAGGCTGAGGGGGGCAGTGTTACCCCAGACTGAGAGCATGCAGAGCATACAGGGTCGGACTGACCGCAAGGGAATTTCAGATTGCATTTAGTACATGCAAAGTACGTAACAATAGGCAGGCAAGGGTCATTGGTGGGTTCAGACATGGCTGAATTAGCCTAAATGACCAACTCAAGGCTGGGGAGGGAGTAAAGAAACGTCCTACCAGCAAACAGAGGCTACCAAGGTCCTATGCTCCTCCTGAGATGCGGCTGCAGCAACAGAAGCGCGGAAAGAAGAGAAGGAACCGCCCGCTGCAGTGGCCGGAAGCAAAGCCCCGCCCCTTCCCGTCAAAGGGAGGTACCACATGCGGCCTGTCCGGCTGTGAAGCCGGGGTTTAAATATGAGCCGCGGCCGACCGCTGAGAATGTCGCTCGGCCTGCCGGAAGATTGGGGGGATTGGGAGGTGGTATACTCATCCACTTGATGCTGTCCACTTCCTCCTCCATCCGGCAGAACCAGCAGGGTCACCTTCAGCCACTGGCACCTAGGTAGCAGGAAGCTGGAACAGAGGGCTTGGAGATATGGGTGACCCTTAGGCTGGGGGGGAGCAGGGGAGCGAGGCTGCCCTGGTCCACATTGGCTTCTTAGGGGGAGGATGGTCGGTGAGGGAATCAGACACCAGCTATACACCCCAGGAAAACAGAGAGGCTAGGCGACTGTTTCCCATCCTAAGGAGAAAAAAATAAAAATAAATAAAGAGAATTAAATAAAAAGCCGCCCTGGAATATGCAGGGAGGTCTGCCTCCTATGACACCAAGCTAAAAACTGATAAGCTCTCTACAGGCTGGGGAGGAGCTATCACTTTCTAGCCTAGTGTCGCCTCCTAGTGGCAGCAAGCAGCTATACCCACAGTCCTGTGTCCCCCAATGATACGAGTGAGAAATAGGGTCATGGTTTATAAAAATAAAAATACGGAACATACAGTACTAAAGGGTATTCAGGGAAAGGTGGGTGTCATTCGATATGGGTGCAGCTTATAGGTCCCACAGTCACACAGCTTTCCTATACCCATGGGCATAAAATCTACAAAGTTGTATGGTCAGTGCCTTATGTGACTTGTTGGTCGTTCTTCATGCACATGTGTGACCAAATCTACCAGCATTCCAGTAATCATAACAATGTGAAGGCAGTCATGATAAACCCCAATTACGAGGTTTTATCCATCCATATGTTTCCTACTAACAGTACCTTAAAAAAAAGATACAGATAGAAGAGATTGTGACTGTAGGATCAGACTACACAGAGTTTGCTTGTAGTCTGTAACCATGGAAACGCATAGGACTGCATTAGAAAAATGGTAGGAAATATTTAGAAGCGAATTAAGACTGGCGTTTCATACATTAGACTTAAAGGGGAGACCCAACCCCCAAAATAATTTTACTGATGCCCGCAAAAGTACTTAAATGAAAAAGCCAGTTACCTACTCACCAGCATTTTATTCCAGGGCTGCAGGTCCTATTCCTGCTGCTTTCAGTTCTCTGTGGACTGAAAGTTTGAAGTCTTGTTCGTCATCACGTACACTACAGCAGCCACTGGCTGGCCTCAGCAGTCACATGTCGCTTGGGAAAATGTCACCGCTGAGGCTCGTAATAGTTAAGTTTTTTTGTTTGTTTATGCCAAGCACAAGGACATAAGAAACACTGCTTTGGTGGTCAGACTACCCATTTAATCAGAAGTCTGCTGGAGTAAGATGCTTCTCTGGTGCAAGGAATGCCAGACGATACAATTCTACACCAGATATAAGACGGATAGGGGACAAGTTTAAATCTTAGGACAACCCCTTTAAAGGGGTCTTCCCAGATTATTAAAAACATGGGCACATAAAACGGGACAGTGTAAAATAAACAAAAAACCCTCAAATAATAAACCCTCACCATTTAAATGTGCCACCACTCTGTTCACGTGAGGTCTTCCAATCGGTGGCCTCAGTGTCCATGTGCCGTTCAGGCTAGACAGTGACTGGCTGCAGCAGTTACGAGAATGATGAATGCCACATGAGAGATGCAGGCCAGGTCAATGGGGGTCCAAATGGCAACCCTTGACGATTAGCTGTTTGAAAAGAGTCTGCAGTGCCCCCTGGGCCCTGTGGCCTCCTCACAGAATACCAAGCACAATGCCATTCATTGTATAGTGGCTGTGCTTTGTACTGCAGTCCAGGCCCATTCACTTGAATAGGATGGAGCAACAGATAGGCCATGTGAAAGAGGCTGCAGTACTCCAGCCTCTTCAAATAGCTGATTGGTTGGAGTGTCATGAGATGGAACCCCACCATTCAGTTATTGATTACTTATCCTGAGGATAGGCAATCAATACTGAACTCCTGGAAAATCTGGCCATAGACCCTGAAGGGAAACTCCCCGGTGGGCCAGCAGAGCCCTCCTACTGCCACTTTCCGGGAGCATAACAACCTGATGCTCCCAGTGTTAATTAAAAGGGCTGCCTCATCTTGCCGTTTACATGGTGAAATGGGACTAAGTTTCGGCCCCAGGTGCCCAAGATCACGGTACTAACAGTCCAGCAGGCCGATGGCCTCCCAAATTCAGCTGAAGCCTATGAGCTATTGTATAAATGGCCCAGGCAGTTGCAAAGTGATGCCATCATCACAACCACCTGTAACTTTGAATTTCATTTACTTTTATCTGCGGGAATGGATAGGTGTGCTATGAGCAGGTTTTGGACCCCAAGTCCTCATGCACATGGCCATGTTTTGGAGGTCCGCAAAACGCAGATCCCAGCCGTGTGCATGCTGCCATTTACTTTTTCATTTTAATAGAAATGTCCTATCCTTGTACCAAACAAGAATAGGACATGTTCTATCTTTTTGCGGGACCGCGGAACAGGTGTGCAAAGGCAGACAACACACGGTGTGCGGTCCGTGTCATTTGTGGCCCCATTGAAATGAATGGGTCCGTATCCGATCCGCAAAAAATGCAGATGCGGACCAAACATACAGTTGTGTGCAGGGGCCCAAAATACCAGCTGCATAACTACCAACCAAGTGACAGATTCCCTTTAAGGCTGCTCTCAATATCTGAAATACTCTGTACTGCTTCAAGTGTTCTCATGACCTGTCCCCTCTCCGGACATGTCTGTTTTAGTCACTACTTGCATTCCCCGTGTAATAACAATCCTGGAGCATCTATTGTTATGGCTCTATGCTATTCCTTTTTTCCCAAAAGTTTATGAATGAATTGCCAGCAATCTGCAGTAAAGGTACAGATGGATGGTACCAGTTAGGGGTGTGTCCTTGCCTGGTCTAATAGGGCTGATCCTGATGACAAGTGCTCTTTAAATAAAAAATGACTTTTTTTGCTCTTTTCTTTTTCCATGCCAATGCACAATGCCTATCTGGTCATGTCAATAGGATCTCAACCTTTATAACAGGCATGCTCAACCTGCAGCCCTCCAGCTGTTGCAAAACTACAACTCCCAGCATGCCCGAACAGCTTACAGCTATCAGCCTACAAGCAGGGCATTTTGGGAGTTGTAGTTTTACAACAGCTGGAGGGCCACAGGTTGAGCATGCCTGCTTTATAAGATCGGTTTCACACTCCCCTTGGCTGTTAATCCTGTCCAGATGTGTAATATAAAGCCTCCAATCCCCGGCACTGACTGACTCATTGTGTGTCTGGAGTTTGTATTATACCCGCTGAATTCTGTTACATAAAAAAAATATATATTATTATTAAGGGCATTTTCACATACGAGTTGGAGGAGCCGTTCGGGGCTTCCATCAGAGAGAAAAGTCTTGCATGCAGGCCTTTTTTCTCCACTAAAAATAGTGTTCTCGCAAATGGAAACTAAACGGATTCCATTATAGTCAATAGGATCTGTTTGACTCTGTTCCTGTCAGTTATGTGCTGAACCCGGCACTTCTGTTATTTTCGTTGTTCTGCTCCTATAAGGGAGCACAGCAACAGAAATTTTTTATTTTTTTAAATGCTGACGTGAAAGAGCCCTTAAACAGAATCTTTTCATTCTACCACAGAACGGAAAAGTGTCTCCACCAACTGGCACCCAATTTAAAGGGGCTACAACCCATTTAATATGCAATGGTTTGTAAAAAAAAAATTATCCCCTTCGCCAAGCGATGAATCACTGCTGTGTGAAAGGAAGAGAAATGTTCATCTGTGGGTCACAGGTACCTAAAGCCAAAAATGTACAAATCCCAGAAGCCAATGTGCTGGCTTTGTGAAGGTGTGTAGAGTGCGCTGAGAAATCTGGTATAAGTCCATATTTCTGAGGATTCATATTAAAGACCACGTACATCTTTGGGGGCCATTTATTTTTTTATTATTGTATTGTACTCATTTTGAGCTAAAAATCATTTTTCAATTGGTCTTTATTAAAAATATGGAGCCTTTTTTTCTGTACATAGCTGAGATGCTCTAGCAGCAGCCTCTGGGTTTCTTCTCTTTTCTGTCAGTTGGGGAGTTGACAGGCTCCTTATCTCTGCCCCCTGACCTTATAAATACTCATTACAGCTCAGCTCTTATCTTACTGATAAGAATGTGGCTTAGGCTACTTTCACACTAGCGTTCGTCGGTCCGCTCGTGAGCTCCGTTTGAAGGAGCTCACGAGCGGACCCGAACGCCTCCGTCCAGCCCTGATGCAGTCTGAATGGATGCGGATCCGCTCAGACTGCATCAGTCTGGCGGCGTTCAGCCTCCGCTCCGCTCGCCTCCGCGCGGACAGGCGGACAGCTGAACGCTGCTTGCAGCGTTCGGGTGTCCGCCTGGCCGTGCGGAGGCGTGCGGATCCGTTCAGACTTACAATGTAAGTCAATGGGAACGGATCCGCTTGAAGATGTCACCATATGGCTCAATCTTCAAGCGGATCCGTCCCCCATTGACTTTACATTGAAAGTCTGAACGGATCCGCGCAGGCTACTTGCGCACTTGCGAAATTTTTTAAAGTTATTAATGCAGACGGATCCGTACTGAACGGAGCCTCCGTCTGCATTAATATGATCGGATCCGTTCAGAACGGATCCGATCAAGCGCAAGTGTGAAAGTAGCCTTAAATGGTTTCCGCCGATCAGCTGTTTCAGAAGGCAGCGGTGCTCCAGCAGAGCCGCGGCCTTCTCACTGTTTACCGCTGTTCCCAGTGACGTCATGACTAGTATCAACTGGCCTGGGTGGGGCTAAGCTCCATTTAAGTGAACAAAGCTTAGCTGCGCCCAGGCCAGTTGATATTTGTAATTATTTAGATAATCCACAGCACACCAGTATCGTTTTGCTTGCAGTTTATTTTGATTAAACAAATTCAAACAGTGTCAATATATGACTTATCGCACCATTCTCAATTATTATACATAAAGAAATTCAGGCCATAATGTGTCCCAACGTTTCGGTCTTGTTAGACCTTTCTCAAGGGATTTAAAAGAAGTATAAAAGAAAAATGTTCTATTTTTACTAACTATTCAAAGCGGTAAGTATTTCATATAATTGACAAATCTTAAGGTTTATGAGGATAAAGAACAAAGGAAAAAGGGAAAAAGAAGAAGAGGTCTCAGAGTATTGGCACTAGTCAGAAGGAAATGGAAGGTAGGTAAAGTAGAGGGACATAAGACTAATAGTCCTCCACGAGCACCCACGATCAAAAGGTGTGCGGATTCCACAACCCTCTTTATCACAGTTGATATTTGTAGTGACGTCACTGGGCCAGCTGTAAACAGTGAGAAGGCCGTGGCGCTGCTGGAGCGCCGCTGCCTTCTCAAACAACTGATCGGCGGGGACCCGGGTGTCCGACCCCCGCCGATCAGATGCTGATTATCTATCCAGAGGATAGATCATCAGTTTAAACAAACTGCAGAACCCTTTTAAATAAGTGTTTATGACCTCTCAGTAGTTTAGAGATTATTAGGTGGCACAAAGTGAAAGTACCACTCACAGCTAGAAAAACAGTTAACCTTTTGTGACAGAACAGCTCAATATTTTTAATAAATTTAAAATATGATTCTTAGCTAAAAATAAGTAAAATGGAATCACAAACAAAAATTGCCTCCAAAAAGGTGTACATAGCCTTTAAAGGGTTTGTCTGCTTTGAAAGATCCCATATTTCTAAGACTGGTCTTAGGATACCTTGCGGCTGGGACCCTCAGCAATCAACTGTACTCTGCAGTGAGTGTTAAATTCCCCTGCAGCACCGCTACAGGAGAAATGGAGCATAACACGGTGCTCATTGCCATGAATGGTCTGTGCAATACAGTGCCATATCGGGGCTTCCAGTTTGTAGCGGCCAGGCTTTACTCCAGTAAATTGATGAGGGACCCCCCTGTAATCAAAACAGACACAAATATCCCAACATTACAATAAACAAAAATAATAATTTCTTAATGGGTAATTCCTTAACATCAATATTGTTCTTGTTGCATCCCTTATGCAACTGTTCAGAGCGGCCAGGAGAATTCCCAGTAACTTCCCTGCCATCGGGCCTCACAATGCAGTTTATCTACAGATTGGTCATAAAGTAAAGTAGTTTATAGTCTATTGAGAATCTCAAAGAACAGCCCACGATCAGGGCAGTTATCTGACTAATACTACATTAGAGGGTTGATAGTTGAGCAATTACATAATACTTTCTGAAACACTGGGAAAAATAATGCTTTGTCTTAGGCATCATGCACACGTCCATAGTTTTGGTCCGCATCCGATCTGAATTTTTGGCGGATCGGATGCAGACCCATTCATTTCAATTGAGCCTAAAAAGATGTGGACAGCACACCGTGTATTGTCTACATCCGTATGTGGATTCTGCAGCCCCGCAATAAATAGAACATGTGCTATTCTTGTCCGTTTTTGCAGACAAGGATAAGACATTTCTAAAAACAAACAAACAAAAAAAAAAAATTTATCTTTTTTGCGGGACCACAGAACAGACACGGACAGTACATGGAGTGCTGTTGTCACGGCTGAGGATGGGGAAAACCCTCAGCCGTGCGATGCCAGAAGATGTTAAGCGCTGCTTGGCCAGGACAACAGTATTAGGGAGCAGGTCACCTCCTATCGCGTCCCTAAACTGACCCTGACTCCTAACCATATGAGTCAACCCTGAAGGTGGGAGGACTCATACACCAGATACCTTGGGGTCCCTGCTAGCCCTCAGGATTGCCCTGGAACAAGGAGCAGGGTAAGACGACCTGTTCTTCCTAGGCACGGAGGAACAGGAGTCTCACTAGCCAAGCTGCAAAAGGAAGAGAACATAAACGGCCTATGGATATGGCAGGAGGATGAAAAGCACTTCCACACCTACCTGACACAGACACACAGACTGGATCCCGTGCAATACAGCAAGTGTCCACACCCAAACACCAGTGGACACAGCACACACACACAAACACACAGGAACCCAGATCCATAGGTGCATAACATCACAAAGGAAAACATCAACAGAACATTTTGTATAAAAATATATAACAATAATTTTATGACCACAAGGGTGGCACCCACTGGCAGGTGGAATTACCAGGAGGGTGTCTCCAGCAAAGCATGGCTGAAGAACCCCTCAGCTACTGAACTCCAAAGAGGCTTTATAGCCCAAAGTGGCCACACCCACACAGACACACAAGGAGGGAATTAACCCTTCCAACACTTACAGGGAGTGAAACCACTTAAAGGGGAAGTGTCCAAATGCACAACACACTGCGGCTGTTACCGCTGGCAACGACATGGGTGGCAACCATGTCCTGGGAGTCAGCCAGAAGGCCGAGACACTGCCACCACATGTACATCATACCAAACGTTGCCACGGGCAGCCACAGTGAAGGGAAGTGTCACAGTGCACACCTAACATAAGACCAAGTGCACACCAGACATACAAAGTGCATAACATAAACACACACCTAAGAGAGGTTGCTAGGTGTAACCGCATGCCATTGCAGCAAGCTGCCTAGCACCAGCTCAGGCTGCTATACTGCGACAATACAACACTTGTTGCCCGCGGCAACCACAAGTGAGGCAGCACACTAGCGGCCCTCACCTGTGGTTGAACAACCAAACCAAAACCGCATGCGGATCAGGAGTCACGACCATGACCATTGCCGCGACAGCTGTCCACATCTTTTGTGGCTCCTATGAGGGATTAGCTGTATCTCCAGGGTCTCAGTTACAATATTTTCGCTCACAACCGTGTTGAATGTCCAAACGGTGCATTTATTTTGATACCAGCAAAAACAAAACAAAATGAAAACCTTCCCGTCTGGGCTCTACCTAAACATATAACATGATCCCTGACTCATCTATACAGAGCGCTGTTCACACATGGAACATAAATGAGTCTTTCTCCAGCCATACAGTCCAGTAGCTTCCGGGCTGTAACCCTTCAACACGTTCTGGGGGGATTGTGGCCAATTAGTCCTCCCGACTGTGGCCTTGTGACTCTTGTTCCCAGGCGTCAAGGCATCCCTCAAAGTTCCGGCTAGCGCCTAGCCCCGTGGCCCCTCAGCCTTGCCAAACTGACAAAGCCTTGCCAGGCCTCTGTCTGTACAATCCCCACTAACTGACACCCTGGGAGGATCTTTATCCCAGTCTGATAATCGCAGACCTCACCTGCGATCCTCTCTGGTCCAAGGGAACACCCGTGGTGGAAGGGTGGGAATTGGCAGATCCCACTTCCAATCCTATCTGCCAATCCAACTAAAATCTGTCCCAGACCTGCATCTACAGTATCTCATTGCTGTATACAATGGTTCTCTGTTATCAGCCATTTCAGAAGCCGACTATAATATTATTCAATGGGATTATGTACAGGAAGTCAAGAAAAGTCCCTGCTCCTCCCGCGAATCTGCTGTATGTTGTATATCACCAGTCCTGGGAACCTAAACACTTATGCTGTACACCTGTGTGAATAATATTAGTACTGACTTTAGCGGTAGTATAGCTTTAAGTGCACTACTTTTAAAAAAAAAAAAAAGTTAGGGGTTATTTAAGTACATCCCCCGGCAAGCATCCCATCCAGAACATTGCTATGCAGACAATGATTGGGATTGTGCAATGCAAACATCTTCCGTCAGCTGGCTGTTCATCCTATAATTTCCATATAAGACATTCTGGAGAAGCACAGAGGAGCATCTACAGTATCTCAGTTGTGATCTCAGCACAAAGTGCGATGAATGGAGAGCAAGCAACTCAAGGGCTGCCACCTCTCCATTCACAGATACAGAAAATCAGTTTGTTTTCCAAACTCTTATAGTTGAGAACAGAGGGTAGGCGGGCATGTGCTGCTGCTCTCCAATCAATTCGGGGGCCCTGTTCTGGAGTAAGGAGTGGGCCCCAGGAGGTGAGACCTGTGCCTATCTGACATTGATAGCATATCCTAGTCGTATGGGCTCCTACTTTACCATGACCACTTCCATCAGCAAGTTCAGAAAAGCATCTACTTAAAGCACATGGAAGATGCACACAGTGATGTCACAATACAGGGATAATGCTCAGTGATTTACTAATGGCATGATAATGTGCACACTGATTTATAATGCTCGCAGTGGTATCACAATAAGTGCATTTTTTTTGTTATTCTTCCGTTCATTGGGGGATACAAGATAGACCATGTGTATAGCTGCTGCCACTAGGAAGCAGACACTAAGCATTAAAAGTGTTCACTGCTTTGATAATGGCAGCTTCAAAAGCCATACTGTTAAACACAGCGACAGTAAATTAGGGTAAGGCCCCATGCACACGGCCGTGTTTCACAGCCGTGTGCGGGCCGTGGAACCGCGGCCTGGATCCCTCCTGAGAGCAGGAGCGCACGGCGTCACTGGTTGCTATGACGCCGTGCGCTCCCTGCTGCCGGCACAGTACAGTAATACACTGGTATGATCTATACCAGTGTATTACTGTACTGTGCCGGCAGCAGGGAGCGCACGGCGTCATAGCAACCAGTGACGCCGTGCGCTCCTGCTCTCAGGAGGGATCCAGGCCGCGGTTCCACGGCCTGCACACGGCTGTGAAACACGGCCGTGTGCATGGGGCCTAATGAAAAGGACCTTTGGAAAAAAGATTCTCCGGCAGTAAAAGAGGTCTAGGTTGGTCCGCTAGGAGATCGATTGGAGACTGCTATCAGTCTGGAGCGACTACGATGACGTGCAGAACCTTGGCCGATATCTTCTGGAGGGTTCTGGGCAATGACGGAAGTTGAGGGAACATAGGAAATTAGAATTGGCCCCACGGAATGATGAGCACGTCCACTGCCAGAGCGAGTTGATCATGGGACCAAGTGACAAAGATGGAGATTTGACTGTTGAAGCGGGATGCCATCAAGTCCACTTCCAGTGGACTCCAAACAACTGCATATCGCCTGAAAGGCTTGAGGATAAAGAGCCCCTTATCCTGCTTCCATGCGTTCCCTGCCTACAATTTCTGGAATGTAAAGAGCAGACAGGGCTGGTATGTAAATCTCTGCCCATCTGAACATCAGAAACATCTCCACCATGACTGCCGGATTCCATATTTCTACTTGATAGTTGAGGTACGCCACCTCTGGAAAGTTATCTGTCCAGAATCGGACAGGACGGCCAGCAAGCTGGTTAATCTAATGTAGTACAGATAACCATAAGGCTCTCAGTTCCAATATGTTGATGGGAAGGAATGACTCCTCTCTAGAGACCAACCCCCTTGGACTGTAGGAGACTGAAGAACCCCCCCCCCCATCCATGGAGGCTAAGATCTTTTGTGACAACTACCCACCAGAGAGGGATGAAGGATTGGCTCATAGTCGGCATCTGGGAGGACGGCCACCACTGGAGAGAGTGTCGGACCAAATCATCTAATGAGGGAGGACACTTTCAACATCCGGTTAGAATCGCATGCTGAAGACAGCAAGAGTGAAACTGGGTATGCGGGACTGCTTCCATATCGGCAACCATGTACCCAAGGATTTGCATGCAGAGGCGAATTGGTAGCAGGGAGAACATATCTTGAGGACACTGCTGCGTTGGAGGGTTATCTTCTTGGGAGGATGGATGACTCTGGCCAGACAGGTGTTGAAGCTCATCCCCAGGAAGATGACTCGTTAAGAGGGAATTAGCTTGGTTTTCTGGATGTTGCTCAACCACCAGAAACTGTGAAGGGTGTCCAGGACTATTGTCAGACTGGCCAAGTTGGATGCTCTGCAGGGAACTACAATAATGTCATACAGTTGTGATTCCACGCGAAGAACCACAAATTGGAAATAGAGTGGCCCCAGTACAAATGTTAGGTATTGCTGGGGGAAACAGAACAATTAGTTGAGCTGAGCGAGTAGAACATGGATGGCTTTTCTAAGGCTTTGGCTTGGAAGGCAGGGATGATCATGTGAAAAAAGGAGAGGGAGGGACGGAGGAGAATTCTATTTTTTATCCATCCGATATGAGCCCTCATTGCCAGTCATCTGAAATCCGGGTAGGCCAGACCTCCCAAATGAGATGTAGCTGCCCCCCAAGCTGAGCAGGCAAAGAGGGACAGGCTTTAGAGTAACTGGTGGGAGGTTCACCACGAGAGGTGGGGCTTATAGAATGGTTCCTTTTGTGGTCCAAAATGCCTTACACTCTCACAATCGAGGGCTTGAAAAAGGCCTTTTGGAGCGGTTGAAGCAGGCTGACCTGTTCTGCAGAAGGTGTGTACTCTTGCCCTAAGTGGTGACCTAGATGATCTTGTCCAGCTTCTTTCCAAAAAAGCTGGGGGAAAAGGGAGGACTGCGAGTGCTTTTTGGGAGCGTTAACTGCTGCTCAACAAGAAAGCCACAGGGTCCTACGGATGGCTACCAGCAGTGCTGAGGAATGAGCCATTAATTATTTAGCATGGCTTAGATCAGTGTTCCCCAACTCCAGTCCTCAGGGTCCACCTGCCCTGCCATGTTTTCAGGATTTTCCTAGTATTTAGCAGGTGATATAATTAGTGTCAATGCATCAGGACTTACCTCAGGCATTCATTTTGTAGGATATTCTTAAATCATGACCGGTAGGTGGGCCCTGACTGGAGTTGGGGAACACTGGCTTAGATGACCCAAGTGGGAGCAAAGACCAGGAGGAGACAACCCAATGGTTTCAAATTAACTGGAAAAAAAAAACAAAAAAAAAAAAACGACTAGTTTCCTATCCTGTCGGAGAAGAAAACCCGCGTCCACCATATTAAGCCAGGTGGGAAACTGGCGGGTCCATGAGGGGGGGTGAGAACCACATTTAATAAGGTCCTCAGGGAAGGAGTAGAGAAGGTCCAGGTGTTTGGGCATGAGAAAATACCGGTCCAACAAGTTCAACTCCTTGGAAAAGGAGGAATCGATGTCCGTGTAAAAAAATTTTGGGGAACAGCAAAACAAGAACCCTTCTTGGGTGGAAGAGGTTTGTATTTCTTTGGAGTACTGTGTGGCCGTACGGGTCACAGCTGACCACGCTGTTTAGGCCAGGTTCACATCACCATTTGGTTTTCAGTTCTTCTGATCTTTCAGAAGAACATAAAAATGAACAAAAAAAGGATCCTGTATTTTAGGCATTTTAGGGGGAAAAAGTGCTACTCAAAGTTTTTTTTTTCTGTCTAAAATAACGGATCTCTGATGGAAATGGCTAGAACAGATGGGAAATAAGCATAACGGATCTGTTTTTTTTTTTTGTTTACTTTTCTTAGTTTCTCTAGACGGATCAGAAAAACGGAAAACTAAACGATGATGTGAACCCAGCCTTGGTCAGTCTGCATTGTTCATGGCTATGCGGCACCTGCAATACCCCCATTAAGGGTCCATTCACACGTCCGTTGTTTCTTTCCTCATCTGTTCCGTTTTTTGCAGAACAGATCAGGACCAGTTCTGAAAAAAAATAAAAATAAATATCGGACAACACAATGTGTGCTGTCCGTTTCCGTTGTTCCGGAATATAAAACTTGTCCTAATCTTTTCCGCAAAAATCGGATCCTGGTATAATACAAAGTCAATGGTTCCGCAAAAAACGGATGACATTCGTATGTCATTACGTATGTCATCCGTTTTATGCGGAATCCGTTCCTGGAAATTAAATCCTGCCCACAGAAATCACTTATTCACTTTTTTTTTTTTTTTTTTTTTTTTTTTTATTCAAAGAAATCCAAACAACTTATTTGCTTTGTGAAATTTATACATGTTTCCGTTTTTTGCGGATCCACAAAAAACGGATGACATACAGAAACATTTTCAGGAACAATGGATCCGCAAAAAACGGACCGAAATTCGGGATATAGAAAAATACTGACGTGTGAATGTAGCCTAACAATGCAGAACGACAAAACAGTGTGGTCTTCGTTTAATTAGGGCCTCCTGTGGGAAATCCAGTCAAAATGATCTTCTGAGAAGATGAAATTACTAAAATCTGATTTCCAGAAAGGAGTCTCTCTAGAAGGGTCAGACCCCTTTGGTACTGCTCAGAGATTTCTGTTACTAGAAATGTGACACAACATTCATTCTAAGCAAACTATCAGTGCACACTTGGAAACAAGCTGTTCTTCACAACCACAAAACCAGAGCTTTACAAGTAGGGTATTTTTTAAAGGGGCTTTCTACAAAATATCAGAGGTGTGCCAAAGGGGTTTACGTGTTTCATTACTGTACTCTGAGTGACAAAAAAAAAAAAAAATGACACAAAAAAAAAAAATTACTAGACCTGTTGTACATTTCTGTTGATGGATGAGACAAAAATAGCTTTGTGGTTAATGTCAGTGAATGGAAACATTGTGTCACCACTATGGGACTCAGCTTTCTAAATGTAATATTTAACAATGATCAATGTGTAGTGCATGAAAATTAAAAGGGGAAGCCCAATTTTTAACATCCAGTATCCAAAATCAGAAATCTTAGGCCTCATGCACACGACCGTATTTTGTATCCGTGTCCGATCCACATCTTTTACGGATTGCACACAGACCCATTTAATTCTATGGGTCCGCACAAAAAAAAAAAAAAAAGTCACCCGTGTGCTGTCTGCATCCATTTCACAAAAGACAGAACATATCCTATTCTTGGCTGTAAAATGTGGAAGTCAAAGGGGCCGCAGAAAAAACGGACACAACACGGATGTCATCTGCAAAACGGCCTTATGTTACCTATGGGCAAACAACAGCCTAGACACCCCTATTCAGTACTGCACCCAGCTATCGTATGGTATATACTGTACGTTCATCATGCCATAAATACAGTATTTCAGTTGGTAATACCCCTTTAAGTTTTAACTTTTGCCCTTTGGATTGCTTCCGTCTGACAATGTGGCCCCCAACCAGAAAAGGTTATGCACACCTGCTCTAACAGATTTGGTCACCTGTTGATTAGACTGGGGGCCATGTATGAGCCCCATGTAATACCGCATTTCTCCTGCAGTGGCGCTGCAGGGAAAATGTGTGGTCTGCTGCAGTGATGGGCAGTTCGCAGTGTTCGCCAGCGAACACATGCGGGCTGCCATCTTTAGTAAGGTAGACTCACCTGTCCGGCGATGCACAGGTAAGCCCTTAACTGTGCCGGGAGCCGGTCTGAAATCAAATGCAGTCACCGGGAGCAGGCAGCTCCAAGAACAGCCGCCGGGGGGCTTCATCGGGCTGTTCTCGGAACTGCCTGCTCCTTGTGACTGCATTGGATTTCAGACCGGCTCCCGGCACAGGTAAGGGCTTACCTCTGCATCGCCGTGAGTCTAACTTACTAAAGATGGAACTGACCATCACTAGTCTGCTGTATTTAAAAAATAAATAAATAGTCGGTTAAATAACCCCTTTAAAATCAATGGGTGCCCGTCCTTCCATAGGGCACAAGGACGGGAAGAGTACTGATGTGTAGTACTAAAGTGTCTGATAGCCAGGTCCCAAAACAATCCCAGGAATGGAGGTCCCCAATTCCTATTGTGGTGGTGTGCATGCTCCATTCACTTCTCAGCTTTGTCTCGGTCAGTCCCACTTACGTGGATAGGATGGCGTTCATGCAAGCGTACCACCGATCCATCCACATGATCGCTGAGCGTATGAGCAGTCCAACCCCCAGTGATCAGACACATATGTGGATAAAGGTTTATTCAGACGCCCCATATGAACAGGTCTGCACCCATTCTGCAACTTTGCGGAACGGGCGGGGATCTATTCATTTAATAGGGCAGCAAAAGATGCGGACAGAACACGTGGTTCCATTCCGTGGCTCTGCGGAAACGAAAGAGCATGTCCTATTCTTGTGCACGATCACAGACATGAATAGACATTTTCTATTAGGGGTCCATTCACTCGTCCGCAAATGGGTCCGTCCCCGTTCCGCAATATCGGGAACGTACCCATTCATTCTCAATGGGGCAGGAATGGATGCGGAGAGAACACTATGCGCTCTCCGCATACGCATTTCCGGAGCGCAGCTCCGCAAAAAAATAGAACATGTCCTATGGCAGTTCTATGGGGGGTGCCGGCCGGGTGTATTGTGGATCCACAATACACTACGGACGTGTGAATGGACCCTAACGTTGCGGCTATGCGCAGCCCGCAAATGGCTGAATGCACATGGCCGGTATCCGTGTTTTGCGGATCCACAATACACTACGGCCGTCTGAATGACGCCTAATGGATAGGTGTTCTTTGTGGAAAGCCTTTAGGGCTCATGTACACAACAGTCGGTCTTGGTCCACATTTTGTGCTGGTCGGATGCGGACCATTCACTTCAATGGAGAAGCAAAAGATGTGGACCATGTGCTGTCCGCATCCGCACATCTGTTCTGCAACCCCACAAAAAAAACTGAACACGTCCTATTATTGTCCGCATTACAAAGACGGTATCCATGTTTCGCGGATCTGCAATTTGCAGACTGCAAAACAGGCTACAGTCGTGTGCATGAGCCCTAAAGGGGTCGCACCAAGTTTAGAAGCTATCCCCTAGCCACAGAATAGGGGACGACAAACTGACTGATGCAGGTGAGACCACTGGGCCCCCTACCGATCCAAGGACAGGGGTCCCTGCGACTCCATTCATTCACTATGGGACTGCTGGAAATATCAGAGCGCTGGCAATCTCCGGCGCTCCATAGAGAATGAATGTAGCGGCAGGGCACATGCTCCGTCAGATAAGGGACCCCCGTTCTTAGAATCCGTGGGGGACCTCCCGCGACCTGTTACTTACCCTCTAACCTATGGATAGGAAATAACTACTAAACTCGGCACAACCCCTTTATGGGTCATTCTCACAAGTGTTCGTTTTACGGTCCACAAACCCCGGATCCATAAATATGGATGTATTCTGTGTGCATCCTGCACTTTTTGTGGGCACATTGAAAAAAAATGCCTATTCTTGTCCGTAAAACGAACCAGCACAGAACGCGTTCTATCATTTGCCTCTCGGCCGCGCGAATGCGGACATAATGGGTCATCTGTGTGCACTTTTGTGGACCCTTAGAAATGTATAGGTCCGCAGACACCATGGCTGAGCGTTCAGAATGGTGGGTATAACTTTTTTTTTTTTTTTAAGTAGACAACCCCTTTAAGTACTCAGTTCCCCCATAATGTCAGCACAGAAGAAACAGCATTACACACTGGAGTCAGTCCAGAGGAGCAGATAAGAAAACAGGATGCTATACCTCCCCCCTCCCCCACCATAACATTGCTGTCACTGAATGGAAACATGGCCCGGCTGCAGGCAGTAACGGTACGGATGAGTGGTCACTTACCGCCCCGTCCCCTCAGGACATGTGCACAGAGCCAGCAGCACGCACGGTCCTAGCACCTCTTGTTTACAAACTCTTATTACTCTGTCTTCAGATTGGCAGAGCATGAAGCCCCGCCCTTCTCGATGACGCATTCCTCGTAACCACGCCCATTTAAAGAGACACTCCCCACTTGTTGTCCGATTGTTCTAGGCTCGTAGTTACTACACTAGCTGCTAGCCCTGCCCCAATGGCCAGCAAAACGGAAGTAACCGAGGCTATCAATTACACGGCTCCTCTGGCTGTCAGGCATGCAGGGGCTGGCTGGTACTCTGCCAGCAAAGCTGCTCTGGAAGTTGGCAGGCCTTCCAAGCAGTGTGTAGCTGAAAGATCGGCGGCGCGCTCCGTAAATGCGGATGCGGACAGCACACTGTGTGCTGTCCGCATCCATTACGTCCCCATAGAGAATGAATGGGTCTGCACCCGTTCTGCAATTTGCGGAACGGACACGGACCCATTATTACGGATGTGTGAATGGAGCCATAGTTTCCTAGGAGTCTCTCAGGCTGGGTTCACACCTGAGCGTTTTACAGCGCGTTCCTACGCGCTGTAAAACGCTCAACAAGGAGAAACCAATGATTCCCTATGGGAATGGTTCACACTTGGGCGTTTTACAGCGCGTACGATCGCGCTGTAAGGCTGAGTTCACACGAGCGTGACAGATTTGGTCCGGATGCGTTCAGGGTGCGTTCAGTTAAACTCGCACCATTTTGCAAGCAAGTTCAGTCAGTTTTGTCTGCGGTTGCGTTTAGTTGTTCAGTTTTTTCCGCGCGGGTGCAATGCGTTTTGATGCGTTTTTCACGCGCGTGATAAAAAACTGAAGGTTTACAAACAACATCTCCTAGCAACCATCAGTGAAAAACGCATTGCATCCGCACTTGCTTGCAGATGCAATGCGTTATTAACGCAGCCCCATTCACTTCTATGGAGCCAGGGCTGCGTTAAAAACGCAGAATATAGAACATGCTGCGATTTTAAAGCATTGCAGAAGTGATGCGTGAAAAAAAATGCTCATGTGCACAGCCCCATTGAAATGAATGGGTCAGGATTCAGTGCAGGTGCAATGCGTTCACCTACTGCATTGCACCCGCGCGGAAATCTCGCCCGTGTGAACTCAGCCTAAAACGCCCGACGCTCCAAAAAGTACATGAGCGACTTTTGGGGCGTTTGTGGCCATAGGACACTGTAGTGAATCACACAAACGCGCGTTTACTATTACAAAAACGCGCATAAAAATGCGCGTCAAAAACGCGCGTTTGCGCAACGCTCAAGTGTGAACCCAGCCTAAGGCTCTGTTTTGAGGTAGCAGGAGCTATGTTCACACAGCCAAAAAACACTGGGGGTCATTCACTAAAGACTGGTCTTAATAAAAAAGACCAATTTATTAATCATTTTGTCGCACCAGTTTTCTGCGCTGTAGCCAGGGGCTACCGTAGTGTTCAGTGGTCATTTACGTCAGCTAAGCTTTTTCCCACAAAAGTGGCAAATATTGCAACTTTTTTATGCCAAAAAGCAGTGATAAAGCCTTGGTAAATGACCACCACGGTGTGTGTATTCAGTCGCCTGACGCTGTGTGAGGCTACTTTAACACATAGATTTTTGCTGGCCTTTTATGCATTTAGCGTTTTTAGTGGCGGTTTTTGCACCCAATAGATTTTTTTTTTTTGCGCTAGCTGAAGGTCACCCAATAGATTTTTTTTTTTGCGCTAGCTGAAGGTCTATAGGAAATACGAAGCGTGTTTTCTTTTTTCTGCTATGGGCATTTTTCTGTTAAAGGGGTTTTCCAAGATTTGGATGCACCTAGGCCACGTGACCGATGAACATGACCTCACTGGTCTAGGAAGAGGCTGCAGCGCGCACCAGGGTCTCTTCAAACAGCTGATCGGCGGGGGTCCCAGGTGTCCAACCTCCGTCTATCTGGATGCTGATGATGGATGGGACTGATGACATGACCCTCACTCCATCTCTTGTCTTTCACGTGCTGCCAGGGTTGGCCATCCAGGGCACGGCGAGTAGGGCGATCCACAACTCTGCCTTCATGGGAAGCAGAAAGAAGACGAGTGATGGTGAAGGCGGACTGAAGGCGGAAAGCTGTTCAACACAGGACATCTGTCAGCAGATTTGTACCCATGAAACTGGCTGACCTGTTACATGTGCACTTGGCAGCTGAAGACATCTGTGTTGGTCCCATGTTCATATGTGGCCGCATTGCTGAGAATAATCATGTTTTAATATATGCAGATGAGCCTCTAGGAGCAACGGGGGCGTTACCATTACACCTAGAGGCTCAGCTCGCCCTCTGCACTTTGACTTTAGGAGAAGTCATGGCCAAGTGTGATGTTGTTTTCAAAATGCAGAGGGCGCAGCGGTTGCAGAGAGAGCAGAGCCTCCTAGAGGCTAATTTGCATATATAAAACATAATTTATCTCAGCAGTGCGGGCACATATGAACATGAGACCAACACAGATGCCTTTAACTGCCAATAGAATTCAGAGGACCCCTGTGCGAAGCCAGTATATAGGCCCCTTACCTTCCAATAACTTACTATATAGCACCCCTTGTGTCTCGATAACAGTGCCGCAATCATTCTGACCCATCAGGCCCTTACATGGAGACATTAGGAAGCTACTGTTAAGGCCCGTTCACACGGCGCACTTTGCGAGTAGAGTTAAACCGCAAGCAGGCTCCACACAGCCACTGACTGGCGTAATTTTGAACGCTTTAACACCTTTGCAACCCCTGACGTAATAGTATGTCAATGAGGCTCAAGGGGGCAGGGGCAGCAGCTGGTCCCATACATAGCGGGCAGAATGGGGTTTCTTGGGCCCACCAGAGGAAATTATTCTTGAGGCCCAACTCGTATATTATCAATAAAGTCTAATAGGTTTTGATTCAAAGATATAGACCCTAGTGGTAAGTGATTGGCTTCAAAGGCAGCTCCAAATGGGTTTATTACCACTGGGGCCCACTGTTGTATCAGTGCCTGGGCCCACCACAGGACCCTCTGGTGGATCAGTCCGGCGCTGATGGTGGATGCCAACTGTGCAATACACCTGGCACCCATGACTAGGATCTCCGAACCAATTCATAGACACACAGAAGATTGACAGCAGTACAGGACCACATGGTCCATCCAGTCTGCCCTTATATTATTACTTACCTTAGGATAGACGTGGTTATCCAAGGCAGCTTTAAATTCACTTACTGTAGATTGCCCAACTAAGGGCTCATGCACATGGCCGTTGCCAGCAAACAGCGGGTCCATAACACCCGGCCACCGACCATGTGCACCCCGCATCACAGATGCAGACCCATTCACTTGATGCGAAACGGAGGCATGGATCGCAAACACTACGGAGTGCTTCTGTGGGTTTTCTGTCCGTGCATGCACTACTTTTTTGCAGTACCCTCAAGTGAATGAGTCCACTATCCGCATGCGGCGGCCCTATGGTTGATGCCCGTGTGCATGAGCCCTAAATCGGAGTTTGTTCCAAGCCTGAACTACTCTTGGTTTTGATCTTGCCCACCAACTAATTTTCGATTGTGTCCCCTTGTTCTTGTGTTTTTTTTTATTTTTATTAAAAACATTTTTTCCTGAACCTTATTTATTCCTTTAACATATTTAAAGGTTTTCATCATGCTTCCCTCTTTCCCTTCTTTCCGGAAGACTATACAGGTGAAATTCTTTAAAGGGGTTGTCTCAACTTGCCATTACTAAGGTGAGATGAGACACAGTCCTGACCACCAGCCGGATGGGAAACATCGGAGCGCTCCGGCGATCACTGTATCAGTAGCTCCCATTGCGGTGCATGTACTATTTCCCTAATTCAGAAACGGCATATGTAGCTACACTGTTGCCATAACTTTCATGCACTGCAATAGGAGCTACTGAAGCAGTCAATGCTGGAGCGCTCTGCTGTTTCCCGATTGGCTGGTGGCCCTTTAAGTCTCTCCTGATATGCTTCAGACCCTCCACCATTTTTGGAGAGTGCATTTGCACCCTTTCCGTTTGATCTGTATTTTTTTGTAGGTGAGGTCTCCAGAACTGGACTCAGTATTCCAGATGTGGTCTAACTAGCGTTCTATATAGCAGGATCACAATCTCTCTCTTCTGATTGGTTATACCTCTAGCTATAAAGCCAAGTATCCTACTTGCTTTTCCAGCTGCCTGTCCACACTGTGCCCTCATTTTGAAGCTGTCTGGTATTAAGACGCTTAGGCAGGGGTGTACATAGAAATCACTAGACCCCATAGCAGTACCGGCCCCTTTAACAGTGACTTCAACAGTGCCCGCCCCTTAACATTGACCACCCCTTTAACAGTGACCTTCATAGTGGCCGCCCCTTTAAGAGTGACCTCCACAGTACCCGCCCCTTTAACAGTGACCTCCACAGTGCCCGCCCCTTAACATTGACCACCCCTTTAACAGTGACCTTCATAGTGGCCGCCCCTTTAAGAGTGACCTCCACAGTACCCGCCCCTTTAACAGTGACTTCCACAGTGCCTGCCCCTTTAATAGAGACCTTCACAGTGCCCGCCTATTTAATAGTGGCCTCCACAGTGTCTGCCCCTTTAACAGTGACCTCCACAGTGACCTCTACAATGCCGGCCTCTTTAACAGTGACCGCCCCTTTAGCACTGACCTCCACAGTGCCCGCCCCTTTAACATTGAGCTCCACAGTGCCTGCCCTTTTAACAGTGACCTTTACAGTGCCCGCCCCTTCAACTGACCTCAACAGTACCTGCCTCTTTAACACTGCCCGCCCCTTTAATAGTGACCTCTACAGTGCCCGCCCCTTTAACATTGACCACCCCGTTAACAGTGAACTCCACAGTGCCCACCCCTTTAACATTGACCACCCCTTTAACAGTGGCATTCATAGTGGCTGCCTCATTAACAGTGACCTTCACAGTGCCCGCCCCTTTAACAGTGACTTCCACAGTGCCCATCCCTTTAACAGTGACCACCCCTTTATCAGAGACCTTCATAGTGGCCACCCTTTTAACAGTGACTTCCACAGTACCCGCCCCTTTAAAAGTGATTTCCACAGTGCCCGCCCCTTTAACAGTGACCTCCACAGTGCCCGCCCCTTTAACATTGACCACCCCTTTAACAGTGACCTTCATAGTGGCCACCCCTTGAACAGTGACCTCCGCAGTGCCTGCCCCTTTAACAAAGACCTCCACAGTGCTGCCCCTTTAACAGTGACCTCCACAGTGCCCACCCCTTTAACAGTGACCTCCACAGTGCACGCCCCTTTAACAATGACCTCCACAGTGCCTGTCCCTTTAACATTGACCACCCCTTTAACAGTAACCTTCATAATGGCCTGCCCCTTTACCATTCTTGAGATATTCCCCCAAAAATTAGCCCCCCTCCAAATACAAGCCTGCACGTCTTTCTCTTCAAATCCCAAATGCCATAAACACAGTTTTACTCCAGTTTTCCATAACAACCCAGCCATTTTTCTTTATTGCATAAAGGGGCGGGTACTGTGTACATCACTGTTTTTAAAGGGACGGGCACAGTGAAGGTCACGGTTATTAAATGGGCGGGCACACTGGAGGTCACTATTATTAAATGGGCGGGCACTGTGGAGGTGTCATGGAACCATGAACCAGACGTACAACAAGAGATAAGTGGAAATAAGAAGGCTTTATTGAAAATCAAGCTGTCAGGCAAAAGTCCAAACGGATGGCTAAACCGAAGCAGGGTCTTGCGAAGCCAGAGGTCAGGAACCAGAAGGGTAGTCAGACGAAGCCTGGATCAGGAACCAGCAGGGTAGTCAGACGAAGCCAGGATCAGGAACCAGCAGGGTAGTCAGACGAAGCCAGGATCAGGAACCAGAAGCAGCAGCAGTCTTAGAAGCATGTGAACACAGGAGGACCAAGCAAGGAACTGAAGCCACAGACCTCCTATATATATGAGCTAGGCATCCAGCTCCTCCCAGTGGGAAGGAGAAGCCGCAGGGTGGGAGGCTACAAGAAACCCAGAAACCAAGATGGCCGCCAGCACATGTCAAACGAAGGAGAACAGCAAGAAGGTAAGACCATGACAGTACCTCCCCCTCAAAGGCCCCTCCTCCGCGGAGTAAAGAACGGTTTCTGAGGGAAGCGTGCGTGGAAGGCTCGGAGCAAGGCAGGAGCATGGACATCTGCGGAGGGAACCCAGGAACGCTCCTCTGGACCATAACCACGCCAATGGACCAAAAACTGCACCCGACCGCGGACCAGGCGTGAGTCCAGGATATTGCTCACCTCATACTCCTCACGATTGCCCACTTGGACCGGACGAGGCCGAGGAACCGAGGAAGTGAAACGATTACACACCAGTGGCTTCAACAGGGAGACATGAAACACGTTGGAGATCCGCATGCCAGGAGGAAGCGCAAGGGCATAGGCTACCGGGTTTACCCTGCGAAGCACTCGGAAGGGACCAACAAAACGAGGCGCCAGCTTGGGAGTGGGCACTCGAAGGTTGAGGTTGCGGGTGGACAACCATACGCGGTCTCCGACCTGGTAGGAAGGAGCAGGCGCTCGTCTGCGATCAGCCTGGAGTCTCTGGCGCCGCGCAGAGACCTCAAGGGACCTCTGGATCTGTACCCAAGAAGCACGTAGGACGGAAAGGTGATCCTCCACAGCCGGAATATCCTGGGGAGAGAATACCTCCGGTAACACGGCAGGTTGGAACCCATAATTGGCCATGAAGGGAGACGTCCCAGAGGAAGAGTTCACCGCCGTGTTCCTGGCAAACTCAGCCCAAGGCAGGAGGTCAACCCAATTGTCTTGGTGATCGGAGACATAGCAACGAAGGAATTGCTCCAAGGCCTGATTGGATCGTTCTGCGGCCCCATTGGACTGAGGGTGGTAGGCCGAGGAGAAAGAGAGATGAATCCCCAACTGGGAGCAAAAGGCGCGCCAGAACCTGGACACAAACTGACTCCCCCGATCCGACACAATCTCCTTGGGCAAACCGTGCAACCGGAAGACCTCCCTGGCAAAAATCGTGGCCAACTCTTGTGCAGAGGGTAACTTCTTGAGAGGAACACAGTGGCACATTTTGGAAAAGCGATCCACAATCATGAGAATGACCGTATGGCCTCGGGATGCAGGGAGGTCCACAATGAAATCCATCCCCAGGTGTGACCATGGACGCTCCCCGGTGGCTATGGGTTGCAAAAGACCCAACGGAAGGTGCCGAGGGGACTTACTCTGGGCACAAACGGAGCATGCCGCTACATATGCGGCGATGTCGGAACGTAGAGAAGGCCACCAGAACAGACGTGAAACAGCCCAGGACAGCTGATTCTTTCCAGGATGCCCCGCGGCCTTGGAGTTATGGTAGGTTCGCAACAACCGAGTGCGCAACTCCTCAGGCACAAAACATCTGCCGTTGGGTCTCCCAGAGGGAGCACCAGATTGAGCCGCCAAAATCTGCTCACCCAGGGGAGAGGTCAGGCTGGTGCGAATGGCGGCCAGGATCTGATTCGGAGGTATGACTGAAGTCGGAATCGACTCCTCCCCGGACAGCTCGGAGTACTGCCGTGATAAGGCATCCGCTCTGATGTTCTTGGAACCGGGTAGGTAGGAGACCACGTAATTAAAACGTGACAAGAACAGAGCCCATCTGGCCTGACGTGGTGTCAATCTCTTGGCCTCAGAGAGGTAGGTCAGATTCTTGTGGTCCGTCAGGATGAGAACCGGAACCACCGAGCCCTCGAGCAAGTGCCTCCATTCTTTAAGGGCCTGCACGATGGCCAATAACTCCCTGTCACCAATCTGATAGTTGCACTCCGCGGAAGACAGTTTCCGGGAGTAAAACCCACAAGGAAGCAGAGGACCCTCTGGTGTTCTACGCTGAGACAGAAGGGCGCCTACTCCCGTCTCAGACGCGTCCACCTCGAGGACAAAAGGCAACCCAGGGTTGGGATGCGACAGAATCGGAGCCGACACAAAGGCGGACTTTAGAGCCTCAAAAGCTCGGATGGCCTCGAGCGGCCAGACCTGGGGATTACTGCCCTTCCTGGTCAGATCCGTGAGAGGCTTGGCTAGCATGGAAAAGTCCCTGATGAACTTCCGATAATAATTGGCGAAGCCCAAAAAGCGCTGCAGGGCACGAAGACCATTGGGCTGGGGCCACTGTAAGACAGCCGAAACCTTCTCAGGATCCATGGAGAACCCCTCAGCGGAAATGATGTAACCTAAGAAGGTTACCTGGGATCAGGTGAAATTCGCATTTCTCAAGCTTACCGAACAGCTTGTTCTCTCGTAACCGTTGCAACACTCGTCTGACATCCAGAATGTGGGCCTCCATGGATTCAGAATATACCAAGATGTCATCCAAATAGACCACCACACACTGCTGCAACAGGTCACGGAAAACATCGTTGATGAATTCCTGGAAGACTGCGGGCGCATTGCACAACCCAAAGGGCATAACCAAGGATTCATAATGACCGGTCCTGGTGTTAATCGCGGTCTTCCACTCATCGCCCGCCTTGATCCTTACCAGGTTATATGCCGCCCTCAGGTCGAGTTTGGTAAAGACCGTGGCCCCTTTGAGGCGATCGAACAGCTCGGAAATCAAGGGTATCGGGTAAGCGTTCTTGATCGTGATGCGATTGAGACCCCTGTAATCGATGCAAGGCCTCAACTCACCGCCCTTCTTTTTCACAAAGAAAAATCCAGCCCCTGCCGGGGACGAGGATTTGCGAATGTGTCCGCGTGAAAGCGCCTCCCTCACGTACTCCTCCATGGCCTCATTCCCCGCTACCGACAGTGGATAGACCTTGCCACGAGGAGGAACGGCACCAGATTGTAACTCTATGGCACAATCGTATGGGCGGTGCGGAGGTAGGGCAACCGCACGCACCTTATCGAATACATCCCGGTACTCCTCGTATTCAGGAGGCAACAGAGAGTCCGAGGAAGTACACAGCAACTTGACAGACCCATGGATGCAACTAGCCCCACACTGCGGTGACCACGAGAGGATCTCGGCCGATCTCCAATCGAAAGTCGGATTATGCTTCTGGAGCCAGGGGTACCCCAAGACCACCGAGTAGTGTGGAGACGAAATAACCTGGAGACAGACCGACTCTCTGTGAACGGCACCAATGGCCATCCCCACTGGAAGGGTCTCATGAGTCATGTGTGGCGGCAGAAGGGGTCTGCCGTCTATCGCCTCAAGAGCCAGTGGGGAACCTCGAGGCTGCAGAGGAATGGAATTGGCGGCAGCGAACCCACTATCAATGAACAAACCACCAGCACCAGAGTCCACCAACGCCTGGGTCGTCACCGAGCCCCCGACCCAGGAGAGGACAACAGTAATCAGTGGTTTGTCAACACGGGAAACCGGGGACGAGGAGACTCCACCCAAGATCTGCCCCCGACAGGATCTCAGGTGCGAGCGTTTCCCGGACGGTTCGGGCATGCCAACCGAAAATGCCCACCGAGACCACAGTACATGCATCGGCCCTCGCGTCTCCGGAGTACCCTCTCCCCCTCGGACAGGCGAGCAAACCCCAGCTGCATGGGTTCACCCCCAGACAAGTCATCCCCAGGAGGCGTGGGAGGAGAGGGAGGCACGGGTGGGACAGCAAACGTAGGCGCCAATCTGTTAGAAGACCTCCGCAGGCTCTCCTTAAAGGAAGGTCTCTCCCTGAGTCTGGTGTCAATCAAAATCAGGAAAGAAATAAGAGACTCGAGCTCCACTGGTAGGTCCTTAGCTGCAACCTCATCCTTCAAGGCATCCGAGAGACCATGAGAGAAAGCAGCGACCAGAGCCTCATTATTCCAGCCCACCTCTGCTGCCAGGGTACGAAACTCAATGGCGTATTCAGCTACGGATCGTGAACCCTGTCTGATGGACATAAGGAGCTTCGCAGCAGAGGCAGCACGAGCCGGCACATCGAATACCTTCCGAAGAGAAGCAACAAAACCGGAAAACTCGGCAACCACCGGATTGTTGTTCTCCCATAAAGGGCTGGCCCAGGCCAAGGCCTTGTCCGAGAGCAGCGAGATCAAGAAGCCCACCTTTGATCTCTCAGTAGGAAAGGCATGTGGCAGCAACTCGAAATAAATGCCCACCTGGTTAAGGAAACCTCGGCACTGAGTTGGCTCTCCCCCAAAGCGCTGTGGAAGGGGGGCAGAACCGGTCATACCCCGAAACACCGCAGGCGCAGCAACAGGTGTCGGGGTAGACTCTGGCGCAACAACCGGAGCGGCAGTAGGAGCGGGCCCAGGATCGACAACCGACCCTTCGGCAACGGAAGCTAAATGAGCCGTGCGTTCAAGCAGGGTTTGCAACGCCACAGCGAACCGACCCAACAGGTGATCCTGCTGATCAAGTCTGGCAACCAGCGTAGGTAGCGAGGATGGCCCTGTACCGTCAGAATTCATGGCTTGGTCCTAATGTCATGGAACCATGAACCAGACGTACAACAAGAGATAAGTGGAAATAAGAAGGCTTTATTGAAAATCAAGCTGTCAGGCAAAAGTCCAAACGGATGGCTAAACCGAAGCAGGGTCTTGCGAAGCCAGAGGTCAGGAACCAGAAGGGTAGTCAGACGAAGCCTGGATCAGGAACCAGCAGGGTAGTCAGACGAAGCCAGGATCAGGAACCAGCAGGGTAGTCAGACGAAGCCAGGATCAGGAACCAGAAGCAGCAGCAGTCTTAGAAGCATGTGAACACAGGAGGACCAAGCAAGGAACTGAAGCCACAGACCTCCTATATATATGAGCTAGGCATCCAGCTCCTCCCAGTGGGAAGGAGAAGCCGCAGGGTGGGAGGCTACAAGAAACCCAGAAACCAAGATGGCCGCCAGCACATGTCAAACGAAGGAGAACAGCAAGAAGGTAAGACCATGACAGGAGGTCACTGTTAGTAAAGGGGCGAGCTCTATGAAGGTTCCTGTTAAAGGGGTGGTCACTGTGAAAGTCACTGTTAAAGGGGCGGCCACTGTTAAAGTCACTGTTAAAGGGGCGGTCACTGTTAAAGGGGCGGTCACTGTGAAAGTCACTGTTAACCACTTCAGCCCCGCTAGGTGAAACCCCCTTCATGACCAGAGCACTTTTTACACTTCGGCACTACACTCCTTTCACCGTTTATCGCTCGGTCATGCAACTTACCACCCAAATGAATTTTACCTCCTTTTCTTCTCACTAATGGAGCTTTCATTTGGTGGTATTTTATTGCTGCTGACATTTTTACTTTTTTTGTTATTAATCGAAATGTAACGATTTTTTTGCAAAAAAATGACATTTTTCACTTTCAGCTGTAAAATTTTGCAAAAAAAACGACATCCATATATAAATTTTTCACCAAATTTATTGTTCTACATGTCTTTGATAAAAAAAAAATGTTTGGGCAAAAAAAAAAATGGTTTGGGTAAAAGTTATAGCATTTACAAACTATGGTACAAAAATGTGAATTTCCGCTTTTTGAAACAGCTCTGACTTTCTGAGCACCTGTCATGTTTCCTGAGGTTCTACAATGCCCAAACAGTATAACTACCCCACAAATGACCCCATTTCGGAAAGTAGACACCCTAAGGTATTCGCTGATGGGCATAGTGAGTTCATAGAACTTTTTATTTTTTGTCACAAGTTAGCGGAAAATGATGATTATTTTTATTTTTTTATTTTTTCTTACAAAGTCTCATATTCCACTAACTTGCGACAAAAAATAACAATTTTTAGGAACTCACCATGCCCCTCACAGAATACCTTGGGGTGTCTTCTTTCCAAAATGGGGTCACTTGTGGGGTAGTTATACTGCCCTGGCAATTTAGGGGCCCAAATGTGTGAGAAGTACCTTGCAATCAAAATGTGTAAAAAATGACCGGTGAAATCCAAAAGGTGCACTTTGGAATATGCGCCCCTTTGCCCACCTTGGCAGCAAAAAAGTGTGACACATCTGGTATCGCCGTACTCAGGAGAAGTTGGGGAATGTGTTTTGGGGTGTCATTTTACATATACCCATGCTGGGTGAGAAAAATATCTTGGTCAAATGCCAACTTTGTATAAAAAAATGGGAAAAGTTGTATTTTGCCAAGATATTTCTCTCACCCAGCATGGGTATATGTAAAATGACACCCCAAAACACATTCCCCAACTTCTCCTGAGTACGGCGATACCAGATGTGTCACACTTTTTTGCAGCCAAGGTGGGCAAAGGGGCGCATATTCCAAAGTGCACCTTTCAGATTTTGCAGGCCATTTTTTACACATTTTGATTGCAAGGTACTTCTCACACATTTGGGCCCCTAAATTGCCAGGGCAGTATAACTACGCCACAAGTGACCCCATTTTGGAAAGAAGACACCCCAAGGTATTCCGTGAGGGGCATGGCGAGTTCCTAGAATTTTTTATTTTTTGTCACAAGTTAGCGGAAAATGATGATTTTTTTTTTTTTCTCTTTTTTCCTTACAAAGTCTCATATTCCACTAACTTGCGACAAAAAATAAAAAATTCTAGGAACTCGCCATGCCCCTCACGGAATACCTTGGGGTGTCTTCTTTCCAAAATGGGGTCACTTGTGGCGTAGTTATACTGCCCTGGCAATTTAGGGGCCCATATGTGTGAGAAGTACTTTGCAATCAAAATCTGTAAAAAATGACCGGTGAAATCCGAAAGGTGCACTTTGGAATATGTGCCCCTTTGCCCACCTTGGCATCGAAAAAGTGTCACACATCTGGTATCGCCGTACTCAGGAGAAGTTGGGGAATGTGTTTTGTGCTGTCATTTTACATATACCCATGCTGGGTGAGAGAAATATCTTGGCAAAAGACAACTTTTCCCATTTTTTTTATACAAAGTTGGCATTTGACCAAGATATTTTTCTCACCCAGCATGGGTATATGTAAAATGACACCCCAAAACACATTGCCCAACTTCTCCTGAGTACGGCGATACCAGATGTGTCACACTTTTTTGCTGCCAAGGTGGGCAAAGGGGCACATATTCCAAAGTGCACCTTTCGGATTTTGCAGGGCATTTTTTACACATTTTGATTGCAAAGTTCTTCTCACACATTTGGGCCCCTAAATTGCCAGGGCAGTATAACTACCCCACAAGTGACCCCATTTTGGAAAGAAGACACCCCAAGGTATTCCGTGAGGGGCATGGCGAGTTCCTAAAATTTTTAATTTTTTGTCGCAAGTTAGTGGAATATGAGACTTTGTAAGGAAAAAAGAAAAAAAAAGAAAAATCATCATTTTCCGCTAAATTGTGACAAAAAATAAAAAATTCTAGGAACTCGCCGTGCCCCCCACGGAATACCTTGGGGTGTCTTCTTTCCAAAATGGGGTCACTTGTGGCGTAGTTATACTGCCCTGGCAATTTAGGGGCCCAAATGTGTAAGAAGTACCTTGCAATCAAAATGTGTAAAAAATGGCCTGCGAAATCCGAAAGGTGCCCCTTTGCCCACCTTGGCTGCAAAAAAGTGTCACACATCTGGTATCGCCGTACTCAGGAGAAGTTGGGCAATGTGTTTTGGGGGGTCATTTTACATATACCCATGCTGGGTGAGAGAAATATCTTGGCAAAAGACAACTTTTCCCATTTTTTTATACAAAGTTGGCATTTGACCAAGATATTTTTCTCACCCAGCATGGGTATATGTAAAATGACACCCCAAAACACATTCCCCAACTTCTCCTGAGTACGGCGATACCACATGTGTGACACTTTTTTGCAGCCTAGATGCGCAAAGGGGCCCAAATTCCTTTTAGGAGGGCATTTTTAGACATTTGGATCCCAGACTTCTTCTCATGCTTTAGGGCCCCTAAAAATCCAGGGCAGTATAAATACCCCACATGTGACCCCACTTTGGAAAGAAGACACCCCAAGGTATTCAATGAGGGGCATGGCGAGTTCCTAGAATTTTTTATTTTTTTGCATAAGTTAGCGGATATTGATTTTTTTTTGTTTTTTTTCTCACAAAGTCTCACTTTCCGCTAACTTAGGACAAAAATTTCAATCTTTCATGGACTCAATATGCCCCTCACGGAATATCTTGGGGTGTCTTCTTTCCGAAATGGGGTCACATGTGGGGTATTTATACTGCCCTGGCTTTTTAGGGGCCCTAAAGCGTGAGAAGAAGTCTGGAATATAAATGTCTAAAAATGTTTACGCATTTGGATTCCGTGAGGGGTATGGTGCGTCCATGTGAGATTTTATTTTTTGACACAAGTTAGTGGAATATGAGACTTTGTAAGAAAAAACAAAAACAAAAACAAACAAAAAATTTCCGCTAACTTGGGCCAAAAAAAATGGCTGAATGGAGCCTTACCAGGGGGGGAGTGATCAATGACAGGGGGGTGATCAATGACAGGGGCGTGATCACCCATATAGACTCCCTGATCACCCCCCTGTCATTGATCACCCCCCCTGTAAGGCTCCATTCAGACATCCGCATGATTTTTTACGGATCCATGGATACATGGATCGGATCCACAAAATGCATGCGGACGTCTGAATGGAGCCTTACAGGGGGGTTATCAATGACAGGGGGTGATCAGGGTAATCAGGGTGATCACCCCCCTGTCACTGATCACCCCCCCTGTAAGGCTCCATTCAGACATCCGCATGATTTTTTACGGATCCATAAAACGCATGCGGACGTCTGAATGGAGCCTTACAGGGGGGTTATCAATGACAGGGGGGTGATCAGGGAGTGTATATGGGTGATCACCCGCCTGTCATTGATCACCCCCTGTAAGGCTCCATTCAGACGTCCACATGTGTTTTGCGGATCCGATCCATGTATCCATGGATCCGTAAAAATCATGCGGACGTCTGAATGGTGCCTTACAGGGGGGTGATCAATGACGGGGGTGATCAATGACAGGGGGTGATCAGGGAGTGTATATGGGTGATCACCCGCCTGTCATTGATCACCCCCCTGTAAGGCTCCATTCAGACGTCCGCATGATTTTCACGGATCCATGGATACATGGATCGGATCCGTAAAAATCATGCGGACGTCTGAACGGAGCCTGACAGGGGGGTGATCAATGACAGGGCGGTGATCAATGACAGGGGGGTGATCAGGGAGTTTATATGGGGTGATCAGGGGTTTATAAGGGGTTAATAAGTGACGGGGGGGGGGGGTGTAGTGTAGTGTAGTGTGGTGTTTGGTGCGACTGTACTGACCTACCTGAGTCCTCTGGTGGTCGATCCTAACAAAAGGGACCACCAGAGGACCAGGTAGGAGGTATATTAGACGCTGTTATGAAAACAGCGTCTAATATACCTGTTAGGGGTTAAAAAATTCGGATCTCCAGCCTGCCAGCGAGCGATCGCCGCTGGCAGGCTGGAGATCCACTCGCTTACCTTCCGTTCCTGTGAGCGCGCGCGCCTGTGTGCGCGCGTTCACAGGAAATCCCGGCCCTCGCGAGATGACGCGTATATGCGTCGTCGTGCGCAGGGCTGCCACCTCCGGACCGCACATCTGCGTTAGGCGGTCCGGAGGTGGTTAAAGGGGCGGTCACTGTGAAAGTCACTGTTAAAGGGGCGGTTACTGTGAAAGTCAGTGTTAAAGGAGCAGTAGCAGTGAAAGTCACTTTTAAAGGGGCGGTCACTGTGAAAGTCACTGTTAAATGGGCGGGCACTGTAAAGGTCACTGTTAAATGGGCAGGCACTATTAAAGGGGTGGGCACTGTGAAGTTCATTGTTAAAGGGGAAGGCACTGTGGGGGTCAATGTTAAAGGGACGGCCACTGTGGAAGTCAATGTTAAAGGGGTGGGCACTGTGGAGGTCATTGTCAAAGGGGCGGGTACTGTTATGGGGGAAACTCAATATCTTTTTACAACACACGGAAACATAAAATGAAATAGATGAAATATACCCGTGCGAAGCCGGGTCCTTCTGCTAGTCTCTTTTATATAAATATATATACAGGTCCTTCTCAAAAAATTAGCATATTGTGATAAAGTTCATTATTTTCTGTAATGTACTGATAAACATTAGACTTTCATATATTTTAGATTCATTACACACCAACTGAAGTAGAACAAGCCTTTTATTGTTTTAATATTGATGATTTTGGCATACAGCTCATGAAAACCCAAAATTCCTATCTCAAAAAATTAGCATATCATGAAAAGGTTCCCTAAACGAGCTATTAACCTAATCATCTGAATCAACTAATTAACTCTAAACACCTGCAAAAGATTCCTGAGGCTTTTAAAAACTCCCAGCCTGGTTCATTACTCAAAACCGCAATCATGGGTAAGACTGCCGACCTGACTGCTGTCCAGAAGGCCATCATTGACACCCTCAAGCAAGAGGGTAAGACACAGAAAGAAATTTCTGAACAAATAGGCTGTTCCCAGAGTGCTGTATCAAGGCACCTCAGTGGGAAGTCTGTGGGAAGGAAAAAGTGTGGCAGAAAACGCTGCACAACGAGAAGAGGTGACCGGACCCTGAGGAAGATTGTGGAGAAGGACCGATTCCAGACCTTGGGGGACCTGTGGAAGCAGTGGACTGAGTCTGGAGTAGAAACATCCAGAGCCACCGTGTACAGGCGTGTGCAGGAAATGGGCTACAGGTGCCGCATTCCCCAGATCAAGCCACTTTTGAACCAGAAACAGCGGCAGAAGCGCCTGACCTGGGCTACAGAGAAGCAGCACTGGACTGTTGCATGTCATTCAGAAATCAAGGTGCCAGAGTCTGGAGGAAGACTGGGGAGAGGGAAATGCCAAAATGCCTGAAGTCCAGTGTCAAGTACCCACAGTCAGTGATGGTCTGGGGTGCCATGTCAGCTGCTGGTGTTGGTCCACTGTGTTTTATCAAGGGCAGAGTCAATGCAGCTAGCTATCAGGAGATTTTGGAGCACTTCATGCTTCCATCTGCTGAAAAGCTTTATGGAGATGAAGATTTCATTTTTCAGCACGACCTGGCACCTGCTCACAGTGCCAAAACCACTGGTAAATGGTTTACTGACCATGGTATTACTGTGCTCAATTGGCCTGCCAACTCTCCTGATCTGAACCCCATAGAGAATCTGTGGGATATTGGGAAGAGAAAGTTGAGAGACGCAAGACCCAACACTCTGGATGAGCTTAAGGCCGCTATCAAAGCATCCTGGGCCTCCATAACACCTCAGCAGTGCCACAGGCTAATTGCCTCCATGCCACGCCGCATTGAAGCAGTCATTTCTGCAAAAGGATTCCCGACCAAGTATTGAGTGCATAACTGAACATAATTATTTGAAGATTGACTTTTTTTGTATTAAAAACACTTTTCTTTTATTGGTCGGATGAAATATGCTAATTTTTTGATATAGGGAATTTGGGTTTTCATGAGCTGTATGCCAAAATCATCAATATTAACACAATAAAAGGCTTGAACTACTTCAGTTGGTGTGTAATGAATCTAAAATATATGAAAGTCTATTGTTTATCAGTACATTACAGAAAATAATGAACTTTATCACAATATGCTAATTTTTTTAGAAGGACCTGTATAAATGAGTTTCTGTCTGTCTGCTAGACGTCTGTCTGTCTGTATGGACGTTCTTTATGCGCAACCAAACGACTGGACCGATCTTCACCAAATTTGGCACACATGTTAATCAGGTGCCCGGGAAAGATTTAGACCGGGTCTCAGCTTTCTAGGACGTACTGTTCCCCAAATATTCTCAAAAAATTACCTGCATTAGCCAATAGAAGCCAGCAAGCCTTTCACTTAAATCCAAACTGCCATTTACACGGTCAAATGTCCCTTATTAGCCAATAGAAGCTCGCAGGTCCTACTCCAGGTTGCCATAACAACTGATCACAAGTTTTAGCAGTTCGCAGGTCCTTAAATATTTAGTTGTATGACGGCACAACTGCACTGCTACATGCAGGGGGGGGGAAAGGGGCCACTATTAAACGGACGGCTGCTGTGAAGTTTACTGTTAAAAGGGCGGGCACTGTGGAGGTCAATGTTAAAGGGGTGGTCAATGTTAAAGGGGCGGGCACTGTGGAGGTCACTGTTAAAGGGGCAGGTACTGTGGAGGTCACTGTTAAAGGGGCGGTCACTATTAAAGGGACGGGCAATGTGGAGGTCACTGTTAAATGGGCGGGCAATATGGAGGTCAATGTTAAAGGGGCGGTCACCTGGGAAAGCTAGAACAGTAAGAGTCATCCAGTCTTAGTATTGAGGCATACACTAGGGGGTCTCTGGGGGGTTTAGAGAGTCTTGGCACATGATTTTCTTAGATACCTTCCAGGTTGGGACGAATTGGGAAGGGGAAGCGCAAATCCAGTGGCGGTTATGTTAAAATACTACTGTTATCCTTATGACACTAATATGACTTAAAAGATGTCCATTGTAACACTTGATAATATAATTGAGGAACTACTCTCTTGTGATCGTGGACAAATATGTTTTGTATCTTTCTTTGCTAAAAGACAAAATCTGAATACAATACTTCGTCCAAAATTCAGTCAATTACACTATTTGATGACTTATGTTTTAGGAATTTTAAAGTAATAATTTTATGTATTTTAGTATGTTTAACAATATTATATGTCACAACGATCAGGAATAAATATTTTTATACCAATTCTCCGTGTGGTATCAAGTGGTGGTGTGCCCTACTACTTTATATCTTTTTTTCAATCACTTTAGAGGATTGGGTGAATCCTCCTTGCAGGAGCAGCCATACCACTCTTGAGTAGCTGGTGAGCCCTCTCTAAACATTTGAATTTTTTTTTAAAAAAGTCTGTCACTGTTAAACAGGTGGGCATTATGAAGGTCACTGTTAACCCCTTAAAGACTAAGCCCTATTTCACCTTAAGGACTTGGCCATTTTTTGCAAATCTGACCAGTGTCACTTTAAGTGCTGATAACTTTACAACGCTTTGCCTTATCCAGGCCATTCTGAGATTGTTTTTTCGTCACATATTGTACTTCATGACACTGGTAAAATGAAGTAAAAAAAAAAATCATTTTTATTTATAAAAAAAATACCAAATTTACCCAAAAATTGTAAAAAAAATAGAAAATTTCCAAGTTTCAATTTCACTACTTCTATAATACATAGTAATACCTCCCAAAATAGTTATTACTTTACATTCCCCATATGTCTACTTTATGTTTGGATCATTTTGGGAATGATATTTTATTTTTTGGGGATGTTACAAGGCTTAGAAGTTTAGAAGCAAATCTTGAAATTTTTCAGAAATTTTCAAAAACCCAATTTTTAGGGACCAGTTCAGGTCTGAAGTCACTTTGCGAAGCTTACATAATAGAAACCACCCAAAAATGACCACATTCTATAAACTACAACACTCAATGTATTTAAAACTGATTTTTACAAACTTTGTTAACCCTTTAGGTGTTCCACAAGAATGAATGGAAAATAGAGATACAATTTCAAAATTTCACTTTTTTGGCAGATTTTCCATTTTAATAATTTTTTTTCCAGTTACAAAGCAAGGGTTAACAGCCAAACCAAACTCAATATTTATGGCCCTGATTCTGTAGTTTACAGAAACACCCCATATGTGGTCGTAAACCGCTGTACGGGCACACGGCAGGGCGCAGAAGGAAAGGAATGCCATACGGTTTTTGGAAGGCAGGTTTTGCTGGACTGTTTTTTTTACACCATGTCCCATTTGAAGCCCCCCTGATGCACCCCTAGAGTAGAAACTCAAAAAAAGTGACCCCATCTAAGAAACTACACCCCTCAAGGTATTCAAAACTGATTTTACAAACGTCATTAACCCTTTAGGTGTTCCACAAGAATTAATGGAAAATAGAGATACAATTTCAAAATTTCATTTTTTTGGCAGATTTTCCATTTTAATAATTTTTTTTCCAGTTACAAAGCAAGGGTTAACAGCCAAACCAAACTCAATATTTATGGCCCTGATTCTGTAGTTTACAGAAACACCCCATATGTGGTCGTAAACCGCTGTACGGGCACACGGCAGGGCGCAGAAGGAAAGGAATGCCATACGGTTTTTGGAAGGCAGGTTTTGCTGGACTGGTTTTTTTGACACCATGTCCATTTAAAGCCCCCCTGATGCACCCCTAGAGTAGAAACTCCAAAAAAGTGACCCATTTTAGAAACTACGGGATAGGGTGGCAGTATTGTTGGTACTAGTTTAGGGTACATATGATTTTTGGTTATATTACACTTTTTGTGAGGCAAGGTAACAAGAACTGTTATTATTTTTTGTTATTTACAACATTCATCTGACAGGTTATATCATGTGATATTTTATAGACCAGGTTGTCACGGATGCGGCGATACCTAATATGTATACTTTTTTTTTACACAAAAAAAATCATGTTTTAGTGTTTCCATAGTCTGAGAGCCAATAATTGGCACTATTTTGGGGTGCGTGTGAGTTTTTGATCGCTTGCTATTAGACTTTTTGTGATGTAAGGTGACAAAAAATGGCTTTTTTTACATCGTTTTTATTTTTATTTTTTACGGTATTCACCTGAGGGGTTAGGTCATGTGATATTTTAATAGAGAAAGTTATTACGGATGCTGCGATACCTAATATGTATACTTTTTATTATTTATGTAAGTTTTACACAATAATTTCATTTTTGAAGCAAAAAAATCATGTTTTAGTGTTTCCATTGTCTTAGAGCCATAATTTTTTCAGTTTTTGGGCGATTACCTTGGGTAGGGTATGATTTTTGCGGGATGAGATGACGGTTTTATTGGCACTATTTTGGGGTGCATATGACTTTTTGAACGCTTGTAATTACACTTTTTGTGATGTAAGGTGACAAAAAATGGTTTATTTAGCAAATTTTTTTTTTTTTTTTACGGTGTTCATCTGAGGGGTTAGGTCATGTGAAATTTTTATAGAGCTGGTCGATACATACGCGGTGATACCTAATATGTATACTTTCTTTTTTTTATTGTAAGTTTTCCACAATAATATAATTTTTGAAACCAAAAAAAAAATCGTGTTTTAGTGTCTCCATATTCTGAGAGCTATAGTTTTTTCAGTTTTTGGGCGATTATCTTAGGTAGGGTCTCATTTTTTGCGGGATGAGATGACGGTTTGATTGACACTATTTTGGGGTGCATATGACTTTTTGATCGCTTGCTAATACACTTTATGTGATGTAAGGTGACAAAAAATGGTTTATTTAGCACAGTTTTTGTTTTTTTACTGTGTTTATCTGAGGGGTTAGGTCATGTGATATTTTTATAGAGCCGGTCGATACGGACGCGGCGATACCAAATATGTATACTTTCTTTTTTTATTGTAAGTTTTACACAATAATATAATTTTTGAAACCAAAAAAACATCGTGTTTTAGTGTCTCCATATTCTGGTAGCCATAGTTTTTTCAGTTTTTGGGCGATTATCTTAGGTAGGGTCTAATTTTTTGCGGGATGAGATGACGGTTTGATTGACACTATTTTGGGGTGCATATGACTTTTTGATCGCTTGATAATACACTTTATGTGATGTAAGGTGACAAAAAATGGTTTATTTAGCACAGTTTTTGTTTTTTTACTGTGTTTATCTGAGGGGTTAGGTCATGTGATATTTTTATAGAGCCGGTCAATACGGACGCGGCGATACCAAATATGTATACTGTTTTTTTATTTATGTAAGTTTTACACAATAATATCATTTTTGAAACAAAAGCAAATTATGTTTTAGTGTCTCCATATTCTGAGCCATAGTTTTTTTTATTTTTTGGGCGATTATCTCAGGAAGGGGCTCATTTTTTGCGGGATGAGGTGACGGTTAGATTGGTACTATTTTGGTGGGCAAACACCTTTTTGATCGCTTGCTGTTGTACTTTTAGTGATTTAAGGTGACAAAAAATTGTTTATTTAGCACAGTTTTTATATTTTATTTTTTACGGTGTTCATCTGAGGGGTTAGGTCATGTGATATGTTTATAGAGCCGGTCGATATTTACTTTATTTGGGGGAAATTACGTTTTTGTTTATTTTTACTTAAAACTTTTTTTTTTTTTTTTATCAATTGTCTTTTTATTGACGATTTTTCCAAGAATAAATATGTACATACACAAAAGAAAACATGACTTTGGTGTACATTATTTCTCATATAAAGATACAATTGAAGTCATTTTAACAGGAAAGAGAAAATTAGCATATATCCTATTTTCGTGTATGCATATTTCCACATTGAGTAGTTTTAAAGAAGTACATACATGGTGTTTAACCATGCACAGCTATATACAGTATACTGTATGAAGGATTCAGACACACATAGGGGAATGACAAGACTCGACACACTAGGGTTGGGATGGGTAAGGTAAGGTATGGATTAGATCAACATGAGACGTCAAACACCAGGTCCCACTGCTTCCAGACCCGGTCAAACTGGTCAACTGAAGCAAGCACCGTAGCCGACATATGTTCGAGACGTCTCACTTCCAGTATACTATTTATGAGTTCAACCCGTGATGGGCAATCTACTCTTTTCCAGAATCTTGCCAACAAACGTCTAGCCGCAGTCAGGACATATAACATTAGCTTTAATAAATGTTTCTTCAAAGGTATGTGCGGAACATTTAATAAGTATATGTAAGGGTCCAATGGAAATCTTATTTCAAACAAGCTGTGTAGAATTTCCTGTACCATACTCCAGAATGGATTTAAAATCTGGCATTCCCAAAAAATATGGATATGTGATCCCACCTCCGCGTTACATCTCCAGCAACGGTCCGAAATATCAGGGTTAAACTTATGCAATAACTGGGGGGTGTGGTACCAAAACATCATTATTTTGTAAGTATTTTCTCTATGTATAGTACATGTTGATGTCATCGCAGCTCTTTGCCAAATTATCCTCCATTCCTCTACTGAAATAGAACGGTGCAAGAGCAATTCCCACTTAGACATATATAGATGACGCACAGAAGCTGGAGAGGCCGGGGAGGAAAGGAGCACATATATCTCAGATATAAGACCCCTAGTAGACTCCGAAAGTTTACATGTCTTCTCAAAAGACGTAGGGATAGATACCTGTTTTGAATGAAACAATGTAGTGAACAAATGTTGTATCTGCATGTATTGATATTCAGTGACTTCCGTAAGTGACCTAGAACTTCTAAGCTCATCTAGTGAAAGTAATTGTAACGTTCTATAGTCGATCATATCCGCAAACCTAAATATCTTCTTTGAAAACCAAGGTTTAAAAAAAGAGATTTGAGTTCCCGCATCAAAAAGCGGTGTAAACAGAAAAGATGTCATGGAGGACTTCTCAGAAACCAAGGAGAAGCGGTGTTTACAATGCTGCCATATTTTGTATGTATGCAACATTGGTCCTAATAGCTCCGGTAATTGAGCGTGTGATATTGGGGACCATAACAAAGAGTTAGGATGTAACGGAGCAATCCACAATTTTTCAATTTCCATCCACCTGGAATAGGCATAAAGTTTAGACCATGCTGGTATCCGTCTAAGATGTGTGGCCCAGTAATATTTGGTAATGTCTGGAACTGCTAACCCCCCTTGAGATTTCAGGGCCATAAGGGTACTACTTGCTATCCTATGTCTCTTCCCATTCCATATGAATTTAAATATACCAGCCTGTAATGCTCGTAGTTCCAGTCCTTGGTACATGTACCGGGAGGGTCTCAAATAAATAGAGTAATTTTGGCAGAATGGACATTTTAACTGCCGCTATGCGACCAAACATGGATATGGGAAGAGACATCCATTTAGCCATCAAACGTTTAAGCTCTCTAAAAAGGGCAGGGAAATTATGGGAATATGTAGAAGAATATGTTGCTGCTAGATTCACTCCTAGATAACGCAGGGTAGCATCTTGCCAATGAAAGCGGTAGTTAGATCGTAACGGAGCTAATACATCTACCGGTAAGTTTAGGGGAAGGGCTTCTGTTTTCGAGGAATTAATCTTATATCCGGAGAGTCGACTATACAGTGTCAACATGTTAAATAAGTTGGGCAGAGTAATATGTGGGTCTGATAAGGTAAGCAAAACATCATCCGCAAATAATGATATCTTGTATTCTACTCGGTTAACCATAATTCCATGAATATCTGGGTGGGACCTAATTGCTGCGGCTAAGGGTTCAATGCAAAGCACAAACAGGAGAGGAGAGAGCGGGCATCCCTGCCTGGTGCCGTTTTTTATCGGGAAAGGAGCTGAATTTGCATATGGTAATTTAATTGTCGCTGTAGGATGACTATATAACGAGTTGAGGGCTGAGATAAAAGGACCAGAGAATCCAAAGGCCCGCAAGGTGGAAAACATAAACGGCCAGCTTAAGCGATCAAACGCTTTTTCAGCGTCTAAACTCAATAATAGTGCCTGTTGATGTTTCCTATTGACAATATCTATCAGATTAATAAGTCTTCTCGTGTTGTCTCCACCCTGCCGGCCCCTCACAAAGCCAACTTGATCCGAGTGTATCAGTCGCGGGAGCCAATATGCCAACCTATCTGCCAATATCTTGGTGAATATTTTTAAATCCGAGTTTAGAAGAGCAATAGGGCGGTAGTTTGCGCACTCTAGAGGATCTCTTCCCGGTTTTGGGATGAGCGTTATATGGGAATGCAGCATGGTCTCTGGTATGGCTGAGCCTTGTAGAAATGAGTTAAAAAGTGTATATAGATGAGGTGTAAGGAGAGATGAGAAAGTCTTATAATAAGAATAGGGCAACCCATCTGGTCCAGGCGACTTGCCATTAGGTAATTTGGAAATCACACTCTGAATCTCCTCAGCCGTGATCTGAGCATTAAGTGCAGACCCTGCCTCTGGTGATAATTTGGGTATATTACTTTGAGCCAAAAAAGAGTCAAATAGTGCTTGGCGGTCGACTGGGTCAGAGGGCGCCTGTGGTGTAAGAGAATATAAGGAAGCATAGTATTGCTGAAATTGATCAAGTATCGCTTTAGGGTCATATACCATGTCTCCACTGTTCGCTCTCAGAGACATTGGAGCATTAGTCGTGGTTGACTCTCGCAACTGGCGAGCTAAGATAGTATGTGATTTATTCCCCCACATATAAAACCGTTGGCGTGAATATAATAGGAGTTTGCCAGTTTTTTCAAAAGCCATTTCACGCAAACGAGCACGGAGAAGTACTATACGCCGTAATAAGTGACAAGAGCGATGAGTCCCCAAACGGCTTTCTAACTGTTTTAATTGGCCAAGGGTGTTATTATATCGGAGATTATAGTCTCTTTTCAATCTAGTGCTTACACTAATACATTTGCCTCTGAAAACGGCTTTATGTGCCTCCCACAATATAGCTACAGACGGGGCCGTGGATTGATTAAAAGTAAAATATTCCTCTAAGGAACTTCCCAGTTCCTGTCTGGTCGGCAATTTAGTTAATAAAGATTCATTAAGCCGCCAGTGGCATATCCTAGTACGAGCATTCTTTGGGTTAAACGTGACCGAGATTGGCGCGTGATCTGACCACGTGATATTTCCCAATTCCGCATCTGTTAGCATCCTAAGGGCAGGTGCATTCCCAAAGAAACAATCTATTCGAGTATGAGTTCTGTGAGGGTGAGAATAAAACGAATACGTCCTAGCCGAAGGATTATTGACCCTCCACAAATCATATAGGGCATATTGTCTAATGAGTTTTCTAAAGAGACGTGATAATTTTCGCTGGGCTCTAGATGGTGCCGCCTCTCCTAGTGTCAGTCTATCCCAATGCTCTGAAAAAGCGACATTAAAATCTCCGCCTATAACAAGTGTTGCCGGCAGATATTTTTCCAATTCTCGAAACACCTTCCTCAGGAATGGAATCTGGTTTGAATTTGGGGCATAAATATTGCATAAAATAAATGGAGCACCATGGAGAGAGGCCTGAAGTATTATATATCTACCATGATCATCAATCTGTGCAGTTTCCACTTGTACAGGACATGTAGTGGATAAAAGGATAGCAACTCCAGCAGTTTTTGTATCAGCATTAGCTGAATATATTCGCGGGTAGGATCTAGCCGCAAACTTAAAGGAGCCCTCTCTATCAAAATGTGTCTCCTGCAGGAAAACAACGTCTGCTCTGTGGGATTTACACTCAGTGAGAGCTAGGCGTCGCTTTGCATTAGAGTTGAGTCCCTTAACGTTCAAGGAAATGCACTTAATCATGAGTGTATGTGGTGTAACAGTACTTGCCAATGACCAGAGTGACATCCCCTAACGAACATCCATCTCCATATACTGAAATCCGTCCCAATATACCAGCAATAAGGATCCTGAAAGGAAAAAACATTGGGGAAAAGGGGGAGACAAAAGACAACATATACAACAAAGAACATGGTATACAATTCTGAACAATGGGTGTGACCACCCAGTCAAGACTCAATATGATGTGAGCAAAAACGAACAGTAAAGCCCACGTCTGTCCCACCTCAAAATCTAGAGTGAGGGATAGAGAGAGGGCAACAAATAGAGTCCTGTTGGTAGGGACCTGACTGAACGCCATAGCAGGCAAGGCCAGAATGATAACTCAGAGAATATCTGAGATAAGAAAGATCAAACAAAAAGAGAAAAACAATGCAATGAAAACAATTGCACCAATTGTAAGAGCTGCTGCTCAAAAAATCAGTTAACTGAAGGCCTCAGAGGGATTCAATCCCTTAAATATAAGCTTTCAAGGAGGCGCGTCACGTAGGGGAGATCCATATACTCCCGGTTGAGACGGAGGTCGGTTTCTTTTCCGCTGGACTGTGTGCCATAGTGGAGCTGGAGCTGAAGGAGGGTCTGGGATCTCCCAATTCTCAAGGGCCGGAGTGTTAAGACCCAAAGAGGAACAAAAACGGGATAAGTCCGCATGTGTGCGTAATATAGAGGTCTTGCCATTTTTCGTAGCAATCAAAGCAAAGGGGAAGCCCCAACGATATGGGATTTTGAGATCCTTCAAACATGCTAATAGAGGTTGAAGGCTTCTCCTTTTCTGCAGGGTCATCCAAGATAAGTCCTGATACAGGTGAACGCTTGAGCCTTTAAAAGAAATCGTACGTAAGGTACGCGCCTTGGCCATGATGGATTCTTTCAGGCGGAAATCATGCAGACAACAAATCACGTCTCGTGGTTGTGACGCAGTATTTTTCGGCCTAAGCGCTCTATGGGCCCTATCCAGTTTGATGGTTAGTGGTGTTTGAGGCGCCAAAATCAAATTAAACAATTCGTTCAATATAATGTCCAAATCTTCATCAGACTCCGATTCCAGCAGACCCCTAACCCGTATATTATTACGGCGTCCTCTGTTGTCTAAATCTTCCAGATGATTAGTATTTTCTCTAATAGCTTGGGATTGAGTGGCTATAATAGACTGTAATTTGGACACGTATCTTCTGGTGTCATCATGCTCCGTTTCAATCTGATCCACTCGGGCAGACATTTGTTGAAAGTCCACTCTCAAGCAGGAAATTTCAGCTTTAAAGGCATCATGTACCCCAGCTACCATTACTTTAAAGTCCTCTTTTGTGGGCATCTGCTGTATTGCTTGCTGTAAAGACTTCATATCTTGGGAGGCACAAGGGGGCTCATTCCCATTCTCATCCCCAGACACTGAGCGTTGGCTCCACATATTTATTTCATCAGGGGGGTGCAAAGTAGCAGAAGCTGTGTCTGCTTCAACTTCAGGACTGTCTCCCCACTCACGCCGGCGTGCCGGCGTAGCCGCAGGCTGTTTAGCTTGCTTAGGCGCCATTTTAGGCGGCATGGTAACGTATATGTCCTGGGAGCCCTGTAGCCAGCTAGGGGGCCTCAGGCCTAGGTCAGGGGTGCCTGTGGGCCGCTCCGGTATAAACTCCACAGCCAGTGGGCAAAGGGAGAGTTCCCTGCTGCTGCGCTCACCTGTTGCGGCCGAAGATTCAGGGGCCGTCTGCACTGTAATGGCGCCTGCTGCTGACCGCTGGAGAAGGCCGCCCTGGGAGGACTGAAGTTGGGAGCCACGAGTAAGGTACTTGTCCAGTGTTCCTTCCCCTCGGGAGGACGGGTGGGTAGTGGGCTTCTTTAGGGGTAACGTTTTCCCCATGTGACGCACCGCTGTTAGCTGAATCGGCCTGCTTTAGCGGCAAGAGCAGTGGAGCTCAGGGATCACGCTGCCATCTCTGCAGACGTCCAGGCCACGCCCCTTTACTTAAAACTTTTAATTTCTGTGGGGGGAAAAAACTTTATTTTTTCAACATTTTTTTTACTTTATTTTTTGTCCTACTTTGGGACTTCAACTTTTGGGGGTCTAATCCCTTTTACAATTCATTCCAATACTTCTGTTTTGGAATTCATTGGCTGTATGAGTAATACTGTGAGCATTACTCATACAGCTTCCGGCCTGTGAGATCCAGGGGGCTGGATCTCACAGGCTTGTCACCGGAAGGCAGCGCAGATGCCTATGGAAGGCATCGCGCTGCCTTGCATGCCATCGGGTCTCCCCTACAGCCGCATAGGGACCCGATGGCACCTCGGATCACCGCCGCCGCATAAGGTAAAAGACGCAAACTGCAGGTCTGAATTGACCCCCCCGGCGTTGTGACAGGATGCCCGCTGAATGATTTCAGCGGACATCCTGTTCCGATCACCGCCCACAGCGCCGCAATGTAGTTTTAAACTTAGGACGTACCGGTATGCCCTGAGTCCTTAAGGACTCTGCAAACATGGCGTACCGGTAAGTCCTTAAGGGGTTAAAGGATCGGGCACTGTGGAGGTCACTGTTAAAGGGGCGGTCACTGTTAAAGGAGGAGGCACTGTGGTGGTCACTGTTAAAGGGGCAGACACTGCGGAGGTCACTGTTAAAGGGGCAGGCACTGCGGAGGTCACTGTTAAAGGGGTGGGTACTGTGGAAGTCACTGTTAATGGGGCGGGTATTGTGGAAGTCATTGTTAAAGGGTCGACACTGAGAAGGTCACTGTTAAAGAAGCATGCACTGTGGAAGTCACTGTTAAAGGGGTGGGTACTGTGGAGGTCACTGTTAAATGGACGGCAACTATGAAGGTCACTGTTAAAGCTTTGGTCAATGTTAAAAGGGTGGTCAATGTTAAAGGGGCGGGCACTGTGGAAGTCACTGTTAAAGGAGCGGTTACTGTGAAGGTCACTGTTAAAGGGGCAGCCACTATGATGGTCACTGTTAAAGGGGTGGTCAATGTTAAAGGGGCAGGCACTGTGGAGATCACTGTTAAAGGGGTGGTCAATGTTAAAGGGGCCGGCACTGTGGAGGTCGCTGTTAAAGGGGCTGGCACTGTGGGGGTCACTGTTAAAGGGGCAGGCAATGTGAAGGTCACTGTTAAAGGGGCAGACACTGTGGAGGTCACTGTTAAAGGGGCAGGCACTGTGCAAGTCACTGTTAAAGATGCAGTCACTGATAAAGGGGTGGGCATTGTAGAGATCACTTTTAAAGGGGCGGGCACTGTGGAGGTCAATGTTAAAGGGGCGGCCACTGTGGAGGTCAATTTTAAAGGGGCGGCCACTGTGGAGGTCACTGTCAAAAGGGGTGGGCACTGTGGAGGTCATTGTTAAAGGGGCAGGCACTGTGGAGGTCATTGTTAAAGGGGCGGGTACTGTAGAGGTGACTGGGGAATACTGTTGATATCTACAAACCGGATTCTAAAAAAGTTGGGACACTAAACAAATTGTGAATAAAAACTGAATGCAATGATGTGGAGATGGCAAATGTCAATATTTTATTTGTAATAGAACGTAGATGACAGATCAACCGTTTAATCCGAGTAAATGTATCATTTTAAAGGAAAAATACGTTGATTCAAATTTTCACGGTGTCAACAAAGCCCTAAAAAGTTGGGACAAGTAGCAATAAGAGGCTGGAAAAAGTAAATTTGAGCATAACGAAGAGCTGGAAGACCAATTAACACTAATTAGGTCAATTGGCAACATGATTGGGTATAAAAAGAGCTTCTCAGAGTGGCAGTGTCTCTCAGAAGCCAAGATGGGTAGAGGATCACCAATTCCCACAATGTTGCGCAGAAAGATAGTGGAGCAATATCAGAAAGGTGTTACACAGCGAAAAATTGCAAAGACTTTGCATCTATCATCATCAACTGTGCATAACATCATCCGAAGATTCAGAGAATCTGGAACAATCTCTGAAGTGTAAGGGTCAAGGCCGTAAAACCATACTGGATGCCCGTGATCTCCGGGCCCTTAAATGACACTGCACCACAAACAGGAATGCTACTGTAAAGGAAATCACAGAATGGGCTCAGGAATACTTCCAGAAACCATTGTCAAAGAAGAAGCCATTTCTAAGCAAGATCCACAAGCTCAGGCGTTTTCACTGAGCCAGGGATCATTTAAAATGGAGTGTGGCAAAATGGAAGACTGTTCTGTGGTCAGACGAGTCCCGATTCGAAGTTCTTTTTGGAAATCTGGGACGCCATGTCATCCGGACCAAAGAGGACAAGGACAACCCAAGTTGTTATCAACGCTCAGTTCAGAAGCCTGCATCTCTGATGGTATGGGGTTGCATGAGTGCGTGTGGCATGGGCAGCTTGCATGTCTGGAAAGGCACCATCAATGCAGAAAAATAAATTCAGGTTCTAGAACAACATATGCTCCCATCCAGACGTCATCTCTTTCAGGGAAGACCCTGCATTTTTCAACAAGATAATGCCAGACCACATTCTGCATCAATCACAACATCATGGCTGCGTAGGAGAAGGATCCGGGTACTGAAATGGCCAGTCTGCAGTCTAGATCTTTCACCTATAGAGAACATTTGGCGCATCATAAAGAGGAAGGTGCAACAGAGAAGGCCCAAGACGATTGAACAGTTAGAGGCCTGTATTAGACAAGAATGGGAGAGCATTCCTATTTCTAAACTTGAGAAACTGGTCTCCTTGGTCCCCAGACGTCTGTTGAGTGTTGTAAGAAGAAGGGGAGATGCCACACAGTGGTGAAAATGGCCTTGTCCCAACTTTTTGGGCATTTGTTGACACCATGAAATTCTGATTCAACATATTTTTCTCTTAAAATGGTACATTTTCTCCGTTTAAACTTTTGTTCCGTGATTTATGTTCTATTCTGAATAAAATATTAGAAGTTGGCACCTCCACATCATTGCATTCAGTATTTATTCACGATTTGTATAGTGTCCCAACTTTTTTGGAATCCGGTTTGTATTTAAGACACACAGAAACATGAAATAAAATAGATGAACTATACCCGTGCTAAGCCGGCTCCTTCTGCTAGTATATATAAAGAGAGAGAGATTTGTAGTTATGAGACATACAAGGTATAATAGACACAGTGTGTACAGACATATGTGGTCAGTTATATATTATGGTTAGGGATGAGCAAATAGACTTCGGATGAATCATAAAATCGCATAAAACTTCGTTAGAATACTGTATGGTGCAGGAGCTTCAGACGGTGGTAGAATGTATTGTCTCCAATGAGCCGAAGTTATTACTTTGCAAATTCTCGCAAGACTTCGGGTAATAACTTCAAAAATTAATTTCTACTGTAAAAAAAACTTTTACCAAACTCAGTTTCAGTTCCAAGTGCTACCTTTATTTTTACTGGGGGGCACTAATAGAGCTATTACTATTAATGGGGGGGGGGGGGGGACTAATGGGGGCATTACTATTACTGTGGGGCACTAATGGGGCACTAATGGGGACAGTATTAATTCTGGGGGGGCGCTGATGAGGGCATTATAAATGCCGGGGGGTACTATTGAGGGCATTATTATTTCTGGGCGGCAGTAATGGGGGCTTTAACCCCTTAGGGAACGGGCTCATTTTCACCTTAAAGACCAGGCCATTTTTTGCAAATCTGACCAGTGTCGCTATGTGGTGATAACTTTAAAACGCTTTGACTTATCCAGGCCATTCTTAGATTGTTTTTTCATCACATATTGTACTTCATGACACTGGTAAAATGGAGTAAAAAAAAAATCATTTTTATTTATATAAAAAAATACCAAATTTGCCCAAGATTTGGAAAAATTAGCAAATTTCCAAGTTTCAATTTCTCTACTTCTATAATACATAGTAATACCTACAAAATAGTTATTACTTAACATTCCCCATATGTCTACTTCGTGATTTGATCATTTTGGGAATGACATTTTATTTTTTGGGGATGTTACAAGGCTTAGAAGTTTAGAAGCAAATCTTGCAATTTTTCTGAAATTTTCAAAAACCCACTTTTTAAGGACCAGTTCAGGTCTAAAGTCACTTTGTGAGGCTTACATAATAGAAACCACCCAAAAATGACCCCATTTTTAAAACTACACCCCTCAATGTATTCAAAACTGATTTTACAAACGTTGTTAACCCTTTAGGTGTTCTACAAGAATTAATGGAAAATAGAGATACAATTTAAAAATGTCACTTTTTTGGAAGATTTTCCATTTTAATAATCTTTTTCCAGTTACAAAGCAAGGGTTAACAGCCAAACAAAACAATATTTATGGCTCTGATTCTGTAGTTTACAGAAACACCCCATATGTGGTCGTAAACCACTGTACGGGCACACGGAAGGGCGCAGAAGGAAAGGAATGCCATACGGTTTTTGGAAGGCAGATTTTGCTGGACTGGTTTTTTGACACCATGTCCCATTTGAAGTCCTCCTGATGCACCCCTAGAGTAGAAACTAAAAAAAAATAACCCCATGTTAGAAACTACACCCCTCAAGGTATTCAAAACTGATTTTACAAACTTTGTTAACCCTTTAGGTGTTCCACAAGAATTAATGGAAAATAGAGATACAATTTCAAAATTTCACTTTTTTGGCAGATTTTCCATTTTAAATATTTTTTTCCAGTTACAAAGCAAGAGTTAACAGCCAAACAAAACTCAATATTTATGGCCCTGATTCTGTAGTTTACAGAAACACCCCATATGTGGTTGTAAACTGCTGTACGGGCACACGGCAGGGTGCAGAAGGAAAGCAATGCCATACTTTGTACTTTTTGTGATGTAAGGTGACAAAAAATGGTTTATTTAGCACAGTTTTATTTAATTTTTTTTGGTGTTCATGTGAGGGGTTAGGTCATGTGATATGTTTATAGAGCCGGTCGATACGGAGATACCTAATATGTCAACTTATTTTTGACCAATTTTCTTTTTTACTTTATTTACGGGAAATGCCGTTTTTTTTTTTTAACTTGAAACTTTTAATTTTTGGGGGGGGGAAACTTTTTTTTCACTTTGAGACTTCAACTTTTGGGGGTCTAATCCCCTTTACAATGCATTCCAATACTTCTGTATTGGAATGCATTGGCTGTATGAGTAATACTGTGTGTATTACTCATATAGCTTCCGGCCTGTGAGATCCAGGGGGCTGGATCTCACAGGCTCGTCACAGGAAGGCAGCTTGATGCCTTTCTGAGGCATCGGGTCCCCCCTAGAGCCCCACGGGGACCCGATGGCACCGCTGCCCCGCCGCACCATGTAAAAGCCGCAAACCGCAGGTCTGAATTGACCTGCTGTTTGCGGCGATCGCATTGTCCCCGGGTGCCTGCTCAATGATTTGAGCAGGCACCCAGTTCCGATCACCGCCAGCCACGCGGCGGTGATTGGAAATACATAGGACGTACAGGTACGCCCTGTGTCCTTAAGTACCAGGACATCAGGGCGTACCTGTACGCCCTATGTCCCAAACAGGTTAAGAACCTAGTTTTCTCACTTTCTCGCTAGGAGAGGACTGCCAATCATCAGCAGATGGGTGAAAGTGCAGGAGATTAGGAATAACCATAACTCTTCTCAGGTAGATTTGACTTTTTCAAGGCCTGTGTGCAATGATTATGATGCTGGTTCTCGGCAACCACTTACTTTTAGCTCATGAGTGACACACCGCTGAAATCAGCGTTTCTGTCACTAATTTATGCTGTCCTCAGTGAGGTCAGCATAAAGTTGATGGCAGGTTCCCTTTAAAGGGTTTCTGTCATGAAAAAAATCGCTATGTAGCTGACTGACATTAGCGATGTGCTAATGTCAGCAGTACATAACTGTATGACTTATATCTCCCTGCCTGCCAACGTTCCCTCAAAATAAAGACTTTTATAATATGCTGCTGTGCCTGCGCCGAATACTGCGACGGGACGGCGCAGGCGCGGGATTTAAGGGACACTGAGGACAACTTGGACGTTAATCAATTGTACATGGGTGTGCCAAAGAGTGAGAAGACGGAGTCTTTAGGTGCAGCAGCAACACCCCACTAGCACCTAGAGGCTCATTAGCATATTATAAAAGTCTTTATTTTGAGGGAACGGCGGCAGGCAGGGAGTTATAAATCACACTGTTATGTACTGCTGACATTAGCACATCGCTAATCTCAGTCAGCTACATAACTATTTTTCTCATGACAGAAACCTTTTAACGACCGTTTCTTACAAAGGTATAAGTGCCATAGCTAATCCCCATACAAAATCATTGTTTCTTGCAGGGGTCATGCACGAGCCAAAAGCACAATCTTTGACAAAGCTCCATATTGCCTAAGCACCTCGCAGTTAATCATCATAGCAGTTAGACAGGGCAGGAGATGGAGATGCTATACACTAATTTCATCTTCCCACCTGCCACATTAAAACCCTAAAAATCTTATTAATATTCCATGTACATCTTCTCTAGTCTCTTTTAACTGTGTGCTCTGGAACGAGCGGTCTGCTTGTAACAAACTCCCCACAATCCACAACTTCTTCCTCACACAATCTCTGAACTTGCTGGCCCTTACAGAAACCTGGCTTCAACATTCTGACACTGCTTCCCCTGCCTCCTTATCCTATGGTGGACTTAACTTCCCCCATACCCCCAGATCTGATGACAGGCATGGTGGAGGAGTAGGCATACTACTTTCTCCACAGTGCACGTTTCAGGTCATTGCCCCTGTGCCCTCTGTCACATTCTCCTTTTTTGAGCTCCATACCATCAGACTCTTCCGTCCATTCCCCATGCGAGTTGTTGTTGTCTATACCCCCCCCCCCCCTCCGGCTCCCCTGTCCAATTCTTGGAGCAGTTTGCTGCCTGGCTTCCTCACTTCCTATCTTCTGAATCACCAACTCTTATTATGGGTGATTTTAATATCCCCATTGATGATCCTATCTCCCCATCAGCCGCTCACTTTCTTTCTATAATCTCCTCTCTTGGCGTATCACAAATTACTTCCACTAACACGCATTAAGAGAGCAATACACTTGGTCTAGTCTTCTTCCATCACTGCTCAGTCTCAAACTTTATTAACTCATACTTCCCACTTTCTTATCACAATCCTATACACACCCTACAGTTAGCTCTAACCCCAATCTCTTCCCTCTCCTGTCCAGACCAGGCCGTCAATCATTACAACCATACCCTCAAAACCACCCTGGATGAAGCTGCTCCAATATCAATCCAACCCTCCCAACACGGAACATGTCAACCCTGGCACACACCTAAAACACATTTTCTCCAGAGGTGCTCCAGATGTGCAGAACCCTTATGTAGAAAATCTTGAATATCAGCAGACTTCCGCCATTATAAATTTATGCTTAAAACATACATTTCGGCCCTCAACTTCACAAACAGAAGTACTTCACCTCTCTCATCTCCTCACTCTCAAATAACCCAAAAGGACTCTATGAAACTTTTCATTCCCTTCTAAGCCCTAAAGTTCAAGAACCTATCACTGACCTCTACACTGATGACATGGCCACTTACTTCAGAGACAAGATTGGTAACCTCCAGCAGGAAATAATCTCCAATTTCCCAACCAATTTTAAACCTCCTTCCCACACTTTCACATGCTTTCTCTCCTCTTTTGTCCCTATAACAGATGAAGAAGTCTCCAGTCTCTGTTCTTCTTGACCCACAACCTGCAACACTGATCCTTACCCCTCCTCCTGTCCTTCTCTCCGGCTGTCATTACTACAATATTTAACCTCCCTCTCTCTTCTGGTATCTTTCCATCCTCTTTCAAACATTCTGTTATAATCCCACTACTAAAAAGACCACAATTTGACCTGACCTGTGCTGTTAACTATCATCCTGTTTCTAACCCCCCCCCCCCTTCATCTCTATACTCCTGGTATGTCTCGTCTACTCTCGCTTAATAAGTTATCTTTCTGAAAACTCTCTTCTTGACCCCTTACAATCTGCCATTCGCCCTCTCCACTCTACAGAAACTGTCCGTACTAAAGTGTCTAATGATCTCGTGAAAGCAAAAAGGAATGGCGACTATTCTCTACTGATTTTCTTTTTTTGGATCTCTCTGCAGCATTTGATACGCTAGACCAGGAGTCAACAACCTTCGGCACCCCAGCTGTTGTGAAACTCCAACATCCAGCATGCTCCATTCATTTCTATGGTAGTTCTGAGAACAGTCAATCAAGTATGCATGCTGGGAGTCATAGTTTCACCACAGCTGGAGTGCTGAAGGTTCCTGAGCCTTGGGCTAGACCAAAAACTCCTCCTCACTATGCGCCACTTAATTGGCCTTAAGGACACTGTTCTCTCCTGGTTCTCTTCCTATCTCGCTGGCCGCTCCTTTAGTGTATCATTCGCTTTACTTCTTCTACTCTTCCTCTTGATGTTGGGGTTCCTCGGGGTTGAGTCCTAGGTCCTCTACTCTCCTCTCTCTACACAGCCCCCATCGGACATCTAAAACACCAGTGATTGTCTGGCAGCTGTCTCTAACATCATTTCCTCTCTGTATATAAAACTGAACCTTTCAAAAATGGAACTTCTTATATTTACCCCATCTACTAACCCACCTAAACTTGATATTTAAATTTCTGTCTGCAGTACTATCATAACTCCTGCGCAGCACACCCGCGTCTTGGGGTCATGTTTCACTCGGATCTTTCCTTTGTTCCCCATATCCAATCACTTGCATGCTCTTGTTGTCTACACCTCAATAACATCTCCAGAATCCACCCTTTTCTTACAGTGGCAATGGCCAAAACTCTTGTTGCCTTTATTCATTCTTGTCTTGACTACTGTAATTCATTACTAATCGGTCTCCCTCACACTAAACTCTCCTCCCTTTAGTCTGTCCTAAATGCAGCAGCCAGGCTCATCTATCTACTCGCTACACTGATGCTACTAGTCTGTGCCAGTCACTTCACTGGTTGCCCATCCACTACAGAATACAGTTCAAACTTCGTACCTCTCACTCCCGTCTTCAAAACTTTTCTTGAGCTGCATCTGATCTCTGGAATGCTCTGCCCTGGGTTATCAGGTCAATTCCCACCTTCCCTACCTTCAAACGTGCCTTAAAAACACATATTTTCAGCCAGGCTTATCATGCTTCCTAAATTGACTCCTCCCCAGTAATCCCCCTCGCCCCCGCAACTCTTCAGACCTGAACTGGGCCTACACCACACCTTTCAGTACAGACATGGCTGGACTACTAGTTTCCTAGTGTTTCAGTTGTATATTAGCCAGTTACGTTGTGATGTCTTTTGGTTTGTACATAAATCCTCTGATTGTAAAGCGCTGCAGAATATGGTGGCGCTATATCGCTATATAAATAAAAAGTATTATATTATATAGTTTCTGGGCAGCAGATCACTGTATAAACTGCACGATCTGCTGCCCAGGAATGATGATTGATGTGCCTGCACGAATGACAGGATCACTCAATGAACAAGCATTTGACTCGTTCATCTGGTGATTGGTGGGTGGCACATTTACACGGACAGAATGTCACGAACGAGTATTCACAGGAAGGTTTATTCCCAGTAATCTGCTTATCTACCAGTATACCTGTAAATCCTCTTACACAGACCAATCGGTCAGAATATGGGGGAAGAGTGCTTGTGTAAATGTTCGTTCCTCATAATCTGTCTGTATGAAAGGTGCTGGCAATAACCCAATGCAACACTGGTTCATTTGGTATCATATCTATCTATCTATCTCCTATCAAATCAAATAAGCTTTATTGGCAGGACTAAATACATTTTTGCATTGCCAAAGCAAATGGGAAATAATTGGGTAGGGTTGGGGAATAGGGACACGTCCAGGGTGGGGGTATAGGGTAAGTTTGGGGGATAGGAACACATCCAGGTCGGGGTGTCCATGGTATATCAGGCTCCTCTGAGTCTATGGCAGGCAGTAATATATTGTGCTGCTATGGCCGCTGTGTTCTCATCTTCCCCTAGCAGTATGGCGAGTCTCTCTTCCTTCTCCATGGAGGTGAAGTCTGGGCAGAGATCAGACAGTCTCCTGAAGTGAGAATCCCTCACTGCTGAGTATTTGAGACACCGCAGCAGGAAATGAGCCTCATCCTCCACGGCATCCTGGTCGCACTGCTGGCATAGTCTGCTCTCCCTGGGCTTGTACCTCTGTCGGTGAAGCCCGGATCCAATGAGCAGGCTGTGGGCGCTCAGTCTGTAGCAGCTCAGGATCTATTGCTCTCTTCGATTGCGGAGTTTGTCCAGATATGGGGCCAGTTTGTACTGGGGGTTGTATGTCGTTCCTCCAGACACTGATATACTCCTCTTTGCCCTTGTGTATTGTCCTTTGGATTTCCCCCTTTGCCAGACTGTATTGTTTGGTGGCTTGGGCAGACTGGGTTTGGGTGACTTGCAGGGTGCTTTGTTTTTCTGGGGTTTCTTGGTGTAGCAAGGCTTTGTGATGATAGGAGCTGGGACTGCTGCTATGCAGATGGAATCTGAATGATAGCACCCGCTTCTGAACAGCAAAGTAGAGTGGGAATCTGCCCAGTTCTGCTTGACAGGCGTTGTTTGAGGTGCTCCTGTGGGCCTGGAGAAGGTGTTTGCAGAATTCTAGGTGGAAAAGTTCAGTTGGCCCAGAGTCCCACTTTGCCCAGTCTGTGTGTGAGTCTGGGCCCCAGACTTCGCTGCCATACAGGAGGATTGGGGCAATGATGGTGTCAATGATTTTAAGCCAGACGGTCACTGGTGCCTTAAGAAGATAGAAATGCCTTCTGATGGTATAGAAGGTTTTTGCTCGCCTTGTCTTTCAATGTTTCCATGGCTTTCTTAAAACTCCCTGATTGGCTAATTTCTATGCCCAGGTAGGTGTAGCTGTCAGTTTCTGAAAGTGGATAGTTGTTTAGCAGGAAGGGAGGACTGCTTTACGGTTTCTTTTCTGGAACACCATGATGTTGGTTTTCTTTGGATTGATGGGCAGTGCCCACGTGATACTGAACTTCTCCAGAATTTTCAGGTTATCTTGGAGACCTTTCTCAATTGGTGATAGTAGCAGAAGATCATCTGCATAAAGGAGAAATTTTACCTCTGTGTCATGGAGGGTGAGACCAGGTGCTGAGGAGGACTCCAGAGCCGCCGCCAGCTCATTGATATAGATGTTAAAGAGGGTTGGACTGAGGCTGCAGCTCTGTCTTATTCCTCGGCTCTGCCACAAATATGCTGTTCTCCTCCCATTTACCTTCACGCTGCATCTGTTCTCGGTGTAGGAACTGATGATAACATATGTTTTTTCCTCCTATTCCGCTTTCAAGAAGTTTCAGGAATAGGCCTGGGTGCCACACTGAGTCAAAGGCCTTCTTAAAGTCCACAAAGCAGGCATAGATCTTTCCATGCTTTGTATTGTGGACATGGCTCTGCAGGGTGTAGATGTGGTTCGTGGTGTGGTGGTTTGGCATGAAGCCTGCTTGGCTTCTGCTGAGGATGTTGTGCGGGGTGAGGAAGCTGAGAATACTCTTATTCAGGATACTGCTGAGGAGTTTCTCCAGGTTGGTGCTGACACATATCCCTCAATAGTTGGCTGGGTCGTACCTGTGTATGGGGGTGATGATGCCCTGGTTCCAGCTAGAGAAGTAGCCGGCACTCAGCACAACATTTATAGAGTTTTACTAATGCAGCCTTGGATACCTGGCGGGCTGTATTTGATAATTTCTGGAAGGATCCCATCTGGGCCACTGGCTTTTTTTACTTTACTTTATCACTGAGATCCTCTCTGTTATCTCCTGCAGTGTGATCGGTGTGTCTAGAGGGTTTTGGAAATCTTAGATTTTTTTTCCCTCCATATCCTTTAGCTTTTTCGTGATTTATTTTTGTTCTGGGCCTTGGTCCTCCCTCGAGATGGCTTTGTAAAGATCTTTGTAGTATTGGAGCCAGATGTTGCCGTTTTGGATGTAGAGGTTGGTGTCCTTGCTGGTTTTGTCCAAGTGCTTCCATAGTTCCAGGAGTTGTCCTGGAGAGCGTCTTAGAGTTGGAGGAGCTTGGTTGAGATGTTGCCTTGCTTTTATGAGGATATTTTTGTATGGCCTTTGTATGTTGTTGTAGGCTTCCATCAGACTTGTGTTGTTTGGATCTTGGTGTTTCCAATTTGATGCCATTCTTAGCACCTTCCTTATATCTTTACACTCCCGGTCGAACCAATTGTTGGGTTGTTGCTTTTTTGGCCTTTTGTTGCATCTTTTGAGGTCAGACATTTCCGCCATGGTGTAAAGTATATTATTAAAGTCTCTTACTGTGAGATTTACTCCTTCTAGGTTCAGCTCATACACTGTACTATGGAAGTTATGGAGCATCTCCTGGATCTCTGCGCTGCTTATGGTCTCCATATACTTTGGGACTGACATCTTGGACCATTTAAAAGATGGAGGTAGGCTAAAGATGCCGGTCTGCTGTGATATTTGTGCCTGTGGTTTACTTGTGGATTTAATGTATAGGAGCAGTTAGTTATGGTCTGACAGGTGTGTCTGTTGGGTGACTATGGAGCCCCCAACATTTTTGGAGTCCATATCAGGGATGGTATAGTCTACCACATTGTTGCCTACATGGGAGTTTAGGGTATGTCTACCAAGAGAGTCTCCCTTGGTGCGGCCATTGAGAATATGAAGTCTGAGTCTTCAACATAAGTTCAGCAATTTTCTGCCACTTTTATTTACTGTGCTTTCATAGCTGTTCCTCTCGGTGTGCACTGAGCTGTCACAGTCAGTGTCTGCTCCGAATATATAGACATTTCCATCAGTTGTCAGGTAGTCTCTCTCCATCCCTGTTCTTGCATTGAGGTCTCCAAAGATGAGAACATTGCCCAGGGCCTGGAAATGGGCGGCTTCCCTCTGTAGGATCTCAAAGCTGTCGGGATTGAAGTATAGAGACTCTGGTGGAGCTATATATGCTGCACAGAGGTAGATGTCAGCTCGAGAGGTGAGGATGGAGCAGCCTATTCTTACCCAGATTTGGCTGTCTCCTTTCTTTACTGGTCTGATCTGCTCATGGAGCTTCTCTTTTTATACCAGACTAATATTCCTCCTGAGCTCCGGCCCAGCTTGACTCTTGTTTTCCAGAGCAGGGACAGAGATCTCCCTGTATACAGTGGGCACCAGGGATTTAGTCTCTGTCTTAGTCCATGTTTGTAGGAGGATCTGTATGTCAATGTTTTTTAGTCTTTGGGTAAAGTCTGGATCGTGCGTCTTACATCCGAAGGCTGAAGCGTTCAGGCCCTGAATGTTCCAGCTGCTGACAATAAGAGATGTCATTGTTTGTCTGTAAACCTTGTAATGAGCTGCCCTGCGTAGGACAGTGGCCATGTTGTAGCAGTTTGGTCCAGTCAGTGTTCTGCATAGAGTGCTGAGCAGGGTCTTTATAACTTCAATGTCTCTGCTCTGCATTACTCTGTGTGAGGTGGATTTATCCATGTTTTGTGCCTCTGATGGCCATATTTTGGGTAAAGGTCCCCATTTCCCGTTTGTTAAGGAGGGTATAAGGTTTTTTCAGGTCTATTTGTTGTTGTTGACTTTTCTATAGGTTTTTGTCTTGTGTGGGGTCTGGGCCGGGGGTCTCTGTTGAGCACTATGTCTTTGAATTCTGTGGCTAGAAGGCTAACTCCTTGGTTATTGAGGTGTTTATTGTCATATAGGCAGGGGTCGAGTGGAGGGGGAACGCATGGGAACGGCGTTCCTGCACTTTTTTCATGGCAGGAACGCCGTTCCCTTTCAGCCTCAAGTCAGGAGAACACGGCTGAATCAGATTCACAGGGGGAGACGGAGCGCACTGTGCAGGGCAGGCTAAGGGAGGAGGGGCGGCTTCAGTTGAGAGGAAGCTGTCTGTGCGGTGCCGCTGCCTGCGACTCCTCTCATGCCCCTAATGACATAATCTCCTTCACTACGAGATCATTTAGAATGTCTTTTAGAAAAGTTTGTCCTGGGATTCGAACTCACGACCTCTACACATCAAAGGAAGGCATTTAACCTCACAGCCATGAAAGCTGTCTAGGTAGTTGCTTAAAAAAAAAAATATAAGACTTCTACTTATACCTAGTGTACTGATACCTAGTGTACAACCATACACATGACAGCTGCCCACTGTGTATGGATGTAGCAGAGCTGGGTGTGTTGGGGCAGCTGTCATGTGTATGGTTGTACACTAGGTATCAGTACACTAGGTATCAGTACACTAGGTATAAGTAGAAGTCTTATTTTTATTTTTTTTTAAGCAGCTACCTAGACAGCTTTTATGGCTGTGAGGGTAAATGCCTTGCCTCTGATGTGTAGAGGTCATGAGTTCGAATCCCAAGGCAAACTTTTCTAAAAGTGTTTTTTTTTTTTATAAGACTTCTACTGATACCTAGTTTACTGATACCTAGAGTACAACCATACACATGACAGCTGCCCACTGTGTAAGGATGTAGCAGAGCTGGGTGTGTTGGGGCAGCTGTCACGTGTATGGTTGTACACTAGGTATCAGTACACTAGGTATAAGTGGAAGTCTTAGTTTTTTTTTTTTAAGCAACTACCTCAACAGCTTTTATGGCTGTGAGGGTAAATGCCTTGCCTGTAATGTGTAGAGGTCATGAGTTCGAATCCCAGGACAAACTTTTCTAAAAGTGTTTTTTTTTTTTTTTTCTGATACTTCTACTGATACCTAGTGTACTGATACCTACTGTACAACCATACACATGACAGCTGCCCCAACACACCCAGCTCTGCTACATCCATACACAGTGGGCAAAGTTACCTACAGTAGAAGTCTTATATTTTTTTTTTTTTAAGTAACAAGCTAGACAGCTTTCATAGCTGTGAGGGCATATGCCTTGCTTCTGCTGTGTAGAGGTCATGAGATCGAATCCCAGGACAAACTTTTCTAAAAGTGTTATTTTTTTATTTATTTTTTTAGTCCGCAGCGGCACAAATTACAGCATGCTAGATTTTCTGTGCTTTTTTATTTTTTGGAGGGGGGGGGGTTGCAGTGGATCTTGGGTGAGTTCCCACACTTTTTTTCCCAGGACTTGACCCCTGCATATAGGTGATGATGGTTTATGGATGGGTGTTGTGCCAGGGTGATGTTTGGCATGGCGCTGATTTTAGCTGACAGCTCTGTGTTGATGCTCTGGGTGATGTGTTCAGGGATGTCCTTTCTTGGGAGCAGAGATGACAGGATGATATTACAGCTGGGGAACTTCTGCCGTGCGGTCTTTGCTAGCTGGCTCAGTTGTCCTGCTATCTGCTGGTCTTGGAGGTTATTGGTGCCTGTATGTATGATAATGAGGTTGAGTTTGGTGAAATATGGATTATTGATGATGGCTCGATAGTAGAGCAGCAGATTTTACCGACTCTTTTTCTTTTTTTCTTGGGAAAAGTCGTTTTGTGTTGAAGTATTTACCATGAGGGGGGGGGGGGGGGGGGGGGCTATAATCAGAACAGTATCAGGACACGGTGACTTACTGCTCCTGTTCGTGTCCTGCCTGCTGCTCTGGCTTTTTGCAGGAAGCGGCTGTGTTGGGGTTCTGGTATTGGTCGGCTCTGTTGTTGGGGTCTGTTGTGGTTGTGTATTTGGGGTTGTCAGCTCTGGCCCCCCTTTTATTACTCTGCTGTTCTTTGCTTTTCTCTCATTTTCTGTTATTTCCATTTGGCAGTTCGTTGATATATTGGTGTCATGGCTGCTGGCTTTCATTTGGTTCTTACACCCTTCTTTCCCTGGGTTCTTCTCCTTGATTAGGGGATACGTCTGGGTTTTCAGCTTTGCTATCTCTCTTCTCAGCTCTGTGTTTTCTCGTTATCTATCTATCTATCTATCTCATTATCTACCCATCTATCTATCTATCTCATTATCTATCTCATATCTCTCTCTCTCATATCTTTCTATCCATCTATGTAATATATATATATATATATATATATATATATATATCCATCTATCTCATACCTTTCTATCTAATATCTATCTCATATCTATCTATTGCATATATATCTGTCTATCTACACAGACAATAATTCCACCTTTCATAGACTACCGATGTTCTGCCAGTACATACAATGATGGGGACCTTCCAGGTCCCAGTAAGAACACATCTGTAGGGTTGCAGTAGAAAAGCACCGACCCCTTTAATCCGATAGCTCCGCCCAGGTCGCGTCACAATACTAGGCCCCGCCCACCTCTGGTGTTTCGTTTTCCTGGCAGCAGCTGAAGCCCAGGAAGTGAATGCAGGGAGCAGGTAAGTGCACGGGGCGGCGCTGCGCTGTCATGGTGACGCAAGGAGCCTAGGAATCCTATAGAGCTCCTGCCCGGTGACGCGTTT